>NC_141697.1:147601144-148801144 GCF_964263255.1 Lissotriton vulgaris | reverse complement strand
TTTCTCAATGCTGTTGCGTGTTATAGTGCAAGGGCTCCTGTTCTAAATTGTGTTATGGATTGGTGTTTTCAAGATTGGCATATTTGATTTACTAGTAAGTCCCTAGTAAAGTGCACTAGGGTGCCAGGGTCTGTAAATCAAATGCTACAAGCAGCTGTGTAAAGGCTTCTCAGACCTGCCACTGCAGTGTCTGCATTTAGGGGGTCATTAGGATCGCGGACGGACTTGAGTCTGTCCGCGACCCCAGAGTATGAGGGAACGTCCGCATGGGCAGCGGCGTTCCCTCTGTGCTGATTAGGATGTGACCGCCAGGGTGGCGGTCACATCCTATATCTTTAACATTGCGGCGGGTGCAGCTTCAAGCTGCACCCGTCGCAATGTTAAAAATGCATACAATGCATTTGTATGCAGAAAGCGACAGGCACCGCGCGGTGCCTGCCGATTTCTGTATACAAATGCAGGGGGGTACCATAGGTACCCCCCATGTGCATCCCCTACCCCCCCTTCACCTAGGGGACCCGCAACGGGCCCCCGCAGTGAAGATACACATGCTTTTCCTCGGCAGAAAACCCACCGCGGAAAAACATCTTTGGAAGCCCATCCTAATATGGTGGACGGTGTCTGAGAGACACCGCCACCATATTAGAGCTTTTCCGCCGCGGTTGTAAGCCAACCGCGGCGGAAAAGCTGCGGACGGAAACCAGGACCCACCAGCCATCCTAATGTGGCGGTGGGTCTTTGGTGGGTCCGCTGCGGTTTTTCCGCATCCTCTTCCGCCGGCCCAGAGGATGCGGAAATTCCGCAATCATAATCGGCCCCTTAGTCTGTAACTGCCATGTTGACCTGGCAAGTGCACCCACTTGCCAGGCCCTCATCTTCCCTTTTCTTTTATGTAAGTCACCCCTAAGGTAGACTCAAGGTACCCCTGTGGGCAGGGTGCAGTGTATAGTAAAAGTAGGACATGTACTGATGTGTGTATCATGTCCTAGTAGGGAATTACAGTGCATACAGTTTTTCACTATGAAAGGCTATCTGTCTCAAAGGATAGAACAGGAGATTCCTTATAACATCTTATTAGCATATCTTCCCAATAGGACAAGATAGAGAAACAGGGTTTAGTATTCCTGAACTCAGAATATAAAAATGCATCTTTTAGTAAAGATTATTTTATGTTCAGTGTTTGAAAATCCCACTTTAAGAAAGTTGGTATTTTATTGCTTAGTTATCCTGTATGCCTCTGCAAGGTTTGTGGATTGTCTGGCTTTGGAGTGACAGGGGCTGGGGATGTGCATTCTCTCCGCACAGCCACTGGGTGTATCCTGCCTTTCCTGGATGAGTCAAGGCTGGGCTGAATAGACCTGGGCAGCATTTAGAGTAGTGGGAGGATATTTCCTTGCACCTGAATGGGCCAGGTCTGCCTTTCTCCTACGACCTGACTGATTGCCCGTGCTATTTAGAAGTCAAGAAAGAGTGGTAGTTATATACCAGCACTTGATATATGAGAGGTTTGTCTTTCTTTCCTCATCTCTTCTTTCCCCCCTCGCTCCCAATTCCTCCCTTCCTCCCGACGAGCAATCTTCTTTTCTAAAACACACCCAAAGTGCCACAGCCCCCCACAGCTGTGACCTGCTCTGAAACCTCTGCCAAGGGGCACACCAGTCCTTGCACCAGGGGTCTTCATCCGAACCCTTGTTTCTTTCAGATTCTGTCACCAAACTACCTTTCTATCATTTTCCTTCCTCTGCCCTCCAACTATTCAGGCTATTCTCCACTTTCCCCTCTCAAGGCCTTCCTCCAAGGGCCGTCCCTTCCTCCCGCTGGCCGTTCTGCCTGAATGAAGAGTAATTTTTCAGTTTCTGCTGGAGCACATCCTTCACTACATCTCCCTCCACCTTCATACTGAGTCTCTGTTGTTTATTTTGCTGCCCCCTTCCTTGCCAGTTCGGGCTGGACTGTTCCCATGAGGCACAGGGTCAGACTGATTTGCATATGGCCATGTCTGAACTGAGGTGGCAGAGTGGGCTAAAGAACAGTGATGGATTAAACCCAGATCTGTTGACTGGGTGTGAGTGTTTGATTGGTTCAGATGCTCCGTCCATCACCACCCCCTTTTGTACCGCTTTGTTTGCCATAAGTTGGCAGGGTATGCTCAGACATGAGTTCCTTGCTCACTTTGCCACTGGATTCAAGCAAGCCTGGCTGAAGACGGCTGGAATTCCAGAAACCGGTCCTAGGAAGCTTGTTTCCGGTCCAGGGAAGGCATGGCTTGGCAGTTCGGGCTGGACTGTTCCCATGAGGCACAGGGTCAGACTGATTTGCATATGGCCATGTCTGAACTGGGGTGGCAGAGTGGGCTAAAGAACAGTGATGGATTAAACCCAGATCTGTTGACTGGGTGTGAGTGTTTGATTGGTTCAGATACTCCGTCCCTCACCACCCCCTTTTGTACCGCTTTGTTCGCCATAAGTTGGCAGGGTATGCTCAGAAGTGAGTCCCTTGCTCATTTTGCCACTGGATTCAAGCAAGCCTGGCTGAAGACGGCTGGAATGCCTGAAACCAGTCCTAGGAAGCTTGTTTCCGGTCCAGGGAAGGCATGGCTTGGCAGTTCGGGCTGGACTGTTCCCATGAGGCACAGGGTCCGACTGATTTGCATATGGCCATGTCTGAACTGGGGTGGCAGAGTGGGCTAAAGAACGGTGATGGATTAAACCCAGATCTGTTGACTGGGTGTGAGTGTTTGATTGGTTCAGATGCTCCGTCCATCACCACCCCCTTTTGTACCCCTTTGTTCGCCATAAGTTGGCAGGGTATGCTCAGACGTGAGTCCCATGCTCACTTTGCCACTGGATTCAAGCAAGCTTGGCTGAAGACGGCTGGAATTCCAGAAACCAGTCCTAGGAAGCTTGTTTCCGGTCCAGGGAAGGCATGGCTTGGCAGTTCGGGCTGGACTGTTCCCATGAGGCACAGGGTCAGACTAATTTGCATATGGCCATGTCTGAACTGGGGTGGCAAAGTGGGCTAAAGAACAGTGATGGATTAAACCCATATCTGTTGACTGGGTGTGAGTGTTTGATTGGTTCAGATGCTCCGTCCATCACCACCCCCTTTTGTACCGCTTTGTTCGCCATAAGTTGGCAGGGTATGCTCATACGTGAGACCCTTGCTCACTTTGCCACTGGATTCAAGCAAGTCTGGCTGAAGACGGCTGGAATACCAGAAACCGGTCCTTGGAAGCTGGTTTCCGGTCCAGGGAAGGCATGGCTTGGCAGTTCGAGCTGGACTGTTCCCATGAGGCACAGGGTCAGACTGATTTACATATGGCCATGTCTGAACTGGGGTGGCAGAGTGAGATAAAGAACTGTGATGGATTAAACCCAGATCTGTTGACTGGGTGTGAGTGTTTGATTGGTTCAGATGCTCCGTCCATCCCCACCCCCTTTTGTACCGCCCCTTCCTCACAGCATTGTCCTTTTCTATTTACAGGTTGTCTGCCGGTGAAGATGATGAGGGAGTCCTTATTTACAGGTGAGTGCCTATTTTTTATCCCGCTCATCGCATATCTCCCTTTCAATTGCATTATTTTGCTCTTGAAGAAAAGGCCCAGTGGGTATCTTGGAAAAAAAGGTAACATTGCCCTATTGTTTACCTTCCTGACGGAGAGCAGTAAACGCGAAAGGTTGTAGACGTAAAAACCATCTCATTACCCAGGCATTATTTGTTTTCTTTTAGCCATCCATTCCAATGAGGCATAATCAGGGTATGGCTGAAATTCCCTAACTTCTAAATAATATCTTAAAATTTCAACAGCCTACTTTATGGCCAGATAATTCTTTTCAACGACTGAGTAATTTTGTTCCTAGGGAAAAAGCTTGCAACTAATATATAGAATAGGCCTCTCATCTACCTCAGAGTGTTTCTGCAAAAGGGCTGCTCCCTAACCCGCTCCTGACACATCTTTCTGTAATAAGATCAGTTTAACAAAGTTTGGTGATCCCTACGCTGCTTCAGCAGTTCTGATTGTTTTTAGAGTTTGAATGGCCTGTTGCACCTCTGGAGCAGGCTTCTTGAAAAGCTGATTAGTATTAACATTTTTCTTTAACAGATCAGTTTGGGGTGCTGCACACTCATAAGATCCAGAAATAAACCTTTGATAATAGCCAGACCAATCGTAAAGGGGTGTAGATCTTGTTTAGTTTTACTGCATGATACCCCGTTTATGGCTGCCACTTTTTTTCTTGCAGTTTAATATAACCCATCCCCAATAAATATCCTAAGTATTTTACATGTCTAGTGACTAATTTACTTGTTTTGGGGTTTACCTATAATCTGGCCCAATTTAAAGTTTCTAAGACAAGAAAATGGTTAAGTGCTCATTCAAGCTATAGCTAAAGATAATGATATCATCAATGTAGGCAGCTGCATGAGCTTGATGAGGATGTAAAAGAGTGTTCATCATCTTTGGAAGGTTTCTGGCACCCCATGCAATCCAAAAGGCAAAGTGATTAACTAAAATAGCCCACTTATGGTAGAAAATGCTCTTTTCTCTTTATCTTTGTGATTGATGGGAACCTGCCAATAAGAGTTACAAAGGTCCAGAGTGCTAATATATCGGGCTTCTACTAGTTTCTCAATCAGCTTGTCTACTCAGGGGATGGGCTATGTATCAGGTATGGATATCTTGCTTACCTCCCTGAAGTTGATACACAAACAGATCGTTCTTTTCGTTTTGAGACTAACACTACAAAAAGTTCCATTCAAAGCCTCAATAATCCATAGATGTAACGTATCCCTCACTACCTCATTTATACCTGTTTGTAGTGCTTCAGAATTTGGTATAGCCATAATATCGGGACAGCATGTTAAGGCCGTAAGAAGCTATTCTGTCTTTTTAATATCTAACTGCTTGTCAATACAGCCCCTTGCAATTCCACACTGACAATATACTGGCTCCATGGATAACACTGGGGCAGCCCCCTCCAATTTCCTTCACAGAATTATATGGTAAATCTGATATTCCTTGTGGGCTTTTTTTTAATTAAACCCAATATGTCTCCAGTGTTATTTGATTAGCCACCCTAAAGGGTCCTTGCAGCTGACTTAGCATTTTATTACCTTTCATAGGAAGTAATAGAAATACTAGGTCCCCTGGTTGAAAAGTTCTTTGTTTGGCTTATTGATTATATTGGGTTTTCTTCTCCCTTTGTCCTTTCTCCATATTTTGTTTGATAATCCCCCCTTAGTTTTACTAATTTGGTATGTAACTTTGTTTCATATTTTAGGATGGGGCTTGGTGGTATCTCTTTTATTGTACCAGGTTACATCTAGATATATATATCGAGTAAGGCTCTCAGCTTTCTTCCAATGAGTAACTCAAAAGGGGAATGTCTACTTGTTTTCTGTTGCTGGCATCTTATAGCAAATGTTGCCAAAGGCAACAACTGATCGCAATCACAAACTTGTAGCCCAAGTCATTTTTTAAAGTTGTTTTGAAGGTACAATTATATCTTTCCACAAACCCATCCTTCTGAGGATGATAGGCTGAGTTATGGATCTGGTTCATCCCTAACTTTGCCAAGATGTGGATCATTTAACATAACACAAATGGGACACGATTGTCTGTTATGATTTCATTGCATTCGATATTTGGGTGGTATTGGGTTGTTTAAGGGTACAGCTTCAGACTATTGAGTTGCATAATCTACCATGACTATAACAAATCAATAACCTTTTTTGGGTTATGGGGACTTATAAGGTCCATTCCTACTTTTTTAAATGGTTCATCCATAATGGGCAATAGACACAATGGAGCCCTAAGGGTTGCTGTTGATTCTCCATAGTTTCTTGCATATCTCACATTCTCAACAATATTTCTTAACTTCAGCAAAAATCCCAAGCCAATAAAAATTCTTGAATATAGCTCTCTTCATTTTCTCTTGCCCAAAAGGACCAGCTAATAAGTGGCTATATGCCAAGAACAGTATCTGATCCATGTAGGGTTGGGGTACCTATAATTGCATAGTCTAGTCTTGATGCATTTTTCTGTACAATAAACAATTTTTTCTTGACACTGTAAGGGCCTACCTCATCCTCTACTTCTCCTTCCTTTGCCTTATTCCATCTTTCTTGTAACAAGGATATCTAATCCCTGAGCAGCCCAATAGTCTTGGTCTTGCTCCTAAACCTCATTCACAGGAAACACTGCTACCTATGGAGGTCCTCTGCATTTGTCCCTTCTTTTCTATTTATTGATTTTTTTTCCTTCAGGAATAACACTTCACATTTTTCTTTAGAAAACAGGGCTTCGGAGATGGTTATTGGGGCTATCTCTGTGTTCTCAATCAGGTGCGTGCGGTCGCTGGATATCAATATATAGTCAATTCTGCTGTACGAGTTATGCGGGTGCGAATAAAAGGTGTATTCGCGCGCTGTCGGGTGTTGAAGCCTCCATGGGTCTGCTAGGTGGTGTTTGGTACATAGATCTTTAAGGGTGTTGCTGCCTGGAGAGTTGTGGCTTGGCCTGCTTGGGTGTCTGTCCGTGGCCTGGTCCATTGTCTTGTTCAGGTCGCCGGCTACAATCAGAAGGTCCTCCTGTGGTAGCTTGCTGAGCTCGCCATCTACCATTTGCCAAAAGTCTCTGTCTTCAGTGTTTGGTCCATAGATGTTTGCTACATGTAGCTTGTCGGTTCCTCTTTGGACACTTGCTATCAGCAGACGTCCGTCTTCGTCCGTGTTTGTCTTATGTATGGTGAGGTTGGCTTTCTTGCTTAGGATGGTTACCACACCTCGCTTCTTCCCCTTGGCAGGTGAGCATAAGATGTCCCCTATCCATCTTGCCTTCAGTAGTTTAGCCTCTTCCTCTGAGAGTTTGGACTCCTGTAGCGTGTAAATGTCCCCCTTGAGTTTCCCCAGGTGTTCTAGTATCTTCCTGCGTTTGATCGGATGGTTTAGGCCTTTGACGTTCATGGAGATAACCTTTAGGTTTGCGGAGAGGTTCGCTGGTGTTTGATCTGTCATGGGGGCTTGTAATTGTCGCAGGTTGTTCTGTCCTTTTCATTGCTGAATCTTGAGGTGCCTGCCTTTGTTCCACCCCAGTGCTTTGGTCCCCCCCCCCGGGGATGAAGAGAGTGGGGTGGGAGATGGGTGAGGGAATGGATGTAGAGATCAGTATAGAAAAAAGAGAGGGAGAAAGAGTAGCTACACATTGCACCACTGTCCGTTGTCACGCTGGCCTTCATGCCCGCATGCCCCCCCCGCCCCATCTGTCCGCCCCCCTCCCACCCCTCCCCCCTCCCTCCGCCTGTAGAAAACCGGGTGTGTGACAGCAAGGTTCCTCACACTCCCCTCACCCCCAAGTCTTGCAGTGTCTCTGCGGACATAAGGCAAAAGGATATGTGCGTCATCGGTCTTCATTGTCTCTACGATCGCCATCGGCGTTCTTGAGGTAGCAGCGTTGATCATTCGCGATTTGAGGTAGCTTCGTTGATCAGTATGTGCGTTATCGAGGTAGGTTTGTTGTCTACAGTTCAAGGTTCGTCATTTCTGTTGTGTGCTTAAGCTTTGTATCGTGTGTTCGGAGTCTTGAGCTATTTGTTGAATATTGGCCAGCGCTGCATTCTTGTCATATGCCATCTCCTTCTGTCTCGTCCGTCGAGGCTCTTCTCTTGGCCCCTGGGCTTTGGTGTTCCATCTCTTCTGGAGGTGGCCCCAGTAGGTACCTGTGTAGGTCGTTGGGGTCTTCGAAGATTTTGCTTCCGTGTCTGTCTGTGATTCTCAGTTTCGAAGGGCCTGCGAAAGAGAAGGTGATGTTGTTTCTCCGCAGGGTGTCCCGTTGAGCTAGGAAGCCCTTCCTTACTTCCACCGTTAGCTTAGATAGGTCTTGTGTGATAGTCACTTTTTTTCCGTTGATTGTCATTGGTTTACCTTTCCTGGCTACTGCGAATATTGCCTCCGTGTGGTCCTCTCGTAGCGGTTTGCATATGATTGGTCTCGGGGTGTTGCTGTTTGATTGTTTCTTTGCTGGGATGCGGTAAGCTTTGACCAGCTCGAGTGGTCTTTCAAAAGTGATGCCTGTTATTTGGGGGATAATGTCCTCCAGCATACGGGCGCATGCTCCCGGGGCGTCTTTCTCCTCCTCGGGTATTCCTAGTAACCTTATGTTCCCCTTGCGGCTTCTGTCATCCTGCTCGGCCATCGATCTTTGTAGGGCTGATGTTCTTTTTATGACTAGCCCTAGATCTTTGTGTGTTGTATTGGCCCGGTCTTCGAGGTTGCTAATTCTTTTTTCCGCTTCGTCTATTCTGCCGTTGGCTCTGCTCTGCTCCGCTCTTATGGCTATTAGTTCCATTTGTATGTTGTCCACTATCTTCTTTGTCGCCTTTGCGAGGTCGTTACCCTCCCTTATCTCTTTCAGTAGTGTGTCCAGACTGGTTGTTTCTCCGCCCATGTCTCCGCGATCTTTCGCGGGCGACGCGGTCAGATCGTTTTTGTTCTTCTTCTGGGCGTTTGTCACTAGGTTGCCTTCTTTCTCCGCCATTGTGTCAAAGCCTCTCCTGACCTGGTGCGCTCTAGGTTTAGCTTCTGGTGGCTGCTGCTTTGTGGGTGTTTTTTGTTGCTTTTCGTCCTCCTTTTTTCTTTGGGCCGGCCCCGTTGTTATGTTGCAGTCTCTGAAGCGGGGTGGCCACTTGACCACTCTGGTCTTGGTCCTGGCCTCCGCCAGCCTCCTGCGATTCTGCCCCTTTTTTTCCTTGATGTGTCAGTCCTCCTGTGTTCGCTCGTCGGTTGGGCCTTGCATAGGCTGTCGGCTAGAGGGGTCTGCTTCGTTGCTCTGTTGTTATGCCTGTAATCCCGTTCTGGTAGTTGTGCTTCTGTTAGCTTCCTGTCTGTTAGTGCCCCCCTCGTTCTGCTTCCATGCACACTTGGCAGCGTTATGCGTGGACTGAGGTGGGCTATTGCTACCCCTGATTGTGGTGATGCCTGTGAGTTAGTGTTCTCTTGCTTGATCAACACCTTCCTATGGAGAAACAAAAAACCACGAATTAGCCTACCCAAACTGAGACTAGCGAAGGAACTAGGCGGCCTCAACCTGGCAAACTTCAAAACCTACCAGACAGCCTGCCTAGCTAAACAAGGATTTGCATGGATCGACGAAACACAACAATACAAACCAGTCTGGCTGGAATTGGAAAGAGAGCTCCTAGGAGGCCTACACCCGACAGCGATTTTAACTGCAAACAAACACCCCCTGTGGTCCAACGCGATACTGAAGCACACCAGAGAAGCGCTGATGAAGGTGGACAGGCGAATGGCACAGAAACTGAGAGGTACAACATGGGAATCCATCTGGTACAACACAAAAATATCATATCAAGGGGCAGTAATAAACTATGACACATGGATCAAAAAGGGGATAAGCCTTCCCAAACAAATAGAAACAAAGGGGAAACAGCTAACCTTCTCAAACCTACAACAACTACACAACTTGCCCAACAAAGAGCTATACACATTTCTGAAAATAAGGACTGCCATAACCAGAGCAAACCTAACCCGAGAAGAACCGGGCATAGTCAAGTACGTGCTAATGCTAAACTCGGCGGGACACCAAACCGCCAAAATCTACAAACTGCTCGCCCCAACGACCCTATCTCTAAACAAGAAGGCAACAAACTCATGGGCAACACTCCTAGGCAGACAGCTAAACGAAAAGGAACAGGCGCAAATGTGGGCCTCAGCTACAAAAAGCAAGATCACCCCGCAACTGGCACAAACAAAATACTGGCTACTCCACAGAGCCTACTGGACCCCATCCAGGCTCCATAAAAGCGGCATAGCAGATTCAGCCGACTGCTGGAACTGCCAGAAAGAAGAGGGCACACTCGAACACCTCATCTTTGGGTGCGTCAAAGTCAAGAAGTTCTGGGCCCAGATAAACGCCTTCATAAATGACATGTTCAATACAAACTTAATGGTGAACTATGTGACACTGGCGACAGGGCACGTAACAGCGAACCTGAACAGCAAGGAAGAAAGAGACCTTCTAGACCTGCTCCTGACAGCAGCCCTGAAGATAATCTTAACAAACTGGAAGGACACGGGAAAAGCAAACTTCAAAACATGGATCAACTGGGTCACCTTCCTAAGAGGAGCAGACAATATCACGGGCAACCTCTCGAAAGAACACAAGCCCCAAGAGCGCATGTGGAAACAACTCGATGAACATTTAAAGAAGCCACACTGAACCCCCCCCCCCCCCCCCCTCTTTCTTCTTCTTCTTTCATCCCTCTCTTTTCTTTTCCCTTCAGCACTGTTGTAAGACTGCCAATGTATATGCCACTTTATTTTTCAATAAAAATATTTTAAATCAAAAAAAAGAAAACAGGGCTTCGGTTAACTGCTCCTCGTCCTTCTCCATCCATTCTTGAATTAAGGTGCCAAACTTGGGATAATCAGTCCCAGGATAAGGAATCAGTCCCCAGAAGTAACTGAGGAATTACCACAACATTCAATATAGTTGGTTCCTATTTTTATCTTGAATTCTCAGTTTAAGTAGAAGGTATTCCCTCTGTTCTATATGTACATGCCATATTTTGATGGTTCCTTCTGTGGAATCAGGCTGTCGCTCAGCCATCTTGGAAGTCATGACTGAGTGTCTATGAACAGTATCCAGTAAGGCTGTTACAGGTAGACCATTCAGTTTAGAGGACAATGAAATCTAGATGGGCCTATATTATTCACTGACATAATCATTGTATCACCCCAATTTCCATTGGCTAATCTTCCTTCTTTTTTTGGGCTGAAGCGAGCGATATGGCCCCCAATTCCCGCATTTAAAACGCTGCATGCCTGGGGAATGTGAAGACTCATTTTTGGCTAACGAGGAAGCTGTGGATTCTCCCTTCTTTAGTACTGGAGGTCTTAATCCTTGGGGTAGAGTTGGGTGTTTTCCCCTCACAGACAATATTTCTTATCCCTTCCTACCCTCTTGTGCGCAGTTAAAAGCTGATGCAATCTTTACCCTAATGGTTAGGGTAATTTTGCCATGTTGTTTTACCCATTTTTGTTCCGGTGGGTGCACTGAATTAAAAAAATGTTCAAGGTAAAAAATTTAAGAATTTCCTCCTTGGTTGCTCTAGCTTCAACCAGTGATCAACCACATCCTTTACCCTATAAAATAAAGCACATGGAGTTTCTCCACACATTTTTTCAACTCCCATACCATATTAGATAGGTCTCATAGTTTCAGGAGATGAGAGAGGTTCATCTTTCTTTCCCTCTCTTCTCCCCTCCCCCTCACTCCTGATTCTTCCCTTACTCCTGACATGGAATGTTGGTTTCTAATACTCCCCTGAAGTGCTACAGCTCACCAAGACTATGGAATGCTCTGAACCCTCCACCCTCGGAGACCAGCAGCCCTTACATCACGTCTGGACCCTCATCTCAAGAAGATTCTTTCTCCGAACCTCCTTCCTTCTGTTCTCTTTCCTCTGGCCTCTGCCGGGTTGGGCTGTTCTCCACCCTCCCCTCTCACAGCGTTCCTCCAAGTGGTGTCTCACCCTCCCACCTGATGCTCTGCCTGGATGATGAGTATGTTTTTAGTTTCCGCTGGGATACGTACTTTACTACATCTCACACCCGCTTCGTACTCAGTCTGTTGTTTATTTTGTTCTCCATTTCCTCATACCTTTGTCCTTTTCATCTTTTTAGGTTGCCTGCCAGTGAGGAAGATGAGGAAGTGCCTGCAGGAATCGCTATTTAAAGCTGAGTGCCCATTTTCTATCCCATGCATCCCACAATGCATCAATCCTCTGTCTTCATATGAAATTGAATAGACATTCCTTTTGCAGATTGTTTTGCAGCAAAGGTTTAAAAAGCAAACAAAGAATTATATTAAAGCCCTAAATATCAATAGCATCTATTGAGAGACAAATATCATTAAAAATGCATTTTTGGGGGAGTATATATTTATATTTCTTTGAAAACGTGATGGTTTTGATTGTCCCTGTTTTAATTGGTAGTTTCAATTTTTTTTTTACATATTTGATAGAAAGCTCACTTATGCCAAGTCAAGCATGGATGATGAACTCCACATACGATAAACATGACAATGACATATTTCCCAGTTTGGGAGCAAAAGCTTACACCACACACCACTGTCAGTAATCTCACCAAATACATCAAATGAAGGAAATATGTAACTGCCAAATATAAGTCTGAAAATCAGACGTTTCAGGGAACTATAAACCAATAAGTAGAGGGCTCTTAGCACCGCCACTACTTCACCCCTATAAAAATACATACCCACTGATTGAGGTTAGGGCGCTGCTCCCCCTACCAAAAAGCAGAGCTTCTGCCGAGCGAGGGGCTTTACCTTACGTTCCGCCTTCCCATCACTTCAAAGATACTTTGAAAAGTGGTACCGCCTTCTCCTAGTGTGAGATCATTACCGTAGCTGTACACAGAGCTTCACTGGCCATTTTAACTTGCTAGTAACCATGGTAAGGACAGGCCTGATGATGAATCATGTCACTTCGCTGTTAGCCTTTGTCAATTCTCATTTTTTCATTCTTGCTCATTTTGATGATCGCTTCCATTACTTCTAACTTTCACTTTTTAACAATTTCTAAAGTCCTGGCTCGGGCACCTGGTTAAAAAAACAGTACAAAAGGGGGGGCAGCACAGCAGGCCTTGTTGGGTTTGCAGAGTGGGATAAGATAGGTATTTCCCTGCTCAGGGCCATCTGGATAGGGCAGCTTTCAGTCGTTCCAGACTCTGCAAATGCAATATCAACTTTCTAATACTTAATTTCAAAAGAACCTGCAGTTCTTCCATGCTCTAGAGTCCACCTCCCCTTGGACAATGTGGTCCTGGACTTTAGCCCGACAGAGGTGAGGCTGATCACTGCCAGACCAGTGGCGTAATGAAAAGTGAGGGTGCCCTGTAAAGCACATCTTCCATTTTTGCTAAGGAGGCCCTGGAGCTCGGGACCCCCACCCCTGCACAGTGGGGGCTGCGGGGGCTTATGTTACACCACTGTGGCAGACTTATCCATGGCGCTATATCGCAGGTCTACTGTTCTCTGGTCATTAGCTTCCCTGATCACTTTGCAAGGCTGAGGTGGGAAGCGTGGTTTGGGGAATTGGACAACACTGACCCGAGGGCCACTAGTATGGCCACACGAGAACTGGTCATCTACACATGCCTTAGCTTGATCCAAATCAGCTATCTCCATGTCACCTATATGATCCCCCAGTGGCTTCAGCGAGCAGGTAGGAATTTGCAAACCAACTGCTTTCGCTGCACGGAGACTGCTGCCAATTTTTTTCATGTGGTTTGGTCCTGCCTGGTGTTGGTCCCGTATCGGCGGGAGATAGAAGGAGAACTTGCGTCAGTCCGTGACCGGCTTTGTGGATCTTTCCCCAAGAGTTGCCCTCCTGGGCCTGCTGGAGGACCTGGGGGGGAAAAGACTAGAATGTGCCCATGTGGGGGTGGCCACCCTGTTTGCTAAGAGAGGTATTGCTCTGGAGTGGAAATCCAGGAACCCTCCTTCACTGGTGCCCGGAGCCTGGAAACAGGCACAAGGCCTTGCAGGCCTTGTCCTGATACTGTAAAAGGGTGAAATTCACTGGCTGCTTGGCAGGTGACCTGGATTGGACTGGTGTGCCCAGCAGGAAAGAGCCATTTACATGGCACAGGGATGTCCACAGAAACATGGGACGATTTGGGGCACATGGTGGAAATTTAACGGCTTGGGTTTAAATGACTGACTGTGTTAATTCTGTGTGTTTGGTGGGAGCTCTGTGTCAGGGTTGGTTTGCCTGTATTGAGGTTTGTGATTTATGAAAAAAAATTAATAAAAATTGGTTACCAAAAAAAACTATTTCTGAAGTCATTTAAATTATTTCTCACTTTCTATGGAGGAGCAAATGCATAGAGGCGTTTCAGGGGAATTCGACTTCACCACTGCTTATTGAACCTTACACAACCACCAGCGTGCTTCCTACAATGTGGCGCCCTTGTGATCTTTACTGTTCACAGTTTGTCCTGCTGGCCTTTTACAAAATTCTCCTCCTTTCTGTGGTAAGACATCAGTGATACCAAACATGAGACTAACACCTTTTAAATATTGACAGTTTGTACATTTGTATTATTAATTTTCTTACAGAAAAATGGTCTTACTGACCTGCCTGTCTATCTCATAAGATGACTGCCAAGTTCCTCCACCCCTTCCTTCTCGAAGCTGAAAATAGGTGGAAATCTCATGCAGGTGATCATCCCCGCTGCACCCTGACCTCTGGCCATGCGCTCCATTAAGGCTGATTGGGTCATCAGGTATGGTACCTCACACTGGACAATTCATGTCAGCAGCAGTTCAGGTGCCTCGCCTCTCTCTCCCGCCTGCCCCAGATTAAAGCGCATCACTTTTTGAAAGGAAAGGCCACAGACAAAGTCAGCAGCCAAAGTCATTTCTGAATCAATATTTATAAAGCTTTTTCTTCAAAGGCCGTTTCACGCCTCGCTGGCCCCTCGCGCAGCCTTCCCAAAAGGGCCGCCACGTGACCCCACACCCACAAAAGAGAGGCAGATTAAGCGCGACGGACAGAAGAGGCCACCGCTGGCCGGGCCATTAAAAAACATTGACTGGTTCCGGGCCCGCAGCAGGGGCTCTGCACCAACTAGGCCCTGAAACTGGACACTCGCTAACAGCCTCGACGTCGCCTCTTGTTTATTAATGGCCGTGGTGCAGCACGAGGCAGAGCCGCCGCCCGAGGGGGCTTGGTTCCATCTCCGCTTTTAATTAAATCAAAAGATTGATCACCGAGCCCCTTTTGACGTGCGTAATGAACGAAGCCCGCGCAATTAGGGCCCGCTTCCTCACTCTTGTTGACAACAATGGCCAGACTTCAGGCCCCGATTAGAGATGGAAAAATAAAGTGTCTGGCCGTGTGACAGACGCGTGGTGAGCATGTGAGGCTCATTGCTTGTTCCCGGCCAGTACCAGTTGGCGTCTGGCCAGTTGGCGGTCTGAAGGGGCAGTGTGTTGTGGATGCGGGGACTGAGCGGGCTTTATAATATTCCACTGGCCCTGTACCACCATTTTCATGTCATAACAGGACACATTGGGTCCGATTCACAGAATGAACTTAAGACCTAAACCTACTACTATTTTGGTATTCACAGAATAAAATTACTACTTTTGGTATTCACAAAAGTTAGGATTTTGTCTTAAGTTTGTCTTAAGACAGACTTAAGACAGACTTAAGACAAACTTAAGACAGACTTAAGACAGACTTAAGACAAAATCCTAACTTAAGTCGGTCTTAAGTTTGTCTTTAAGATAAAATCCTAACGTCTGTGAATACCAAAAGTAGTAAGTTCATTCTGTGAAACCCAAAAGCAGTAAGTGCATTCTGTGTATACCAAAATAGTAGTAAGTTTAGGATTGAGTCTTAAGTTCATTCTGTGAATCAGGCCCTATCTTTCTATTTGAGAACTTTCACTTGAGCAGGAAATAACACATTCTAGACATTGTAGTCTAGATCTGCTTCCATTGACCCACTTGGTCCAGTGCAATTCATGAAGAGGTTACCCCACCCCGTCATGTCATCAGGCCCCCCCCCATTCATTTATAAGCCCTATGCACCCTTGACGTTGCAGTTCTGATTCACCTCAAGTAAACCAATTGGACTAAAGGCGGATATTCGCATCTTCCCCTGGTAGGGCAGCCTCTCCCTTTGAGACCTACCACCATAAACTACTAAATATAATGTACTGTCCACATCCTGGTATCGATTTTCTGAGGACTGAGCATCCTAACAGACACTTGATTTGATATCAGTATTAACTTTAACTACCAAATGGGCCACTGGAGCTAAAGTGAAGACACAAGGACATAGCTTCCATGTGGCCCCGCATCACGTGTGACCCCTCCAACCTGTCCTTGCAGTATAGCCAACAGCACATTGCATTCTACTATTTGTAGTTTTGTGTTTTTAATTATAACAATATACAAAAAAGCCCCAACAGCAAACTGTAGTTAGCTAGAAAATCAGAATTGACTCGAAATATGACCTTTGGCATGGGGCAACTGGTCTGCTATTCTTTTACCAATAAATATGTTTATTTTTAAAACCATTAGATAGTCCATGCGTTTGCTCAGCCTTATTTCATGGACATAATTCACAGACATGTCATTGGGCAGTGTCTCAGTAATTCCAACCACAGCCTTGTTCCCCCTCGTGCTTTGGTACATATTTTCAGCCTGGGCTGCATATCCACAACACCAGTGTTCATTCTTGGAATCTTTCTTATATCTCTGTCAAAGAATCTCCCCTGCAGGTAAGGTCACCGCATGACTCCAAGTTCTCAAGTCCTGTATTTTCATTTAACAACCTAATGTATTCTGGGAGCTGTAGTGCTACTCTTCTTCAATTCATCCAGTAGGAAGCACATACCTGGACTGCAGCATCGCGCCATTGGTGACATGGAACTTACCTGCAGGAGGAACCACAGCAGAGGGACTGGAGGACAAGGTGAACGTACAGTTATAGAGGTGAGTGGAGAGGTGTGTACTTTCATATGTAGATTTTCCCTTTCGTATACTTATTTGTCCTTTGTCGCTCCTAAAATCCGTTCTTCATAATAAATTTGAAAAGAAAATATTGTCATTTGCCTCTTTCTGACACAAACTATTATACTTTAAAGTTTGTAATGTTTGGAATATTGTTCTGAGCATGCAACTCTATTGTCGTTTTATTTTTCAATTTGATTTCTAAAAACTATATAAAATAACATTTTATTAAAATCAGCATCTTAACAAATACAATTTGCACTTATCAATGTCATTTATTACAAATATATAAAATAATTAAACAATTCTAAAATGTACATGTGCTAATCCTCCTATTTAAGTACATTTCATTGGCTGCTGCTCTTCTGTGCAAGCATCAAACTTCCTTTTAATTTCCTCTATACTGTGTAACTGTTAAGTTATTTTGATATTTCGCAAATAAATTCAATTAAGCAGCACAAGTAAGGCAACCAAAATAAAACGATTCCTAGACACAGCTTTCTCAGAGATTACAAATGCGTCAATATTTAAAAAACAAATTTCTTTTTAAATTTTGCCGAATCTAGTAGCTGATACATTTTGTCACATCCTCGCAATCTTTAAGGTGGGTTACTTCCTTAATAGATATAGCATCAGTGCTTGAAATGGAAAAATAGGAGTGCAGGTACTCTATCAAAGTTCCTGCTCGTTTCTGAGAAGTGCTGGTACTCTCCAATTAAAAGTATTACGTCTCGCTTGAGAAGTTCCGGTACTCTCCCTCTCAAAATAAAAAAGTGCTGGTACTCCGCACAGGACAGTGCCGACCCATTTAAAGCACTGTATAGCATTCCCTCTGAGCTAATTGCAGTGCTACGTCCTGTGGGATCGGCCCAGACTCACCACTGCCCAGTATGTTAGTTGGGGTGGCTCTAGGCTAATGGCGGCCCTGGGCAGGGAGCGTAGGTAGGGGGCCCCGGAAGAGGGGGTCTGGGCGGGGCAGAGCGCGGAGGCCAGTGAAAAGGGGGGGGGACAGGGTGTTTGGAAGTGGAACAGAGCCGGAGGCAGCCAAATCCCTGCATGGGGCCGCCACGCAAATATGTATCCATCCTCATAGGATTATTATATTAAGGATATATATTGGCGTGGTGGCCCCTAGGGTTTGGTGGCCCTGTGCAAGTGCACAGCTTGCACATGCCTAAGGCCGCCCCTGATGTTAGAAGATTCACTGTGGGGCAGGCAACAGGAAAGCACTAGTGTGTAGAGGGTATGGGAGCATTCTTGATGTCAATGGAGATGCTGTTCTAGATCCCGTAAGTGTAGATAGACGAGTTCTGGTTTCCTTCTTGAACTACTTTATTTCCATCCTGAACACACAAAAAGGAGAGGTGGCGAGAAGGTTAAAGTAAAATAACAATGTGTCGAGGAACAGCCTTCCTCAGTCGCTCTTTAACACAAAGCAATGTGGCACATGACATGAGTACAGGGACCTCTGCTATTAGGACATTGATACTCTAGACGATGAGGATCAAATGTGGGTCTTCCTTAAAAAGAACAAAGAGCATGAGCAAAGGCTCTCAGCTATTTACAAAATGTCCACAATACATATAAACAAGTACCACTATTATGGCAATGCAAGCACTACACCAGTGGATTATGGGTGAATACTAGCGTGCATGGTTGCTTTGCTACATGATGTTTTTATTGATGTGTGAATTTGCGTGGTGCTGCTCTGACAATATTGGAGGTGTGAGAGACAGCTAGGGTTTTGGTGACCCCTATATACAAATATAGAAGTGGAACTACATGCCCCAGAATGCATTTGCTATTTGCTGAAAAGGCTTTAGCACATGGTATCACACATTGCACCAAGATAAGCAGCAGCTGTTACTACCTTCTTTGAGTAGCTGAGTATATTTTGATTTGTTTTGATTTCTTAGCAAATATAATAAGTCAGTGGAAACAAACGGTGTGCAGGAGCAGGGCATTAAGCGGGGTGGAAAAAAGTGGGGGTTTCTAGAAGAAGGTCGACTTTGTAATTAAGAGTGTGGCTAACATACATAAACACATTTCTGTGAATGCCATAGTGTACCACACTGACTGGGATTTCGGTGCCTCTCTGAGTTTTCAGTTATTGCATTGAGGTATATGACAGCACATACATCGAAAACCAGCCAGGACCATTGACTTTCTCAGTGGGTGCTAGTTGTTTAAAAGAAATGAGAAACAACAATGATGTTGTTGTAAATAATTAATATTGAAAATGTTTCAATTCTGAAATTGTGAAACTGTGAATTAAACTTTATTGGGCCTGTCGAAGAGGGAGTGATCTTCAGAGTAGCTCAATTACTACTTTTCACACTATGTTAGACATGTGCATCCCATTTCTTTCCAACTCTCGTCCATCTACATATTGTACACCTCATCTCTTTCCTCTTCAGCACCTTCTTTTCACTATCACCCGAATGCACTTGCTCACACCTACTTACTTCGCCAACCCCCAAGCACACAAGGCACCCCACTCACCTATAAGCACTGCATTTTCTTATCCTTGCGCCTTGTCGATATTTTGACTGCTTTGACACAAGAAACAGTCGGAACATTGCGGCCTCAGCCACGTGTGTTCCGACTACGCAAGCGCTACCACTCTTGCCTTATTCATGCACATGCCTTAAGGATTCACGCATGGTTAAGGCAGTACGCGGTCTAGCTGCTGGCTGCTGCTCGGCAGAAGCAGGAAGATGCTAGGAAGAGAGCCTGGTGATGTGGTTAGGTAAATGGAGCTGAGGCCGGAATTTTATGGGTTGGGGTCAGGGTAGTTTTCAGGTCGGGGGTCGGAATAGTTTTCAGGGCAGAAGAGGTTTGGTAGTTTTCAGGGCTGGGGGTCGGGGTAGTTTCCAGGCTGGGGGTGGGGTAGTTTTCAGGGCTGGTGGGGAGGGGGTTGGGGTTGTTCTTAGGGCACTAGGTTTGGGGTAGTTTTTAGGGCTCGCCTGCTGTGCGCATGCGCATAGCTGGTGAAGCTCTATAGGGGCTTAAATAAGCTTTACCTAGACTGGCGATTGACTGGCGATTTGATGCTGTGCCCGTGCGCTTTTAGGTCAATGCGCAAGCGCATTGACCTAAAATGCGCGTGCACATCATCAAATCGCCAGTCAATCACCAGCAGCACTCCTCCCCTGCTGCTTCACACCCTCATGCCGCTCTCCCCGCTCCGCCCCCTCCCCTGCCCGCCGTGTCGCATTTCTCATCCCGCCTCCCCACAGCAATGCCCTCAGCCGGCCGTACTTTCACTTTGACGGCCGTGTTTCTCCTTGTCTCTCGTGTCACCAGGCTGTGTGTGCTGCCTCCAGGCTGATTACAATTGTTTTCGAGATTGTTTGCTGCTGTGTTCGCATGCCTTTGTAGCTGCTCGTTTGTGTCTGGACTGTAGTGAGGTGTTTTTTTCAATTAAACATGTTGCTCTTCTTCGAACCTGAAATAAAGATTGTTTATAAAAATAGATCTGCCATGGTTTTTGATTTGGGTTACATTTTGTGGGTCAAAGGTCAGGCGGGATAATTTCCCGTGAGGTCATCTGCCCCGAAGAGCATTGGAGCTCCCTCGAGCTGCCTGTCTGATCTTGGTCCAGTGACGTCAGTGGGCACTCTTCCATGTATTTCCTGGTGTGTTTATGAAGCTCCCTCTTCGCCCCCTACTTTTAAGAGTAGAGAGAAATACTTCTAGTGCCACAGAATACAATCTCAATAGGAGTTTTGTGTCCGGAAATGGATAATGTATTTAATTCAGTGTATACTGTAAATATGAAACCGCTATGTTTTATTTATAAACAGTTACAGTGTATTAACATGTACCCGTAAGCGGCTTGTTCATTGAGAGGAAAAGGGCAAAAACAGGAAATCTTGCTTGTTTCTATACTGGTTGCCAGAAAGAGTTCCGCTTTCGGCTACAATGTTTGTTGTTAACATAGCGGTTGCTGTCCGGTCTATCGGCTTTTAGCCGCTGTCAATAATAGGTGTTTCTGTTATTCGAGCCCTGGCTTCTCATTTTATTCACCTGGGACGGATGAAAGGTATTCTGAACGTGTAAATCTTCTGGGAGACGTGCATAATGCATGCATAAACAAACCAGGACACCTGCGCCTCTAGGCGCTTTCTTACTGAAGAAAGAGCAGGCAGGCTTGTTGAAGGAATTGTGTTTTCATTCGTGAAATCGTATTCTAAATATGAAAAAAAAATATTTTTTAATTTCTGTTTATTTTTTCGGGTATACAAACTCAACATCAGCATTATTGCAATCAGTTCAAAACACAGTTTGGGTCCATTTACAACATAAAATATGCATTGCTAACTCCGAAGCAAGTCTCGGTAAAGGAACAACATGGTAATGGTTAAAATAAATATGAAACTTGCTCGAGATATACACACAGTTTCGTCCACGGCGCTTTTTGCCGGGACTCAGCCAGTAGTCCATGTCCTCAGGAGCCTGTGTCACCACCGCATCCACCACCACATCCACCACCTCATCCACCACCTCATCCACCACCGCATCCACCACCACCGCATCCACCATCACCACCACATCCACCACCACATCCACCACCACATCCACCACCACATCCACCATCACATCCACCATCACCTCCAAATCCACCATGACATCCACAGCCACATCCACCACCACATCCACCACCACCACATCCACCACCACTGCATCCACCACCACCACCACCCCATCCACCACCACCACCGCATCCACCACCACCACCGCATCCACCACCACCACCGCATCCACCATCACCACATCCACCGCATCCACCACCACCGCATCCACCACCACATCCACCATCAACACCACATCCACCACCACCACCACCACACATCCACCAACACATCCACCATCACCTCCACATCCACCATGACATCCACCACCACATCCACCACCACCACATCCACCACCACCACATCCACCACCACCGCATCCACCACCACCACCACACCCACCACCACCACCACACCCACCACCACTACATCCACCACCACATCCACTACAACCACCACCCCATCCACCACTACCACCACCACCGCATCCACCACCACCGCCGCATCCACCACATCCACCACCACCACATCCACTGCATCCACCACCACATCCACCACCACATCCACCATCACCACCACATCCACCATCACATCCACCACCACATCCACCACCACATCCACCATCACATCCACCATGACATCCACCGCCACATCCACCACCACATCCACCACCACTTCACCACCGCATCCACCACCACATCCACCACCACCACCGCATCCACCGCATCCACCACCACATCCACCACCACATCCACCACTTCCACCACCACCACATCCACCACCACCACATCCACCACCACCACATCCACCACTGCATCCACCACCACCACATCCACCACCACATCCACCACCACATCCACCACCTCATCCACCACCTCATCCACCACCTCATCCACCAACTCATCCACCACCGCATCCACCACCACCGCATCCACCACCACCGCATCCACCACCACCACACCCACCACCACTACATCCACCACCACATCCACTACAACCACCACCCCATCCACCACTACCACCACCACCGCATCCACCACCACATCCACCATCAACACCACATCCACCATCACATCCACCACCACCTCCACCAACACATCCACCATCACCTCCACATCCACCATGACATCCACCGCCACAGCCACCACCACATCCACCACCACCGCATCCACCACCACCGCATCCACCACCACCACATCCACCACCACCACTACATCCACCACCACATCCACTACAACCACCACCCCATCAACCACACCCACCACCACCGCATCCACCACCACATCCACCATCAACACCACATCCACCATCACATCCACCACCACCACCACCACCACATCCACCAACACATCCACCATCACCTCCACATCCACCATGACATCCACCGCCACAGCCACCACCACATCCACCACCACCGCATCCACCACCACCGCATCCACCACCACCGCATCCACCACCACCACCACCATACCCACCACCACATCCACTACAACCACCACCCCATCCACCACTACCACCACCACCGCATCCACCACCACCGCCGCATCCACCACATCCACCACCACCACATCCACCACCACATCCACCATCACCACCACCACATCCACCATCACATCCACCATCAAATCCACCACCACCACCACATCCACCACCACATCCACCATCACATCCACCATGACATCCACCGCCACATCCACCACCACATCCACCACCACCACATCCACCACCACATCCACCACCACTTCACCACCACATCCACCACCACATCCACCACCACATCCACCACTTCCACCACCACCACCACATCCACCACCACCACATCCACCACCACAACATCCACCACTGCATCCACCACCACCACATCCACCACCACATCCACCACCACATCCACCACCTCATCCACCACCTCATCCACCACCTCATCCACCACCTCATCCACCAACGCATCCACCAACGCATCCACCACCACCGCATCCACCACCACCGCATCCACCACCACCGCATCCACCACCACCACCACACCTACCACCACTACATCCACCACCACATCCACTACAACCACCACCCCATCCACCACTACCACCACCACCGCATCCACCACCACATCCACCATCAACACCACATCCACCATCACATCCACCACCACATCCACCACCACCACCACATCCACCAACACATCCACCATCACCTCCACATCCACCATGACATCCACCGCCACCGCATCCACCACCACCGCATCCACCACCACCGCATCCACCACCACCGCATCCACCACCACCGCATCCACCACCACCACATCCACCACCACCACTACATCCACCACCACATCCACTACAACCACCACCCCATCCACCACATCCACCACCACCGCATCCACCACCACATCCACCATCAACACCACATCCACCACCACCACCACATCCACCAACACATCCACCAACACATCCACCATCACCTCCACATCCACCATGACATCCACCGCCACAGCCACCACCACATCCACCACCAACACATCCACCACCACCGCATCCACCACCACCACCACCACACCCACCACCACGACACCCACCACCACATCCACTACAACCACCACCCCATCCACCAGCACCGCATCCACCACCACCGCCGCATCCACCACATTCACCACCACCACATCCACCACCACCACATCCACCATCACCACCACATCCACCATCACATCCACCATCAAATCCACCACCACCACCACATCCACCACCACATCCACCATGACATCCACCATGACATCCACCTCCACATCCACCACCACATCCACCACCACCACATCCACCACCACTTCACCACCGCATCCACCACCACCACATCCACCACCACCACCACATCCACCACATCCACCACCACATCCACCACCACATCCACCACTTCCACTGCATCCACCACCACTGCATCCACCACCACTGCATCCACCACCACCACATCCACCACCACCACATCCACCACCACCACATCCACCACCGCATCCACCAGCACCGCATCCACCAGCACCGCATCCACCACCACCGCATCCACCACCTCATCCACCACCTCATCCGCCACCTCATCCACCACCTCATCCACCACCTCATCCACCAACGCATCCACCAACGCATCCACCACAACCACCACATCCACAACTGTGGAAAATAAATACAAACTTGGTGAACATTATCGGCGCCATCTTGCCCCTTTTCCAAGCCCATTCGTGCGCGTAAGCGGCAGCCATTTTTTTTTTGAGCACCATGACCTCCCTGCCCCTCGCTGATAGCCAGCGCGTCTCTCTCTCTTAACCTCGCAAGCATTCCCCCGCACGCTGACAACCCCCGCTCTCTCATGCCTTGGGTCATAAACCCCTCTTCAGCGCAGCTTCACCACGGAATCCCATCCTGTTCCCAGCGCGACACCTCCCCTCATTCCTTTCATGGCCTCAAATCCTTTTGATGCAAACCCCCTTTTCCTGTGTCCCCGTTTGTCTTCCCTGTTCCCAGGCCGCCACCTGGCTCTGCGGATACTGTTTATTACCCCGTACAGTAGGAAGCTTCCCCTCCCCATCAAAAGACCCCCGAACCGATCAAAGCCCCCACCCCATGAGATCCGACCAACCCCATGCATTCCGTGAATCGGCGGAATGCCCTGCTGTGCGACAACCATCACCTGTTGTGACCGGGGTGGGGAATCCAACTGTAAATGTATGTGGGAACGGGCCTAAAGGGGAGATTCCGAGGATGTTCTTTCAACTATTAACGTATTGCGAGAATGTGTTATGTGCAATAAAGGTCATAAACCCTAGTATAAGAGGCCAGGCCTCAGAGATGTGGTTAGAGCACTTCGTGACGATACTTGCTGTCTGAATTGATGTGTTCTCCTCCGGAGAGAATAAAATCCTCGTTTCCTGCCTTCCAGTCTCCAGCGCCTGCTTCTTCATTGATTAACATTGGTGGGTCATAGAGGCGATATCGCCGGGCAACAAAGAGGGTCTTTAGTTACTGGTTGTCTTTGGAACCCCTTTTTAACAATTGGCGTCCCAAACGTGGGGCCCATCAGCGACTCGTGGATCCAGTGGGAGAGGTCCTGACGACAGAGTGAACGACTGCAACGATCGGAAGGTACCCTGTCCGATAGACCCTCGTCTGACAGCCGATCATCCGAACTTCACTGGTTCCGAACAGACCTCTCTCGAGTGATCTACGGTCCTGACTGGGAACCATCAGGAGTGCCACGAGAAGTACGAAGAGAAGAGGACGATCGGGCGCTGGATTCGGAAGACAAGAAACTGTCCATGCGGTCCGGGTAAGGTCGTGTAAACACGACGAATTGCGAAAGTGATAGATAATTGAAAGTGATTGATAATTGTTGAGAAAATACTAGTATTACTTTTTGTTAATTTATTGGAGATTCACTGTCTACAAACGGAGAAACAACAGGCTCTCCCTTTATAAACAGCGAAGGATAGGTACGCACCCGTCGGACCTATCTTTCTCCCCCACTGAACAATTGCCCCTTCCCCCCATTGATTAACTGTTATAGATTGTTTTCTGGAGATTCTCTGTCTGCAAACAGGGAAGAATAGGTCCCCTCTTTGCAGATAGTAAAAGGGTAGGTGACGCGAACTTTTGCGAGCCTACTTATTCTCCCCATTGACCATATTGATTTTTTATTTTTGACCTAACATTGATTGCTCGAGATTGGTTCATGAGGTATTCACTACGTGCAAACAACGTAGAATAGAAATATTCTGTCTAGTCTTTGCGCGCAGTGATAAGATAGGTAGTGCTGACTATTATCCCATTGCGATCCGTCATGCCTGTCTTCTCCCCACTGGTTAGTAGCCTGTTTTACCCGGACCGCTTATTAGAGATGAACCATCCGGCTCCGCTGGAAGGCACCCCTAATAAGGACATGTTCATGAAGCATGGATTAATCGCTATAGCCTACAGTGAGCTATGGCATAAATATACGAAAAAGGATCGAGAAAGTCAGTGGCCACTGAGAGGATCCTTTGATCTTGACAAAATAGAAACGGTAGAAATAGCCCTTCGTAGGAATGAAACAACACCTATTATGCTCGATAGTCTCGGCATGTGGCGCAAAGAAGCCACACGACGAAGGGAAGGCGACGAATTTAGAAAAGATGAGGGGACACGACGGATAACCCTCCAAACGTCTAGTAGGCAAAGGGGAGGGCCAGCGATGGCACAGTCCCGAGGAGTAGACATGAAAAGAGAACGGTGTAAAGGGGTGTGCCGACAAGTCAACCCCGGAACACAACGACCCGAAGGTAATCCCCCGGCACTATGCACAGGACGAACAGATGTAAAACAAAACCAATGTGCTTTCTGTAAATGTCTTGGACACTGGAAAGCCCAATGCCCGACTCTGCAGAGCATAGGTAAGAACGGAGGGTCGACAGAAAGAACAGGCCGACAGAAAGGGAAAAGGCACGAGATAAAAACCAATCAGACTAGTGCAGACAGGACCACCCCGTTTGATTATGCTCGATGGCACAGATTTCGTCAGACCAATTTTAACGACATGTTAGAGTTCTGGGACTGATTGCTCTCTGTTGCTCCCCCACTCTGAAAAACAAACACAACTGCAGGTCAGTGTAAACAACCCCCCGTTAGAGAAAAGACTCAAGAAAGCCAAGCGTCTATTATATAACTTAGGATTTAATTACGGTAAAACACACAACCAACAGTAAATAGAATAACTAGTAGAACTCTCTAAAAAACAAACTTGACTAAAAGGAAAAATACAAAACATGTTATGCTCACTCCGGAAGTCCTCGAAATGTAACAGTTCGATGGTCCCGCCCATCCGAAACACATAGCACGTGTGGGGCGGGGCCTGCCAGCAGCCATGGGCCAAAAGAGATCGCCGGCGAGAAGGAACTGGAGACTCCACACAGCAGGCAATGAAATGGTCTTCCCATACTACCCTTCCAGGGATGGCGTCCCCCGGGCCGCGAGTAGGGAGGGGGCGGCTGCAAATGACCCCCTCCCTCGTATCTCCTGGTCCGGCCATCACGAATTCCTCCATCGAACGGATGCAGGGTGGGCAGGGAGGAAGAGGCGACGCGGACGAGCCTCTTCCACCTCCACAGGTAGGAGGCTTCCCTGCCCTGGTCCGGCGCCGATGTCCTCCAGCCGGGCGACGGCCATATACCTACGCTGCACAGGACACATAATGCCCGACTGGTATATTTCCTTAGCACAGGACATACAATGCCCGGCTAGTATACTTGCACGGCACAGGACATACAATGTCCGACGGGCATATTTGCGGAGCACCGGATGTACAATGGTCCCCCAAGAGTCGGAATCAGGGGTGTAGGGTGGTCATCATGTGCACCCCTGATTCGAAGGGACGGCGTAGGATGCGCCGGGAGAGGGAGGCGGCACGGACAAGCCTCCCTCACCTCCCCAGACGAAGGCTCCACTGCTGCACCCTGGCGCCCCGAACCAAAATGTCCTGCTCCAGCAACATGATGCTCTGTCTTCCGCCATCACAAGAAGTTTCTTCCACTCCTGATGGATACGACAAAGGTGGCTGCCACAGGGTCTCAAAATGGCGTCTGGGCCCTCGAAAGGCGGGTTTAGGCCGCTGGAGTAACTTTGTCCGAAATTGCAGCTCGGGCACTTGCCCACCTGGGCGCAAGCCCCCACCATCGACGAACATCCCCTCGACTTTGAAGATTCTACCAAAGTCCCAAGAGCCCTCAGCCCCTTCAGGCTTCCGGTGAGGAACAGTTGCATTGATCTCAAATGAAATAACCACGGCACAGCAACAAGATGGCGGTGCTCTCGTGTCTGCATCAGCTTCCGTCTGAACCACCCAGGAACATTATGGGCTAACGAACTCGAGCAAGTTCCGGCTGAACATCAACATGACCCGGTAAGAAAGACTCTACCCCCTCTCTCTCTTGATTGACAGTCCACACCACCAGCCCCTCTGTTAGCACAGTTTTCTTTTGAACTGCCGAAAGGGACTCTGGTCCAACCGCCAATCGTCGGGGATATTTTGCCCCTGATGCTACTTCCGGACTAAACCGGCCTCGCCCAAAATGGCGCCGGTATCAATGGAAACTAACGGATGCCTCGTGGTGTTCCTTAACTAATAAAACTTGATGTACTAAGATATATATACGAACCATTGTGCACTCGATGGGAAAGGGAGGAGGTCCACTTGGCGAACGTTTGAGAAGGGGTTCCGTAAAAATGTTGATTTCAATGAACGATTTATTTTTGATGTTTGTTGTAACTGGTACATAACGTCGCTTATGATGCACACCCACGGTTTACACCTAGGAAATGTGATTGCGATGAGCTTGACTGTGTTTCCATTTATGAACTGAAATGCCCCTGATTCCTTCGCCACGCAATGAAATGTTTTTAGTTACTTGCAAATAATGAATTAGGCCTTTTTACGTGTTCTTGTGCTACAAAATAACCCCCTACTGTATGTGCTTCCATCGACGACATGTCAGGCCAAATTATGATTGTACTCTCACATTTTACGTACTGAATGATTATACAAATAAAGGTCTTAAAAGCTATGAATAGGCATCGCATACTTTTGTAAATGCGGGTATCGGAGGGAGGGTTTTTCTGTGCGCAACCGTTCTGCTCTTTTTTTAAGGTTATCCGAGAAATGGTTGTTCGGCCCCGGATTGATGATCGGATCCCAGGTATGATACGTTGCCTCCAAAATATGCAACTAAGCTCAGGAACTAACATATGAAGAAGGACCTCGACTTCTGAGAATGGGTAAAGTAAAGCGGGGTGATTGATAGAATGTTATTAAGATATGGTGGTCGAAGGTACTAAGGTACCGGTTTAAACGAAGAACTGATATGCCTTAGAACCTCACAGCTTTGGGAATGATTTAGGGATCCCGATGGCCGGATACATCTACAAAACCGGGTACCTCACGCTAGGCACCTCTGATTCCTCTTTTTAGCGTTTTCCCTACACACGATCCTTGATGCCATCCTCGAACCTCCCCATGAACCACCTATCACATTGCCCGCCCCCATGACTTTAGGAAACCAAAACCCTAAGGGATTATATCCCGAAGAAATAAGTACGAGTATGTGGTAAGTAAAGGACTTTCGCGCCCATACATTTGATGTGTTCGAATGTTGTCCCCCCACCTCCCCTTTTTCCTCCCTTTTCCCTCTGCAGGTTACATTAGAATCCCGATTAGAGTATCGTAAGGGATCTGGAACCACGTCACGCCCGATGCATGAAAACGGACTAGCGCTGCAAAACGGCACAACAAGGACGCTCTACCCAATGCACGACCTTTTTGTACCTGATCTAATGCTCTTCTGTCCCAAAACTGCATGCTTTCTACATCCTAACACAGACCCGAAACGTCTAACGTTGGGTAACGCACTGAATAGCCCAAACAATACACGGTCATTCTCCATGTCCTACGTGTACTGTTTGGCCTATTGTCTCTCTCTCTCTCTCTCTCTCTCTCTCTCTCTCTCTCTCTCTCTCCCTCTTCTCTCTCTCTCTCTCTCTCTCTCTCTCTCTCTCTCTCTCTCTCTCTCTCACTCTTTCACCCCTCCACACTTTCCCTCCTCCTAGCGACTGGCACCTAATTGACGAACCTGGTGCACCTCCCGATTGGCCCCAAATACCACAAGTATTTGCACAAATTTGTCCTAAATAAAATTGTATCGGTACCACGTTACTACCTCTCCTTTTCTGCTAAATATGGATGAAATTTAAATTGGCCAATAGGAAAGGGACAGGTAAGACGACTGAGGTTCCCTAAATTTGACCCACAATCAGGGAACTATTTGTCAGTGGCTTCTATGATAAAATGTGTCTGTGGTAATGCGACCATCCCCATTGCAAATTGTCTCCATACCCCAAGCTGTAAGAAATGATCGAGACACCCCCATCTTCCCAAAATGTCCCCAGTTTGGTATCAGCTGCCCTGAACGAGAACTTGAAAAACGCCCCTTACTCCGATTCGCTGTGTTCCTAATCGTTTTCCATAAGATCCCACCTTCCCCGAGGATAAGCTTAATAATTATCGCAAACCACCCCCCCGAGTTTTTATAGCAACCAGGTTGCGAGGATTTATATAGAAAGTTAGAAAGATGTGTGCAAAGTTAAAAATTAGATCGAAAATCGAAAGAACTTGTTACAGTAAGCCTTGCTGAAAATAAGATGTTTTGATGTAATGAAGACTTGTTTAGCCTATGTTCATCCCTCAGAAGGATGCCTATCAGACTGTGGTGAATAGCACGTTGCACTTTTTGTAAAATACAAGGCCCTGAAGACCAGCCTAGCCTTGCAAGACTCGTACTAGGGAAATGGGTCTCTGCCAGAAGAACTGACATCTACTATAATAGACATATGCAATGAATGAGTACCAGACCTCGTACCTATTACAAATGAACGTAATAATCATCAAAGCGTCAAAGAATTAGCCAACAAAAGGAAGTTGTAAGGAATCCAGCAAATCCATCATCAATTGTTTATACGTTAGCCGCAAAAAAAAAAAAAATCTCAAATGTAGCGAGCGCTTACCCCAGTTGCTTGGTGTTGGGAGAGAAATAGATTTATGTAATTACCTTCTTCTGCAATATCTCTAAAGACTGTCTTTTCAAAACTCATTTAAGGGTATCACTGTCGGAGGAGAAAGAGACCGGATGTGGGAGCACGCGGCCTGACTGCGGATTGTGGAACATCGGCGACGAAGGCCGAGGCGAGACCACAGCAGTAAGGAGACACAGGACGGGGCACTGTTTCAGACGAAGCTAAGGAAAGGGGCTGACCTGAAGCCCCTGCTCTATGATCAACGTGTGCCAAAAAGTCCCCGCTCTCTGAACATGGTTACAGACCCGCCTGTCGCAACCTCTCCGTCCCCCTGATCTGTTCCCGACTTGGCCTTGCTCCATCCCCTCCTCCTCCGACCTACCATACGGACTGTTCGCACCCGCACCTTTCCACCCGAACTCCCAAGTTCCTCCAAATCCTACTGAGCTACCCAGAGAAGAGTACTCCCTGCGTCAGAAGGGAGGGAGCTCCGACTAAGTAGACCACGAACTATGTTAAATCTCAGAACGGTGACCTAGAACTCCACCAAGAGTCGCCTCTAAAGAGAAGATGAACAAAGTCTGTGGTTCTGCCCGCTGCTGAACGCCTTGAAGATGATGGAAGCGACTGGAAATGTTCACCACACAGACTCAAGAAACAAACAGATCCCACAATTCTGGAACAATTGCATTTTCCATTGCAAATCTATGCTCTGCATTACGGAAGAAGATGCACCTGCTCCAAAACCGCAACGCATTGCTCCTATGAGGTCTGGCGAGACAAGACAAAATGTACCCCTGCCTGCAGACCTCCAACGACTCAATCTACATGAACATTTCTGTTGATAGGTAATCCAGGTGCTCGACAGTGCCAACAGAAGACGGCATAGACACTGAGAACTCTGATTTTTATTTTTTATTATATCTCATTTCCCTCCCAACCACCATTGGACTGACTATGCTCCCGCCGAGTACAAAAAAAAAAAAAAAAAAAAAAGGGACTACCAGTTCTTATTCCAAATGACTATAAGCATCTATGATCTGTACCCAACGCCCTCGCTACGTAATTCTAGTCTGATATTGCATTACGATGACTTTTTCTGCAACCAACTTAACGATGAACCCGCCTACTAAATGATGAGATTTTTCAATATGATGTTTATAATGTGATGTTTATGTACAGTTCTTTCGCCTAAGTCCCCTCTCCCTTACTTATGATCGCTGCATATAGGTGTAGATAGGAAATAGGCCAGCAAGATGTCTTGGAAATGTTAAAGGGAGGACTGTGGAAAATAAATACAAACTTGGTGAACATTATCGGCGCCATCTTGCCCCTTTTCCAAGCCCATTCGTGCGCGTAAGCGGCAGCCATTTTTTTTTTGAGCACCATGACCTCCCTGCCCCTCGCTGATAGCCAGCGCGTCTCTCTCTCTTAACCTCGCAAGCATTCCCCCGCACGCTGACAACCCCCGCTCTCTCATGCCTTGGGTCATAAACCCCTCTTCAGCGCAGCTTCACCACGGAATCCCATCCTGTTCCCAGCGCGACACCTCCCCTCATTCCTTTCATGGCCTCAAATCCTTTTGATGCAAACCCCCTTTTCCTGTGTCCCCGTTTGTCTTCCCTGTTCCCAGGCCGCCACCTGGCTCTGCGGATACTGTTTATTACCCCGTACAGTAGGAAGCTTCCCCTCCCCATCAAAAGACCCCCGAACCGATCAAAGCCCCCACCCCATGAGATCCGACCAACCCCATGCATTCCGTGAATCGGCGGAATGCCCTGCTGTGCGACAACCATCACCTGTTGTGACCGGGGTGGGGAATCCAACTGTAAATGTATGTGGGAACGGGCCTAAAGGGGAGATTCCGAGGATGTTCTTTCAACTATTAACGTATTGCGAGAATGTGTTATGTGCAATAAAGGTCATAAACCCTAGTATAAGAGGCCAGGCCTCAGAGATGTGGTTAGAGCACTTCGTGACAATACTTGCTGTCTGAATTGATGTGTTCTCCTCCGGAGAGAATAAAATCCTCGTTTCCTGCCTTCCAGTCTCCAGCGCCTGCTTCTTCATTGATTAACATTGGTGGGTCATAGAGGCGATATCGCCGGGCAACAAAGAGGGTCTTTAGTTACTGGTTGTCTTTGGAACCCCTTTTTAACACAACCACCACATCCACCACCACCACATCCACCACAACACCACCACATCCACCATCACCACCACATCCACCATCACATCCACCACCACATCCACCACATCCACCACCACATCCACCACTTCCACTGCATCCACCACCACCGCATCCACCACCACCACCACATCCACCACCACATCCACCACCACCACCACATCCACCACCACCACATCCACCACCACCACCACATCCATCACCGCATCCACCACCACCTCATCCACCACCTCATCCACCACCGCATCCACCACCACCACATCCACCACCGCATCCACCACCACATCCACCACACCCACCACCATCACTTCCACCACCACATCCACCACCACATTCACCACATCCACAACCACCACATCCACCACCACCACATCCACCACATCAACACCACATCGACCACCTCCACCACCACCACCACATCCACCACCACCACCACCTCCACCACCACCACCACATCCACCACCACCCCCACATCCACCACCACATCCACCCCCACATCCACCACCACCATCACCACATCCACCACCACCACCACCACATCCACCACCACATCCACCACCACCATATCCCCCAGATCCACCACCACCACATCTACATGTGTGTGGCTCTGTGTGTGTAGGTGCAAATGCAATGTTCTTGGATTGTCGTCACAATAAAATACACTGAACATAATCTTCACAAAAGTTATTTACAAACGTTTAAGCTATTGCCATTATAAATTACAATAACTTTTATTTAAGTATTAATTATTTACAAAATTAAAAGCCATTGTTATTTGTAATATCAATACATCTAAGTCACGTAAATACAACACACATTGCATTACAAATGCTATAGGTGTCACATTTGCAAAAGTTAAAACTATTGACATTGTAACTGACAAAGCTATTAATTTTGCTACTTTCAAAACCAACACATAAATAAAAAAAAGTGTCATTTACAATACCAATAGCTCAAACTTTCCTAATGCGAGACCTATTGCATTTCCAATGCTTGTTTTAATTAGGGGCTACTGTGTTAGGCCTAAGGGCAGTGGAAGGGGTTGGGGTAGTTTTAGGGTCAGTGCAGGAGTGGAGGGGTTGGGGTAGTGTATATAAAGGAGCAGGGTTTTAGGTCTCAAGGCAAGGGGAGGGAAATGGGTAGTTGGGGTAGTTTTTATGGCTCAGGAGAGGGCAGCCTCGTTTTTAGGGTCGGGTAGTTTTAAACTAGGGGTTAAAGCATAAGTGCAGTGGAAGGGGTTTTAGGCTTCAGGGCGGAGGAGTAGAGGAGTTTGTCGCTCAGGGTGTGGGGTTCAGAGTAGTGGCGACCATGGCCACACATACCCTTTTACTATTCATGCCTTTACTAGGAAATTTCTTGGTAAAGGCACGCGTGGTAAAGGAATGCGTGGTTAAGATGCATTCATAGTTCGGCCTGCGTGGTAGATGCACGTGTGGTTTAGCCATGCGTGCCTCTATCATACAACCCTTTGACACACACTGGAATCACAATTGCAACTGGAAAATATGACATTTGCTCTGTAGCGAGGCCAAGGATTGGATGACCATGTATTCTGAATACCTTTTTGATTCACGTACAAGGCACATGAAAGGCTCGCACTACTTTCAGCCTTAACTCCAGAGCTCTCAATTGTGGCCCATTATAAACTCCTAAAGGCGAATCAGGTCTAAGTATGTACTTTACATGAGTAACATGCTAGATGAAAACATGCAGAAACATAACATCCTGGCACGGATTACGTTGTAAAAGATGCGTTGTAGCGGTAACACACCCCTGGGGATTGGTGTCAGTACAACGCGATGTATTACAACGCGTTCCGTTACAACGCGATTTTTACATCGCAAATACCATTACAATGCATGCCATTACAACGCATGGCATTACATAGCAGATACTTTTACAACGCATGGCATTACATCGTAAGTATAGGTAAGTATATCTTTTTTTAAAAAAATGTAATAAAGTTAATTAAATTAATTTAAAATAATAAAAATAATATAACATTTTTAAAACAGTAATTAATTTAATTATAGTAATTTAATTAATATTAAAATTGATATTAATTTAATATATTTAAAATAATATAATTAATGATATATAAAAAATTTATAAATAGAAAATAATATAATGTAAATAATTACAATAAATATAATTATAATTTAATTAAGTTATAAATAATACATAATATAATTATATTTAATAAAATTAAAAGAATTTAATTAATTAAACATTTTTAAATAATATAATTTAATTATAATCGTTTATTAATACAATGAAATTAATAATTGTAAATATAGTTATTATTTTAATTAAATTAAATAAAATTAATTTAATTAATTTAATTTATATAAAGTCGTAATACCCCTGTACCCCAAAAAACAAACCCAGCCCTAAAACCTAAAAACACCCCTGTACCCCAAAACCCAAACCCTGCCCTAAAACCTAAAAACACCCCTGTACCCCAAAACCCAAACCCTGCCCTAAAACCTAAAAACACCCCTGTACCCCAAAACCCAAACACTGCCCTAAAACCTAAAAACACCCCTGTACCCCAAAACCCAAACCCTGCCCTAAAACCTAAAAACACCCCTGTACCCCAAAACCCAAACACTGCCCTAAAACCTAAAAACACCCCTGTACCCCAAAACCCAAACCCTGCCCTAAAACCTAAAAACACCCCTGTACCCCAAAACCCAAACCCTGCCCTAAAACCTAAAAACACCCCTGTACCCCAAAACCCAAACCCTGCCCTAAAACCTAAAAACACCCCTGTACCCCAAAACCCAAACCCTGCCCTAAAACCTAAAAACACCCCTGTACCCCAAAACCCAAACACTGCCCTAAAACCTAAAAATACCCAAACACCCCAAAACATATACATCAGTACCCCAAAACATATACTCCTATACTCATACTTATTTTAAAAAAAACTTAAATTAATATATTTAATTTATAATATTTAAAAACGAAATAAATATTTTTAAATAATTAATAATAATTAAATCAATTATAAAATATTAAATAAAAAAAAAAAAAAAAAATACTTACCAATACTTACGATGTAATGGTATGCGTTGTAATAGCATCTGCTATGTAATGCCATGCGTTGTAATGGCATGCATTGTAATGGTATTTGCGATGTAATAGCTGCGTTGTAACAGCATTACGTTGTAAAAGATGCGTTGTAGCGGTAACACACCCCTGGCACTCATATGGGATGCAAGATTAAGTAAAACTTGAAAAATAACTCATGAAAAAATCACTGACATAGATTACCTTAATGTTTTCCACATTCATTGTTCAGAAATGAGTGTTTTGCCAGTACGGTTACAGACATGAGACAGAGTCTGAGACCTGGAGGGACCCGGTCCACTTAAAGTCATGTGTGGGAGGATAGAGGAGTGTCTATGGGAGGGGATAGAGGAGGAAGAGTTTATCATTCACTGGAGCACAGTTTAGGCTGGTGTCATTTTACTTACAAGGAAGACATGGTTGTTTCTAAAAGTGTGCACATCGGCCAGCAGGCTTTAATTTAAGTTGTTGGTTTCCGGAGCCCAGCACCGCTACTTAATCATAAACACCTGCAAATATCATGAGCAGCAGTTAAGGACACATTCATTTATGGTAGGCACAGGGACATTAAGTAAGTTTGCCCAGAATCACAGGATGTTGAGCCGACGCCTGGACTCGAACCTGGTTGTCTAGCTCCGAGATTGGCAGCTCTGGCCATTACACCACATACTGCCCCTACTTTCATGGCTAGTAGTTGGTTCTTTTTTAGGCAGCGCTAGCAGGAGCAATGGGCTGGTGCAAGCTGCCTCCTGATGAGAGCCCGGACATGTATTTATTTTTACAAATTAACCACTGCCTGCCAGCACCTTCACAGCTGACATGGGCACCTTTGTCATAATGGAAGCTCAGGCAAGAAGCAGAGGTATTCCAGAGGGTGCAACCAGTTATAGAACCCTGTACCCACGACGTGTGCAAACCCCTTCTCTTTTCTGTAATCTGGAGAAATCAACTCAACCCATGAAGCCCCTCGACTCACCCGCAATGCTTTTTACAGTTTAAAAAAAAAAAAATTGTTTTATATAGAGCAAACTTGACCAGAAGGTATCAGAGAACCTTACATGAGCACCAGTTACGTTACAGATGGACATATTCATTTTTGGTAGGCACTGAGAGATTAAGTGATTTGTCCAGAATCACAGGATGTTGAGTGTCCCTGCCGAGACTCGGACTTGGTTCCCCAGCTTCGAGGTCGTCGCTCTAGCTGTAAGGCTACATCCTCTCGGCCGCCTCAGTTGTGGTAGACCGTTCCTCACTGAATGGTCTGCATGCATCCCCAGAGTGCTTCCCACTGCCAGGGACTTTGTTGCAGTTCCTGCAGGCAAGGATACCTTCTCCTACCACACAAAGGCCTCGACTGCCACCTGCACCTGCACATGTCTTCTAGTGCTCCAGGGGCTCAGCTCCACTGCACTCGCTCACCTCTATAATTCTGCTGAGATTGTGTCTGATACATAACAATCTGAGTGTTAAGAGTATGCTTAGGTGGTTTTAGCTGGGATGGAGCTGCAGAATTCCTTATGACGCCCATGGGTTCTGTGTATCATCAGGGCTTGAGGGTTCTGCAGTTGATGGTTGGTGGCTAGCTGCCCTGGCACGACTGTGGTGTGGGGATGTTCTCAACAAAAATAACCTACTTACGAGTTACGAAGAGTGTTACTCGTTATTACAATTTTGGAGACGATCTATATTATGTGCTGATTTCCATCAAGTAGGTCAAACACTAGTGGCATTGTATCTCGATGAAGTGAACACGATCCTTACTGGTATTCCTAAAACCCTGTGCAGTAGCAAAACTTGATGCGGGAGTCAGGAAAGTTTACCATGTTACCCTATTTTTGACCAAACGACATGGAATTTCCTTGGACTCTGGTGTGGCATTGAAGGTGCTGTGCGTGACTTACAAGGCAATACACCTAACCTAATCTACATGTCACTACGATGAGGTAATAATTGCATAGACCATCTGAAGAGGATCGAAGCCTGGCCAATGTACAATTGTCCCCAGATTTAATTGGAGAATCCTTAGAGAAAGTCTCTTCTCAGGTACTGGAGTCAGGAGTTTGCCCTCAGTGCTGGAAGGAGGCAATTGTCATCCCCCTTAAGAAAAATCCTAATGGGGACTCAGGAGATATACAAAATCTCCGCCTGATTTCCTTGCTGCCTGTGCCAGCTAAAATCCTGGTGAAACATTTTAGCCAGGAATTAGCTCAGATCTTCATTGATCATGATCTCCTGGATCCTTCCCAAAGCTGGTTTAGGAGGAACCACAGCACTAAATCTGCACTGCCTGTGGCAGCTGATTCTATTCGTCATCAAGTGAATCAGAGAGGTGCACCTATTTTGGTTATGCTCGATCTGTCTGCGGTCTTTGACATCATATCTACATCTCCTTTGGTGCAAATGTTGCAATAGGCAGGGCCGAGGGATTATGCTTTAATGCTGCAGGAGTCCTTTTTAGTGAATAGGACTCTTACAGTCAGCTGTGGGGAATATAGGGCTTAATCTTTTCAGCTTTCCTGTGGAGTTCTGCAGGGTTCCGCCCTCAGTCGTACCCTATTTAGCCTGTATGTCACCCCTCTGGTGAAATTAGTGTTCTCCTTTGGTTCCCAAGTGTCTTCCTATGCGGATGACACCCAAATCATTGTTTCCATTTCCGATGATTGTGAAGGCGTGACAGACTGGTTTAGGTCCTGCATGGTGGAAGTCAGTACTTGGACAAGAAAGAACTGATTTAAAACGAATGGGGATAAGATAGAGATTGTGGTCTTTGAGGCAGAGAACTCGATCTGGTATGACTGCTACTGGCTGGAAACCTGTGGTCTGCTACCTGTACCGGTGGCCGCGGCAAAAAATCTGGGGGTTATCTTTGACTTTGCGTTGACATTTGACACCCAGGTGAGTTCTTGCTTTTGGATCATTAAGACCTTAAAGAATATTTTTCCCCTTTTACCTGGAGAGCTAGAGGTGGCAATGGTCATTGAGCTCATTACATTTCGCTTTGACTACTCTAATGCCCTGTATTGAAATGCCAACCAGTATTTAGTAAATAATCTTCAGGTCATCCAAAATGCAGCTGCTCGGTTGGCCCTGGGTCTGCTGAAACACATCCTAATAAGGGAGGGCTTGAGGTCTTTCCACTGGCTACCAATGAGGAACAAGTGAGCTTTAAAGCCCGGTGCCTGGTATATAAGGTCCATCAGCAGGGTGCATGGCACCTTAGGGCTGATTCCATTGGTATGCTCCAGGCAAACATTTGAGAGCGGCAGGACGGAGAAATGTGATAATGTCCAGGTTCCAGAAAGCTAGATGGAGGGAATGGGCTTTCTCGGTGGTGCTGCCAGGCTGTGGAACACTCTCCCAGAAAATATATGGCACCTGAACACTTATTTGAGTTTTCACTGGCAGTCAAAAACCTGGTTTTTACATTACTCTGGGTGAATTCCTGGTTATTTCTGCATCTATTTTGCCAGCGCTGATCCTCTTTCCCTTGGCCTGTCTTATCCAGTGACAGTGCTTCAATGCCTACTGGTTTTATGCGCTTAATACATTCAAAATTCAGATGTTGAACACATCAAGAAAAACGTCAATAATTGCAATTTGAGTATTGTCTAAGCCTTGGCGGAGTTCGCAGAGTTTTGCACCGCAGAACTCTGCGAAGTTCGCGCCACAGGATGCTGCAGCTTTCTGCATGCTCAAGTAGACATTTTACTCGAAGGGCAGCTTCCTCAAGGCGAATGTTGATTTCTCAACGGCGAGTGGTCGGAACCTGCTGTGACCGCCCTCAATGAAAAATCTCGCTGGGAGGAGGTCTAGATCGTGATTTTTTTTCTCGCAAGTGCTTGCCAACTTACCGATGGCGAGCCGCTCAAGAGAAAAAACTTTTTTCTGAGTCACTGCACACAGTTTTTTGGAACTCCGCACTCTCTGCGGAGTGAGCAAAACTCTGCGAACTCCGCCGGTGGAGCGGAATTCTTCACCCGCCCCATATATTTTCCTGCTTTGCACCAGTCTGTGAAATGCCCTCCCAGAAGCCATGAGAATATCTCCTGCCCCAGACCTTTTCATTTTTAGAAATGCCCTGAAAATCGCTTCCTCAACAAACATGTATTAAATCAACATGGTCGACAACCACTTTTTTATTACTCTCTGCTGTTTTATGATTTTATTTCCTGATATGCTATGAGATCTAATTCAAAGTTACATGCGCCACATCTATTTAATAAGCAACTGTGCCACCCATTATAAGTGGTTAAATAAAAATAGTGAATAAAATGCTGCAAATTGCTATGCCTTGATTGCCTACGATTGAGACACAAGGATGATGTCTTCCGAGCTATGACATATTTGGTTGCTGTTGAGCAATTGACTTGAGTTCTTGTCAAGTGAAGACATTCACACCCTTAACCCACAGGACCATAGGATCCTGCTACACCCTTACCCTCTGTCTTCTTGAATTTCAAGAAAAGGTGTGGGGAGATCCTTTTCTTCCCAGGCTATCTCTCTCTAGGTGGAGCTCCCTTTTAATAGGAAGAAATATATCAAATGTAGGGAACTTCTTTCTTTCCCTAGCTCAGATTGAGTCAATGACAGAGCGAAAAAGAAATCTCAAGCATACATGTGATATGGAAAAGTGGCATACGGTAACAGTGAGATGTTGGGATGGGAAGCATTTGTAAATTCTTTTTAATGTTGATTGAAAGAATAGTTTGCTTAAAATATGAGCACATTTTTAAGGTTGCACTATTCTTATATGTGGGGGTACAGAAAATTGATGAGCCACCAAAATAGACAACACCATTCATATTCATAGTAAGATACAACACACATACTAGATACATAAGTGATAAGACCATGATATAGAGTTTTGCAGAGTGACTACCCTGGGTACTGCCTGATGGCGTGCAGTGTGCGCCAAACCCTCGGTTTGCTCCATCTATTTTGAGTTAGGCGGACCATTCGTTTTCTGACAGCTGTTCTCCCTATTAGCTCCACCATTGGAAAAATTACTCTGATGCCCATAAGGAGTATGGGCCAATAGAATTAGAACCTCGGATGGCCCTATTTACAGTGGAAACACTTTGTGAGGTCTTATATTTTTTTGTGAGGTCTTATATAGCGCTCGACTTACCCTAGGGCATCTCGGCGCTTGCATTGGGAACCCGTCCTGGCCTTTCCCTGTGAGATAACCCGTACTGGGCATCCCCAAGGTGAAGGCCAGGCATCCCGCCGCGGGGGGGCCGCTGTGGAGATTAAGCAAGCTTAATGCCCAGAGTTGCAGAGTGTGAACCCATGATTAGAGTGGGCACCGAAGCGAGAATTATCGAGTCCGTGGACAATTGGGCTCAAGACCCTGCCGCGTCGGGAATTGAAACCTGGTCCCGGGTCTGACCTCTGCTTCAGGGTATGCCTCCTCTAACCAGTGAGCCAAACTTCTCCACTTTGGAGACACACACAGAAAAATAATCAATTCAGACACTCTGTTCATCACCACCCCCTTTTCTGAATCGTTTTTGGCCACAATAGGTGTGGCAGGGTATACTCAGACATGAGTCCCTTTCTCACTGCTCCATCAGGATTCAAGCAAGCCGGGCCGAAGACGGCTGAAATGCCAGAAACCGGTCCCCGGTAGCTTGTCTCCTTTCTGGTGAAGAATTGGCTTGGTAGTTTAGTCTGCCCTGTTCCCATGATGCACTGGGCCAGGGACAGACTGATTTGCATATAGCCAGGTTCTGAGCTGGGATGGGGCAGTGAGATAAATAACGGTGATGGATCAAGCCCTGATCTTTGGACTGGGTAAGAGTGGTCTGCTCAATTCAGACACTCTGTTCATCACCACCCCCTTTTCTGAATCGTTTTTGGCCACTATAGGTGTGGCAGGGTATACTCAGACATGAGTCCCTTTCTCACTGCTCCATCAGGATTCAAGCAAGCCGGGCCGAAGACGGCTAAATTGCCAGAAACCGGTCCCCGGTAGCTTGTCTCCTTTCTGGTGAAGAATTGGCTTCGTAGTTTAGTCTGCCCTGTTCCCATGATGCACTGGGCCAGGGACAGACTGATTTGCATATAGCCAGGTTCTGAGCTGGGATGGGGCAGTGAGATAAATAACGGTGATGGATCAAGCCCTGATCTTTGGACTGGGTAAGAGTGGTCTGCTCAATTCAGACACTCTGTTCATCACCACCCCCTTTTCTGAATCGTTTTTGGCCACTATAGGTGTGGCAGGGTATACTCAGACATGAGTCCCTTTCTCACTGCTCCATCGGGATTCAAGCAAGCCGGGCCGAAGACAGCTGAAATGCCAGAAACCGGTCCCCGGTAGCTTGTCTCCTTTCTGGTGAAGAATTGGCTTGGTAGTTTAGTCTGCCCTGTTCCCATGATGCACTGGGCCAGGGACAGACTGATTTGCATATAGCCAGGTTCTGAGCTGGGATGGGGCAGTGAGATAAATAACGGTGATGGATCAAGCCCTGATCTTTGGACTGGGTAAGAGTGGTCTGCTCAATTCAGACACTCTGTTCATCACCACCCCCTTTTCTGAATCGTTTTTGGCCACTATAGGTGTGGCAGGGTATACTCAGACATGAGTCCCTTTCTCACTGCTCCATCAGGATTCAAGCAAGCCGGGCCGAAGACGGCTGAAATGCCAGAAACCGGTCCCCGGTAGCTTGTCTCCTTTCTGGTGAAGAATTGGCTTGGTAGTTTAGTCTGCCCTGTTCCCATGATGCACTGGGCCAGGGACAGACTGATTTGCATATAGCCAGGTTCTGAGCTGGGATGGGGCAGTGAGATAAATAACGGTGATGGATCAAGCCCTGATCTTTGGACTGGGTAAGAGTGGTCTGCTCAATTCAGACACTCTGTTCATCACCACCCCCTTTTCTGAATCATAAGGAGTATGGGCCATTAGAATTAGAACCTCGGATGGCCCTATTTTCAGTGGAAACACTTTGTGAGGTCTTATATTTTTTTGTGAGGTCTTATATAGCGCTCGACTTACCCTAGGGCATCTCGGCGCTTGCATTGGGAACCCGTCCTGGCCTTTCCCTGTGAGATAACCCGTACTGGGCATCCCCAAGGTGAAGGCCAGGCATCCCGCCGCAGGGGGCCGTTGTGGAGATTAAGCAAGCTTAATGCCCAGAGTTGCAGAGTGTGAACCTATGATTAGAGTGGGCACCGAAGCGAGAATTATCGAGTCCGTGGACAATTGGGCTCAAGACCCTGCCGCGTCGGGAATTGAACCCTGGTCCCGGGTCTGACCTCTGCTTCAGGGTATGCCTCCTCTAACCAGTGAGCCACACTTCTCCACTTTGGAGACACACACAGAAAAATAAATAATGCCCAAGGTGTGGTGGTCCTTAGTTTTTGTTTTTTCAGAAACAAACTCACTCTTTAGGAGTTTACATGTGAAAAACTCAAAAGTTTAGTGCACCGTGCCTAAAATGTGGGGACCAGGCATTAAACATTCAGGGGCATATTAGCAAGGGCGATATCACCGCTTTAGCAGGACTTTTTTTAACAGCAGTTAGCGACAGCTTGTAGGCGATAGCTAAAGGTTTGGGGCCCGCTTTGCATGTCAGCGATATTTATCGCTAATGACATGCAAAGTGGGCGTACCCAACCTGTTAGCGACTGAAAGCAGTCGCTAACACAGCTATCCCCTATTAGCAAGGCAGGCGAATCGATAAAAAGACTCACGCTAAGCTCGATTATCGCGAAAACCAAACCCTGCTCAGACCACTTCTTAACCTGTATATCCAATTGGAGGTGGATATTCAGGTTAAGTCCCCACTAGCGATAAAAGCCTGAATATCGCTGGATTTCCAGCGATATTCACGCATTGAGCCACTATCGCTGGATATTTCATCGTTTTGGAGATAAACGTTGCTAATAGCATGTTATCGCTGCGATAATATCCGGCGATAAAAATAAATGCGCTAAGCACATCTAGTGATAATTATCGCTATTTGTTGCTAATATGGCCCTCAATGTCTTCAGAGGAGCTTTGTGGCAGCAGCTCCTCTGAAGGCACAGAGATCATCGAAGAGCTGATAGTCAGCTCTCATAAGTTGGCAGGTGGTAGTAAAGCCGGGGTAGCTGAGGAGATGACCACCACGCTGGCAGGCCCTTAGTAAATGTATGTGAATAGCTAAGAATTGTAAAGTGCGCACATGCAAAAGCATTGTACAGTCTACTCACCTCCATGCATTGGTAAGTAAGGTTCTAAATACCTACATAAGAAACTGCTAACCAAGGGGCATATGTAGGTAATTTCCATTTTGCAATTCCCAAATAGCGATTTTTAAGGAATCGCTATTTGAGAATAGCAAAATGGAATGTAGGTAAAAATTCTTATTTTTTTTGCGAATCTCTAACATTCCTCAATTGCGATTAGCAAATTGCGAATCACAATTAGGGAATGAGTGTCCCATTCATTCATATGGGCTGAGAGGCCCATGGGAATGAATGGGGATACATTCTCAAATTGCGATTTTCTATGAGAAAATCGCAATTTGAAATTCGCAAATCCAAGGGTGGCAGGGTGTCCAAAGGACACCTGTTGCACCCCTGGAATGTGCCTCTAACATGTGGCGCACATACATGCCCTAAGGCACTTTAAATTTTTTCAAAAAATGCATTTTGAAAGGAAATCGCAAAATACCATCTACTTGGAGTAGGTGGTATTTTGGGATTCCTTAAGCCAAAATCGCATTTTAAAATTCACTCCTACATAGCATTTAAGGAATCGCAACATTTCGATTCCTTATTTTGCTAATGTGCACCTACATAACAAAGCACCGTTGAGATTCGCAAATGCCAAAATTCGCAGAATTTCTGCGTTTGCGAATCGCAAACGCCTACTTACATATGCCCCCAAGTAACTAAGCACAGTACCTAAGCTAATACAAATGACTGGACCTGTAAGCGTGGGTGGAAGACATGCCATTGTAACTACATATATTTGAGTCGAGGGCTACTGCTGCTTTAGAAGAGTTTCACTGCAACAGTCTCAATTGCACATCTCTCACCATGAGCGAGGCTGAGCTCTCAGAATCCATTTGCCCGATTTATCACGGCGAGTAAACTCAGCATGGCTCTCTTAGCGTTTCCCAGAAGCTCAGCAAGGCTTTTTTATAGGCTTTTTTTTCGTTGTCCAAGTACCAGAGTGCAAAAGAGTCTTGTATGTTTTAGAGTGGTACAAACAATGGGGCTTATTTACAAGCCCCTTGCTCCGCGGGTGGGCAACTTTTAACATGGGGAAAAGTGGCGCAACATCGGCGCAAGGGGCTTGTAAATAAGCCCCAATGTATATACTCCAGTATCTAAAAGAACAAGTGTTGATAATTTAAATCGTTTTTGAATTTGCAAAAGTGAAACGATATTGTGCCTTATGACACTTTGCAGCCTAGGAAGTTGGGGAATCAACATGTCAAAGTTTATTAATTTATTTCATACTTTACTTAATAAACCATAAAAACATAAGTATTCTACACATTGCTTAATCATATTACAAACATTAGCATTTAAAATAATTAGTTTTGTATTTATAAAAAGGTTCACAAATTATTTATTATTCACAATTGTTTAGAAATTTGATTTGAATAATTGGAAAGGCACATACAAATCCAACTCTCTTCTCTGTCATGATGTCTTCTAATACAGTTAATTCATCATTCCCTCCTCCTCTTCCTCATGGCTCCCAGGCCCCAGGCTGAAGAAGGCTGATAGCCAGAAACCGGTCCTTGGATGCTTAATTCCGATCTGGGAAAGACATGGCTTGGTAGTTCGGGCTGGACTGTTCCCATGAGGCACAGGGGCAAGGCTGATTTGCATATAGCCATTGTCTGACCTAGGGTGGCGTGGAGTGCAAAAAAACGATGGATTTAGGCCCAGATCTTTGTACTGGGGTGAATGTAAGACATTGTTCTGCATTCTGTCCATCAACTGTGTTTTTTGCAATTTTCACCCCAAGTGGGCTGGGTATGCTCAGACGTGAGTCCCAGGCTCTCCACATCACTGGAGTCAAGCTATCCAGGCTGAAGAAGACCGATAGCCAGAAACCGGTCCTTGGATGCTTGATTCCGGTCTGGGAAAGACATGGCTTGGTAGTTCGGGCTGGACTGTTCCCATGAGGCACTGGGTCAAGGCTGATTTGCATATAGCCGTTGTCTGACCTAGGGTGGTGTGGAGTGCAAAAAAACGATGGATTTAGGCCCAGATCTTTGTACTGGGGTGAATGTAAGACATTGTTCTGCATTCTGTCCATCAACTGTGTTTTTTGCAATTTTCACCCCGAGTGGGCTGGGTATGCTCAGACGTGAGTCCCAGGCTCTCCACATCACTGGAGTCAAGCTATCCAGGCTGAAGAAGGCTGATAGCCAGAAACCGGTCCTTGAATGCTTGATTCCGGTCTGGGAAAGACAAGGCTTGGTAGTTCGGGCTGGACTGTTCCCATGAGGCACAGGGTCAAGGCTGATTTGCATATAGCCATTGTCTGACCTAGGGTGGTGTGGAGCGCAAAAAAACGATGGATTTAGGCCCAGATCTTTGTACTGGGGTGAATGTAAGACATTATTCTGCATTCTGTCCATCAACTGTGTTTTTTGCAATTTTCACCCCGAGTGGGCTGGGTATGCTCAGACGTGAGTCCCAGGCTCTCCACATCACTGGAGTCAAGCTATCCAGGCTGAAGAAGGCTGATAGCCAGAAACCGGTCCTTGGATGCTTGATTCCGGTCTGGGAAAGACATGGCTTGGTAGTTCGGCTGGACTGTTCCCATGAGGCACAGGGTCAAGGCTGATTTGCATATAGCCATTGTCTGACCTAAGGTGGTGTGGAGTGCAAAAAAACGATGGATTTGGCCCAGATCTTTGTACTGGGGTAAATGTAAGACATTGTTCTGCATTCTGTCCATCAACTGTGTTTTTTGCAATTGTCCCAGGTGGCAGCACCCTCCATTGAGTGGGAAGGGTGCAAGCGGGTTGCGGAGGATTGTGCAAGGCAGAGGGGAGGAGGGTGCAAGGGGGAGGGCGAGAAGGTTGCAAGGGGGAGGGTAAGAAGGGTGCAAGGCAGAGGGTAAGAAGGATGCAAGGCAGAGGGGAGGAGGGTTCAAGGGGGAGGGCCAGAAGGGTGCAAGGCAGAGGGCCAGAAGGGTGCAAGGCAGAGTGGAGGAGGGTGCAAGTCAGAGGGCCAGAAGGGTGCAAGGCAGAGGGCCAGAAGGGTGCAAGGCAGAGGGGAGAAGGGTGCAAGGGGGATGGTGAGAAGGGTGCAAGGCAGAAGGGAGGAGGGTGCAAGGGGGAGGGTGATAAGGGTGCAAGGGGGAGGGCGATAAGGGTGCAAGGGGGAGGGAGAGAAGGGTGCAAGGCAGAGGGCGAGAAGGGTGCAAGGCAGAGGTGAAGAGGGTGCAAGGCAGAGGGCCAGAAGGGTGCAAGGGGGAGGGTGAGAAGGGTACAAGGCAGAGGGCCAGAAGGGTGCAAGGGGAGGGCGAGAAGTGTGCAAGGCAGAGGGGAGGAGGGTGCAAGGCAGAGGGCCAGAAGGGTGCAAGAGGGAGGGCCAGAAGGGTGCAAGGCAGAGGGGAGGAGGGTGCAAGGCAGAGGGGAGGAGGCTGCAAGGCAGAGACCCAGATCGGTGCAAGGGGGAGGGGAGGAGGGTGCAAGGCAGAGAGGAGGAGGGTGCAAGGCAGTGGGGAGAGGGTGTAAGGCAGTGGGGAGAAGGGTGCAAGGCAGAGGGCCAGAAGGGTGCAAGGCAGAGGACCAGAAGGGTGCAAGTCAGAGGGCCAGAAAAGTGCATGGCAGAGGGGAGGAGGGTGCAAGTGGAGGGTGTTAAGGGTGCAAGGGGGAGGGCGAGAAGGGTGCAAGGTCGAGGGCCAGAAGGGTGCAAGGCAGAGGGGAGGAGGATGCAAGACAGAGGGCCAGAAGGGTGCAAGGCAGAAGGCCAGAAGGGTGCAAGGCAGAGGGCCAGAAGGATGCAAGGCAGAGGGCCAGAAGGATGCAAGGCATGGTGATGAAGCTAAAAATGTGGCCACCCCTATAAACATTTCTGAGGACGCCCATGCCCAATTGCACTCATCCCATATGGCCCAGGTACACACCCATGCACCATGCTCAATGCACATGGAGTAGGAATGTACTGACAAGATAGCTGACACTGGGCCCTGGTGTAGGCAGCACAAGGCCCTCCTGTGACCAGTGCAAACACAAACACCAGGACAACAAGGTCAGATATCTTGGACAGGAATTCACAACCACTGTCATGGCAGCATGCTCCATGGGGGGACAGCCACACCACGAGAGAGGCTCAGTTCCAATTCAGACTCCAGCTACCAGCATGGCCTGTCACACACACCCCTTACATAAACATAGCATCCTGGGACAGGCAATGGAGTGCCCCACTGTCACAATCGTCATGTGACACAACGAAACCAATACAGATCTGCAGAAGCAAATAAGCAAAAAATGCACGGTGCAGACTCACAAGTCCTTGCGCTTCCTTCACGATGCCGTTGCTTCACCTTTGTGACGCAGCGGACGCACAAAAGTTGCGCCATGGTGCTGGGTATTTACAAGGTGTCGCATCTGGGAGATGTGCCACGTTCTAAAGCCCTGCTCCAGAAGTAGGTGTCCTGGTGCGGGGGGGGGAGCGGTGGGTGGCCGTCACGGGTCCGCACCACCTCCCAAAAGTGGCTGAGTGAAATTTTAACGAGTTCAGTCAGTCACTTTTATGCACATGCTGCCTCAAAACCCTGTGCATGCTTGAAGCAGGCGTAAGGATTGATGCAGCATTGTGCAGATAGGGCCCCACAGAGAATTTGTGGTGCTGTGTTGTGCTGGCGACTCAACTCCAGCAATGTGCCACTCCTACGGCACAGATACGTGACGCAGCTGTACCGTTTTTCCACCATGGTGATCCGCATTGTAAATGTGTTGCATGCATCCTGGCATAGCTGTGGTGCACAATGACTGGCAAATCCCTGCTGATATGCATGGCTGTGTCAGTCATTGTAAATAGTCCCTCACATGTCAATGACTCTTGAGCACAGACCAATCTGACCCTGAAACATACCCATCCACAAGTGAACATTGAGAACAATCCAAAGCATAGACAACTACCAGGTGGAACAGTGCCAACGACAATGTATGAGAAAAAAGGATTTTGCATTAAATGGCATTAGCATTGTCTGTCTCTCACACCCACAGGGCAACGTGCGGACTCTACCCCCCAACAATGGGGCAGATGAATCGCAGTCCCAGGCTCCCCAGGACCCTGATCCCACCAACAGCGACGCCTCTCACCACTCCATGGATGACCCCGAACAACCTGGCACCTCTGGTGCCCAAACCCGTGCTGCAGCTGGATCAGGAACATCTGCGCCAACCACCACACCCATTCCTGCCACATCCCAGCCAACATCTCGGAGCCCTGCCCACACTCAACAACTGAGCCAGTCTGACAATGAGGGACAAGGTTCACCGGGCACCCAGGAGATGGCAGACAACACCACTGCCATCCCTCAGGGGTCCCGTCGACCCGATGTGCCCACAACAGGCTCGTGTGGGCAGGGGTGGTGGGAGTGGCACCAGGCGGAGGCGAGAACCTGACCAGCCAGCTGCAGGGCCCGGTATGTCTGAACTGCTCAACATCATGGAGGCATACCGGCGGGACACCAGGAAGTTCAGCCAGGTAGTGGTGGCCCTCACAAAGATCAAAAACCTGCAGTTCGAGCAACACGCCAGTCAACAACAACACCAAGGACGGATGGAGGCAGGACTGGCTGAGCTCCTGGCGGTGCAAAAGGACATAAGCCATTCACTCCGTCGGATTGCTGACAACATGGAGCACCCTCCCTGTGTCACCAGGCAAGAAACATCTCGGCAAAGACCGCCAACAGGCACAGGGAGGGAGGAGGAGGAATCGTCCGACGGAGCATTCAATGCACCGTCAAGGCCTGCATATGAGGGTCCCCCAAGGAAGGTGGGTATTCCAAGGAAAAGACAGTGAGAGGCAGTGGGCCATGCCCATCTCCCAGGTCACCTGGTCTGGCATCTTGCCTTTGTGTGCAACAGCTTCACCTCATTGACTATCCTACTCTCCCACATGGACTTGCTGGTTGCAGTCTGAACAATGATGCCAAGCACTGTGGTCTGGACTCTGTTGCCTCAAACGGCAAGGCATCACATCTCCCTCTGTGAACTTTGTATTCCCAGCATTTTTGTACAGCACCTAGCACTTACTCACGTTTCCTGCACAAGACAGATTAATAAACAAAATGAACACAAGTGAAATTGATGTTGCAGTCATTTTCCATGAGTCAACAACATACGTGTGGGGATATGTCAAAGTATGCCAGAGTGTGGAACAAACTCAAGCCATCCATACACTGGGATCTGAGTCCGGTTGAGGACACACATAGGTCACAATGTATCATCAAATACATAAATGGAGCACAATACTCACCTGTGATGGTTTCAATCTGCTGAGGGGGGGGGGGGGGGCTTGCCATACTGCTCAGACAGACAGTTTTGGAAGAGTTTTATGAAGGTGTAGAGGTCATGTGTGATATGGAGGTGCCCAGGGAGGGAGCACCAGGTCTGTTTAGTGATGTGGGAGAACTATCTCCCGCATGCAGTTGTACTGTGGATGTGATGAATGGTGCCCAGGGCAAGGTTGGCTGGATGGAATTGGGGCAATTGGGTGCTGGATGGGAGACGTCCATATTTGTCTTTGGGGCTGGGGTTGTGGAGGGACTCCTGAGTGTGGCTGAGGAGTATGAAGGTGATCCTGCAGTTGACAGTGAGCCTATTGTAGGTATCTCAGGTAGACGGTCATGTGGCTGTGGCAGGGGATGTTGAGGATGAGGTGTGCGGATGATCCCTGGATGTGCACAAGTCCTCCTGGAGTCTGGCTGTTGTTCCTGCGTAGAGGGCGTTGCCGTAGTTGAGTCGGCTGGTGTCGTGGACCTGGGTGACTGTCTGTCTTGACTAGGAATGGATCTATCTGAAGATCATTTGCAGCATGCGGAGGGACTTGCAGCATGAGGTAGAGATGGTGTTGAGTTGCATGGTTATTGTGAGCGAGGAGTGTACGATGAGCACCTGATTGCGTGTGTGGCCACTGTGTGCTTGTGCGCTGCCCAGGCCGGCAGGGCCGGACTGGGAACAGAAACCGGCCCTGGCACACGGCTCAGCCAGCCCCCCTGGGGTGAGGGGGAGTGCAGCAAAGTAGTGTGCGAGGGCCGGTTTCGGCCGATTTTGTTACTGGGGGCCGATATTGCCGACCCCCGGTAACAAAAAAACGGCCCCCCAGGGGTCAAAAATCGGCCCCCACCCTAGCGGCCCACCGGGGAAATGCCCGGTGCCCGCTATGGCCAGTCCGGCCCTGCAGGCCGGTGTGACACAAGGAGTTGTTCCAGCCGTAAGGGGACATTCCTCAGATGATGAGCTCAGTCTTGTCCAAGTCCAGCCTCATGTGGCTGATGTTCATCCATTTGTCAACGTATCTCATGCCTTCTTGAATGTTGCATCTGGGAGTGGCTGGGTCTTTGGTGAGGGTGAGGAGCAGCTGGGTGTCAATGGCATAGGACATGATGATGAGGTCGTGTGTGCATGTGATGGTGGAGAGGGGGTCATGGAGACATTGTACATTGTCACGCTGAGAGATGAGCCCTGGGGCATGAGCCCGATGACCCCAGTGTACTACTTGCCGAAGGGGGGAGGCGGACTCCCTGGGCCTTGCTGGTGAGGTACTTGGCGATTTCATCCTGGGCCTTCCTCTGGATCCCAGTGTTGGATATGTGTGATCTGACAGTGTGGTAGCACATGGTGTAGAATGCCGTTGAGAGGTCGATGGGATGAGGGTGGTGGTCTCACCATTGTTGAGCAGGGTCCAAGATGTCATTGGTGGTGGCAATGAGGGCTGTTGCAGTGGGGTGATTACCGTGGAAGATGGACTGGGGCGGGTTGCCTGGAGATGTTTGCCTGGAGGAAGATGGTCAGTTGCTTGTTGACTGTCTTCTTGATGACATTTGCCGAGTAGGGAAGCAGGGTGATGTTCCAGGAGATCCTGCGGTACTGCCGTCCGTTGTTAAAGAAGGGCCTGGGTCTCTGCATGCCTCCAGCTCACATGGAAAGTGGCATACTCAAAGGAGACATTCATGACGTGCCGGAGGTGGGCCTCAAGGATGGTGTATGCTGTGATTGAGATGTTGTGTGGGAAGGGTTCTGATGGAGAGCCGGAGTGGATGGTGTACATGAGCTGGGTGGTGTCTTTGCTGCTGACGGGAGTCCAGGACCTGGGGGGGTATGTCCTGTGGATATTAGCGCTGTCTGCCTCTGTGTGGCAAGGCTGTCGTGTACATCCACGATCTTGGAGTGGTAGAAAGTTTCAAGGGATCCCCTTGGCCTTGCAAGGGTGGGATGTATTTTGGAGGGAGAACTGGGGTTAGATAGTTCACTCACAATGCCGATGAGGTCATTCATGTTGTGTGTGTTGGTGCCTAGGCCATACCTAAAGGTTGTCCTCTTGTCCGTGCTGATGATATGGTGATGTCTGTGTGTTGAGGATTTCAGGGCAGAAAAGTAACTGATGGTTGTTTGTTTGCAAGGTTTGCACAAGAGTCCAGCTAGACCTGTAGCAGTTCAGTAGGTTTGCCTTGTCCCTGGTGGCTTAACTGTTGTTGTGCTTCACAGGAAAGTCCGCCATTGTGGCAAGAGTGTTGGATCAGTCGCTGATCCAGTGTGTGCGGTTGCAGTGTGTGGCGGTGTCGTTGGTTGGAGTGACCTGTGTGAGGGTGCCACATAGCCCGTTTGTGTTGACTTAGGTCAAGCATCTTTGGTGGATCTGTAGCGGAGTGTGGTGCAGTCTGTTGCTTGTTGGACAACTGGATGCAAATGTTGATGTACCAATGAAGGATAATGGTGTGGTTGTCCTCCAGCCAGAAGTTGCTGTCCCCCTGCCACATTTAGTCTGTGTAGGTGAGGGCCTGCGTGCTGATGTCGTTGTTGATGGCTTCGCGGAATTGTGGATGTAGGTCTGGAGATATGTAGATGAGTGTTAGTCTGAGGCTTTGAATAGGGGGTTGGTGTGAAACCTGAAGGGCAGGTGCTTGACAATGCTGAGTGTGTCATTGGTGTTGTTGTGACTCTGAGGGTGTACTTGTGAATGAATTGCAGTTCATCCTCCTGGATTGTTGGTGCGGTCCCTGAGGGGGATCTTGTATCCGTCTGTGATGGCAATGTGGAAGTTGTGTGCTGAGCATGCGTTCAACCAGGTTACTGTAATGAAGGCGATGTGTGGGGCTGTTGTGTTGATGAGGTAACAGAGTCCAATGGCGTGCTAGTGGATGGAGCAGGTGTGCAGTAGGAGGCACACGACCTGGTTATACAGACATGGTCTGTTAGGCGGGCCAGCGCGGTGTTGGCAGTAGGGGTTGCACACACAGCATGCGAAGCTGTCGTGTGTGCGCTTAGGGGTTGCCTGATAGCAGGTGGTTGATTGTCTGGTGTTAATTGTTTGGAGGGTGGCTGGAGAATGAGTCTGTTGTGTTACGTGGGTCATGCAAGGACCAGAGGGTCTTGCACTGTGCACGTTGCAGGCACTGACGGTCCTGCCTTTGGCACGGAGGTGGCGCAACAGCGGCACAGACAAGCTGCTGCATGCATTAAGAATGGGTGGAGGGAGGGAGGAGCATCGGGGAGGCGTGTGTGTTGCAGAAACAGGGCACTCGGTGGGGCGGTGCCACAGGGGAGGCAGCAGCAGGCATGAGTGAACACCTGACGGCGGAAGGGGTGAGACACCAGGCAAAAACTAGCACACAAAGACAAGGAGGTTTTAAAGGCACAATGTAACAGGTGTATGGAAAGGAAGGAGTGTCTGGTTACTCATGGGTCACTGAAAGAAAATGGATGAACAATCACCAAAAATGACGGGCACAGGATCAGGCACCAAAAGCCCAAACTGCGCACAGGACACACAGCGTCAGCAGGTGTTGCCTGCCCGTTGTGGGTAGAAACCTGCACTAATACATACACAAACATGTACTTCATGCACAATTGGGATCATTAGCCATGATAAACTGCATGCATGTTGCCACAGTACACATACTCCCATATGCACAATCTTTGTCAATTATGCCATAGATGACGCATGCAAAGTGGCAAGAGATCTGCGTTGACAGTGATGAGGCACGTTGTACTAGGGTGAACACATTTTCAACACAAACGGATCAAGTATGTGTTGACGCCATGCTGATTTAGCCAATGTCCATGGCAAGTGCCATTTCTCTGAAGAAAATAACAGTCATGCAATGAGTTTACCTGTACTGCTGGTGAAACAATCTGCACAGGATTGCCTGGGACTGTCAGGCCCTTGAATCCTCAGAAACATGCGATGCTAAAAGTGGTCCATCTCCCGATAGCCCCTTGGTCTGAGTAGAAATGACAGACTCAAACGGGTGATCAGGCGAAGGAAGGGAAGGAAGGGAACAGCAGGGAAGGAGATCTGAAACAAAGGTAAACAAGCATAAGGATTCAACACTTCTTGTCACAGAGTCACAGAATATCTCAGGACCTATACTGTAACAGTTACACCTGTAAAGGAAAACAACAGCCACTGTATCCTAGTTGGGATCACAGTAATGAAAGTGATACTAGATCTGAGGATCGAACAAGGACATTACTACACACTTACAAAGAAGGCTGTTCCATACGTTTACATGTATATATGCAGAAGTTATCAACATACCCAAAAAAGTCTTAACTGCCACGTAACTGGGAAATCTGAGCTTACTCCTGGAGGAGCTCTATAAGCCCATGCTGTGAAAACAGAGATGAACAATCCACATGGATTCATAGCTCATGGAAAGGTGATGAAACACCATAACACACCTAAGATTATGTTGTACGAGTTGCTAAAGAACTGGCCAACATTATGATCCTATTCCAAGGATTGTGCAACTAGCACAGGGTTCACAGAAGACACATAAAAGGTAGCAGAGTATTGCGGCTATATGAAGGGGGCATAATGCTCTGCAGGCTGCTTCAATGCAATTAGAGCCATGCGGTAATCCAGAAAATCACTGTATATGAATAAGGCTCCAATATATAGAAATTCAAATGCGCTGCAGTGCAACTCACACAAAGCCAACAACTTGTAGTTACCCCTCGGAATCAGTGAGGGTCAAGACGGGAAATTACACATCCCCTGCAAGAGCCTTAAGAAGCTCATCCAACGAGGGAGGTAATTAGGTGAACACAAGGAAGTCCCACAAGAGCCAGTCATTGCCTCGTCCAACTGGTCTTCGAAATGCCAAACAGAACAAGCTGCTGGGCCGGAACTCAACAGAGAGTAATGAGGAGCGATGGCACAAAACCACCCCTACCGTGACCAGGATATGCAGCATGCCACAGGAGTATCCTGGGATTAAGGGCACGTAAGCGTTTACATTTGCTACAGCCCAATGTTATGACTTCATCAGCGCAACGTTCTTGGCATCATGTGAATAGAAAGTCAAAATCAACTTACTGAGAAGGCTTGCAAAGCTGTGTTCTCCACCGGCCCTGAGGAAGCGACGTGACAGTGACATGACATACTGGAACAAGGGGCAATGCAGCCATACGAACAGACTCACAGGACAGTTGCAGAACATGTGGTACACACACTGGCCCACACCTTCACAACATGGTTGTTGGAAATCAAAATGTACTGGCACACAAGATTAAGTGGATGAGCCAAACACATCCTGCTGCACACAGTGAGGCTGCAATTCCCCATAGAGCCTGTGGGTGTGATGTCCCACACAATGTCAAGCTGTGGTATCCGCAATGTGTCAGAGGCAAGGTTTACACACATTGATGCCTTCACCAGAGTCCACATTCCACTACAGATGACTGTCAAGAAGGGTGACTGTCCTGTCATCGTAGTGGTGCAACATGTCATTTGATCCATGGTGATGAGACATGTATGCATGGTGCTACAACATGCACTGAAACAGTTCCCACGCATTCCCAAACCATACCAACCCCAAACAGCCTGTTTGGATCTCTTACCCAAACTGACATTCACACATGTCCGTGCATGGAACGCTGATTCGGCCCACGTTGCATTAATCATGAGGAATAGCAGGAACACTAAGATGACACAAACAGACAACAATTCAGAAAAGGGGGTGGTGATGAACAGAGTGCCTGAATTAAGCAGACCACTCTTACCCAGTCCAAAGATCAGGGCTTGATCCATCACCGTTTTTTAGCTCACTGCACCATCCCAGCTCAGAACCTGGCTACATGCAAATTAGTCTGACGCTGGCCCAGTGCATCATGGGAACAGGGCAGACCAAACTACCAAGCCAATTCTTATACTGGGAAGGAAACAAGCTACCGGGGACCGGTTTCTGGCATTTCAGCCGTCTTCGGCCCGGCTTGCTTGAATTCTGATGGTGCAATGAGCAAGGGACTCACATCTGAGTATACCCTTCCACGCTTATGGTGGACAAAAACGATTTTTTTTTGTGTGTTCGCAATTGTTTCTGCCAGTTCGCGAGGATTTGGTACTAGTTCGCAATTGCGAACTTACTTGTCGGCTCGCAACGGTCGCGACTATGTTGTTTCTACGTCTGGTTCATCATCACAGCCTCCCAGCACCCTCTGTTTTACCACTGGCACCCTCTCTTTGACCCATGCCACCCTCTGTTACATCAATGCCACCCTCTGGTTCATCATCACTGTAGAAGATGGGGGGGAAAAGCAAGCCCACCTGCCCTGCTTGAACTGACATGAATTAATTTGGGGTTAGTTTATTAACAACACCTGCCCTGCCCCAACTGACAATAATGAATTAGGGGCTAATTAATGTGTCACTGAAAGAATTTAAAGTTCCAGCCTGGCACCTGCTTGTCTGCTCCTTTAGCTGTAAATCAGGACCTTTGTGGCATACAGTTAAGGTCAGAGCAGGGTCACACAAAATAGTTGCAAGCAGGCAACCGAATTCTGGAGGGCCCCCTCAGGAAGCACTACAAAGAATCGTTACAAATCATGAGGTTGACCTTTTGCACCTGCTCATTGCTTTTGCTTTTGCTGAAATCATTTTTCGGTTTTTTTCGCGCTATTCGCGGGGCGCGGCGTCGTGCGAAACCGACCGCGGAAGCCGCCAATTCGTGCGAATGAGCATTTTATTTTTTTGCGGCTTGTTGTTTCGCGAGTTTTTTTGCAGTATTCGCGAGCCGCTTGCAGCGCAACACGCGAATTTACCCCAAGGTCAAGTACGGGCGCGGCCATTTTGTTTGCGTGACGTATTTCCGTTTCCGCCCGCTATGTATAATCTCGCGCAGTAAGCGCATTGCGAGTAGACGTTCGCACGAGATCGCGCGGGAAATCTAGAGGTTCGCACGAGATCGCGAGGAAAATCTCACGCGAACTTACTTTCGCGCTCGTGAACGGGCGCCGGCCATCTTGTTTTTCATTCATTTCCTGTGTCTGGGCATGGTGTTTAATCCTCTTGGTATCTTTGCCATCCTTTGCTTGTTTTCAGTTTTTTTTTTACGATTTTGCTTCTTATCTATCCCTCTCTTTTCCTAGCTGTATATTTTTGTCTTTTCTGCTATTTTTCTTTACTTTTAAACTACTTTTTTAAACTCTTTTCTTTTCTTCTTCCCTATCCTATTCTTTCTTAATTTTCTACTTCTTCCTACCTTACCTGCCCAGACCATGGTCAAGCCAGGCGCCGTGAAGCTGCCCAGGCACTTGAGGGCCGCAGCGGCGGCGGGGAGTAGTGCTGGACCCAGTGCCAGGACAGCATGCGGGAGATTGAGGGGGGAGCAGGTGACGCGACGGGAGATATTCAGCCCGGAGGAAGTGGGCGCGCTGGTCTACTTCGTCCAGCGCCGCCTGCCCAGGACCATCGCGGGAGGCGGCAGGATCGCGGCCGGCGGCTACAACATGCGGGAGCGCCGGAAGCGGTGGGAGAAGGTGTGCTGGGCCATATCCCACCTCTACGGGGTCCAGCGCACCTACAGCCAGGTCACCCATCGCTGGACGGACCTCCTGGACCGCGAGCGCGACCTGCTGGACCAGCTCGGCTTGGAGATCCCCGGGCTTGGTGAGTAGTAGTAGCCATTTAATCACTCACTACTATGATGTTTTCTCCTGCTCTGTGTTGTTGTATTGCAAATATTTGTTTTTTACATGGAGCAAGCCAATAATGCCGCTGATGACGATTACATTGTAGTTAAATTATATTTCAAAATCTTCTGTGCATTTCAGGTGCACTGCTCTCCTTCTCAGTGGCGTTGCTACTATGCTTATTTGTTTTCTATTTCGTGGTCTCATTGGCCTGAGTAACTATTATGTATGAGTGTACTTTACAGAACTGCGTAATGCTAGACACTAGGGGGCAGATTACATTTACAAGCCCCTTGCGCCACGTTTACGTTGCCTTGCGTGACGCAACAGCGGCGTAAACGTGCCGCATCCCTGCGAGTCATTTACAGCATGACGCATCTAGGGAGATGCGTCACGTTATAAAGCCATGGGCCTGCACCACAATGGGTGCGTTCCTAGTACGCAGGGTGGGCGGTCCAGCGGCTGTGCGCCTCGCAAAATTGCCTGCGTGAAATGTACAAGATTTAACGCAGGCACTTCTGCGACGCTGCTACGTCAATTCAATTCCTTATGTCTGCTCGAAGCAGGCGAAAGGACTGACACAGCATGTTAAGTATTGGGTGGCCCTGAGCATTACTGGAGTTGCATTGCGTTGGCGACGTGACTCCAGCGATGCGCCGCTCTTACGTGACGAGATGCGTCACGCAAGTGCCTACCCTTGCGCCAGGGCGCGCCGCATTGTAAATGAGGCACATCTGCCGTGTCGCAAGGGTAGTTTTGCGTGACGCATTTGATGATGATCTGGCGCATCTCTGGAGATGCGCCAGAACGCGTAAGTAAGTATGCCCCTAAGGGGCAGAATTGCAATTACCGTCGCATCCCCGCAAAGTAGCAGGGATGCGCCATTAATTGTGCGGCCCGCTACCACCACCAAACATGGTGCGCCATATTTGCAATGCGGCGCACCATGGGCCCAAAACGTCACCGAAGCTTTACTGCTGGAGTTGCGTCGCAACGATGGCGCAGCTCCATCAATGCTCTGGGGTACCCTATCTCCCCAATGCTGGGTCAAGCCGTACGTCTGCTTCAAGCAGGTGCAGGGTTTGTGTGACGCATCATTGTCCTAAAGGTGACTGATTGATATTTTGTAGATTTCCCTCAGCCACTATTAGGATGTGTTCCAGCGCAGGAATGCCCTCCCTTGCGCCGGAACGCCCCCTGATGGCGCAGGGCTTTATAACGGGATGCATCTCCCAAATGCGTCACGTTGTTATAATATTATACGCCGCACCATGGCGCCCTTTTTTGTTTAGCTGCTGCGTCACAAAAGTCACGCAAGAACGGCGCAAAAGAGCCGCAAGGGCTTAAATCTGCCCCTTCCTTTGTAACCCTGACAATAAGAAAAATAGTGGCGGTGGATTGATAGTTTGACTATTTAAATGACTGGTAATGTAGCAGGCAACTGTTAGTGTTGTCACTGATCTGACTGAAATCACAATGGAGTTTGTCTGTCACTTTGCGTCTTGCCTGCGGACTGCGGACTGCCAGTCCTAGGTGAACGTTTCAGTACTTTGTTTAGTGAGTTACGTGACTTTCGAAGTCACAGGTCCGCAAATAAATGAAAAGTAACCATAATCAATATAATTTCGCGGAAATATTTTGTTATTGTTCTTTTGAAATGTTTGATTTGGTTGACATTGACAAGCAACAATCATCCATGTTTTCTGTTCTTTCTTTCATGTTGTACGTCAGCTCCCCCCAGGGGCGAGAGGAGGACACAGGAGCAGCAGGCGGCGGATGCTGTTCAACAGGGCCAGGATCGGGCAGGCGAGGGCTCCTCTGCTGGCCCCAGTAAGTTTTCATTTTAGACTAGTACCTATTTTTCCTAGCGTTCCTCATTTGACTTTTTTCAAAATTGTCTTTGCTCTTCTTGTAGACTGTATCTAAATTCTTATCCTGCCTCTACTATGACTCCCTGTGGTATTACTAGATTATTCTTATTAGTCTGTCTGTGTAGCTAACTAAGATTGCACGGTTGGCGAAACTCCCATGATTCTAGTCAGCAATAGCTCTATCAACTTAGTGCAGTCCTCTGGGATTGTCCATAATGTCTTTTGAAGTGTTCTATCTGGACTCATGCTTGCAAAAATTGCAAAACCTTTCGCTCAGTCACTCTAGTCTGGACCAAAAAACACAGATTGTATTTAAGTTTAAAAGCTTTATTAAAAGTAAACACATTTATTAAAATGAAGTCATAATAAAACTAAACGTTTAACTGATAATGGAAAAGTGGTTAGTGCTGACGATTAATTGAAGACATTTCTTGTGGTCGAGCCGAGCTCTCACCTGGTTTCAACTTGATCTTGTTGTTAGAAGTCCATCTTCTGTCTGTGTGGAGAAAAATGGTGCGTGTTAAAAAAACAGCCTTCATCAGTTGTGCCAAAAAGTGCAGCAAGACAACCTTCCCTGGAAAAAGGGACATTTTTTTTAACTTTAACGTAGACAGTCACAAATTACATTGTTTTCACATGTCTTCATTCCTAGACCAAATACTAGTGACTAGTGAGTGCTTTATTCTAACATTGTTAAATGTACTTTGTAGGTGGAACATCTGGTGGCGGGGCCAGTGTGGAGGTGGTGGTGCTCGACACGGAGGCGGAGGCCGATTCTTCAGGGGAGGAGGCGGCGGCGGCGGCTGTGAGAGTTGAGACGGTGGTGGTGGCGGCCAGAGGTAAGCTCTTATATATTCCTTACTTATTGAGATTGAAGACTAGCTGGGAAGGCAAGAATATGAGATGCATGGCTGGGTGAATGATGAAGCAATGATGGGTGGAAGGACAACAGCCTGGGTGGGTGACACAGAAACTGTATGTGTCCATATACCTGGATCATGCTACTATCTGACTCTTAGATAGCATATGTGTATCTAGAGCAGGGGTACTCCTAGTACGGCCCGCGGGCCGGTGGTGGCCCGGCAAGCCTTCCTTGGCGGTGCGCAGACCTTGCAGACAATCACTGCTCCCCCGGCCCCCACAGAGCAGAGGCTTTTTTGTATTTCACCTGTTAGCGCCCCTGCATCTCCACTCTGACAATCACTGCTCCCCCGGCCCCCACAGAGCAGAGTGGAGATGCAAGGCCACAAAGAGGTGAAATAGAACAAAGCCTCTGCTCTGTGGGGCCGGGCAAGCAGTGATTGTCAGGGTGGAGAAGCAGGGGCGCTAAAACAAACAAAGCCTCAATAATATGTTAATGGTCTTTTAAAGACCTGTTAAGTACTTTGGTGTTGTTGTCTGTGTGTGCGCGTTGAGGAAGCGGTCTCAACCCGGGCTGAAGGCTGACACAGATAGACACACACACAGTGAGATGACAGAGGGGGAGGGAGAGGGAGGGCAGGAGGGAGAGAGAGATGGAGGGAGGGCAGGAGGGAGAGCAGGAGGGAGAGAGATGTATGTAAATGCTGGGTCTGGTGGCTCAGTGGATGAGGGCATCTGCTGCAGGGACCTGTGTGCAACCTCATGGTCACAAGTTATCGTTTTGCTTTAGCCCCGCCCCCTCTGACTCCGCCCCCACCAGTGCGGCCCTCGGCCCCAAACTACACTGTAAATGTAGCCCCTGAGAGAAAGTTTGTGAGTACCCATGATCTAGAGAGAGTAGACGGTCAGTGGATGAACTAAGTGTAACTTTGAAGAGCATGTAACACTGCACCCGCACGTCCGTTCCAGTGTAGGAAAGGCAAGGAAAAGAACTTTTAATTTTGTCCAAATACTACCATAAATAGTAGCAGTAGTTTGTATTGCAAGCACTGCATAGATCCGGTTATTATGGTGGCCACTCCCTACCTCTCTTAATAAGTTTAGTAGTACTCAGTCATTCATGTGTGGATGTATCACTGGTCACTCAATAAAAAGCAAAGCACCTAAAGTCATCCCATATATAAGCAAAAACATCCCATGTGAAGTGATAGATAATCAGATTATTTATCTTCTTCAATTTTCCATTTCTAGTACTCATTTCCACTGTAGGGTGAAAGTTAAATTAATTAAGCAGTAGCCCTTGAGTTGTAACAGAGTATTCTCAGTGCCACCCGTAATAGAAAAGTAAGAGCTTCACCACCTGCATGTACTGGACGGGTACAGTAACGCAACGGCAACGCAAGTCTAGGTCACTCCTCATGGCGTGCGTCTCTTTTTCTCGGGTGCAAGTTTACTGCGCTGGCATTATGCCGGCTTGCAGAAAATAACGTACCAATTTTCCAAAACAAGAGATAAGAAGAAGAATAAGACTGGTGTACTTTCATAGTCGACTCCAATGGAAGTCCACAGTGCTCGTAGAATTTGTTCCTTAAACTCCCACTAATGTTAGAGCAAGGATGAAGAAGTGTGAGGTTAGATAGATACTGGCCTCAATAGTTATGTAATGCGCTTGCAAGTTGCTAGTTGTACTGCAACACAAATTTCTGCTGAATGATTGAGTTAATCTTAAAGAGCATTGGTTACAGACTATGTCTTTCTTTCTTCATATAGGTTCTCCTTCCAAACGAACAAGGAGGAAGGAGCTGGCTAGAGCGGCCCGGCAACGGAGGATCGAGGCCACTGTTGCGGAATATCGGCGGCTGGTGGCCCTGGAGGACGTGGAAAGTGTGCAGTCGACAACTACAACAACGTCGTCTGCATCGGCCTCCGTGGCCCCACGGGCTGCCACCCAGCACAGTGGTCCACCCAGACTGAGCCGGGCTGCCAAAGGCAAACGCCACCGCCGAGCAGCAAGGCCAACAGCTGCCTCTCACAGGCATTGCACCTGCAAGGCAGTGAAGGCACGCCTGCGCCGCACTACCCTGATGGTGTCCCGCCTTCAGCAGGAGCTCGCCTTGCTCCGCGAGGAGCATGATGCCCTGGCCCAAAAAGTTAACAGCATCCACCCATAGTGTCCCTTGCCCCTTTTTTAGAGACTTTTGGGGGGTGGGAATTGGGAGTTGGGTTTTTGGGGACTTTTGAAGGACAATCGTTGGGGTTAGGGAGGGTCTTGCGGGAGATTATTTTGTTAGGGATATAAATATACTTTTTCAAACTTTATCTGAGCATACCTGTTTTTTACTGCTTGCCTGGTGGGTGGGGGTTTAACGTTGACTGTTTTCCTGAAAGTTTAGTTCCATTTTCTTCCTTTAAGTGTAAATGCCCAAATGTTTTCAACACTAAGTGCCTCTCACAGACTAAGTGAAGTGAATCCAAGAGTCCTAGGACTTTAGTAGTACTACCTTCAGTCTCTCGTCTCTCGTACTAATACTCCATTATACCCCCAAACCACCAAACGCTTATCTTACCTGTAATTTGTGTTTGAAAGTAGGGCTAGACCCAGGGCTGGCTCCACGGGAAACACCGAATAACGTTGGCAATGTTGGTCGGATAAAATTTCCTCATAGCGGTGGTACTAGTGGTGTGACACAGTGGCAGTTGCATGCCTATGAAAAAAAAGAAAATGAAATCTGGTTTGTCCTCCTGAGCAATTCAACGGTACAACTGAGAATATAGCAGGTGACAGAAGTACAGTAGAGCAGTGCCACATTGTAGCCTAACAAATGGTAAAGTATAACTACTAATTCGGTTGAAGTTCTTTCACATTAGCAATGGTTCTTTGTCAAGCAGAGTAAGAATATATCATCGACAACTGTGGAAAGAAAGAATGCGACAGTACAGGGCCTGTGTGGAATTATTGATAACGATATTCAACATAAGGTCTCTGTAGCCAGATACCCGAGAGCCTTGCTGGTCACTATAAATCCATTCACAACAACACTCAATGGGGTTGGTCTGGAAGGTGTCAGGTTTACTCCCCGTGATCCAGTCGATGCAAATATGGTTCCACCTCCAAATGTCACCAACACCCAGAAGTGTAAACACAGGGTGTTCGAGGCATTAGGCGGGGGAGAAAAATAACAAACTAAAATAAAAAATGTGGGATGGGTAAAGGTAGGGTCAGCAGGGAAAGGATACCTGTAACAGAAGACAAGACAGGCATCAGTGAAGTGCTGTCCTAACATACAAGGGTACTCTCATATAGTCTCACTAAATAACCAAGGAAGTAGACAAGTACCTGAGCACCAAGAAAACATGACCTTGGATAGGAAATACTATAGCCCTTCTGCCACAATCTGTGAGGAAGGCCTAAGAAACACATAAACATATAGTTAACGAACACACTCCTGTCGCACCAAACACACTCGCGTTATACTAAGACATCAAATCCACTACTCACAACATACCACAAACTTGGTAGAGGACTCAATGTACAAAGGGGGTTCCAAATAGTCAAAGCAAAGATGTATGGTCCAACAAAAAGGAAGAGGGAAACGGTAGTGTGCAGAACAGAAACCAGAATAACGCGCAACAGGAAGCGCGTCTGTTCCCCAGATAAACTTCCTGCAAGTCTCCCGCCTACTCATGGGAAATGTAGTTTCATAGTACGGTAGGCGCTTAGGGGCTGCGTAACCTGACAGAAGGTATAGTAGATAGAAAAGGAGAAATTGCTTTTTTTCTAGGTGTCCCCTCACTCACCAGGGTTGCCCCTTGGTGACATGCTTCATCATTGGGGCCATCCCAGTCCTCTACGGCCTGGGGCGTGCTGCGACTTGCGAATTACGTAGGAGCACTTACAAATGACTATGTGTGGTGCAGATGTGATAGTGGAGTGGACTAAGTGATGTGTTAAGGGATCAATTTAGAAGCCTAGAGAGAGCCAAGAAATGCAGTCACAGTCAGAGAAAAAGGCAAGGGATATTGTATCTATGTGGTTGTAGTGGTCCTGTTGGAAGTGGTAAGTAAGTTGCCTGCAGAAAAAAAATCCTCCTATTAGCGGCACTCCTCCATTGCAGCCGACGCTTCGTCCATCGATGTTGGTCACCAGAAGACACCCTGTAAAAAAAAGCACAGCATAGACAAACAATTGAACATAAACAATTCTTTGGGTACAAACCTATCCATCAATCTTTGAAAGTGCATGCACTACTGCATGCATGTCAGTGAAAAGTAAGTAGTACATTCGACAACTGTGGAAGAAAGAATGCAACAGTAAAGGGCCTATGTGTAAATTATTGATAACGATATTCAACATAAGGTCTCTGTAGCCAGATACCCGAGAGCCTTGCTGGTCACTATAAATCCATTCACAACAACACTCAGTGGGGTTGGTCTGGAAGGTATAGTAGATAGAAAAGGAGAAATTGCTTTTTTTCTAGGTGTCCCCTCACTCACCAGGGTTGCCCCTTGGTGACATGCTTCATCATTGGGGCCATCCCAGTCCTCTACGGCCTGGGGCGTGCTGCGACTTGCGAATTACGTAGGAGCACTTACAAATGACTATGTGTGGTGCAGATGTGATAGTGGAGTGGACTAAGTGATGTGTTAAGGGATCAATGTAGAAGCCGAGAGAGAGCCAAGAAATGCAGTCACAGTCAGAGAAAAAGGCAAGGGATACTGTATCTATGTGGTTGTAGTGGTCCTGTTGGAAGTGGTAAGTAAGTTGCCTGCAGAAAAAAAATCCTCCTATTAGCGGCACTCCTCCATTGCAGCCGACGCTTCGTCCATCGATGTTGGTCACCAGAAGACACCCTGTCCACTGCCTGCCTGATGCTGAATTGTGGCTCGCTACTGTGAAGCCTGACTCCATCCTTTTTTCCCCATTGCAGAGACTGAAACCCGGCCTGTAATTATTCAACGAAAAACAGGAAGTGATATAATATTACAACACCACTGATAAATAAATATAAGGTATGTAGGCTGTGGAGTGCAAAAAGTCACAATTTGTTTTTCCTAGTAGACAGTACAATGTTTTTGAAAGTGCGTACTCTGAGTCACCTTTTGAAGGATAAATAAGTATGGGCAAATTAATGTAGCGGATCTTGCCCCTCAAGCTAGGTGTACTGTAAACTGTGTTTTAGAACAAAATTAGATCTTCCTAGCAGTGCTCCCACCCAGACCCTTACTAAAGCCAGTCGCAAAAATGTAGAAGACCCCCAATCAAATCTCAAAAAACGAGGCCTAGCAGAAAACTGGTGACAAAACTTACTTTGAAAGTAAAAGTAGGCCGAAGTACCCTAATTACCCATTACCCACCGTGGATTGCATTCAAACCACTTGCAAGCAACCAAGCAAAAGTAGCCATAGCCAGCATCGCTCCAAGACTCGAAATCCCCCCCACTCAAACACATGCAATAGAAATACTGCTAACCCTAACGAACCCTAAGTTAAGAATAGTGGCAAAGGCTTTCTTTAACTATGCCAAATCCCCCCTTTCCCACCATGGATTTTCTTCAAATGACTTGCAACCAAAATTACACATTCTCACGAGTGCTCTAAGACCCCAGAACTCAGTTTGAAAAATCTAGAACACCCCGAAACACATGCAATCCTGCTGCTAGGGCTAACCCTAACGAACCCTAAGTTACAAAAAGTGCCAAAACTAAAGGCTTTTCTGCGCGGATTTTGTCCCAACCACTTCTACCCGGTATTAGACCTTCCCAGGAATGCCCCAAGACCCGGCAACCCACCCGCCAAGAAGCGTAACACCCCCAAACAGGCCAAAAGCAAAATCTCATACTTGCAATATTTCTGGGCCTTCGGTCCAAACGCGCTGCGTAGCTAGGCCATAAGTCGGGGTTGGCACGACGGATTTCCTGAAAAGCAAATGCAATCAAGATTAGAGTGTCCCAGCAGTGCTCCCAGACCACGAAACTCACCCGCAAACACCAGGAAGCCCCCCAAACAGGCCCCCGAAAACGCTACATAGAGCAAAATGTCAGAAATAGCCAAAAAAAAATCGGCCTGGATTTTGTCCCAACCACTTCTACCCGGTATTAGACCTTCCCAGGAATGCCCCAAGACCCGGCAACCCACCCGCCAAGAAGCGTAACACCCCCAAACAGGCCAAAAGCAAAATCTCATACTTGCAATATTTCTGGGCCTTCGGTCCAAACGCGCTGCGTAGCTAGGCCATAAGTCGGGGTTGGCACGACGGATTTCCTGAAAAGCAAATGCAATCAAGATTAGAGTGTCCCAGCAGTGCTCCCAGACCACGAAACTCACCCGCAAACAGACGGAACCCCCCCTAAGAGCACCTCAAAGGCAAGCAAGTCATCAAAAACACACAAAAAATTCCGCCTGGGATTTGGTCCAAAACACTTTTATCCGGTATTAGAGCTTCCCAGCAATGGCCCCAGAGCCGTCAACCCAGGAGAAAACGAGTAGAAGACCCCCAAACAGCCAAAGAGCAAAAGTACAAAAATGGGGACTTAGTCAATTTTTCACAAATTTCCCAAATCACTCCGCGCGCGCTCTGCAGCTAGGCCCTAAGTCCCCTCTGCCACCATGGATTTGCTTCAAACCTCTTGCAAAGTAAAGTATATATAGCCAGCAGTGCTCCCAGACCACGAAACTCACCCACAAACACCAGGAAGCCCCCCAAACAGGCCCCCGAAAACGCTACATAGAGCAAAATGTCAGAAATAGCCAAAAAAAAATCGGCCTGGATTTTGTCCCAACCACTTCTACCCGGTATTAGACCTTCCCAGGAATGCCCCAAGACCCGTCAACCCACCCGCCAAGAAGCATAACACCCCCAAACAGGCCAAAAGCAAAATCTCATACTTGCAATATTTCTGGGCCTTCGGTCCAAACGCGCTGCGTAGCTAGGCCATAAGTCGGGGTTGGCACGACGGATTTCCTGAAAAGCAAATGCAATCAAGATTAGAGTGTCCCAGCAGTGCTCCCAGACCACGAAACTCACCCACAAACACCAGGAAGCCCCCCAAACAGGCCCCCGAAAACGCTACATAGAGCAAAATGTCAGAAATAGCCAAAAAAAAATCGGCCTGGATTTTGTCCCAACCACTTCTACCCGGTATTAGACCTTCCCAGGAATGCCCCAAGACCCGTCAACCCACCCGCCAAGAAGCATAACACCCCCAAACAGGCCAAAAGCAAAATCTCATACTTGCAATATTTCTGGGCCTTCGGTCCAAACGCGCTGCGTAGCTAGGCCATAAGTCGGGGTTGGCACGACGGATTTCCTGAAAAGCAAATGCAATCAAGATTAGAGTGTCCCAGCAGTGCTCCCAGACCACGAAACTCACCCACAAACAGACGGAACCCCCCCTAAGAGCACCTCAAAGGCAAGCAAGTCATCAAAAACACAAAAAATTTTCCGCCTCGGATTTGGTCCAAACCACTTTTAGTGCTTCCCAGCAATGGCCCCAGACCCGTCAACTCACCTGCAAAGAGGTAGAACAACACCCCCACAAGTGCTGAGTCTTTCTTCATTGGGCGTAAACCAGCCCTCTGCTTTGATGGAAATAGGAGTCTGGAGGAGGAGGATAGAGGAGCATGTTCTTCTGAACTTGTGAACCTGAGGAATGCAGACTGCGGCACCTTCAAATAAATTAGCAAACAAGTGAAGACAGTTCTGCTGATGGGCTTGTTTTTGTGATTATCTGATTAAAGTTTGAATTATATTAACTGTGCACAACAAAGAAAGACAGACACACAGGAATAAAAGTGAATAAGGATGAAAAAGAAAGTTATTGATTCGTTGTCTCATTTTCAGGGCTCGAAGTCGGTATCACGGTCCAGGAATAAGAATAAGGCTTCGTCATCATACTCTGCAAATTCAGGCAGGGTGAGCTCAGTGTCACCTGACAGAGTAGAAATTCCCTCATCTATGTTGCTGTCCACCTCCTCTTCATCCGGCACGCTCTCTCGTACTCTGAAATCTGGTGGTATGAGGTGCTGATTCATCTTGATCATTGTTAACCTCTCCACATTTTTGGGCGAGAGGCGGCTCCGTTTGGGAGTTACAATCCCACCAGCCGCACTGAAAACCCGTTCAGAAGACACGCTTGCGAGTGGGCAAGACAAGTAGTTTAAAGCCAGGTTGGTGAGCTGTGGCCACAATTCTTTTTTCCCATGCCAATACGCCAATGGGTCAGAATTGACATAGACCTCTGTTGAGTCATTCAGATAGTCCTTCACCATCGACTCAAGGTCCTCATCCAAGGTTCCTCCACTTTGCTTAGCTCTTGCTGTGCCTCTGACCTTTTGAGAACCAAACCCACGCAGAGCTAGCCAATCCTCTTCAGCCTCCAATGTTTCTGTTGTCTTTCGTGCAGATGATCCGGTTGCCGGTGTCTTTAACGGCTGAGAGGTCACTTGTGCCACAGCCACAGGTGCAGAAGTGGATTGTTTTGACTGGGGATGGCCTGCTGATGTACTGCCATTTCCTTCAATTTCCAGCCGTTCTGTTTCAAACTTCTTGGCTGACAAGGCTAGCCAACGTTTGTACTTTAGAACATGTTCATCATCAAAAGGAAAGAATGCTTTGCCTGCCAGCGCCTTTTTGTAGCGTGGATCCAGAATAGTAGCACAAATGTAATGCTGTTCTGAGTGGATCTTTTTAAGACGTTCATCACCTTGTAGGAGCTCTAATAATTGCTCGGCCAGAAGCAAAGAGTCTTGGTTTTTATCTTTTCTAAACACAGAACACACCTCCTTCAGTTGGTCCTCCAGCATGTACAACAATGGGATAGCTTTTCCCAAATTAGAGTCCTCCTTGCTGACTGCACGCGTGAAGAACTCAAAAGGACGAAGCATGCGTGTCAGGCTTTCAACTATGTTCCATTGCGGCCCACCCATCCTCAGCTCCTCTGCACCCTCTTTAAGGAAATATTGATCGAGTTCCGTATACTGCTCATACAGACGCTCAAGCATGTAGAAGGTTGAGTTCCAACGTGTTACCACCTCCTGGATGAGTGCTTTCACTGGCATTTGATGTTGATATAGCAGGCTCCTCAGCTGCTTCCGGGCCTTAAAAGAATGGCTGAAATGCTTGCACATTTTTCGGCAGGTGTCCAATACACCGTACGCTGCACTGCCTTTATTACCCAAGAATTTTTGGACAACCAGGTTTATACAGTGCGCCAAACACGGCACTCTGAAATAGTAACCGTCCCTCATGGCCTTAACTATATTGGAGCCATTGTCCGTGGAAACATAACCAACCTTGCGTTTTAGTGGGGACAGACAGTTAAGGACCTTTGTGTGAAAGACATCCAAAATGTTTTCTGCTGTGTGACGTTTCTCCAAACCAAACATGGCTAGTGTTGCATGTTTCCGAGCACCTTTAAAAACAATGTTAGTGTCAACACCTGAGTTTAGCTTTGCTTTAGCCCCTGAAAAAGAGACCCAGTGTGCAGTGATGCACATGTAATCAGCGCCTGCGCCACTGGTCCACATGTCTGTTGTCAGATGTATAGTGTGAACAGCACTCTTCTGCAAAGCTGCCCCAATCACCTTCAGAACATCTTCATGTAGTGCTGGAACCGCAACTCGGGCAAAATAGAACCGGCTAGGAACCTTCCATTTAGGGCAGAGCGCTGTCACTAATTCTAGAAAACCAACCCCTTCTACAAAAGAAAAAGGGAGAAGGTCCAGAGCTAGCATTTTAGCCAGCTTAGTGTTATACAGACGGGTCATTGGGTGGTTGCGTTCATATTGCGCTTCTGTAAACAACATCTTTTTAATGTTGCCCTGGACCAATGATTTACGGGATGATGATGATCTCTTCGACCCAGTTACGCTCGCTGATGAACTTTTCCGCATTGATGTCTCACTCTCTCCCACACTCTTAGTGTGGCTCCCATGGGGTGTGCTGACATGGGAACTGGGTGTAAGTGAAGTGTTTGAATCGTCTTCTTCTACCTCCTCGTCATCAGCAGATGAAAAATCAACGTTTTCATTACGTGCAATTCCGGCTTTCTTGACCGCCTCTAGGTGCGGAAACCATTGGACAGCGTGCCTTCTCTCAAGATGACCTCTCTGGCCTCCGGTACCATAGTTAGAACCAAGCTTACCACGACCAACTCGAAGCTTACAAAGGCTACAAATGGCTACGTTTTCCTTTTTTGGGCAAACACTAAAGAAGTCCCAAACTGGAGACTTGAAATGTCTTTGGGGGCCGGAGGAGGCGGCGATACTGGTGGTGGTGGTCCTGCTGCTAATGCCAGATGAAGTGGAGGATGTGGATTGCCGAACTTCAGTACGTTTTGCACTTTCACCACCACGAATTGAGGTCGAGGACGAGGTGGGTACCTTCTTGCGAAGAAATATGGAAGCGGTAGGTTTTGGTGTACTACTTAACTCCAAATCTAATGATTCCATTTCCATTGCCTCCTCGCCGACATCATCATCACGCTCAGCAGCTTCTCGGGATAGGGTCAAAATGTCTCTTTGCTGCATGCCCGGTGGGGCTGCAGTGACCTTTGTGATGACTGGCTCGTCGTCATCGTGAGAGGCTTCATCACCAGCAGTATCTGTCACTTCTTGTTGAGCCTCATCACACTCCATAGGTTTGAGTTTTTGGACGACCTTCCTTTTACGCTTAGGTACCAGTGTCAGATCATGGTGTGCCTCACTCTCAGGCTGCCGTGGTGGTACCCATTCGTCATCCAGATCATCAGAAGGCGGTGGGCTTGAAGAAGATGTAGACACCCCCCTTGATCTTTTCCTTGCTAGGGATGTGGAAGACAATGAATGATCATCAGGAAGAGTGGCTTCCAATGATACCTCGGCTTCATTGTCGATTTCCTGATGTGCCCCTACTTCGGGAGGAACAACTATTGTGGGCACTTGTGAACCTCCATGCACCTTTGCTTGCGCATCTCCTTTTGCTGCCTCTCCTTCCACATGTACTTGGGCGTGTACTTGCACATGGTGTTGTTGTTGCGGCTGTGTTGATTCAGGGACATTGCTGCTACTTTCTTGCGATGAGCCAACATCACTGGTCGATGGTGATTGGAGAAGTACACTGACTGCCTCTGAAGCACTCAAGGGCTTTGACTTAAGTTGGCGTGGTGGTGGAGGCACTGAACCCAATGGAGCAGGGGTGCTGCTCCCAGCTTGGTCCCCAGCAGAACCTGCTGCAGCAGGCGTACTTTTTTTTTTGCTCCCAAAAAACGTGGCGGGTGGCACACCAGCCTCCTTGGTACCTTGCTTCTTCTGCTCCTTACTAGCAACTTTCTTGCTAGAGGAGCTACGGAGAACTTTCTTTGGGGGCGGGGCCATCTTCTTCAGAGCAGGTCAGACAGCAGGCCGCAGTTGCACGAATTGTAGAGTTGTCTGAGGCGAGACGTGACGTCGCGTGACGTTATGCTGCACACACACACCGCTGCAGGACTTCTTCCTGGCACTGGTGGTTCTCTTGAGTCTTGTGCACCTAAAAAAAATGGAAGACAGAGGAACATCAGTTCAGTTATAGAGCACAAAAAAAATCGAAAAACACTGCAAAATCAGCACAATCCCAATCCATCCATGCCCTCCATAATGTTTAAATTCAAGACAACCCACAGAAAGACTAGGCCCATGCAAGACTCACTAGTACCCCTGGGCATAAATAAAGGTTGAAAAGTAGGCAAAATGGTTGGAGGCCTAACAACAAAGCCTGCATTCAAAATGGCCACTTGCCTGCCAGCACATGGCCAGTGCCTGTAGCTGCACTCAAAATGGCCACCAGCCACATGGCATGTCCCTCCCCATGAACACCCCCAAAAATCGAAAAACACTGCAAAATCAGCACAATCCCATTCCATCCATGCCCTCCATGATGTTTAAATTCAAGACACCCCACAGAAAGACTAGGCCCATGCACCACTCACTACCCCTGGTCAAGGCCCCAACAACAGGTCAAAAATCGAAAAACACAGAAAAAATCAGCACAATCCCATTCAATCCATGCCCTCCATGATGTTTAAGTTGAAGACAGCCCACAGAAAGACTAGGCCCATGCTAGACTCAAATACCCCTGGTGAAAAGGCCACAAGTACAGGCCCAAAAAACGAAAATCACTGAAAAATCTGCACAATCCCATTCAATCCATGCCCTCCATGATGTTTAAGTTGAAGACAGCCCACAGAAAGACTAGGCCCATGCTAGACTCAAATACCCCTGGTGAAAAGGCCACAAGTACAGGCCCAAAAAACGAAAATCACTGAAAAATCTGCACAATCCCATTCAATCCATGCCCTCCATGATGTTTAAGTTGAAGACAGCCCACAGAAAGACTAGGCCCATGCTAGACTCAAATACCCCTGGTGAAAAGGCCACAAGTACAGGCCCAAAAAACGAAAATCACTGAAAAATCTGCACAATCCCATTCCATCCATGGCCTCCATGATGTTTAAATTCAAGACAACCCACAGAAAGACTAGGCCCATGCAAGACTCACTAGTACCCCTGGGCATAAATAAAGGTTGAAAAGTAGGCAAAATGGTTGGAGGCCTAACAACAAAGCCTGCATTCAAAATGGCCACTTGCCTGCCAGCACATGGCCAGTGCCTGTAGCTGCACTCAAAATGGCCACCAGCCACATGGCATGTCCCTCCCCATGAACACCCCCAAAAATCGAAAAACACTGCAAAATCAGCACAATCCCATTCCATCCATGGCCTCCATGATGTTTAAATTCAAGACAACCCACAGAAAGACTAGGCCCATGCAAGACTCACTACCCCTGGGCATAAATGAAGGTTGAAAAGTAGGCAAAATGGTTGGAGGCCTAACAACAAAGCCTGCATTCAAAATGGCCACTTGCCTGCCAGCACATGGCCAGTGCCTGTAGCTGCACTCAAAATGGCCACCAGCCACATGGCATGTCCCTCCCCATGAACACCCCCAAAAATCGAAAAACACTGCAAAATCAGCACAATCCCATTCCATCCATGGCCTACATGATGTTTAAATTCAAGACAGCCCACAGAAAGACTAGGCCCATGCACCACTCACTACCCCTGGTCAAGGCCCCAACAACAGGTCAAAAATCGAAAAACACAGAAAAATCAGCACAATCCCATTCAATCCATGCCCTCCATGATGTTTAAGTTGAAGACAGCCCACAGAAAGACTAGGCCCATGCTAGACTCAAATACCCCTGGTGAAAAGGCCACAAGTACAGGCCCAAAAAACGAAAATCACTGAAAAATCTGCACAATCCCATTCCATCCATGGCCTCCATGATGTTTAAATTCAAGACAACCCACAGAAAGACTAGGCCCATGCAAGACTCACTACCCCTGGGCATAAATAAAGGTTGAAAAGTAGGCAAAATGGTTGGAGGCCTAACAACAAAGCCTGCATTCAAAATGGCCACTTGCCTGCCAGCACATGGCCAGTGCCTGTAGCTGCACTCAAAATGGCCACCAGCCACATGGCATGTCCCTCCCCATGAACACCCCCAAAAATCGAAAAACACTGCAAAATCAGCACAATCCCATTCCATCCATGGCCTACATGATGTTTAAATTCAAGACAGCCCACAGAAAGACTAGGCCCATGCACCACTCACTACCCCTGGTCAAGGCCCCAACAACAGGTCAAAAATCGAAAAACACAGAAAAATCAGCACAATCCCATTCCATCCATGCCCTCCATGATGTTTAAATTCAAGACACCCCACAGAAAGACTAGGCCCATGCAACACTCACTACCCCTGGTGAAAAGGCCACAAGTACAGCCCAAAAAAACGAAAATCACTGAAAAATAAGCACAATCCCAAGCCATCCAGCCCCTCCATGATGTTTAAATTCAAGACACCCCACAGAAAGACTCAGTCCACCCACCACTGAGTACCCCTGGGAAAAAGGCCCCAAAACAGCCCAAAAATCGAAAATTCCAAAATTTTAATTGCAGCAACTGTATTGCCCCAAACAAACTTACTTGTAAAATTTCTAATCCAACAGTGATCCAAAGAAAGTCAAAAAGGCCTCAAATCCAAAGATCCAGCAGCATCCACAAAAAGTAATCCTTCCAGCTGCACATCCAAATGAAAAGTGACCAGGAGATGGACAAAGCACTGGGAGGAGCCTGCTGAACAGGAACAGGAAGTTGAAGACTGTGGGGCACTTCCTTCCTCCCACCCCCCTGCACCCCTCCCCAAAATGGACTCCTCGCTAAAAAAGTGCAGGCAAATGTCAAACTAAGGAGTTATTCACATAAAAATCATCATTTCTAGAAGGTTTATGCTGCTTGCTGGTGGATTTCTTGTGCAGAATTGCAAATTTATATTTTCGCTCGCCGCATCTCAAATCTCGCAATTGCGAAGTACCGCGAGACGTGATCTCGCCGTACTCGCGTTGACAAACTATCGCTGGCAAGCCGCGATGACGTAATCGCGCTCGCCAATTCCCGCGGGATCACACAGCAAGATCCAAAATGGCGCAGCACTCGCAAACTATCGAAAAAAACAACTCGGCAAACGATGATAAACGCCGCGCGCCGCAAAAATTGTATCACCAACGCCGCGCGCCGCCAAAAAAATCCGCTGCGTGCGAATTTGCGGATTTTGCGGGAAATCCGCAAATCTCGCGGATTGCGGATTTCCCGAAAATCCGCAAAATCCGCGAGCGTAACGGATTTTCCGCCCATGCTTAGTTGTGCAGCATGCAGCACACAATGAGGATCTTACAGACCTTGTCCGGTGCATATGGGAGGGATCTGTCGGTCTTATTGAGGCACCGGAATAGGCTCTTCAGGAGGCCAAACGTCCGCTCAATCACTCACCTGGTCTGCCCGTGTGCATTATTGTACCGCTGATCTGCAGCTGTTCTTGGGATGGAGAGGTGTCATTAGCCGTGGCATGTTGGGATATCCCGAGTCACTTACAAAGATACATCATGTAGATAAGTAGGTTAGGAAATGCCGTCAGAGCTAAAGATACTGAAACACACAGGACAAACAGTGTTTACCCACCAACAAGACATGCCCGATCGTTGCGCAGCTGCGGCATCATTTGTGGCACCCTGCTATGCCTCATGATGAAAGCCTCGTGTGCCGATCCTGAAAAATGTGCACAAACGTGGGAAATCAGAATGTTAGCAAGACACACCACCAGGGCATTTATTGAATGATAAGGTTTCCTGTGGCGGTAAGGCTGCTCCTGAGCCTGTGGTGGCACCAAAGCCACATGTGTCCCATCAATGGACCCATTGACATGTGGCATCCCTCCCAGGGCATAGAAATCCCCCTTGACATCTCTCAACTCCTCAGGAGTGGGAAATAAGATGAATTCATCTATGTGCTCAAACATGGCTGCCAAAACATCATGCAGGACACGGCTGAACATCGTCTGTGACATTCTACCGACTGACATCAGCTATGGCTAATTGAAACATACCTGTCGCAAAAAAATGGAGGGCTGCCATCACCTTTATCTTGGGGGTCAGCGCAGTAGGATACCTGTGTTGCGGTTGGAGATGTGGTGCCAGCTTGTTCGTCAAGTCCTGAATCAACTGTCGAGTGAATCTGTAACGTCAGATGCAGGCATGTTCCCTCATGGTAGGCAAGTCTGGGAATGGCCTTGGTCGAGGCGGTGCCCTGCAGGACATATTTGGGAAGAATGGAGATTAACAGTCAGCCAGCATCAATGGCAATGTACATAGCACATGCAAAACTGCTACTAGACGTCAGGTCACTATGGAGGCTGGCGTTTGCAATACATACAGGACACATATGTCAGCTTGCTGGCACTCCTACGAAAACCCAGATACACCTGTTGATTGACAAATAAACATGACATGCCCTGAAATGCGCTGCTGGGCTGGCCTGAGTGAACAGCCCAAGATATCACTGGAGTGACACACATCAAGATACCTGCAGTGGAAGGTTGTCATCCCATCCAGACAGCTGACTGCAAGGCACACGCACAGGTCACATGGAATGTCAAATGTACATATCAAACACATTGCGATTAAGGTGTGCATGTGACAACAAAACAACACAGCAATTGTCACGATGCTGACATGTATGCTTGGGGAAAAATGATGTCTGATGCCATCAGACCCAAAAGCCGTGGGAATGCACATGTGGCATGGTGTGCGTAGATGTGAAACCATTCCCATCTCAACACAGAACCATGTTATATGCACCAACAGCAGATGCAGTTTACACAACACAAACAGCAAGCTCAATGTTAAATATGACACACACTGGACATAGTCACATAGAGTCATGCTGAGCGTGACAGTCAAGTGACAAAGTGCCCTGGTCCCTGGCATCAGGAGACAGGTGCCAGTAGTGATGACTGTGCCATCCCAGTGTTGATGTGCATGACACAATCTGCATATTGATACATGTGGTAAACAAATGATGATCCGTAGTCCAGGTGTAGTAGTAGATCCCTCTTTATTAACAGGTAGATAGGTGGCAAGTTAGAAGGTAAGAAGATACAAAGGAGAAAACCCCATCAGGAGCGAGCTACCAGCTGCTCAGCCTGAGATGGCTAACTGACAATCCAGTCACAGAAAGGCACTCAACATTCACATGGGACAAGTGTCAAAGTGATGCGTGCCACATAGTGCCCCATCACACATGACATGTGTCAACAGGTCATCACACATCGATTGTGCAACAAGATTAGATGCCCTGTGCTATATCACTGCCTGCCACACCTAGGGCCTGCACATGAAAGTATGCAATGACAAGAACTTGATAGACATGCTTGTTTGAACCGTACCCATACATCCCTGCCGTGTGTGCTCCTCGTATCACTATTGTAATGGTGCCATACGTGAGCATGTGAAACGCACCATACCCCTGCATTCACAACAGCGTGTGAAACGGACCGTACCCCTGGATTCACAACAGCGTGAGAAACTCATCGTACCCCTGCATTGGCATCAGCGTGTGTAACGCACTGTGTGAAATGCACCGTACCCCTGCATTCACAACAGCGTGTGAAACACACCGTACCCCTGCATTGGCATCAGCGTGTGAAATGCACCGTACCCCTGCATTCACGGCACCGTACCCCTAAATTTCGGGCGTGTGTGCGTATCGTCTCACTATTGTAATCGTGCAATACGCAAGCGCACCGTACCCCTACATTGTGGGCGTGTGTGCGCATCGTCTCACTATTGTAATCGTGCCATATGCAAGCGCACCGTACCCCTACATTCCGGGCGTGTGTGTGCATCGTCTCACTATTGTAATTGTGCCATACGCGAGCGCACCGTACCCCTACATTCCGGGCGTGTGTGCACATTGTCTCACTATTGTAATCTTGCCATAAGCGAGCGCACCGTACCCCTACATTCCGGGCGTGTGTGCACATCGTCTCACTATTGCAATGATGCCATACACGAGCACGTGAAACGCACTGTACACGTGTGTATCTCAAAATCAATTAGGGGACACATATTATTATTATTATTATAAATTTTTATAGAGCGCGTAGTCACCCGGAGGTATCCCAGCGCTAGAGATCCCTATCTCTTCAGGTCAGAGGGCCGAGGGAGGAAGGGGGGAGGGGAAGGAGGGGAGGGGGAACAGAAGATCGGGGTTGCGGACAAGTACGATTCCTTAGGGGAAAAGGTGGGTTTTGAGCCGCTTCCTGAAGCGAAGGTAGAGTGGTTCGAGTCTCAGGTCGCGGGGGAGTGAGTTCCAGAGGCGTGCGGTGTGAACTGAGAAGCGTCTTCCTCCTGAGCGTGCTTTCTTAAATCTGGGGATGATGATGAAATTTTCCTTGTCCGAACGGAGGGATCTTGAGGATTTGTAGGGTTTGATGAGTTTCCTGAGAATAGGGGGGCCTTGATTTTGTAGCAGTTTGTGGGCTAGGCACAGGGCCTTGAATTTGACCCGCTCCCTTATAGGAAGCCAGTGGAGGAGTTTTAGTGCTGGTTTGGCCGAGGCCCTGGCAGGTGTATTAGTGAGAATCCGGGCCGCAACGTTCTGAATTCTCTGAAGCTTGTTCATCGTTGCTTCGGGGGCGCCCAGGTAGATCACATTGCTATAATCAAGCCTGGAGAGTATTAGGCCTTGAATTAGCAGTTTTTGCGAGTTGGGGGACAAGAGGGGCAGGATTTTCCTCAACGATTTCAAGAGCCCGAAGCAAGTTCCGGCTACTTTCTTTGCTTGCGTGGTGAACGAAAGATCGGTATCGAGCCACACGCCCAAGCTTTTTACTTCTTGTTTTGGATCAGGGGGGGACCCAAACAAGCTGGCCAGATGTTCGGGGAGAGTGTGAGTCCTTTCTGGCCAAGGAGTAGAACGTCAGTTTTTGCTCCGTTCAGTTTTAAGGCTGAACTGTTCATCCAGCGTTGGACCTGCGTAAGGCAGCTGAATAAATCTGCTGGTTGTTGGCTGGGGTGGGAGAGTGACACAACTAGTTGTGTGTCGTCGGCGTAGCTGACGACGCTCACTCCGAACGGGGTGATGACCTCCTCCAATGGGGACATGTAGATATTAAATAATGTGGGGCTCAGGGAGGAGCCCTGAGGCACGCCACATTGGAGGGGAGTTTCGGAGGAGCAGGTGTTATTCTCCCAGATCTGATAGGTCCGTTGGGCCAGAAAGGATGAGAGCCAGGATAGGGCGGAGCCTTCCACACCGACTCTCTTGAGCCTTTTGATGAGAAGTTGGTGGTTGACGGTATCGAAGGCCGCACTCAGGTCGAGGAGGATCACTGCCACTGATCCTCCTTCGTCTAAGAGTGCTCTGGCCTCCTCTACCGCTGCCAGGAGGGCGATGTCCGTGCCCTGCCCTGGACGAAAGCCTGTTTGTGAGCTTTTTAGCCTGTTGTTGTCCTCCAGGAACTGTGAGAGTTTCTTATTAGCCAGTTTTTCAGCAATCTTGCTGATTCCTGGGAGTAGGGAAATAGGCCTAAAGTTGGCCAGGTTTTCGGGATCAAGGGAAGGTTTCTTCAGTAAAGCTTTGACAACTGCCGCCTTCCAGCTCGGGGGTACGGCTCCCTGTTGGAATGAGGCGTTGATCAGGTGGGTAAGGGGGGAACAATAATGGGAGCTACTTCCTTGAGCATCCGAAGCGGAGCGGGGTCCCTGGGAGATCCGCTTTTTATGGAATTTAGCGTATTTCCCACTTCTTCGATCGTTACTTGACCCCAAGAGGAGAGACAAATGGGTGTCAGGGTGTGCGGGGGGTCGTTTTCCTCGCACGGACTCGCCTACATAGGAGACAAGTAGTAGGCCCTGAATGCATCCTGGGTGTCATGGATACTGAGATTTGAGTGTGTGCTACAGGTGCCCTGCAAAAGTCAGTTGAGCAAAAAAATACAATGTTGCAAAATGATTGTGGAGCTGAAGCTCAAATTTTGAACGATGCGAATGCGTGTCAGACCTGGATGTTTAAAGGGATTGGAGGAAACGTACAATGCAAACAAATCTGACATATCACTCTGTACTCCTTGAACCGAAAACCCTGCATCAGCACTGATTTAAGGCAGCAAGAACCCCTGAGAGGGCACTTGCCTGCACAACATTGGAGTGGACCACACTGCTGCTGTCTCTGCTTCCTCTGGCATTTCATGGCGCGTACTATGGAGAGGGCCCCAGCTTTCACTGAGTAGGAAAACCAGGCCCTGCTGGATAGCCTCTTACCACAGTACAGCAAGCTGTATGGAAGACCAGGGGAGCAGGTGAGTGCTGACTCCACGACCTTTGACTGTGCACCTGTTGTGTGTGTCACAACAGGCATTGTGTATTGGTGGGACAGAGATGCAATGTGGTTTTGAGTGAGTCCCAGGTGTACATGGTGGGGTCTCTCACGCAGAGCATGATGTAGTTCATGTGTGTTCACTCCTCACTTGCATTGTGCTTACTGTGACATTCACTGCATAGTGAATGGCACATTCAGCCATGCCAGACCTTGGTGGCTTTATTCCCAAATGTCCTGAGGTGGAACAGTGTTCCCCCCAGAGTGACAGGTGACTGTACTCACAGATGTTTATGACTTGAGGGGACCTGTGGTGAGATTGTCCAAATGATGTGTTTAACTTCATGGACATTGAAGTGTGTAAATGTGCCTTGTCATCTGGGTGAGTGTGTATGTGGTGTGTTGCACCACTGCTACATGGCGTATGCAGCAGCTCTAGCCATCTGATGTGACCAGTAAGGAGTGCTGTGTGCCTGACTTGCAAAGCTAGCATGACACCTGTGACACCCCATTGTCAAGTGGCACATATGCAAAGTGAGGGTTGTATCCACTGTTGTCAGTGACAGGTGAGTGATCTGTGCCAGGGTGTATCTGTCTGGTCTGCTGAGGGTTCTACTGTGGAGTGGGATATGTGACGGCTTGGCACGCGCAGTCCCATACCCTGCAGCTGCATGTGTTGCCCAGTGTGTGCCATGATCAGTGAGTGTGTTGCACCCGTAACACCATCTGTTGCCTTTCAATGCCATTTAGTGCATTGTGGCTTGCCCACAGGCCAAATTCACATGGACAATGATGCAAGTCCTGTCAGCATCCTATGCCCTGTTCACATTATCAATGGTGTGCAAGTGTGTGCCTCTGGGACATGGAGCAGGTGTAGTTTCACTTTGTCTTCCTGACAGGTAACTGCCTACGAGAAGAGGGGAATCTGGATGGACATTGTCAGGGCCATCAGGTCTGCGGGGGGCCAACGCCGGCGGCTGCGCAATGTGCAGAAGAGGTGGCAAGACATCCGGTGCTGGACCCGGCGTATCGCCCGGGTCCAGCTGAAGCTGATACCTTCACGCCGGCATGGCGGCACCGTCACCTCACCCCCCACATGCTCCGGGTCCTGGCGGTCGTGTTTCCTGACCCCGATAGGCAGTTGCAGGAGAGACAGCATCAAGGAGGGGGTAGGTACATGGCTGTTTGTTGTGTTGTGTGTCACCTGCTTTTTGAGGTGCTCTGAAGCCTGGCTACACTCCCACAGTTGATGGTTGTTTGTTACAAATATGTATTGCCAGCCCCACGAGGTGAGGTTGGGTTACTTTTGGAATTGTTGCTGCACAGTTTTTGTTACCCTGATTCAGAGGCCTCACTTCTTGAGCTGTATCAATCACATTGACTGAGGGATGGGGATGTTGTGCAGGAGAGGTCTACATGGGCCTGCCTGATTTAGCCTTGCCAGGTCTGACCGGTGGGTGAGAATTGGCTGAACAATGATTCACCATTCACTGCCCCTGTGATGGTGGCCAGTGATTTCAGTTGGGGCTTGGCAGCCTATGTCATTTTGTTCCAGACATGATTGAGACTCAAACATTTTTGCCACATGTATGTAGTTCAGATGCAACGCTGTTTTGTCTTAGTGTGCACACTTCTGTGTTGACATTTTGCCTGGGGATAACGGTGTGTCCACAATGCAGCAATGATTTTGTTCATCATAATTGCTGGCCCAATAGCTTAAGAGTTGTCCAGAGTTGGGACATGTGTGCCACTCCACATGACAGCCAGTAGGTTTTATGTGCAAGCAACTGTGTCATCAGGGAATGGATGTCCATGTGAGGACTGACATATTTCAAGTTGTGTCACATAAATGATTGTACCTTGGCACTCACAACACTTGTTAAAAGTTGTTCATGTTTAGAATGTGTTAATCTGAGTAATTGTATAAAGGACACTTATGTGCCTACATGATAGTTGTCTCACAAGGTAGTGCACACAAAACGACATTTCCACTTTTGTGAAAGAAGATGGCACCTTTTCAAAGAGGCCAGTGTTATTGAATAATGGGTGTGCCTTGATCTCCATATACATGTCCCCACAGTGGTCTTGAGGTCTTGAAACTCCTTTGCTGTCAAGTGTACAAACTAATGAGTGTCAAAACATCAAGACCTCCATTGGACCATGTATATGGTAAATCTGCAACGCCATTTGTTTCTAACAGTGTTTTATCTCCTCCCCAGACGGCCAGGACGCCGGCCAGGAGTACCGACGGTTAGAGCGGTGCTTCATTTTCCCCTGAGCCTCTGCCAGGTGGGGTGAGGCCAGCCAGCCTTACAGATTTAGTGTCTTGCACAGACTGTAAGGGCACCCGGAGCATTCAGGTGACCGTGTGCACTTGTTTATGTTTCTTTGGTGTCACCTTTCACTTGATTTGCTTTTTCACTTGGTGCAGTAGTATTTGTTGTAAATCTGGTCCTGATGAAGGCAAGGACGCAAGAGTCCATAAACTGCTGAAACTTGTCGACCACACTTACCTTAGGCGGTCTACATAAACAGACAGCCTTTGGTTGCACTATTTTTAACATTGGTATGTTAAGCACACCTGGAATAAATTTTGTCTAGTGCTTCTTCAAAACCAATTTTAAATACACTTTTTCTTGGTTTCTCCTTTCCCACACCTTTTCTGCACTGCACACCCCAGTCCCACTTTTACTGCCACTCACCAACATCGAGTGGTATACCACACTGTCGTTTCCTACACCCACTGAGGATACCCCCTACCACCGGGTTGACCTCAGAGTAGGGCACAATTTATCTCTGACGGGTGGTACGGATAAAATCCCAAATGATGAAGGGCGGATCCGAGTGGTGACTGATGGGTATTTTTCCTCATCCTCTGAGAGCTCTCTGTGACGCAACCTGTGAGAAACTGTGGGTCCTCGGTTGGTTTTCTTAACTCATGGGCACATTGGCTTGAGACCCTCTGGTACCTCTGTTGTTTACTTATCTTAAAGGGTGCCAGCTGTTTCAATGAATGTGTAAATGTTGTTTGTGTGCATTTCATTGTGAGACATCTTTTATGCAGGTACATACATGTTCTCTTCACAAGATGGCGAATTAACACATTCAATACATGTCGATTGTGTCAAGTATGGTGAGTCCCAAGATGCCAACATTTAGTTACATATATTATTTGCCAAATGTACTTATAGGGCTCGCAGTGTGGTGTCACCTTGGGGAGTGAGGTGGGTTAGTTTGCCCTGAGGGGCACCACTACTGTTTATTTCTTTGTGAACTTGAGGTGGCATCACTTCATTGATCTGCTCTACTGTAAACAAACACTGGCTTCTCGGTGTAATTCTCATTCAAGTTGTGGCCTGGTGTGTTCTTTGGATCATTGTGTCCAAGTAGCATTGTGTCTTTACCAACTCGGCAGTACACGACTCAAATTTGTGCAGAGTTATCTGGCTGTTACTCATGATGCATGCCATGATTTCCAGTGTGACCTACTGATTTTGTGCTCATGTGTCAGATGTATACAGGTAACTGATGCATTTCTGTTTCTTCTCCTTGCCCACAGCATCATCAACAGAGACAGGAGGAGACAGCTGCACGGACCTGGAGGAGGGACCCAGCCGCAGTGCCACCAGCGCTGAGGAGTCAGAGGGAGCCAGTGGCACGGAGGGTGAGGGGAGTCAGACTGCGGACCTCTTGGAAGGTGACACATCCTACCACGTAGACTGATTCGCTTCTGACTCCCAGGAGGAGGGGGAATGCGCCGCAACACCTGGCAGCATCACTGTGTTTGTCCCCGCCTCCTCCAGAACCATCTCCACCCTCCCAGTTGTCCCGGTCCCTTCTGTCCGTGCAGCCCCCAATGTCTCCTTCGGCCCCGACACCGCAGCCCCAGCCCCTGTCTCCCCTGCTGCCCTCAGTGCGGAGTCTGTGGACTTACTCCACCAGATTCAGGTTGGTCAGACATCAATGCTGAATGTCCTCAATGGCCACACTCAAATCCTAACACAGTTGTTGTCGTTCATGGAGGGCATGTCAGCTACGATGTCTGACCAACGTCGGTTAATGCAGTCCATATACTCCTCACTGACGGCAGCAGTTTCCTTCCTGCAGTGGTCCACCCCCCTCCTTCGGACCTATCCACACTCCCCACTCCCAAACCTGTCCAACACACACGCAGGAAGACACCATCACGCACCACAACAGACCCAGACAGCACACCCTCACAAAAGTCGAAGCGCACACCTCCTGGCATGCAAACTCTGGGGGCTGTAGCCACACCCAAGGGGACAGAGCATAGAACACATACACTCAGCTATAGTCACAGTATGCAACCCTCACAGCCCTCTACCTCCACTCCAATTGTGACCTCAGGTGTAGGGGTTGGGCTGGCCGAACTGGCTGCAGTGTGCAGCGCTGAGTATGGTTCCACCTTCGGCGCTGCTCACTGAGGAGGATGTGTCCGCCCCTGCACCCTCCCCACCTACCCTTACCACTTCTGACCCTGCGGTGCCTGGTCCTGCCCCCCATGATGCCCCCCAAGGGTCTACATACCATTAACAGATCCATGTGCAGGCAAGTTGGGGTAGACGGCCTAACCAACATCCCCTTAGTAGGACTATTGTCTGGACTGGCCAATGGCCTTATTCGAGCAGAGACTCATTTTTGCAATTTATTTTGTTCATGCTGAATAAAGCCTTTTAATATACGTTCTACACTATTGCATTTCAGGTACTTGATGTTGGTGATGAGGGCCCTGGAGTTGGTGTCATGGTAATGTTTTGGGGTTCTGAAAGATGTTTTTGGTTGATGTCATGAGGTGGACCATGGTATCTGTGTGCCATCAAAATATCTCTGCAATTAATCATTGGTTGTGTGGGTTAAGTTTGGCTAGTGACATTGTCCCAAGGAGTGTTCCTTCCTATGTGACACCTGAGATCTTCACTGCAGACAGTTGCACAATTGTTGTGCTGACATGTGTGCACATTTCCTTTTTTGGTGATGGTTCCCTTCAACAATGGCCATGCCTGCTCACAGATGTCTCATGCTCATTCCTCCGTGCCATGCCTAAAACGCACTGTGATTGTGTTTTGAGTATGTACAAATGCCTTCATGGACACATTCACCCTTTTTACCACTATGCATATGTGTTATCACAGCCTACCCCTATGTTGGGAATTGTTATGCAGGGTATTTGGGCACATGACTCACAATGTTGTGCATTGTATCTAAGGGGTTTCAACCCTATTCCTTTTATGAGAAACTACATCTTGGTGGTCTGACCACCACCTGGACATTCATATCAGCCCTGGGATGTACGGGACAGTGTGTGTTCCCTTTCGCTCTCTTTGTTTGGTGGGCTGGTACATGACTATACACTATTGTGTCATGATGGTAGGGTGTGTATTTTGCCTGCAGCCTTCATGGGTGGGTATGCATGTGGAATTTTACTTCACACCCACATGTGGTGTGTCACATAGTGTGTGACAGTAATCCATCCTCCAGGGAGTCGGACACTGCTGTAAGTGATGTGTTGCTCTGGCACTTTCATTATAGTCACAAGTTAGGGATGTGCACATACCCCCATGTAGTTGGGTATGCTGATGATGATCTATCCCCCATACTGTTGGGTACGGCTGGGAGTCCTGTGCACCCACCCCCATACTGTTGGGCACTGCTGGGTCATGTACCCACCCCCATACTGTTGGACACTGCTGGGAGTCATGTGCACACACCCCTCATATGCCTGGGCACTGCTGGGAGTCATGTGCACCCACCACTCAAATGTCTGGGCACTTCTGGGAGCCATGTGCACCCACCACGCATATGTCTGGGGACTGCTGGGAGTCATGTGCACCCACCCCATACTGTTGGGCACTGCTGGGAGTACTGTGCACCCACCCCTCATATGTCTGGGCACTGCTGGGAGTCATGTGCACCCACCACTCATATGTCTGGGCACTGCAGGGAGTCCTGTGCACTCACCCCCATACTATTGGGCACTGCTGGGAGTTCTGTGCACCAACCCCCCATACTGTTGGGCACTGCTGGGAGTCATATCCACCCACCCCATACTGTTGGGCACTGCAGGGAGTCCTGTGCACCCACCCCTCATATGTCTAGGCACTGCTGGGAGTCCTGTGCACCCACCCCTCATATGTCTGGGCACTGCTGGGAGTCATATCCACCCACCCCCATACTGTTGGGCACTGCTGGGAGTCATATCCACCCACCCCCATACTGTTGGGCACTGCAGGGAGCCCTGTGCACCCACCCCTCATATGTCTGGGCACTGCTGGGAGTCATATCCACCCACCCCTCATATGTCTGGGCACTGCTGGGAGTCATGTGCATCCACCACTCATATGTCTGGGCACTGCTGGGAGTCCTTTGCACCCACCCCCATACTGTTGGGCACTGCTGGGAGTCATATCCACCCACCCCCATACTGTTGAGCACTGCAGGGAGTTCTGTGCACCCACCCCTAATATGTCTAGGAACTGCTGGGAGTCATGTGCACCCACCACTCATATGTCTGGGCACTGCTGGGAGTCCTTTGCACCCACCCCCATACTGTTGGGCACTGCTGGGAGTCCTGTGCACCCACCCCTCATATGTCTGGACACTGCTGGGAGTCATATCTACCCGCCCTTCAAATGTCTGGGCACTGCTGGGAGTCATATCCACCCACTCCCATACTGTTGGGCACTGCTGGGAGTCCTGTGCACCCACCCCCATACGGTTGGGCACTGCTGGGAGTCATATCCACCCACCCCCATACTGTTGGGCACTGCTGGGAGTCCTGTGCACCCACCCCCATACTGTTGGCCACATGGGGTTGATGGCGTGTGTGCGCCTTGTATCACAATTGTCATGGTGCCATACGCGAGCGCGTGAAACGCACCGTACCCCAACAATCATGGCGTGTGTGCGCATCGTATTACTATTGTAATGGTGCCAAACGCGAGCGCGTGAAACGCACCGTACCCCAACTTTCATGGTGTGTGTGCGCATCGTATCACTATTGTAATGGTGTGATGGATGTGAACAGGGAACGCTTTGGAGGAGTGCAGAGCAGACGAGAGTAGGCGAGCAGACGAGTGAGTCGCTTCCTCCCGCACGGCGCCTGTCGGCGCCCACCGAGCTCTGCTGGGAGCAGAGAGTGAGAAGCAAGAAGCAAGAAGCGGCAGAGAGAGCGACCGGTGTGCCGCGATTACCGGGATTACCGGAAGCACTCGGATTACCGGGAGTAGCGTGCCCCAGTGAACCGCAGCAAGCCGCCACTACCGATGAGCCGCCATTACCCGGAGCTGATCCCAGCTGTATACTGTGCTGTCGGCGGCGTTGTCGGAATCTGCGACTGGTGCTTGCGAGGGGGGGGCCTTTGCCTCCGCTCTGTTGGGACCCTGGGCACTTGCCTTTGCTTGTCTCCCTTGCTTGCTTTATCATTGACGAGAGCCACGAGCCACGAGAAGCCCCACGCATAGTGTGCGGACGTGAAAGCGGAGGTGGAAGCTCCATGCAGTGAAATCAGCGTTGTTGCACGGTGAGCCCTCCTCCCCCCACCCCCCTCGCTGCTGCTGAGCTTGTGTTGCGGGTCACTGCGGACTGCGTTGCAGGGTGAGATGTGGAAGGAAGAGTGGGTGTGGGAGAGCGAAAGCGTTGTGAGGACTAAAGTGCACAAAGCAGAGTTTTGACCACTGCTTCCTCCCACCACTGCATTTTAACTATCAATGACATTGTCTCAGTAGAGGAGCAATTTCCCAGTAACTTTTCCTGGTGATTTTAGCAAATCTTTGCAACTTTCAGAACTGCGGTCGTTTCATCTTGAGGAAGCACGCAGTCACACCAGGGTGGATACTTGTTTACGCGGATTCCAGTTCTGGGTTGGACCAGTTTTGACCTCGGACCAGCTCATAAATTGCTACCCCTCAATTCCTGTGGTCCCTCTCATACCACCAGACATACTGGGATCAGAGTTGGAAAACTGCGCCAACAGGTCTCATTAAGGCTGTTGCTTATTCCGCTTCGCTCGCCAGCCTCTAGTCTTGCTTTTCAGAGGGCCTGAAGGGTGCAAAATGATGTCAGGACGGGTCAGAGGAGGTCCAATGAGCAAAGGAGTATTAAAAAAACGCAAACGAACGCCAAAGGCACTTGACGAAACTAAAGAGGTCCCGCTAGCTAAACTCAGGTCCACAACACAGAGCTCCCTAATCGACATATCATCTGACAAATCCGATTTAGGGAGCTCAAAAAATGAGCTTACGACAAAAACAGAAAGAAGCAAAAAAATAAAAACCTGCCAAACATTGCTTCAACCAAAAATTTACACAAAGTTCTGCTTCCTAAAAAATGCGGGGGATACCCTACTTTCAAATATCAAAGAACTATCAAGTCTACAATCACCTCTCGAACCATCTCAGCTCTCACAGCCTTACCAATTTAGCGGCATACAAGCCACACAGGCCAATGATAACAGCAATGGAAGTCCAAGCTCAACATCTAAAATCTTACCACAAATAACATCAACTCCCCAGAGTAAAAATCGCTGGACAGGGCAAGATACCACATCTGCAGGAAAGAAAGCCGGAAGTAATATTGCTGTAGATGCCAACCTAATTCAAGTACATTGGCCAAATGATGCAAAAGATATGCAGCAAGAATACTAGATACCAGCAACACAAACATCTGTGACAAGGCTGAGAGCAGCAGTTCACTCTGCGCGGAGCGCACAATCAGCCGCAAGTTGAATTGCGCACCGGGATCAACACTTTAACTTCCGGCAAAGAAAGAAACACAGAGCCTGCAAATCACATTAAAGTAATCATAAACAAGAAGGGGACCGCAATCGACAGCGATGAAGAGAAGGATCTACCTCTGGCAGTCCTAGGCACACCTCACAACGTACAAAAGACCGGCGATAAATGGACCGGGAGGACACGAAACAAAGCAGATAGACAAGGAGCCCAATGTCAGAGGCGATAGAAATTAGAAATATCCTCTTACTTGGGGAAGGAGTAGTGGGAAGACCATATCGCTGCATATTCCCAAGATAAGAGCAGAAGCAGGACGGGCACAAACATACGGACCACGCTAATCGACGGCCTCCAGGAACAGCCGGCGGAGGAAGCGGGCACGCTGAAGGGGGAACAAAACGGCAATGGACCACCAGAAAGCCAAGAAAATACTCCAAAACACACTAGGCATAATAGTGCTTGGCCCAGCCTCCTAAACACAGTACAACTCCTGGTGGAAGCCCTTCACTACCACTCGGAGAAAATGGACACACAACTAATGTTATTAGACACATTAGCGGTGTTTGTGGTTGCCATAGATGGGAAGTTGGGCACGCTAAACACGATTCTCCAAAACAAACTTGACGATCTTCAAGACCCAAACAGGAACCTCAGAGGCGAGTGCCGATGCAGTCCAGTTATTGATAAACTATCCACTCTTCCAACAATACGACTGATCTGTGTACACAGCTCAAAAGGCCTGCTCAATGCCAACAAACCTGCCCGTCGGGCATTGACTCACAAGGACATACAAAAATAAAAGACAGCAAAATTGACTCTTCCAAACGCACAGAGGCTATTCAAAAGGGAATATTTGGAGAAGAATCAGTAACCTTAAGGAAGATAGAACTACCGCGTATTGCAACACAAGGAAATGCCAAAACAAAAGATACACCCAAAAGAAAAGAGGCCAACGAAACTGAAACAACACGCCCTTCACCCCCTGAAATCCTGGATGAAGACCACACTGATTTAAAAACGAACGCCAAACAAAGGCGAGCAAAAAAACGAATAGGTAGGAAACACAAGCTTCACTCAAAACGTGAAGGATTTATGCAACTTTTTGGGAGTACTTCCTCTGCAGAGCAAAGCACCCCCCAATCCGTGGGAGATATCAGAACAATTAAGTGCCCCGCGGATGAAATAACATCAATTCAAATTACCAACGAAAGGGGGCGAACGACTGTTCACGTGGAAAAACCAGGCAATACTAAACTCAAAGAACAAGAAGCCCCATCCCACCATAGACAAAAATTACGCTCCCAATCACCTGGGAACAGCAAAGCACCTATTGATTTTGACATGACACGGGCACCAAAAAATAATACGACAACCAGTCCCAATCCCACACAAAATATCAATCAAGAAAACACTTCGGGAAAAAGGGCTGGGAATTAGTTTCGGGGCCCTCCAAGCAAGGAAAAGGCAAAGGGTTGACGGATAGCCAACTGCATGCCATTACCCAAGTGACCGTGCCGACATACATACGAGTCGACCAAACAGTAGCAGAATCAGCATTCGCAAAAACTGCGGACCACATGCGCCGTCTCCCGTGGGACGGGGAGAAACACCAAAAGGCCAAACCTCCTGCATCTGATCAGTGTGCTCACAATCAACCCCCGGGCTGGATAAATAATATCGATTCCTATCAGGCAAATCTAACACCAACACAAGGTGTGGACCTGAAATCATCAACCAACACCCACAAAGGAAGTTGGTTCACAAATGAACAAGGGAAAGTACCAGATGCCATTTGGTTTCATCCAGAATTTACCTCCAAGGGAAGACATGACATACTCAACAGAGGCAACATACTACGGCTGCTATCCCATATTCCCTCTCTGACAGACGTGGTAAGCTCAGGTCTGGTTTCGATCGAATTCCTAGATGCAGACGGCACTGGCAGAGAAAAACGAAAGCAACCTGGGCCTCCAGAGCAATATCACAGAAAATCCTATCCGAATCGAAGATATTCAAAAATTGTGGTATCACGATAATTCCATACATAAAGCCAGGATACCCAGACATATTAAATCCAGCAGCAAAGCTGGAGCCCAGGGACGAGGTAAGCAGCCTCAGAACCTCTGTTCTTAGAGGAGCAGTAGGGCCTTGCGGAACAGGCAATGACGACCATATTGAAGTTACTCGATGGAACGGAGCTGACAGGGTAGTCCCAATTGAGCTGCCAGATCTAAGATGGATTGTGAGAACAATAAAAAACAACAATTGACAAACTGGCCTAAATCCACGCGTGAGCAAGCATGACCCACTGCGTATATGCTCGTGGAATATCAATGGCTTAGCCACTAAAATTTTAGACTCAGAATTCATAGATTACATAAAAGCATTTGACATAGTGGCTCTACAGGAGACATGGCTTGCTGAACCTCCACATCTCCAGGGGTACCTACGCTTTTACTCAGGCACAAAAAGGACAGCCAAATATGGACATTTGCAAGGCGGCCTAGCAATATACGTAGCAACTATAAGTTTCTTTACGGTATAAGAAATTGGGCCTTCTTCTGCAGCAACATTGGCAGTCAAGTTATCTTTAGCACAGCCGGAATCAGGCAAAGCCGTTACTGACTGCATCCTGATTAATGCTTATGTTCACACCAAAAGGAAAAAAAATGCAGCTAAGGAACTACGCAACTTCTTGGAAGAGTGTATTATGGGAACTTCAACAACAAACCTTGTGCTCACCGGGGATTTTAACCTCAACCTCATGGGCACCTCACAAGAAGACGTAACCATAGCTCAAAATTCAACCTGGGATATACCACCACAAGGGAAGCTGCAAACATCTAAACGAACACAATTAGGATCCCAGTTACTAGAAGAACTGGAACATTTCAATATCGGAGCTCTAAATGGCAGATTTGCTGCAGACAGCCCGCTGGCTCCAACCTTTCACTCAACAAGAGCAAGTAGTATACTAGACGACACCTTTATCTCACTACCTCTCTTTCAATACACAACTTTGTTTCGGATAGGCAAAACAACAGACAGCGACCACTGTCCTCAAGAAATTGCTCTGGATATTGCGAAACCCATATTTGAGCGATCAAACGCACCAAAAGAGACGGTCCATACTGTCAATTTAAAAAAAAATTAAATACTCGGCAGTTATTGGCGAAACTCTAACAGAAAGGGCAAAACAGCACTTTGTGGCACGCATCGGATCTAGTGAAGTTGCGAAATGGGAACATTTTACAAAAACCTTGTCTATTTATGCTTCGAGCCCCAAAGTACATGCAAAGCTCGGCAACACGGATAATCTCTCGAGAGAGAACAAGGAAAAAATCAGCGAAAAAAACCCATCGATTTATCATCTGATGAGAGAACTGCAGCAGGAACCCAGGGATATTGCCAAGCATAACGACCTACGCACACTGAGAACATCATTAAAAAAGCTAAAATGGGAAGCCAATAAAACATTGGAGGATAACTTGTGGGCAAGACTTAACTCAGATATCAAACAGAATGACGGGGCAAGGTTTTGGAAAACCATAAACTCCCTTATCAGGCCAACACATACAGGGGTTTCATCTAACATCACAGAGGAAACATGGGCAAATTATCTTGGAAATCACTTTAATCAAGCAATGCCCAACAACCAGGATCTAACAATGACCGACATTACAATTGATCACAAAGATGACAATGTACAATTAATGCAACTACACAAAAATACTAAGGACAGTCATGAATCAATTGAAATTCCGAAACTGCAACACAACATCAAACGCCAAATCAAAAAAGGCAGAAGGGAAGGAGCCCCGGGACCAAATGGTATCCCGCCAATTCTCTATAAACAAGATGTAAATGGCTGGGCAGCAGCCCTTGAACCTCTTTTTTTGGAGATCAGAAATTTCAATATCTTGCCAGCCTCTTGGAAGGGCTCTATCATCTCCCCAATATATAAGGCAGGCGACAGGGCGCTCCCACAAAATTACCGACTAGTGGCTCTAATTGACAACGAGGCAAAGTACTTTGCAGGCATACTGCTGGAGGAACTACTGGCATGGGCCACAAAGAAATCCCTAATACCGGTCAACCAGACAGGCTTTGTCAAATCAGTCGGAACAATGACTAACATCTTAACTATGGGCATGCTAATAGACAAGGCAGAATTAAAAAAAATGCCCATTCATCTCTGCTTCATAGACTACAAAGCGGCTTTTGATCACATTAATCGGAACATCTTATGGTCGAAACTGAATGGCTGGGGGATTTCAAGACCACTATTGGACTTGTTGATAAACCTGCATACGGAGACCTGGGTTCAGATAAAGATGGGGGACGGCTCACTGCTGTCAAGGCGCATACAGACCAACAAGGGTCTCAAGCAGGGCTGCGTCTTGGCCCCCACTCTGTTCAACCTGTTCTTAGGTGATCTGGTACCGATCTTGAATACGTGTAACTCTCATGCTCCCAAACTAGGAGGACTTCAACTACTGTGTCTCTTATATGCAGATGATATAGTCCTAATAAGCCACAAGAAGGTAGGGCTCCAACATCTTGTAAATACAACACAGAGCTACTCGAAGTCAAACGACCTAACAATAAACCTTGAGAAAACCCAGACGATGACGATCAGCAAAAGCAAAAGGAAATCTTTTTCGTGGTTTTGGAATAACTCTCGTATTTTAGATACATCAACATACAAATATCTAGGCGTAAAGATTGACAACGGTGGCCAATTCAGTGTGCAAAGATCAAGTATCAGAGGAAAAGGACTCGTGGTGGCAATCTCTTTAAAATCATTTTACAGCAAACTTTCTGGTCCTTCTCTTACACCCTTGGTACAAGTAATCCGTGCCAAACTGCTGCCAACAATTACCTACGGGAGTGAGGTGCAGCGAGGCAGAGACGCAAGAATTCTTGACACTACAATCATAGCTGCATATAGAACTATCTTTAGTCTTCCCAAGCGAACCTCTCCATCACAGATCAGGCTAGAGTTTGGCATTCAACAACAGCTCCTGGCAAGACAGGGGGCCTACATTTGTGCCTGGGATAAAGTAAGGAAATCCACACAAGAAACACTGAATGACTATCTATGGCGGAGCTAGAGCAGCATCCAACCTCACCAGCAGCCAAGTATCTGGCAAATAGTCTTGCAAACACTGGTTCAGAGCAACTGTGGGACTCCTCCATAAGTCATACAACGCTCAATAATTTGGTTAAGAAATCAATTAAACAACTATCGTGGGTTCAAGATAAAGCAGCCCTCTCAAAAAGAACGCACGGCAGGATGACCCTGAATTCGTATTCGGCAAAAGCTCCTCAGAGCTATTTTGGCCTGGGCTATTCCAAGACCACCAAAATGCACTTTCTAAGATGCAGGTTAGGACTGCTACCATGCACTCATCACCTTCCATATTGGTTAAAAGAGAAAGCAGATCCGCTCTGTCGGCTTTGCGGCGCTACGCAAGAGGACATGCTGCACTTGTTATGCTCCTGTGAGAAACTGCTCGATGAGCTGAAACACCTGCTGAAGCACCACTTTATCCGCTTCGGGATACGCACACAAAGGCATGCAATTCTCACCTGTTTTTCATCTCAGGACCCCCAGCTGAGCTGCAGCTTTGTGAAATTCATGAAGGCAGTGGAGAAAAAAATGGCTAAAACTAATGACTAAACTGTCTCCGAAACAAAACTGTGTCTACTGTCAATGCACTTTTAGAGTGAAAAATGAAAGGACAACACATTTTATTATATTACTGTAGCAGCTTTAATCCTAAAATTTAGCATGAAGCAATTTTTAGTTTAGGATGAACTGAAAAGTGATGTCTATGCTATTGCTGGTTTTAACATATGCCATTTTAAATATTTCTTTTACCTTGCTTTTTCATTGCATTGGTTTTAATTAACTATGCTAATAAATATTACTTACTATTGTAATGGTGCCATATGCGAGCACGTGAAATGCACCATATCCCAACATTCATGGCGCGTGTGTGCATCGTATCACTATTGTCATGGTGCCATACGCGAGCGCGTGAAACGCACCGTACCCCAACATTTCTGGCGTGTGTGTGCATCGTATCACTATTGCAATGGTGCTATACGCGTGCGTGTAAGACGCACCGTACAAGTACACTTCCGTTGTTGCTGTACGTTGTGCACACCGTATGTGCCGTCGTCGGTTTCTGTGCACCAGGTCGTAGGCGTACAGGACTGGGATGACACGGACGATGGGTTCATGGCGTGTATGTCGCGTACCAGGGATGGGGTTCGGGCCGGACTCTGCTTTTACGGACGTTTTGAGTTCTCGTAGAAAAAGGGTCATACAGAGTGTCGCAGAGACGAATTGTACTTGCTGGGCTGGAAACTGCTGCTTCTTTACGTACGGACGTTGCGTAATGCCTCTTCCGGATACAAATCGTACGTATATTTCAGTTGTATGCTTTGTGGTACGAATCATACGGAGATCTGCGTTGGATCCAAATCGTACTTCATCGTACGTACGGAGACGTTTCAGGGTATGATTCCATGGGAAATATGCTCCGTACGGCTATTTGTAAGGGATTTTACCAAATCAGAATCGGCCCCATAATGTGTGGAAATAAGGTTACAGTGAATAGTTATCACTTGTGCATCACCTAGCAAAGTGTCTTGATTTGTTATTATCCTATTGAAATCTTTGTTTCCTTCACACTTCAGAATTAAAAACAATATGATTAATTTTTACTTTCCTAACTGCTGAAGGTGTACAGTTCATTTACATGAATTTACACTTTGTTATGTGTCGAAAAAATTACATCCTGAAGCCTTTCCTTTAACAGTCTGGGCCTCATCACGGTCTCATTACAATGGAGGCTGTCAGTTTGAAACTAGCCAGACATTCCAGCTGGCTTCCGACAGACTCAAGAAGCCCGTCGGAACTCGCACGTAATCTCTATGGACAGCATTTCACGCCGTCTGATTATGATGCTGGTTTCCGGCAGGGCTTCTATGCTGGGCTTTCCGACATGGAAACCCTGTCAGAAAGCAGGTTTGGGGGACCCTAGCAGGTCCCCCTTTTAGTCAGGGGGTGAGAGGTGCCCCCCTGTTCTTTGCTGCATGTCGTGACAAGCACCTCACGGTGCCTGCCACGCGGTGCAGGGATGAACACAAACTCCCTTTTCTGTCTGGGAGCTTGTGCTGCGGCCAGTTTCGGTCTGAGGCACAAGCTCCCATACAGAAAAGGGAGCTTGCGACCACACCATGTGATGTCATATCAGAATTCAGTGGTCAGGACCGCCAACCAGAGGCCAGTCGGACATGTATCCGCAACAGTGAGGGTGGACGCATGTCCACCCGACATTCAAATATGGCCCTCTGCATATCACATTTAAGATTGTCATATAATTCACTTTACCTTTATTTCTCTGGCTGCAAAGTGACAGGAGTTTGTAAACACCAATCCAAATGTTAATAAATAAGCAGCAATTCATCAAAAGAAATATCCTCACATTTGACCTTTCTCTCTGAAGCACAGCAAATGTAACCTGCTTCTTCCTGAAGCTCGATGAAACCTGTCTGTTCAATCCAAGAACCCTTGGATTGTTCTGACTGAAAACAGGCCCTAAGCTCGCATATCCAAGAATGCCAGCAATCCAGCAGGCTCATATATTATTCAAACATTTTGCAATCTCTTGGGACGATATGAACACACATCGCCAAAACCAAAATATTTATGTAGAATCAGAGCGCTGTCCAACAAAATTAACATTTGCATGAGGTAACAGCATGAGTGCAGTACAATATGGAACATAAGAAAAACCTGAAACATAAAAAGGTTATGGGGAAACAGGAGGAAGATGAAATAAAAAATAAAAATAAAAAAGTGATCCAACTAGTAGGCGATGTACGGTTCTAGCAAAGCGGTATGTCAAAAGGACAACTGTTAGAAATGGGGTTACCAATTCTACAGGGGAGGCCAAACTTCAGAGGACATGTGTAAAGCGTCCACGCAGTACCCACAGACGACACACCAGACACACCACAAAAGAGACACAGCACTGCTTCTGGTTGGAAAAAGAATAAGTGTTGTAATATCTCCAACCTGCAAAGGTAAACTACAAAAATAGCAGTAATCACAATGGTGCGCCAACTGGCGCCAGAGCAATTAATGCAAGGGGGAATATTTACAAGGGAAAATGGGAGAAATAAGAAAAAGGGTTAAGGAAGTCCCTTAGTGTCCAGCTGAAATAAAAAAGAATGTCAGGAAATGCATAAAACATAGGATCAATATTGCAGGGCAAACTCAGGCCTTCATCCTTGGCATCACCTAGAAGCAAGCTGGAAGGGTGAAATCAGACATTAGGCAGGAACACAACCAGACTGGCGTTAGCACCTCCTGCAAAAAGAACCTCACGCACCTAGCACCAACACCTGGCATAGGGCGGAACAGGCCTAAAACATGGGGCATGAAACCTTTAGCAAGATATTCAGCATACCATAAACATTAGGCGCAAGAGCATCACTTTAGCATAGCATTTGCATAGGCAACAACTTTGATATCAAGCCTAGGCAGGCATCATGAGGCAGGAACACCTGCAAATAAATTACATAGCCTGACTTGCACCCCAGGCATAAAAAGGTAACAGGGAGCAACTATTGGCTTAAAACCCTCACTAGCCAGGGGTCAACCTTGTCTCCTACGACAGCCAACCAGCACTTAATTTGGGCACTGGACCAGTTTAGGGGGACCCTCAGTCACTACCTCCCCTGGGCTTGGGCCTCCTCGGCTTAACGGGGGCTAACAGGGCCCAACAGCAGTTCTCAGCAGGGGCAGGGCGGCCTCTGTTGCAGCAAAGTACAAGTCCCGAGGGCGGCAGTTCACCACGGGTTGGGCACCGACAGTATGCCCTGATACACCCCCCAACACAGTCTGTTTGAGCCCCACACTCACCGGGCTCTTGGCAATGTCTCCACGCTTCTGCTCCTCGCTCCTGGCTTCCTGGACAGGGCCGGACTGGCTACCGGGCAGTTGTGTGTGCTGCTGAGCTGGGGGCTGTTTTCGTTGACAGGGACCTGCGTGTGGAAAACGAAATTCATTTTGCTTTTTTTATTTCAATGCGTACGCAGGTCCCCATCAACGAAATAAGCCCCCATCACAGAGAAATTAGCCCCAAGCTCGGCACAGCACACAACTGCCCGGAGCCAGTCCGGCCCTGCTCCTGGGCAGTAGGTGGGAGGCAGGCACCGACAATGTGCCTCGAGGCCTCACCAGACAGACCCAGACACTGCTCCCCGAGCGGAGGTGGAGTAGGCTCCTGCCCTATTTACAAGGCTGAGAGGCGGCAGGATCTGGCATGGTAGCGCTTAGGAACACAAAAGCAGCCACTTCCAACTGCGCAGCACTAGCCACCACTCAGCGCTTCTCCTCAGCCCAGCTCCTCATACAGCGCTTCTAGATCACAGCGCTTAGCAGGCAGCACTTATCCAGGGCCAGGCAGCCCTTCCAACAGTCCAGTGCTTGGTTGAAGCGGCGCGTTGCAGGCACACACAGCAGGCAGTACAGTTCAGGCACTTCAGGACTACCCAGGGCTTCTGCAGCACAGCGGTTCTAGGATTATAGAGCTTTGGCACGCAGCGCCTCCTCCAGGCCCAGCACATCCAGAAGCACAGCGAAAGGGGGGCGGACAGTCCCAGCAGCAGGCCCAGGGTAACACTCCTCACCTCCTGGGTGGCGGGGTCCCAGATGCTCCTTCCCTTCTGGGCGCTTCTTTGCGCAGCACTTGCGTAGCGCGGGGTCCTGGCAGTTTCAGGGACCTGGGGGGCCCTCCTTCTTCAGGGGCTCGGGGGACAGAGCAGTAGGCACTACTGGGCCAGGTCAGCAGGTAGTGGGGGCATCATCAAAGCAGGGTGGTAGGCTTTCACCATCCCCACTGCAGCGTGGCCCTCCTCCCACATGGCAGCCTGAACTCCTGAAGTGGGGCTTCACAAGCCCTGTGGACAGTAGGGGGGTCCTAGATGGGTGCAGGGCCCAGCACACAGGCCCAAGTGGCGGTATCCCCTTGCAGCAGGTCCACTCACATTCCTGTCCCAGCTCTGTCTCTGCTCATCACATCTCTACTGCTCTCCCTATACCAGAAAGCCTGGAAGCTTCAAGAAGGTCCCTCCAAATGTTGGGATTGCTGGGTACCAGACAACTAGACCGCTAACCCACCTCAGACAGGCGAACTAGTTCTAACTGGCTTGGGGGGAGGAGTAGAGCAAGAGCACCCTGGGTGCCAGGCTTTCCCTCCAAACGCAGGGGTGGTTGGGTACCTAACAACTAGACTGCTAACCTCCTGCAGTCAGGTGGCACAACGCAAAGCCTTGGCTGCCATTTTAAATGCAAAACACAAATGCAGCATTTCACCAGGGTACATGTTTACAATGGGGGAAAATAAATATACACACCATTGCATTGCATTTAACATTAACATGGCGTCTCACACCACACATGGCCTATTTGGTAACCTTCACCATGGGGGAGACATCTCAAATTAGAGGGGCGAAAAGCTAAAACATTTTGGGGAAAAGGGCCAAGTCCAACAACAACCAAACACATTTTGAACACATGGTAAAAAGACTGTCAAGCAGGAGATGTAAGTAAATAGAAAATGGCATTGGGGCTATTCCTGATGACGGTCATTCAGGGGTAGCCATTTGACATGTTTTTTGAATGAAGCAGTCGATGGGTTGGATCTGATCTCAGGAGGAAGGTCATTCCAAATTCTTGGAGCAAGCCGGGAGGAGGCACAGTTGTAAGATCTTTTCTTGTTGAACTTAGTAGGTTTCAATGGTAGAGTATTAGATCTTCTTAAGTTCCGACTAGAGCTGGAGAGCTCATGTTTTTTTGCCAGGTAAATGGGGGTGTTGTAGTGAATAGCTTTGTGCGTGAAATGGTTCCTTGCTTCAATGGAAAGCCAGTTAAGTTGAATTAAGTCAGGTGTGATATGGTCATGTTTTGTGGAGCCTGGGATGAGTCTGGCAGACGCATTCAGAGTGGCTCTAAGTGGAGCTAAAGTAGCTTGAGGTAGCCCAGCTAGGGTAATCAAACCATATTCCAATCATGAGATAACTAGGGATTGGACTGCTGACTGGATGTCCTCTGGAGGTAAGAAAGGCTTGATTTTCCTAAGAGTGTTGAGCTGATGATTGGCACTCCTAATAGTGGCACTGATGTGCGCTTGCATATTTAGGTATTTTTCCAGGGTAACGCCTAAAGATCTAGCAGAGTCAACAATATGAGGAGTGCAGTTGAGTGCGGAAAGTTGTTTGATCCTGTCTTGAGTAGCTGCTGAGTGGTTACAGGGTCAATCAGGAGGAATTCTGTTTTGAGGATATTTAACAACAGATGATTATGTGTTAGTCATTGTTGAGTTTTTAGAAGCGCAGCATTAAGAGTTTTTATGTCATCTGGAGAGGAGATCTTGAAATACAGTTGAGTGTCATCAGCATACATATGGTATTGAATGCTAGAGCAGTTCAGACTATCAGAGAGAGGTTCCATGAAGAGGTTGAAGAGCATGGGCGAGAGTGCCGAGCCTTGAGGTACTCCAATAGTGACTGGAATACCAGCAGCAAGTTATTGGTTAACTTTGATTCTTTGGTTATGTTATGTAGGAAAGAGGCAAACCGATTTAAGACAGGGCCAGATAACCCCATCCTATGTTCCTATGTTGAAGAAGAGCAATCAAGTTATCATGTTTGATGGTGTCAAATGCAGAGGACAAGTCAAGAAGGTTCAGAAGACAGGGAACATTTTGATCGAGATCTCAAGGAGCCATCAACAATGTGAGTTAGAGCTGTTTCTGTACTGTGCCCCTCTCTGAAACCTGACTGGTAGAATTCAAGGAGTAGAAATGTCTTCAATGTGGTTGCAGAGCTGTGTGTGAACACATTCCTCAAGCAATTTAGCTAAAGTCATGATGCTGGTGATCAGACGGAAATTGGCTAAGTTGGCATTAGCTTCTTGGGGATGGGAGTGACTTGCCACATCTTAAGGCAGTAAGGAATCCTCCCCTGCAAGAGAGATTCTTGAATGAGCTGGGCCCAGAGTGGGAGAATGGTCGATACTTTCAGATCTTTGAGAAGCTTAGCGGGTAGGGGATCACTGAAATGATTGGAGGGTTTTAAAGCCGCCAAAGAATGTAACGGCTCTGCAACATACGGGAGCTGGAAAGAATTCCAAGAGGCGTTGTTTTGGGGAATGCAAACTGTGGGGTAAAAAGGTGCATTCGCTGACTTAGGTACAGCAGATGCAAGGGGGCTCAAAAACCACGAGTTAGGAGCGGGACGTTGTAGATCCAGTTCAATATTCCTTGACTTTTCTGAGAAGTGAGCTGAGAAGTCCTTCTCACCTGGGGCCGGGAGTCCTTAGTGCCGAGATAAGACTAGTAGAGTGGTTAGCTTGTTTTTTGATGATTTCAAACAATTGCTTGGGTCGGTTTTTAGTGCTGTCAAGCTGAGCCCTGAAATGATCTGTTTTAGCACTGCAAATATGTGTGTTGTAACCGCAACTCAACCTCCTTAATTGATTGAGACTGGTAGTGGAGGGAGAATTTCTCCATCATCTCTCAGAAAGCCTACATTTGCTATGCTCCTTATTAACAGAACCATTGAACTAGGGTTTGGGTTGTCTGATCGAAATCCTTTTGAGTTTCTTTGGCGCAATAGAGTTGAGAATACTTGACACAGAGTTGATTTAATGAACCGTCCGCTAGTTACGGATCCCTGACAAAATATCGAAGGTCAAAAAATCGACCTACAAAAATATCGGAGCAAGAATATCGATGCCAAGAATATCAAAATCCTATCTACAACATGGTAAGTACAAAAATATTGAGAACAAAATATTGATGTAAAAATTTCGTTAAAAAAAATATAGTTTTTTTTGTTGTTAAAAAAATGTGCAAAATAAACTAAATATTTTATAATGTTTAAAATTAATAAGTCATATATATAATTTAATAAAACATTTATTAAACATATACAAATAATATATAATACACATACTTAATAATCAGTTTTAATAACTATTTTACTAACTTATAAATTATTTAAAATATTATAACTTACAAATACATCTATTCACATAAAACAATAACCTAAATATAAATTAAATTATTATGTAAAACAAATGTAAAAAACTAAATTTACTTTTAATATTTTTAAAATTAATTATATACTACATTAGCTAAAATAATACAAAAAATATTAAATAGTGGAGGGAATAAAACTACTATTCCAACTCCCAAAAAAACAACAGTAACGAAAATGTTGGATAGCGTAGGGCTTAAAATTACTATTCTAACTCCAGAGAGTGCAACAGTAGGGAAAATGTTGGATAGCGTAGGGGTAAAAATTACTGTTCCCTCTCCAGAGAGTGCAACGGTAGGGAAAGTGTTGGATAGCGTAGGGGTAAGAATTACTATTCCCACTCCAGAGTGCAACAGTAGGGAAAGTGTTGGATAGCGTAGGGGAAAAAATTACTATCCAACTCCAGAGAGTGCAACAGTAGGGTAGTGTTGGATAGCGTAGGGGTAAAAATTTCTATTCCAACACCAGATAGTGAAACAGTAGGGAAAGTGTTGGATAGTCTAGGGGAAAAAATTACTATTCCAACACCAAACAGTGCCACAGTAGGGAAAATGTTGGATAGCGTAGGGGTAAAAATTACTATTCCAACTCCAGAGAGTGCAACATTAGGGAAAGTGTTGGAAAGCGTAGGGGTAAAAATGACTATTTCCAATCCAGAGAGTGCCACAGTAGGGAAAGTGTTGGATAGCATAGAAGTTAAAAATAACATACTTATAAATAAAATATTTTTAAAAATAATTAATGAATTACTTATTAAATAGGTCTAAACTATTTACAAATACCAATAAATAATTATTAAAACATAATTACCAATGAATAATTAATTACCAATATTAATAATAAATACCAATAAATAATAATTAATAAATATTAATGACCAATTAAAAATATTGAACAATAACATATTTGTAATAACAAAAACATATTAATTATTAAAAAGGAACTACCAATTAACACATATTGAACAAGTAAATAATTTTTTTATACCAAATAATGAATTAATGAACATTAATTACCAATTAATAATTACTTATTAATATATGAATTAAAAATATCAATACACAGGGCCCCATTAGGATAGCGGGAGGGAAACCACCCGACCACCATGGATGCAAAAACAACCGATCGCCAGGACCGCGGATAAACCGGCGGTCAAATTAGGATCAACCGCCAAAAAAGACCGACCGCGGCGGTAGAGAGCACACATAAACCACCCGACGCGGGCGGTGACGACCTAAAACCGACTGCTGCGGTCGGAAAAGCAGTGGAAAAGCTACACCCCGCCACAAGCAAAGCGGAGGCATCGCACAGGAAATTAGGAGGCCGCGGTCGCACACAGCAGTGAATGGGAGAGCCAGCAGAAGAGCTGCAGCATAGCCACATCAGCGGACGGTACATAAAAAACATGGCGGATGAAGCCAAAACACTGCAACAATGCCTAACTGAGCACAAACCAAAGTAGCCATGCCCCACCAATACACAAAACACATACCAATGATAAAATAAATGCAAAAAAATAAAATACAATTCCCAGGACAACACCCACAATACACCTCACAGCAAAGGCCCAATTGGACACACCCACACAGCTGAGTATAAATACAGCCTCTTTACTGACCACAATCCTTTGCAACACTCCAGAAGTGAAGGCCAAACATCACATCTAACAGGAGAGGCAAAAGAACACAACACACACCCCACCACCACCACCACCATCATCACCACCATCACACCAGCACCAACAATCCCCCAACACACAACACACCTCACACCTCAACACCACACCCACCACACACACCCCTGCACACACAAACACTGCAATCACCAACCACCATGGCAGCACAGACAATGCCAACATTCACAGAGGGTGAGTTGACAGTCATGGTCAATGAGATTGTGAGAGTGGAACCACAACTGTTTGGTAGCCTGGTCCAACAGACACTATTAGCCACAAGGACACAAATGTGGGAAAGGATCCACCCCGTGATCCAAGAAGGAGATCATGAAGCGGTGGCATGCTCTCAAGAGGGTTGTCAAGGAGAAGAGGAGCAAAAACTGGGAGCTGGCAAACCCGACTGGCAGTGGCCCTCCCATCCCACAGAAAACATTCACACCATGGGAGGAGAAGGTGCTTGCCATACTGCATCCTTAGAGTCTCACAGGAGTAGCCGAGGGAACGGAGGCTGGTAAGTACAAACAAATGGCAACCAACACACTGATAAGTAATTCCTTTCATAACCCAAACACCATTGCACTGTTCACCCTCACCTAACAGGTAGTCAGCCATCCTCACTGGGAGACATGTTTGGGGGTGGGAGGTCCGCACTACCACTCCCGGCATGCCCCCTGTTCCACACTCAAGCAGCATGGAGGCCTCCCTCACCCAGGAGCATGTGTCAACCATTGCACTGTCTACCCTCACCTAACAGGTAGGTAGCCATTTAGTATTGGAGGACTGTTTAGGGTGGGAGGCCTGAATCACTACTCCCAGCATGCACCCTGTCCCACAGCCCAGCAGCATGGAGGCCTCCCCCACCCAGGTGCAAGTGTCAGCCGTGCACTGTCCACCCTCACCTAACAGGTAGGTAGCCATCTTCACTGGGAGACATGTTTGGGGGTGGGAGGCCTGCACTACCACTCCCAGCATGCCCACTGTCCCACACTCCAGCAGCATGGAAGCCTCCCCCACCAAGGAGCATGTGTCACCCATTGCACTGTTCACCAAACAGACTTACAGGTAGGTAGCCATCTTGTATTGGAGGATTGTCTGGGGGTGGGAGGCCTGTATTACTACTCCCAGCATGCCCCCTGTCCCACACTCTAGCAGCATGGAGGCCTCCCCCACCCAGGAGCAAGTGTCAGCCATTGCACTGTCCACCCTCACCTAACATGTAGGTAGGCATCTTGTATTGGAGGACTGTTTGGGGGTGGGAGGCCTGTATCACTACTCCCAGCATGCCCCCTGTCCCACACCCGAGCAGCATGGAGGCCTCTCCACCCAGGAGCAAGTGTCAGCCATTACACTGTCCACCCTCACCTAACAGGTGGGTAGCCATCTTCACTGGGAGACATGTTTGGGGTGGGAGGCCTGCACTACCACTCCCAGCATGCCCCCTGTCCCACACTCCAGCAGCATGGAGCCCCCCCCCCAAACAGGAGCATGGGTCACCCATTGCACTGTTCACCAAACAGACTTACAGATAGATAGCCATCTTGTATTGGAGGATTGTCTGGGGTGGGAGGCCTGTATTAATACTCCCAGCATGCCCCTGTCCCACAACCCAGAAGCATGGAGGCCTCCCCCACCCAGGAGCAAGTGTCAGCCATTGCACTGTCCACCCTCACCTAACAGGTAGGTAGCCATCTTGTATTGGAGGACTGTTTGGAGGTGGGAGGCCTGTATCACTACTCCCAGCATGCCCCCTGTTCCACACCTGAGCAGCATGGAGGCCTCCCCCACCCACGAGCAAGTGTAAGCCATTACACTGTCCACCCTCACCTAACAGGTAGGTAGCCATCTTCACTGGGAGACATGTTTGGGGATGGGAAGCCTGCACTACCACTCCCAGCCTGCCCCCTGACCCACACTCCAGCAGCATGGTGGCCTCCCCCACCCAGGAGCATGTGTCACCGATTGCACTGTTCACCAAACAGACTTACAGGTAGGTAGCCATCTTGTATTGGAGGATTGTTTGAAGTGGGAGGCCTGTATTACCACTGTCCCACACTCCAGCAGCATGGAGGCCTCCCCCACTCAGGAGCAAGTGTCAGCCATTGCACTGTTCACCCTCACCTAACAGGTAGGTAGCCATCTTATATTGGAGGATTGTTTGGGGGTGGGAGGCCTGTATTTCTACTCCCAGCTTGCCCCCTGTCCCACACTCCAGCAGCATGGAGGCCTCCCCCACCCAGGAGCAAGTGTCAGCCATTGCACTGTTCACTCTCACCTAACAGGTAGGTAGCCATTGTCACTGTTTGTGTTTGTGAGACCTGCAACACTACACACGGCACCAATTGCATGCAATGCATCGACACAGGACATGTTTGATTATTTGATGTTTTCATGCACCATGTAATAACAGCCAGTTTTGCATGTAACAGTAATACTAAAGTTGTTCAATTGTGTAGTGTACAGACAGCAGATGACATGCTGCTAACAGAATACGTGTACATTGCCCAACACTGACCATTTCCCATCTAATCCACAGGTGATGAAGATCTTGCTGCTGAGGACAACAACGACTAGCAGAGCCAGTCTCCACCCCGGTACATGGACTCTCGGATGTTGACTCCCAGGACAGTTTGGACGATGAGCTCCAGGCCGGCCCATCTGGTGTGCCAAGGCCCAACCGGTCCCAGGACCCCATCCTCCCCACCACCACGTCTGCTGCACCAACAACTGCACAGCAGACCCCTGCAGTCATGGCCTGTGCCTCCACCGCTGCCACTTTGGCCACCACCAACACCCTCCCTGTGCCAGGGGATGACCAGGTCACAACACCAGCTGTGGAGGGCAGGGAGAGTGTGCGAGGACCCACCGTGGTGAGACAACAGGTCCGTGGCAGCAGGGCAGGTGGGAGGGCCAGGGTCCCCCCAGACCTCAGGAGGTTGGCACACCATCCCTGGACCACTTCACCAGAGTCCTCAGTGCATATGAACAGGTCCAGGGACAAAGTGGCCGGTCGGACGAACTATTACGTGAGCTCATCCTGCTGATAAGGTCCATCGACACACGCATTGGTCAAATGGTGGACCTCATGGCCCAGCAAGTGGCGTTGCTGAGGGACAGGCCTGCGTCACAACCAACACCTCCGCCCCCTTCTGTTGTGCAGCAGGATGACAGTGCACCATCCTCCCCTGCGCCAATAGAGAGATGTGAGTTCTCAGACGCCGCTGGCCATTCAGCAGGCCCCCCCACTGCCAAAAAGATCAAGGGGGCGTGGGAGTCTCCAGAGGCAAAGCACCAGCCACTCGCCAGTCGCTGAGCCAGCCCTGATGGCAACCCTCTTCCCCACTGCATTGACTGTTTGGACTGTCTTTCCCCACACTGCCTTGGCAATGGCACTTGTCTGTTGGACTGGGTCACCACTTCCATGTGGTGTCTACTCTTGCATCTCATCTACCATGACTGTCAACTCACTGCTCCTTCACCACCTTCATGTAAATATTACCGCACCCCTCACATGTCCACTTTGCAAATAAAATACCTGACGCACCAAATTTTTTGCTGTGTCGTTTTTAGTGCAATATTTACAGTTTAGAAAATGTCCATGATGTGTCGAAATGATGTACAGTATGTAGGGCTGGATTATCCTGAAGCACCTAGGGAGTAGGCGTGGGCGGAAAATCCGTTCCGCTCGCGGATTTTGCGGATTTTCGGGAAATCCGCAATCCGCGAGATTTGCGAATTTCCCGCAAAATCCGCAAATCCGCGAGCAGCGGATTTTGCTCGCACTGCTCGCACTGTTCGCGTGAGTTCGCGCCCCGCGAATAAGTGCAAAATTGCAGAAATACGATCTTAGCAAAACTGAAAGTAACTACTTACCAGGTTCAAAAGTTCAGGCTCATCATTAGTAGCCATTTCCTGGAGTGCTTCCTGAGGGGCCCCTCCAGAGTTCAGTTGCCAGTTGAAACTATTATGTGACCCTGCTCTGAACCTCAGAATAGTTACACATATGCCACAAAGGTCCTGAATTACAGCTAAGGGAGACAAGCAGGAGCCAGGCTGGAAGTTAAAATCCATTAATCAGCCCCTAATTCATTATTGTCAGTTGGGGCAGGGCAGGTGTTGTAACTAATTTTGCAACAATGAAAGCACTTAGCAAGTGCAAAAGATCACTAATCAGGGCGCACTAAGGAAGCAGGTGCCAGCTAAAAAAATATTCTGTGACACATGAATCAGCCCCAAATTAATTCAGGTCACTTGAGGCAGGGAAGGTGTGCTTTGCTTTGCCGAAAATAATGTACACTGGACAACCAGAGGGTGTGGTGATGAAACAGAGGGTGGCATGGGTGGGCCAGAGGGTGGCATGAGTAGTCAGAGAGTGGCAGTGGTGACAGAGAGTGGCAGTGATGAAGAAGAGTGTCCCAAACAGGCTGGACACGTAGAAACAACAAGTTCGCGAAACTTGCGACCCGACAGGTAAGTTCGCAATTTGCGAAAGTGTACAAAACCCTCGCGAACTGGCAGAAACACGGGCGAACACAAAAAAAAAAAAATCCGCAAATTCGCGGGAATTCGCGGATTTTGCGGATTGCGAATCCGCAAATCCGCAAAATTCGCGAACGCGAGATCCGCAAAATTCGCTCATGCTTACTAGGGAGGCACAACAGAACAACAGTCACGGGTGTCATTGTGGCATCACAGACATAACACTACACAAAACATACACATGAGTCTATAGGCATACAAGACTATGCGCAGCAGGTGTCAACAAATAGAGTCCAGCATACGTCCACATATGTAACATCAATGCCACCTTTCCTACACACAGGTGACTCAACATGTGCCTGTCTGTACCATCCGCCCATAGGCCTTCACAACAACAACAATCACACCAGACAATGTACAAGTCGTACCTCTTCACCCACCTTCAAGTGAAGTAGCGGTGATGAGCTGTTGACGCATGTCAACTCCTTCCTCCTCTCCACTGTCCTCATCAATGGACTCAGGTCCTTGGGCAGGCGCGAGCCTTGGTTCCTCTCCGTCATCCAGGAGCAGGGGAATCCCCTTGTGAATGGCCATATTGTGCAGCATACAGCATACCACAACGATCTTGTAGACCTTCCCAGGCGAGTATGCCAGTGCACCTCCAGTCCTGTCAAGGCAGCGGAATCTTGACTTGAGCAGGCCAAATGTCCGCTCAATGACACTTCGGGTTCTGCCATGGGTCTCATTGTACCTGACGATTTCTCAGTGGACTCAGCAGCCAAGGACGACTGGGATATGCAGAGTCTCCGAGGAATGACAAACACACATTGCAATGTTGCACAGGCAGAGGGCAGGAGGTCACAAACATACAGCATACCATATCACTGGGCATACTCACCCACAATCCATGCACGATCGGGATGCGGGTTAGCCAACATCCGGGGCACCATGCTGTTCCTCATGACCTATGAATCATGGGCAGAGCTGGGGAAACTTGCACACACATGTGAAATCGTCATGTCTGCAAGGCACATCACCTGCACATTTATTGAATGGTAATGTTTGCGATTCCTAAAAATATGCTCAGTGGCCTGTGGTGCCACCAGACCGACATGGGTGCAATCTATGGCACCAACAACATGGGGGATGTGCCCAAGGGCATAGAAGTCACCCTTCACACCTGGCAATTCTGCTCCCCTGGGGAAATGTATGTAACAATCCTTATATCTCATCATGGCTACAAGAACATCCCTCAGCACCATGCTGAACATGGGTTGCAACATCCCTGCAGCGCCGGCCACGGTCTCCTGGAAGGAACCAGTTGCAATAAAGTGGAGAGCTGCCATCACTTTGTATGTGGGTGTGAAGGCTGTTGGGTAGTGGCGACGAGGCTGCAGGTGGGGCTCCAATAGATCACAAAGGGTCTTCAAGGTCGGTCTGTCAAGGCGGAATTTTCTGATGACCGCTATATCCTCCATGTCCCCCAGCACTGTCAGGTGACATATGAGATTTGGCATCCTCCTAATTGAGATGTACATGGGCACATGTCAATGACAACCATCATGAGGTGGACTCAGCACATACCGTTAAGCATGTAACGCAAAAACTTAAAATGCCATGAGAGATGTGTGGCACACAAGGGTACATGTGTTTAAATTTGAGACACTCAGAGGACACACCAATCCATTTTCAATACTCAGGTGCTGCAAACACAACAGAATGTCAATGCAAAAGCACAGTTTCTGAACACGACATTCCACATGTGCACGCCTAATACCGTACCATCCACAAAAGTGTGTAAGATGACCATGAATGCCTCACACACATCTGTTGCACCTGTCACACCTCAATGCATTATGTGAAGCTGGCGCACATCAAGAGCACGATGATCACCGTAGATGGTAAACTTGTGTGCATGGGCTGATATGGTAGCACAAGTGTGAAACAACACCATACAGTGAGACAAGCCTTGCCAAGGTCAGCACTGACCCACAACACATTGATTGGTTACACATTATTGACACCAGCTTAACACTGTCAGGCATCATCAACCATCAAATGCATCAGTGACATTGCAGGGACCACAGACCAATGTGTGTCACACATCTCGTGTGACCTCCTGTGCATGACACCAATAAATGGCATTGTGTGCACAATGATGTGCCATTAAACATGTTGCTGCTGTGTACTGATGCAGAGTTTACAATGGAATTTGCCATTGCATGTGACCAAATTCGCGGTAGCTACACCCTGTCCACGGCGGTGTGACACCAGCACCACCCCCTACACAAGTGCGGTAGACATTGGCATGGAGGCATGGGTTGCTGGCGGTGGGCATGCTGCGCACACATATGGTGGTAGCTACCGCCTATCCACGGCGGTGTGACACCAGCACCACCCCCTATACAAGTGTGGTAGACATTGGCATGGAGGCATTGTTTGCTGGCGGTGGGCATGCCGCGCCACACATATGGCGGTAGCTACAGCCTGTCCACGGCGTTGTGACACCAGCCCCACCCCTACACAAGTGCAGTAGACATTGGCATGGAGGCATGGTTTGCTGGCGGTGGGCATGCTGCGCCACACATATGGCGGATGCTATTGCCTGTCCACAGTGGTGCATCACCGCCATGGGGCATTGCCTACAGCCAATGGGAGCGATGATTGCGGTGGCATGATGCAGTTTAGAAAATCGCAGAAGGGGTGCTCCGCCACCTCGGAGCCGGTCATTGGATGCTTTTGAACGATGCACCATCGCGGTAGCGCACCCCAGGCCCCTGCGGTGAATCACTGCCATGGAACATTGCCTACAGCCAATGGGAGCGATGATTGCGGTGGCATGTTGCAGGTTTGAAAATCGCGGTCATTGGATGCTTTTGAAAGATGCAGTCCTGCACAACCAATAATTGCAGCTTTACACCTCACAAACGAGCCCAGGGGGCTATAAATCTCTGGGAGTGAGCACCACATTTCCACTGCTCACAGAGCCTGCTGCCTGGGACCCTCTCCTGCTGCTGCCACAAGTGTCTGCTGCCTGGGACCCTCTGATGCTGCTGTCTAGGACCCTCTCCTGCTGCTGCCTGGAACCCTCTCCTGCTGCTGCCTCAAGTGCCTGCTGCTTGGGACCCTCTCCTGCTGCTGCCACAAGTGCCTGCTGCCTGGGACCCTCTCCTGCTGCTGCCACAAGTGCCTGCTGCCTGGGACACACTCCTGCTGCTGCCTGGGACCCTCTCCTGCTGCTGCCTGGGACCCTCTCCTGCTGCTGCCTGGGACCCTCTCCTGCTGCTGCCTCAAGTGCCTGCTGCCTGGGACTCCTCACCACTCACTTCAACCATCGGTATTACATGTCCACAGGGATGGCAAGAACTGAGAAGATCGGTGCCAGTCCATTTACCAGCGAGGAGATGGAGGTGCTAGTGGACGAGGTGCTGGCACAGTACCCGAGGCTGTATGGTGACCCCAATGTAGTGGTAAGTTATCATTGAGGGTGCTGTTGGGCGGGGGGGTCAGACGTGCATGGGGCTGGTGATGTGTGCGACCTACTTAGGGGTTTCAGTTCAGTCATCCTGCATGTGTGTGTGATTGGCATGTAGCCTCTATGCCCTCATGTATGCATGCTATGATATCTATTTTGTCCATGCAGAGTGCCCTTGTGAGGTGTTCCCCAGTTTGGGCATTAGGGGGATTACAATTGGTCCTGAGTCTGTGTATTGCTACTGTTGTGATAGATGTTGGTACATGACACTGTGTAACTGGTCATTTACCCTACGTTTCTCCCATACCTGCAGCTCAAGGTACACCAGCGTAAGGTTGTGTGGAGGGCCATTGCTGCAAAGGTACGAGCCCTGGGGGTATCCAACAGATAACACACCCACTGCCACAAGAGGTGGGACGACATCAGCCGGCTAGCAAAAAACGTGGCCGAGATGAACTTGGGGCTGCAACCGCGCACTGGGCATCTGGTACGGCACAACTTAACACCACTGATGTTCCGCATATTGGCAGTGACTAATCCGGAGTTGGATGCACGTCTGAAGAAGCATCAGCAGCAAGGCAGGGGTGAGTCTTTGGGGAGGGTGACTTTGCCTGTGAGCGGATGCATGTGTACAGAGCCAGTAGCAGCGGTGAGCCATGTTATGTTTGTGGGGTGGTGCGGTGATGTGTCATGTGAGTGGCTGCAGGGATGTGTGCTAGTGTCAGACATTGTGCCAAACAGCCCTTACAAGGCTGATCATCCCTGCTGTGCTTTATCGTAGCCAGGTGTGTTCGGATCCACATGGTCATTCTACAATGTGATAGTGTGGGAAATGTATTAGGGGGTTAACATAAGGGTCCACTTTCTGAGTGTGAGTTCATTTATTCCGACTTTGCATGCGCCATGATTGTTGAGGGTCACACGTATGACAACAAGGTGCCCCAGAGTACCACATGGTGCTTGGTATGGCCTACTTGGCACTGTGGACTGTCATGTCCTAATAGGTGTGTGCGTTCTCACCTCAGGTTCCCTGAAGACCTGTCAGTGGCAATGAGTGTTGAGACATGATAGGTGTGGGCATGGCAAGTTTTGTGTGGTACACTTCATCCACGGGCAAGGTGTTGTGCTGTGTGGCCTAAACATGGCTCAGTCATGGCAGGTAGTCAGTTTTGCAGGCACTGTTGTGGTGTATGTAGTGTGTTGCTGCAATGTTTATGCAGGGTGTGGTGCTCAGCATGTTGATTTGGGCATCCCCTGTATGCATTGTTTAATTTGCTTGGTCCTGATGATGTCATTTATACAACCCTGCATCCCTCTCTCTCATGCAGAATCACCAGTGGGCACAGAGGAACAGGACCCGGAAACCAGTGGTGGCGAGAGTAGCACTACAGCTGCACCAGAGGCCAGTGACACAGAGTACACCAGTGCATCTGAAGGGGACAGGAGTATGCAGGAGGAATCCGTGGCTGAGACACAGAGTACTACATCATCTCATGCGAGTGGTGATACATCCATGTTGTCAGGTACAGGGAATGGGGAGTCTGCTACATCATCTACCACGCAACTGCCAGTGCCCAGCCTCCCATCCACTTCCTCTGGTGCTGCCCGTGTCCGTAACAGGGTGCGAGTTACATTCACACCTGGCACCGCTGAGCCTGCACCTGTCCCCCCTGATGCCCTCAGTGCTGAGTCTGTAGAGTTCCTGCGTCAGCTTTGTGTGGGCCAGACCGCCCTGCTCAATGCCTTCAGTGACCATGACAAGAAATTAGGGCAGGTGGTTGCCTACATGGAGGGCATACACTCTGACGTGGGTGGGCTCCACCATACAGTCCAGGCTTTGTCATCCGCAGTAACGTCTGCCCTTCAACAAGCACATTCTCCCATTCCTGCTCAGGTGCCTTTGTCCACCCTCCAGTCAGTGGCCACATCAAAGGACAGCGACCACAGTTCGCATGCATCACAGACACGATACAGCACAAGGAGCACAAAGCAGACACAACCCAAGCGGTCCTGCCCACAGACACCATCCCCCCCAGAAGAGCAGAGCCAGCACAGAATGCAAAGACAAGAGATAAACCTCTGAGGCATCAACAGCAAAGGACTCTCCTGTCCCTAAAACTTCACGCAGAGCTAGGCGTGCAGTGTCTGTGCTCACTTAGGAGGTGTTGTTTAGCAAGGGTACACCTAGGAAGGGCACAGGCCCACATCCCCCCACCACATCAACTCCAATTCCAAGTCCAGTGAAGAAGGTGAAGGAGGGCACTGTAGGGGCCACCCCAGGCACAGAGGTAAAGGAGGGTACTGTAAGTGGCACACCTGGCAAAGAGGCAAAGGAGGGCACTGTAAGTGGGACACCTGGCAAAGAGCCAAAGGAGGGCACTGTAAGTGGGACACCTGGCAAAGAGGCAAAGGTGGGTACTGTAAGTGGGACACCTGGCAAGCAGGGTAGGGTGCTCCACAGGCATAGCCAGACAAAGCATTCCGCAGGATCCAGCACATCAACAGAGGGAGTGCCAGTGTCTGAACCAGATGGGGGACAGTTGGTTTGTGTACCTGTTGTGTCATCACCAGTTCCAATTATCCCTAAGACAGGGAAGCCATTCTGTATTCCCAAAAAATGGAATGGCACCCCTCCAACCTCTCCCAACCACACTTTGTCCGAGGTCTGCATGACTCCACCTCCATGTGCCACTATACCACCTGGTCCAAACAGCCCTCCAACTTGCCAAACGACTGATAGCCCTACATCACCTGCTTCTCTGTCTCCACAGTCAAGTGCTCCTGCTGACCTCGACACACAATGATTCAGAAAAGGGGGTGGTGATGAACAGAGTGTCTGAATTAAGCAGACCACTCTTACCCAGTCCAAAGATCAGGGCTTGATCCATCACCGTTTTTTAGCTCACTGCACCATCCCAGCTCAGAACCTGGCTACATGCAAATTAGTCTGTCCCTGGCCCAGTGCATCATGGGAACAGGGCAGACCAGACTACCAAGCCAATTCTTATACTGGGAAGGAAACAAGCTTCCGGGGACCGGTTTCTGGCATTTCAGCCGTCTTTGGCCCGGCTTGCTTGAATCCTGATGGTGCAATGAGCAAGGGACTCACATCTGAGTATACCCTCACAGCCAGCTCCAAGTCCAACTGACATCCAGATGTGAGTGGCAGTCCCCCTCCTACACCTGTCTCTCATAGAGGTGTGCTAGTCCTGACCCTTGTTTGCCACCTGGTTGTGTTGCTGGCCATGGAAGGGTACAGTGAAACACACTCACTGTGCAGCTTCTCATGTCCTGACTCTGCACTTCTCCCTGGCCACTGGCCTTGTCATTCACTGCTGTTCTGGCCTTGCCTGTGCAGCTTCTCATATCCTGACTCTGCACTTCTCCCTGGCCACTGGTCGTGTCATTCACTGCTGTTCTGGCTTTGCCTGTGCAGCTTCTCATGTCCTGACTCTGCACTTCTCCGTGGCCACTAGCCTTGTAAATCACTGCTGTTCTGGCCTTGCCTGTGCACCCTCTCCTGTAGTTGCTCTGCCATCTGCCCTGGACACTGGCCCTGTTGCTCTGCTGTGTTGTACTCTCACCTGTGCAGCCTCTCATGTACTTGCTGTGCCACCTGCCCTGGACACTGGCCCTGTTGCTCTACTTTGTTGTACTCTCACCTGTGCAGCCTCTCATGTACTTGCTGTGCCACCTGCCCTGGACACTGGCCCTGTTGCTCTGCTGTGTTGTGCTCTCATCTGTGCAGTCTCTCATGTACTTGCTGTGCCACCTGCCCTGGACACGGGCCCTGTTGCTCTGCTGTGTTGGAGTCTCCCCTGTGCCATGGACACTGGCCCTGTTGCTCTGCTGTGTTGTACTCTCACCTGTGCAGCCTATCATGTACGTGCTGTGCCACCTGCCCTGGACACTGGCCCTGTTGCTCTGCTCTATTGGAGTCTCTCCTGTGCCATGGACACTGGCCCTATTGCTCTGCTGTGTTGGAGCCTCCCCTGTGCCATGGACACTGGCCCTGTTGCTCTGCTGTGTTGTACTCTCACCTGTGCAGCCTCTCATGTACTTGCTGTGCCACCTGCCCTGGACACTGGCCCTGTTGCTCTGCTGTGTTGTACTCTCACATGTGCAGCCTCTCATGTACTTGCTGTGCCACCTGCCCTGGACACTGGCCCTGTTGCTCTGCTGTGTTGTACTCTCACCTGTGCAGCCTCTCATGTACTTGCTGTGCCACCTGCCCTGGACACTGGCCCTGTTACTCTGTTGTGTTGGAGTCTCCCCTGTGCCCTGGACACTGGCCCTGTGGCTCTCCTGTGTTGGAGTCTCCCCTGTGCCATGGACACTGGCCCTGATGCTCTGCTGTGTTATACTCTCACCTGTGCAGCCTCTCATGTACTTGCTGTGCCTCTTGCCCTGAAAACTGGCCCTTTTGCTCTGCTGTGTTGGAGTCTCCCCTGTGCCATGGACACTGGCCCAGTTGCTCTGCTGTGTTGTACTCTCACCTGTGCAGCCTCTCATGTACTTGCTGTGCCACCTGCCCTGGACACTGGCCCTGTTGCTCTGCTGTGTTGGAGCCTCCCCTGTGCCATGGACACTGGCCCTGTTGCTCTGCTTTGTTGGAGCCTACCCTGTGCCATGGACACTGGCCCGGTTGCTCTGCTGTGTTGGAGCCTCCCCTGTGCCATGGACACTGGCCCTGTTGCTCTTCTGTGTTGGAGTCTCCCCTGTGCCATGGACACTGGCCCTGTTGCTCTGCTGTGTTGGAGTCTCCCCTGTGCCATGCCCACTGGCCTTCCTGTTTACAGTTTGCTTGTGCAGGATATCTTGCATTTGATCAGCATTTTGTACCTTGATCTTGTGTACAGTTGTTCTACTATCACATCTGTGCAATATGTGAATAAAGACAGTTACTCCTGTTGTCTGTTTTGTCAGTGTACTTGCTGATTATAGATCTTTTTGTGTGTGCATTTGGTTGTGTGTGCCCCATGCTCTATGTGTCACTTCAACATTGCCAAGCTCTTTGGCCGCATCACATTTTTAAACAGGGGTAACAGGGTCTTCAGTCCATTCAGACACTGATACTTGTGTTATCTGTGTTGGCTCTTTTAGCCGTCATGCAGTTCTCTTTTGAGTGGTTTTATGTTTTTGGCTATGTTGTTGCCATGTCAGGTTGGGGTACACTGCCAGCACAGGGTGTGATGCCATGCACAGGTTTGCATGCAGGCTGGGCACTGTCATGATGTATGTGTGTTATTCCTGTATATGTGCCCAGCTGTGTATGTGTATGGTCATCCTGTGTTGGCCATTAGTCCAGGTCCCCTGGCATACATGAGATGTGTGCTCTTGGGTGGTGAGGAGGTGTGCAGTGTGAAGGGTGTGACTTTGTAGTGGGTGGGGATGAATGTGTGCCCCTGGATTGTGATAGCCACACATGTGTTAGCCAGGAGTTGTGTGCATCTTGTTTGGATTGTCCTGCCCTGTGTAAATAATTGTATATCCTTGTGTGAGTTGTCCGTTGTGCACTGTCCAGTATGTTTATGTGTCCATGCAGTTCTGTGTGACTCCTCCTTGTTGTTTTGGTCACTTATGAGTGTGCAAAGTGTATGACTTGCACATCAGTGTTGTGTTTGTTTGATCATCAATTTGTGTTGTGTGTGTTTGTGTGGACTGTGTGGCCCTGCTGCTCCTCACTGGCATTGTGTGTGACTTTCTCTTGCACTGCAGGCACATGGTGCCTTTTCTCCTCCTGTATGGCATGGTGTGTGGTGTGATGCCATCCCCTATGTGTAGTTATATTGAAGGTGGGTGACCCAATAAACCCTTGCGAGCTTGGGCTGAAATATGATATAAGAAAAATTGCTTACAAGGGAATTCTTTTAGAAATTATTCTATAACAGGAGGTTGATCAATCTTGACTGAAAATACTTAGGACCAACTTAATTCAATTAAAACCTGTTTTTCATCTAATTAAACACTTGCAAATTCAATAAAGTGGTAGAAAAAGCTACACGGGATGTAGATTTTATAGGATATCTTTTTATATCAAGTTTTCATTTTGTAGGGTACAGTTTCTTTAAAAACAGTGAAAATTAATCAACAATGTACAAGTGGACAAGACGTAGACTAGTTGTTCTTAAAATCTACTTGCGTTGCAGTCCACTCTTTTAAGTTAAATCAAAACGGATCTTGTTCACTGTATACAAAGATAACACTGTATCGAATTGATCTGAAAACAAAAGACTTGGACTAATATGTCGACGTTTCGGCCTTATCATTGACAAATCCTTAAGGCCATCCTCAGGACTTTCAATCTTTTGTAAAATGTGACCCCCTGTAAAGGATACAATAATCATCTTGTTACCTTTTTGTCTTAAAAAATATATTTACAATTCATAACCCGTGTGCTAAGCAAAAGAGAACATAGCAATATTCGATCAAATCCATATTACTCTTCTGGTATTAACTCATAACATACATGTGTATCTTAACAAAGTTCTGACATTGATGAATGGTTTCTAACAAAAAAAGCATAGCTTTTTGACATTTCAAAACATTCTTCTTTCAAACATTTCAGAAGAACCATGACTGATACTGGTGCGATTTCCATCTCAGTTATTTCAAAACTCTATTTCTTTTGTTTATGTTCAAAATTCAACAGTTTGGGTGATCGAATCTGACTGTAATTAAGAAACATCTTTCATTGGCTTCTTTAGTACTATCTATCTATTATTTTAGACATCTCTTTTATGTATTTTGACCGCTTACATGTACTTACAACCACCACCTTTTAATGGTTTATTGTGGTCATTTTCCTGGTGAGGCATTGAATCTAATTTGTCACTGTTGTTTATCCTTATTACTCTTTACCTGAATTTCCACTTGATCGTCACCGACCGCGCAGTTCGTGTGGGACCTTTGAATCAAAAGTTCCTGTCGAGGAAAAGCACTCAATTGTATTTCTGCCCGACTTGTATATTACACAAATGTACCCTCATTCTATACGAGACATATAAAGATAAAACAGCTATGTACCTTATGTATTGAGGTTTGTACTCGAAAATGGTGTTGTGGCGTACCTACTCCACTTCCACAGTTAATGCCTGGAGAAAAGAAAGGTTCTATATTATTTTATGTACTTTATCTCGATTATCTGTGATTTCTAAAGTTATCTGAAAATGGACACAGCTAACTTGTAAGTATTTTGGTTGTCCATTCGCGCTGCTTCTGCTAACAAGGGTTTTACTGCTGGCTAGCGTTTAAGGAGAGATGATGTTTTATATTTCTAATTATACCCGTCGTTGTTAAAAGGCTATGTTAGACTGGGAATCGATATCCCACCTTGCCTTAAGATTTTACGGGTGAAGTATGCTTAAAACTTCTTTTATGACCGCGTAATCGTTTGTTGTCAGTACAGCCTAGTTTTTACTTAAAAACTGGGAATTGATATCCCACCTTGCCTTAAGATTTTACGGGTGAAGTATTCTTAAACTTCTTTTATGACCGCGTGATCGTTTGTTGTCAATACAGCCTATTTTATACTTAAAAATGTATAGATTTTCCGCTGCACTCGATGGTGAATCATACTAACTCATGCTTTGTTCAGGCTCCGCGTTGGACGAAAAAGTTCAAGGGCTAAACAAACAAACTTACTTCATTATTCAGCAAAACTTCATTCGACGTGGCGTAGTCTCACGGGATAGTTAGACAAACGACACTGGCCTACGTTTGTTTTTATACCCTTTCCTTAATGCTTATACAGTTCCATCTCTTTTATGACAGAGGTTATCTGTCGGCCATATTATAAGGGTTAATCTTCTCTAGAGAAGAGCCTTTTAATCTTCACCATTGCTTCGTGAAGCAATAGGGTTATTATACTTTGTGTGGTTACGTTGACCTGATATTCACACTAATTATTTACTGACTGAAAAATGAATTCCGTCGAATGATTTACATTATATTTTTACTTATACAATGAATGTGGTGTTTTTATTTGCGTAATTGCACATTTATCTATATTATTCCAGATAAAAGTCGTTTGTCATGGGCATGTTACATGAGACCGCAAAGTGGCGAGAATATTCTTAAATATTACATATTTTATACTTGCCAAATAAATGTAGTGCTTTTTACGTAGTTCCGTATCCAAGTTTCATATTTATCTATATTTATCAAACTAAACATCATTTTTCATGAGCATATAGCATGAACCCGCAAAGCGGCGGCCATCTTGCAACGATCTAAACCGATTGCTTATCAATCACCACGAAGATTGCTGTTGGAGCAGATACGATCGAGGACCCTTCCTACGGACCCGTATTACCATATCCGGGTTGCCATCTTTGTATAAACTAACCTTTCGACCATCAAATATGATCTCTTAATCAAATGAAGAATCGACTAAGGGTCACCAAATAAAATATCCCCTTTTGTGAAATACCATATCACCATTAATAATTGTCAAGAAATTCACAACAAAGAACTGATAAAGATTTTTTCAACCAGAACTATCTAGATTGTCTGTTCAAGCCCTGAAGAAGTCCCTGGTTGGGACGAAACGCGTTGGCAGTTCCAAAAGTGATGCTGTCAAAAGCTTTTAAAGATTGAATAATAAAGAACATTTTGAAACTGAAAAACATCGGCTTGTTCGTGAAATCAAATTTATATTGACTTATCATTTGTAATAGACTTGTGTTTAAAGTGTGCTGGGCTAATATGTGTTGCTAATATGTTGAAACAGGTCTCTAACTTCTCTTCTTCTCTTGTTATTTTTTGTATAGACCCAGTTTATTACTGTTGGACACTGAAAAGAACGGTAAATTTTATTTACCTTAGACAGGCTAATGTATCCCACTCTGTGGTTGAATTCAAGCCTTGTTTTATACTGTTGGCTGTCTCTGTCCAACGGTTTTCCTTCAGAGTAAATATATGGTCAACATTTTTCTGTCTAATCGTGGGTTTCACTACTTCTATTACCCACCATTCCATTTCCTTTTCTGTGTGTTTCAAGGATCTATAATGATCCACTAGTGGGGCATTCTCCACCTTACATCGTATGCGTGATTGATGCTGCAGTATTCTTTGTTTGACCATCTGGGTTGTCTTACCTATATATGGTAAACCACATGGACATCTCACACAGTATACCACATTAGTGGTTTTGCAATTTGAAAAAGACTTCAGTTCTGTGGTTCTTTCATTCAGTATAACATTTTTGATGTTTTTTGTTGTTTCACAGGCCTTACAGGCATTGCATCTAAAGTGCCCTTTTACTGGTATCAGTTGATGCATATTCTCCACAATATTTGTATTTCTCTGTTGGTCATATGCTCGGACTAATTTGTCCTTTAGATTTTGCCCGCGTTTAAAAGCAAACAAAGGTTTGGCCTGTAGTTCTGGCTGGTTATTCAACAAAGACCAATTTTTGGTTATTATCTTTTTCAATTGTTGTGTCTTTGTACCAAATGTGGTGACACATACTAATGTCTTTGGTGTTGTCTTACTTTTGTTCTCTAAGAGGGCTTCCCGGTTGTTATACCAGGCCCTTTTCAAGGAGGTTTTCAAGAGCTTGTTCAGATAACCTCTTGCCGCTAATTTAGCTTTCAATTTTTTAGCTTCTAGAAAGTAATCTGTGCGTCTTGTACAGTTGCGCCTCAATCTGAGGAATTGCCCAAAGGGCAAACCATCTCTTAAAGTTTTAGGATGATGGCTTGCGTATTTGAGCAATGTGTTCCTTGCTGTTGGTTTTGTATAGAGGGTAGTGTACAATACATTTTCTTCTCCTACCTTAATAGTGATGTCCAAAAAGTTCATCTCTTTGGTGTTACTTTCCATTGTGAATTTCAGGTTAGGATTTCTCACATTTAGCCATTGATGGAAATCGGCTAAAAGCTCTGCTGATCCCTTCCAGATCAAGAAGATGTTGTCAATATATCTTAGCCAACATGAGATGTTGGCTAAGTAAGGATTCAATGCATTATTGACATGTTTTTCCTCGAAGTTGGCTACATAAATGTTTGCTATATCGGGGGCGTAAACCGCCCTCATAGCCACCCCTTTCAGCTGTTTATAAAAAAGTTCTCTCAAACAAGAAGTAATTCTCACATAAGGAGATCTTTACGCAGTCAATTACAAAATCTGTTGGTACAAAGTGTGGAGTTGTTCGAGTGTTTAATATCTCCTCTAGAAGGGAGAGTACCTCCATATGTGGGATGTTTGAATATAAACAGCAGAAACCCTGACCCAGGTCCTGAGGCGGAAGCCGGGACACTGGAGGTACTCTTGCTCTGTATTTTAAAATTGTTATGCTCTGTGTGGTGTCACGAATTGATCACTTGTTATTTTAATAACGAAGCGTCCTACCTGATTCAGCGCCCTTCCTAGCGCTTCCAGCCTGCCGCCGCCATCAACAACGGCGTGCACGCTGACTCCGCCCCTTTTTTAGGCCACGCCCCCTGATTCTGGCATAAATACCGCTGATTTACGAGCGGCTAACCAGAAACCCTGACCCAGGTCCTGAGGCGGATGCCGGGACACTGGAGGTACTCTTGCTCTGTATTTTAAAATTGTTATGCTCTGTGTGGTGTCACGAATTGATCACTTGTTATTTTAATAACGAAGCGTCCTACCTGATTCAGCGCCCTTCCTAGCGCTTCCAGCCTGCCGCCGCCATCAACAACGGCGTGCACGCTGACTCCGCCCCTTTTTTAGGCCACGCCCCCTGATCCTGGCATAAATACCGCTGATTTACGAGCGGCTAACCAGAAACCCTGACCCAGGTCCTGAGGCGGAAGCCGGGACACTGGAGGTACTCTTGCTCTGTATTTTAAAATTGTTATGCTCTGTGTGGTGTCACGAATTGATCACTTGTTATTTTAATAACGAAGCGTCCTACCTGATTCAGCGCCCTTCCTAGCGCTTCCAGCCTGCCGCCGCCATCAACAACGGCGTGCACGCTGACTCTGCCCCTTTTTTAGGCCACGCCCCCGAAGTCGCCCATAAATGTGTCTGTATAGGACGCGCAGCGGACGAGCGCAGCGGGAGCGCCGTTTGCGCGCCGAAGGCGCGCCTAAGGCAAGCCCGTCTGCGCCCGTCCGGGCCCAGACGGCCCTAGGCCCCGTTACTCTGCCGGTCAACCCTCAGGAACGAGTAACATATACACCGGAGGCATTATCTGCCCTACGACCTAAAAACTCACTTGCCTGCTACCACACCCTCTCTGCAGGTAAGGCATTCACAATCTGTCCTCGGTGTAACCCGATCCCCAGTCTGAAACCGACTTCATTTGCTTTGAAGTTGGGACTTCTTAATTGCCGCTCCCTCCCCAAACATGCGACCGAAATGAATCTCCTGATCCAGAATCAGGAGCTCGATCTCCTGTTCATTACGGAAACATGGCTCTCAGACAACACCGATTCCGACGTTGTCACGGCCCTTCCCACTGGATATGTCTGTCAAGCACTAAATAGACCTAAAGGGAGAGGAGGCGGGGTAGCTATAATTCATAGGGAACAATACCCCTGTCGGATGACTAACTCCGGCATTGAAGATTGTGAGAGCGGACAATTCACCATCCAAATTTCCTCTGCTCTTACCCTGGCAGGGCTTCTGATCTATCGCCCTCCAGGGGCCTTAGGTAACTTTATTAACGCTGTATTTGAATCTGTGTCCCAACTAGCTTCCTCTACCTCCAATTTTCTCATATTAGGTGACCTTAACGTCCACTTCTTGGACCCCATGGACCGAGCAGCCTCGGACATTAAACGTGATCTAAACTCTTTAAAGATTCATTTAATGAATAATGAGCCTACCCATGACAAGGGCCACCTGCTGGACCCTATCCTTACCGATATAACAACAGTAACAACTAACTTACCCGTGACTCTTCCATGGACGGATCACTTTTTGGTCCCTTTCTCCTGGGAAATCCCTCTACCCACGCACTCAATTTCTAAAACCCAGATCACCGACCGACAATGGCGCAAACTATCTCCCGAGAAATGGGCTGCCTCTCTTGCAGATTCCATCCCCGAGCTCTCCTCTGACCCCAATACAGCTGATAAACAATTCAGCGACTGGATTACTTCATCCCTTGATACGATGCTCCCGAAAATTACCACCTTCAAACAAACCAAAAGAATAACCCCGGCGGGATGGTACACCCCAGAGCTCAAAGCTCTGCGCCAAGAGTGTAAAAAAACCGAACGCTCCTGGAGACGGGACAAAACAGATACCAAAAAAAACATCTACTCTATTTCTCTTTTGACTTACAAAACCGCCATTGTTAAAACCAAAAGTTTGTTCTTTCAGGAGAGAATAGAAAAGGCGGGAGGCTCCAGTAAGGAAGCATATTCCATCCTCAAAGAGCTCTCAAAACCCGCAGAACAAGGACCAGGATCTCCCTCTGATCCGGAACTTGACCAGAAGAAGTGCCAACAATTGGCTAATTTTTTCCATGACAAAATTCAAGTAATCATGGAATCAATTCCCACCTCTAGCCCGGAGGAAGAAATCGATCCTCCACACCCTTCCACCTGTCTGTCCACTTGGGGCCAGGTCACGATAGACGAGGTGAGAAACACGTTCAACTCTATGAAGAGCGGCTCCCCTAGGGACCCTGCCCCTCTGCGGATCCTCAAGGAGGTAGCCTCAATCATCACGCCCTCCCTTACCCAGCTGATTAACACCTCACTGCAACAGGGAATTGTCCCCACGGGCTGGAAGAAGGCCGTGGTAAAAGCCCTCCTGAAGAAACCAGCGCTCGATCCTGAGAACTTAGCAAACTACAGGCCCATCTCATTACTCCCAGGAGTTAGTAAGATCGCAGAGAAGTTAGTTAATAGGAAACTTTCGCAGTTTCTAGAGGCCAATGACAAATTAAAAAGTTCCCAGACGGGCTTCCGACCAGGACAGGGCACGGACATCGCCCTCCTGGCTGCGGTCGAGGATGCAAGAGCACTATTGGATGGGGTAGGATCAGTGGCAGTGATCCTCCTCGACCTTAGTGCGGCGTTCGACACCGTAGACCACCAACTCCTTATCAACAGACTGGCTAGAGTTGGAGTGGAAGGTACAGCCTTATCATGGCTTTCATCCTTCTTGGCCCAACGGTCCTACCAGATCTGGGAGAAGAACGCTCGCTCCTCCGAAATACCCCTCCAATGTGGCGTGCCTCAGGGCTCCTCCTTGAGCCCCACATTATTTAATATCTACATGTCCACATTGGAGGAGGTTATCATCCCATTCGGAGTGAGCGTCGTCAGCTATGCTGACGACACCCAGCTAGTGGTATCCCTGTCCCACCCTAAACAACAGAAAGCCGATCTCTTCAACTGCCTTACGCAGGTCCATGGTTGGATGAATAGATCTGCCCTTAAACTTAATAGGACTAAAACCGAGGTCCTTATTCTTGGCCCAAAAGGAACTTCACTCCCCATGGACAGCTGGCCAAACTGTCTGGGTCCTCCCCCGGACCCTAAACCAGAAGTGAAAAGTCTGGGTGTCTGGATTGACTCTGATCTGACTTTCGCTTCGCAGGCAAAAAAGGTGGCAGGGACCTGTTTTGGTCTCTTAAAATCTTTAAGGAAAGTCCTGCCCCTTCTTCCCCCCAAATCCCAGAAACTAATAATCCAAGGTCTCATAATATCGAGACTGGATTTTAGTAATGTGATATATTTGGGTGCTCCCGAGTCGACTTTTACCACATTGCAGAGAATCCAGAACACCGCCGCCCGGATCATCACAAACACACCGGCCAGATCGTCCGCTAAACCAGCTCTCAAACTCCTTCATTGGCTCCCCATTAGAGAGAGAGTCAAATTTAAGGCCCTGTGTCTTGTTCACAAGACACTGCATAACCAAGGCCCCCCAGTCCTCCGCAAACTCATTACCCCCTACATATCCGCTAGATCCCTTTCGGTCCAACGCGGAAAACCTGATCAATACCCCCAGATTTAGGAAAACCCGATCAGGAGGAAGACGTTTCTCGGTACAAGCCGCTCGTCTGTGGAACTCTCTCCCTCATGACCTGCGACTTGAGCCACAATACTTGCGCTTCAGAAAACGGCTAAAAACACACCTCTTCCCATAAACATATGTCTCTTGATCTCCTTTTTTCTGTATTCTTTCCTGTTTTGCCCCACGTGCTCCTCAGATCTGGCTAAATTAGGGTCTCTTTAGCGCTGGGATACCTCCGGGTGACTATCGCGCTTTATAAAAATAAATAATAATAATAATAATAATAATAAACTCTCTATATCCATTGTTACCATTATCTCCTCTCTTGGGTCAAAATGGTGATATTCTAATCTGTTTATAACTGCAGTGGTGTCTTTAATGTAGCTATTTGCACCTACCGCCAAAGGTCTTGTGAAGAAATCTGAAAACTCTGCAAGAGGTTTCAACAGAGAATTGCAACCCGAGACAATGGGTCTCCCGGGTGGGTTTTCTGCATCTTTGTGCACCTTGGGTAAGATGTAAATTGCTGGAGTTGTAGGTGCCTGACTTATCAAAAACAATGCTTCTTTTTCACTTAACCATCCTCCCTCTAGACCTCTTCTACTTAAGGAGGCTATTTCTTTCTCAAGTCTCTTGGAAGGATCTGTGGTTAACCGTTGGTAATTGGTCTTATTGTTTAGTTGTTTTAGCATTTCTGTCCTGTATGCCTCACTGTCCCAAAGGACAATCCCTCTGCCTTTATCGGCTGGTTTAATTATTGTATTGTTAAGGGATTGTAGATTTTTCAGGGCTTGATGTTCTTCTTTATTCAGATTATTTCTGACAAAGTTTGGTTTCTTGAATAGATTCTCTGTTTCAATTAGTACAGCATTCTCAAAGACTAGTATTTCTTTAGCTACTAGATTGTTTGGGGGAAAGAAGGTTGATGGATGATGTTTTCACTGTTTTTAAAGAAACTGTACCCTACAAAATGAAAACCTGATATAAAAAGATATTCTATAAAATCTACAAAGGTAACAAAGGGACTGTAGCAAACTCACCTTATGAATCTGATTTGAATCAGCTTGAGCGTCTCAAGAAGAAATTAGTCAGGACTGAACTACATTCTAAGTTCCTAACTGATTGCCTAAGCTCAAATATAATACCATCAGGTCTACAAATCAGAAATGTTCCCATCATCTTTATAGATGATGATCAATTTAAAACTGGATTCAGCTTTGCAGCTAACAAATGCTCCAGAACCTGGATGGTTTTAAGTATAGAAACTGCATCCAGACAGATCAAGTCACTACTTAAAGAAATAAACCCTTGGAGAACAAAATCTCAAGTGACACAAATATCACTAATACCAAAACCCTATTAGACAAAGTGAATCTCACAATAAAAGAATTTGAAGAGTTTAACGCACAGAAAAAAACAGATAAACTACAGAACGACATACGCAGGTACAATAAAGAACGTACATACCCGTACCTGCAGAAAGATTATTATCAAAATCAAGGCAGCTATCAGAGCAATTCCAATCAATTCCAACAGAAGAGAATCACTTTTTCAGAAACAGGATCTGAGACAGACGGGGAAGATAACACCACCGGTCCTCAAAGACAACATTACGAACCACAACCCTCTACCTCGAGGCAATCTTTTTTAGCACGGGGTCGGAGAGGGACCGGACCACCTCGGAGAGCCCGAATACCGAGACTGGGTTGGTACCGAAACCAATATACACCAGGTCAGAGGCAAACTCGCAACCAACATTACGAGTGGTAGACACAGGGAGAACAGTGATGGGTGAAAACAAGACCATTCCCATTTGCAATCTCTCAAAGCATCAATTGAGTGAAACAGAGATCTCAGTTTTATCTGCGGGTCTCTCATTTGAACCTACTAATAGAAAAAACGTATTTCAGACAAAGCTTGAACTCTATAGGTTCTTTAGAACAATTCGATTAAAAAACTTTTTCTCTAATAAACCATCAAATACAGACAAAGACATCACAGGAAACATCATCCATCAACCTTCTTTCCCCCAAACAATCTAGTAGCTAAAGAAATACTAGTCTGTGAGAATGCTGTACTAATTGAAACTGAGAATCTATTCAAGAAACCAAGCTTTGTCAGAAATAATCTGAATAAAGAAGAACATCAGGCCCTGAAAAATCTACAATCCCTTAACAATACAATAATTAAACCAGCCGATAAAGGCGGAGGGATTGTCCTTTGGGACAGTGAGGCATACAGGACAGAAATGCTAAAACAACTGAACAATAAGACCAATTACCAAAGGTTGACCACAGATCCTTCCAAGAGACTTGAGAAAGAAATAGCCTCCTTAAGTAGAAGAGGTCTAGAGGGAGGATGGTTAAGTGAAAAAGAAACATCGTTTTTGATAGGTCAGGCACCTACAATTCCAGCAATTTACATCTTACCCAAGGTGCACAAAGATGCAGAAAACCCACCCGGGAGACCCATTGTCTCGGGTTGCAATTCTCTACTGAAACCTCTTGCAGACTTTTCAGATTTCTTCATAAGACCTTTTGCGGTAGGTGCAAAAAGCTACATTAAAGACACCACTGCAGTTATAAACAGATTAGAATATCACCATTTTGACCCAAAAGAGGAGATAATGGTAACAATGGATATAGAGAGTTTATATTCAAACATCCCACAAATGGAGGTACTCTCCCTTCTAGAGGAGATATTAAACAACTCCACACTTTGTACCAACAGATTTTGTAATTGACTGCGTAAAGATCTCCTTATGTGAGAATTACTTCTTGTTTGAGAGAACTTTTTATAAATAGCTGAAAGGGGTGTCTATGGGGGCGGTTTACGCCCCCGATATAGGAAACATTTATGTAGCCAACTTCGAGGAACAACATGTCAATAATGCATTGAATCCTTACTTAGCCAACATTTCATGTTGGCTAAGATATATTGACGACATCTTCTTGATCTGGAAGGGATCAGCAGAGCTTTTAGCCGATTTCCATCAATGGCTAAATGTGAGAAATCCTAACCTGAAATTCCCAATGGAAAGTAACACCACAGAGATTAACTTTTTGGACATCACTATTAAGGTAGGAGAAGAAAATGTATTGTACACTACCCTCTATACAAAACCAACAGCAAGGAACACATTGCTCAAATACACAAGCCATCATCCTAAAGCTTTAAGAGATGGTTTGCCCTTTGGACAATTCCTCAGATTGAGGCGCAACTGTACAAGACGCACAGATTACTTTCTAGAAGCTAAAAAATTGAAAGCTAAATTAGCGGCAAGAGGTTATCCGAACAAGCTCCTGAAAATCTCCTTGAAAAGGGCCTGGTATAACAACCGGGAAGCCCTCTTAGAGAACAAAAGTAAGACAACACCAAAGACATTAGTATGTGTCACCACATTTGGTACAAAGACACAACAATTGAAAAAGATAATAACCAAAAATTGGTCTTTGTTGAATAACCAGCCAGAACTACAGGACAAACCTATGTTTGCTTTTAAACGCGGGCAAAATCTAAAGGGCAAATTAGTCCGAGCATATGACCAACAGAGAAATACAAATATTGTGGAGAATATGCATCAACTGATAACAGTAAAAGGGCACTTTAGATGCAATGCTTGTAAGGTCTGTGAAACAACAAAAAACATCAAACATTTTATACTGAATGAAAGAACCACAGAACTGAAGTCTTTTTCAAATTGCAAAACCACTAATGTGGTATACTGTGTGAGATGTCCATGTGGTTTACCATATATAGGTAAGACAACCCAGATGGTCAAACAAAGAATACTGCAGCATCAATCACGCATACGATGTAAGGTGGAGAATGCTCCACTAGTGGATCATTATAGATCCTTGAAACACACAGAAAAGGAAATGGAATGGTGGGTAATAGAAGTAGTGAAACCCACCATTAGACAGAAAAATGTTGACCATATACTAACTCTGAAGGAGAACCGTTGGATAGAGACAGCCAACAGTATAAAACAAGGCTTGAATTCAACCACAGAGTGGCATACATTAGCTTGTCTAAGGTAAATAATAGTTACCGTTCTTTGCAGTGTCCAACAGTAATAAACTGGGTCTATACAAAAAATAACAAGAGAAGAAGACGAGTTAGGGACCTGTTTCAACATAGATCTAACTCCTGCACACTGTGTTTCTAAATAAAATAAGTAGGATGTTACAGAGTCAGATTGTGAGCACCATAAAGGTTGACAGTCAAAGCTAATTCTGTATTAAGATATGATCACAAACCGGAATAGTCAATGTTTCAGATTCAATTTCTGTACACTGTGTCTGTAGATAACATAAAGAGGAATATTCACAGTCAGATTGTGAGCAGCATAAAAGTTGAAAGTAAAAGTAGACAAAGGCATTTAATTTGGATACAGACCTTATATTTGTTAATTATGTATAATTCGGTTGACATTGTAAGATGAGCCTAAATATTCTGCTGACACGGTATCCATATATACTGAAGATATAAAAATTGGTACCTTAAATCTCTAGATCTAGATGAAGTTAAGATGACATGTCAATGTAGAAAAGTTTCAAGAATCCATTTATTATGTCAAATCCTGTAGATAACCAAATTCTGCTGACATAGTATTTTACATAGATTGAATTTTTGAATAATAATATCGAAAGTCCCTGTATTTGGATGAATTCTATACGCCATATCAATGCAAAAATGTTTGAATAATGGTGACAATAACGAACATCTGGGACTTTTATGTATTGAAAGTCTCTGTATTCTGGATGAATTCTAAACGCCATATCAATGCAAACATGTTAGAATAATGGTGATGTCAACTGTAACATTTGTCAAGGTTATCACCTGATTATTGAGGGGTATGGTAGTAATAGTCACCATATGAACATTCATTGAACCAGTAAGCAACTCCAACGATTGATAAGCAATCGGTTTAGATCGTTGCAAGATGGCCGCAGCTTTGCGGTTTCATGCTATATGCTCATGAAAAATGATGTTAAGTTTGATAAATATAGATAAATATGAAACTTGGATACGGAACTACGTAAAAAGCACTACATTTATTTGGCAAGTATAAAATATGTAACATTTAAGAATATTCTCAGAATTAGTAATCATTCGAAAGATAAAAGAGCGATCGGTTCAGACCGTTACAAGATGGACGCCACTTTGCGGTCTCATGTAACATGCCCATGACAAACGACTTTTATCTGGAATAATATAGATAAATGTGCAATTACGAAAATAAAAACTCCACATTCATTGTATAAGTAAAAATATAATGTACATCATTCAACGGAATTCATTTTTCAGTCCGTAAATAATTAGTGTGAATATCAGGTCAACATAACCACACAAAGTATAATAACCCTATTTCTTCACGAAGCAATGGTGAAGATTAAAAGGCTCTTCTCTAGAGAAGATTAACCCTTATAATATGGCCGACAGATAACCTCTGTCATAAAAGAGATAGAACCGTATAAGCATTAAGGAAAGGGTATAAAAACAAACGTAGGCCAGTCTCATTTGTCTAACTATGCCATGAGACTACGCCACGTCGGAGGAAGTTTTGCTGAATAACGAAGTAAGTATGTTTGTTTAGCCCTTGAACTTTTTTGTCCAACGCGGAGCCTGAACAAAGCATGAGTTAGTATGATTCTCCATCGAGTGCAGCGGAATCCCTATGCATTTTTTAAGTAAAAACTAGGCTGTATTGACAACAAACGATCATGCGGTCATAAAAGAAGTTTAAGAATACTTCACCCGTAAAATCTTAAGGCAAGGTGGGATATCGATTCCCAGTCTAACATAGCCTTTTAACAACAACGGGTATAATTAGAAATATAAAACATCATCTCTCCTTAAACGCTAACCAGCAGTAAAACCCTTGTTAGCAGAAGCAGCAAAATGGACAACCAAAATACTTACAAGTTAGATGTGTCCATTACAGATAACTTTAGAAATCGCAGATAATCGAGATAAAGTACATAAAATAATATAGAACCTTTCTTTTCTCCAGGCATTAACTGTGGAAGCGGAGAAGGTACGCCACAACACCATTTTCGAGTACAAACCTCAATACATAAGGTACATAGCTGTTTTATCTTTATATGTCTCGTATAGAGTGAGGGTGCATTTGTGCAATATACCAGTCGGGCAGAAATACAATTGAGTGCTTTTCCTCGACAGGAATTTATGTTATTACCAGAAGAGTAATATGGATTTGATCGAATATTGCTATGTTCTCTTTTGCTTAGCACACAGGTTATGAATTGTAAATATATTTTTTAAGACAAAATGGTAACAATATGATTATTGTATCCTTTACAGGGGGTCACATTTTACAAAAGATTGAAAGTCCTGAGGATGGCCTTAAGGATTTGTCAATGATAAGGCCGAAACGTTGACGTATTAGTCCACATCTTTTGTTTTCAGATCAATTCGATACAGCGTTATCTTTGTAAACAGTGAACAAGAACCGTTGTGATTTAACTTAAAAGAGTGGACTGCAACGCAAGTGGATTTTAAGAACTAGAACTAGTCTACGTCTTGTCCACTTGTACATTGTTGATTAAATTTCACTGTTTTTAAAGAAACTGTAGCCTACAAAATGAAAACCTGATATAAAAAGATATTCTATAAAATCTACCTCCCATGCAGCTTTTTCTATTGTGATTTGTTACCACTTTGTTTAATTTGCAAGTGTTTAATTAGATGAAAAACAGGTTTTAATTGAATTAAGTTGGTCCTAAGTATTTTCATTCAAGATTGATCAACCTTCTGTTATAGAATAATTTCTGAAAGTATTCCCTTGTAAGCAATTTTTCTTATATCATATCCCTTATGTGTGACACTTGTGCCTAGCCATTGTGGATCTGCATTCCCTCTTTTTGTGTATGGTACACACCTCACATGTCTAATGCTGACATGCAAGTCAGTTGATTTGGATGTCAGCTGTCCCCGTTGTTTACATGTGTATGTGCCTCCCCATCCCTTCATTTGTGAGACTGTGCCTTGTGGTGCAGTTTGTGGGCCAAGAGTGCTGTTCCACTCTGGACTTGGCCACATTGGTTTATGTGTGATGTTCTTGTGCTATTCATCAGTGTGGATTGCTCTTGTGCACTTGAGCTGTGTGTGCTGCCCAGGGCTCTTGTGTAGCTGGTTGTGCTCTTGTATGCCAGAGTGGTGCATCCTGTTGTTGTTGTGTTGGGTGTCTGTGTGTTGGCTGTGGTGTAGCTTCACTTCCCGGGTGTGCTGTTGGTTTTGTGCTGTGCTGATTTGTGGTGTGTGTGTTGAGGTTGTGTCAGTCATGTCTGTGTGTAGCTGCTGTGCTTGTGCACACACTGCTTCTTGTGCATACAGTGTGGTGGGTATGTGGGCTTGGCATTGCCTGATGTGCATCCCCTGATGTCCTGTGGTGTTTGTTTATTTGTGCTTTCATGTGTATGTGTGCTTTGTTTGATGTGGCAGTGTAGTTCTGTGCAGGTGCAATTCTTGTGTGATTTGTGGTATGTTGTGTGTGTTTTGTTGGTGAGTGATGATGTTTTGCAGTGATGTTGTGTTTGTACTCCCATTACCTTTCCACAGTTTGGATGGCAGGGTATGTCTGCTTCTGTTGGGGTTGTGTGTGTGTTCCTGTGGTGTTTGTGTGTCGTTTTGGGCAGGCATCTGTTCAGGCTACCCTGTGTGTATGTTCTGTTTGTGGATACACCCATGGTGTGTGTTTGTTTGTGTGTGTATGTGCTGGGAAGTAGTGTCAGCCTTCAGTGTGTTAGGCACAGGTGTTGTGTGTTCCTTGACAGCCACTCTTGCAGTGGCTGTCTCCCTGGTTGTCTGTAGTGTGGTGCAGGGTGTTCATTGTGCTTGCTTGTTCCTGTGCTTGTTGCTGTGCATGGGGGTGCCCAGGATGGGCACCTGGCCTGTGACTTGATGGGGTGTGTTGATGTGTGGTTGGGTGTGGTGTGTCCCTGTGGTGTCTGTGCCCTGCCCATGTCTTGTTGTGGCCTTGCCTTGTGCATTGTGCGCATGTGCTGACCGCTGCAGTGACGTGACCGGGAGCGTGACGTTGCTGCTAGTTCGCAGTCGATGTGTGTCCCAGATGCAGAGGGGTGACTTTTTTTTTTTTTAACTTTTTATTATTGAAGTTCTTGTATCAGGTTTCAACTAGTGAAAAGAAAATATGTATATTGACAACCAAAGAATACAAAATCATAGTTTACAGAGTACAATTTCTAACATTACTCAAAATATGATTTCCAAATTTTATCAAATTTCCTTATCCCCCCAATTTGCTGTGCATAACGAAATTCGCTTATTCTAACATTTGTCATTTTCTGAAGCCAGGCATTAAACGTAGGTGCTTGTGTTAGTTTCCAATTCTGAAGCACCAAGGACCTTGCTACTGCCATCGCAATAAATAATAGTTTAACCAGCTGTTCTAGCAAACCGAGATCAGTATCATACCCATAAAGTATTAATTTGACGTTATAAGCAATCTGAAACCCACAAAACCTTTGTAAGTATTCGAATATCTCATTCCAAAAAGGGACAATTTTAACACAGTAAGCTGAACTATGGGACCAATTGGCGGGACTGAACTGCTTACATCTAAAACAGATGGCACTGACATTTGTATACATTTTTGAGATGACGGCAGGAGTTCGATATAGGAGCCATTTAGAAAAAAAGATCATTCTCCTCCAGTTAGAGCAACAAAGAACACTAAAATTCAATTTGTTTATACATTTCCAGGTATTCATAGTGAGAACATGATTCTCTTGTTCCTGCCATTTTTTAATGACTCTTGTACTAAGATCTAATTCATTATAATGAGCTAAATAACATTTCCATGCTCCTGGCTTCTTATTCTGAGAAATCAGAAACAAATCATCCCACAACTGACAAGGAGAGTCGATCATTCTTAACTCAGCTTGTCCCAATACTTTAAAAATCGAAACATATGAATTGGATAACATAAACTTCCCTGGGATTAATTGCTGCATTTCTCCTGGTAACAGCCAGGCCCCTTCTTTTATAAAATCTGATAAAGTGCAAAACCCAGCCCGCTCCCATTGACAAACAATATCTGCTCCGATTTTGATTCCCATAAAAATGAGAGCATTTCTTAGAGGAGTTCTAGAATTGAACTGTGGAAGAGAATATCTTTTTAGAAGAACGTCACAACGTTTAAAAAACCAATACATTATTTTATATCGGGTGAGTTTTGGCGATTTAGGGATGTGCAAGGGAACTGGGGTTTGAACCTTTTGACTAATTTGGTTAAAGAAAAAATTGATAAATAAATTTGGACTCTGCATTCCCGATTTAAATCGTTCTAAATATTGGGCAAAATATCCACTATAGTAATCTCCAAGATTAGGAAGAGATAAGCCTCCCAGTTCAATATTTACGTAAAGTGTCTTCATTGCTATCCTAGGACGATTTTTAGCCCATATAAAGCTTGAAAATAATGATTCAACTTTTGAAAAAAAACTACTGGGTAGGAAGCACGGAATAGCTGAAAATAAAAAATTAAATAATGGAAGTACAGACATCTTTATAAGTGCCACTCATCCCATAATAGTGAGTGGTAGTGAATCCCATCTAGAAAATAAAGATTGTACTTTTCGTACAAGTGGGTCAAAATTCAACTTAACTAAATCGAGGGAAACAACAGTTACAACGCAACTGTTACAACGGACTACTTTTACAACGCAACTACTACAACGCAGGATCCTTTACAACACATGCCTTTACAACGCATGACATTACATAGCAGATGCTATTACAACGCATGCCATTACAATGTAAGTATAGGGAAGTTTATCTTTTTTAAAACATTTATTTAATTTGGGTTTTGGGGTACAGGGGTATTTTTAGGGTTCAGGGCTAGGTTTGAGTTATGGGGTACAGAGGTATTTTTAGGGTTCAGGGCTAGGTTTGGGTTTTGGGGTACAGGGGTATTTTAAGGGTTCAGGGCTAGGTTTGGGTTATGGGGTACAGGGGTATTTTTAGGGTTCAGGGCTAGGTTTGGGTTATGGGGTACAAAGGTATTTTTAGGGTTCAGGGCTAAGTTTGGGTTATGGGGTACAGGGGTATTTTTAGGGTTCAGGGCTAGGTTTGGGTTATGGGGTACAGGGGTATTTTTATGGTTCAGGGCTAGGTTTGGGTTTTGGGGTACAGGGGTATTTTTAGGGTTCAGGGCTAGGTTTGGGTTATGGGGTACAGGGGTATTTTAGAGTTCTGGGCTAAGTTTGGGTTATGGGGTACATGGGTATTTTTAGGGTTCAGGGCTAGGTTTGGGTTATGGGGTACAGGGGTATTTTTAGGGTTCAGGGCTAGGTTTGGGTTTTGGGGTACAGAGGGATTTTTAGGGTTCAGGGCTAGGTTTGGGTTTTGGGTTACAGGGATAATTTTAGGGTTCAGGGCTAGGTTTGGGTTATGGGGTACAGGGGTAGCTTTAGGGATTAGGATATATTTTGGCTATAGGGATACAGGGGTATTTTAAGGGTTTAGTTTTTAAAAAAACTACTTTAAATAAATTAAATTAATTAAATTAAATTAATTACATTAAATTAAGTAAATATTTATTAATTACAATTTTTAAAAAAAAGATATACTTACCTATACTTACGTTGTAATGGCATGCGTTGTAATAGCATCTGCTATGTAATGACATGCGTTGTAAAGGCATGCGTTGTAAAGGATCCTGCATTGTAAAAATCGCGTTGTAATGGTATGCGATGTAAAAGTATGCGTTTTAACGTCATACATCCCTAAATCGGATACCAAGGTGGAGAACATAATCCCTAAATACCGTTTTGGTCTTAAATTAATGCAACCAGCTAAATCCGCATGTAGATCCACCTCCTCCCCACCACACACTAATATTTCAGTTTTTTTGACTGATTCGGTAACCTCCTAAGGCCTCGAATTCTTCAAAAAGCTGCAGAACAGCAGTTTGAGATTGGATATCCGTCTTGGTTATCAACATGATATCATCGGCATAAAGTTTGATTTTTGCCATAGAAGTAATCGGTGGAGGGATATTTACAGATTCGCGGATAGCTGTGGCTAACGGTTCAATAAAAAAAGCAAAAAGGATAGGGGATAAGGGGCAACCCTGCCTGGTGCCCCGTTGAACCGAAACTGTGCCTACCATAACAGAATTAATAATTATATTTGCTCTGGCATCCGTGTATACATTTTGAATTAAACTAATAATTTGCGAGGTGATACCAAAATGTTTTAAAATAACAAATAAAGTTGACCAAACAACTAAATCAAAAGCTTTCTCTGCATCTAATAATAAAATTAAAGCCGGGATTTTTTTAACTTGAAAATAATCTAACGCTTCCGTGAGAAAATGGGTATTGGTCACTAACTGCCGGCCTGCCACAAAACCATTCTGATCTAAGTGAATAAGATCCGTTGCGATTGAATTAAAACGTATTGCAAGTAATTTAGTAAGGATCTCATAATCGGTATTAAGTAATGTGATAGGGGGGAGGAGCTTCGCGGGCAACCAAGATGGCCACGTGAGCTCGGAGCTCCGAAGACCCTCCGATCCTCCGTATTAATCCTGTCACATATCCTCATCGATGTTCGTGGAATATTGAAGGTGAACCGACGCTGACACGGGACCCGTTGTCCGATTTCAAATCCGACATTCCTGGGCGCAGTTACACCGTGTGGAAGTTCGCGGACTGCAGTGGGCCCAATATTCAGGCCGGGGCTTGTAGATGCGACACAGCCAGACGGAGGTGACGAGGCACGGGTCTGGCCGCTCCGGCTCACAACGGAGCTAGCGTTGTGGCGGAGTGAGCGCATACCAGACGGAGTGCGGGATAACTAATCCCTGACGCGGGTGAACCGGTGAGGCCCGTTGCGTGGACGAGGAGGCCCGGTGAGCAACTATGGCTGGCAAGGGTGGCCCTGAAAAACCACAGCCCCGGGTCAGCAGGAAGACTACGTACTCGCAGTCCAACAACATGGAGCGCTACTCTCAGCCGAGGGGCTCGCCTGGTGCCTCCACGAGACTCAAGGATCTGCATCGGGAAGTGTCGCCTGAGGTTCAAGAACCCACGCTCCGCGACATAATGAGCGCCATTGAAGGCATGAAGGCAGAGATGCACCAGCAGCACGAAGTGATGGCGCACAAGGTGGACACTCTGGCGATTGACGTTAACCTGATCAGAGCGGACTTGGGCAAAATAAATGAGCTTGTCAAGTCGCTAGACATCAAGACTTCTAGCCTAACTACGGACGTCTCGGACCTGCAAACCGAGGTCCGGAACTTGAAGTCGGCCAACGACCTTTTTGCTAGGAGGCTTGAGGATTATGAGGGTCGGGCCAGGCGGCAGAACGTCCACATTATTGGTGTGCCGGAGGGGGCCGAGGATTCTGCTGTGGACCTTTTCGTTGAAGACCTGGTCCAGAACCATCTAGCCCCTAAAGGGCTTAGTAAGTTCTTCTCCGTGGAACGGGCGCACAGGATGCCTGGGGGCCGGCCGAAGGAAGGTGCCCCTCCGAGACCTATCATCGCCCGCGTGTTTAACTTCAGGGACCGTGACTCCATTCTACAGGCCTCAAGGAGCGGTGGGCCTCTGCAGTTCCAGAACGCTGCCATTAACTTCTTTCCGGACTTCACTCAGTCCGTGCAGAGACGGAGAAAAAGCTTCATGGGAGTGAAACCGCGTTTGCGGGACATGGGCATGAAGTATGCTATGCTGTTTCCTGCAAAACTGAGGATCGAACATGGCGGCGGGGCTTTGTTTTTTGACTTGCCAGAGGTGGTGTCGGACTGGCTTGACACCTTGCCCCAGCGGCGTGAGGACACCGAGGAACGGTCAGAAGAAGCTACTGGCGGCCACGACCGGCAGGAGTGATGACTGGCTACAGGACTTTTTTGGACAATGGGTCTGCCATCAGCTGTTTGGTTTGGTAATCCTGTACTCATAGGGGGGCTTCCCCTGTATTTTTCTACTTGGAGGATGGGGGGGGATAGGGTTACCTCCTTTTTCCTCGGGGACTTCTCGTAGATTAGTTTTTTAGGGGCGACAGGCACACTGCGAGTTGGGTGGGCTTTTTAGTCTGATGCAGGGATGCAGGGTAGGGGGCGTACGGGTTCTTTGTTTTCGTTCTTGGGTTGAATTCCTTTTTTCTTTGTTCCCTTTTTGGCAAGGCAATTGGTTGTATGATTCTGTTCCTGTAATGGCGGTGCCCGTCGAGGGTGGGATGGGTGTGGATTTCGATGATGGGGGGTAGGAAATTGAATGTTTTAAGCTGGAATGTCAACGGGCTGGGGGACCGTATCAAGAGGGGTATTGTACTCCAAATGTTTAAGAGGTGTGTGCCGGATGTAATACTGTTGCAGGAAACGCATTTGGTGGGGAACACGTGCCACGCACTTAACAGAAAGGGCTTCAAAATGGTGGCACACTCGGGGTTCTCCTCCGGGTCCCGGGGGGAGGGGATTATGGTGCGCTCGACCCTCCCCTTGGAGATTGACTCGAAAGTGGTCGATGAGCGAGGACGCTACGTCGCCATCACGGGGAGATGGGAGGGGCGTAACCTGGCTCTAGTTTCGATATATGTCCCCCCTGGGCTACAGACGGACACCTTCAAAGATCTTGGGGGCGCCATTTTAGGTCTTCCCGAGGGGCTGCTTCCTCTGGGAGGCAACTTCAACGCAGTAGGTTCAGGGACATTGGATCGGTACCCATCCAGAGACCTCCGAGGTGCGCAGACCTGGCTTCCCGACTTTCTCGACACCTTAGGACTTGTTGACTGCTGGAGGCTTCTGTATCCTACCCAGTGCCAATACTCGTTTCACTCAGGGGCTCACAGTAGCCTCTCCAGGATTGATTATGTCCTGACATTGGCGGCCCACGCATTGGCGGTCTCAGAGGCCAGATTGATGGCGAGGGGCATCTCGGATAACTCTCCGGTCTGGGTGTCCTTCGATTTTGATGTTGGAGCGGCCGAGAGGGTGGCACCAATTAACCCGTGGTACTTTCGTGATCCCAAGATTCGTGGACTCCTGGCCAACGCCATGGAGCTCTACTTCTCCGAAAACACGGGCTCGGTTGCCTCCGCTGTCTCCTTATGGGAGGCATTCAAGACTGTCCTGAGGGGGGAGGCGTTCTCCCTAATTGCTGAGGTGCGGAGACGCAGAGACGTGGACGTGGTGACTATCGAGTCCGACATAGCGGTGATAGACACCCAGTTGGAGGCCGGCCCGACGCCAGAACTCCTACACGCTCTCTCACTCAAACAGTCGGAGTACCGAGCTACTGTTACGGAGGCGGCGAAGGCCATGGGTAGGGAGCAGCAGGGGCGAATCTATGTGGTTGGAGACAAGGCCGGTAAGCTCATTGCCTGGCTTGATAAGAAGGAAAGGGCCAGCCGCGTTGTCTCGGAGGTATGGGGGGGGATGGCACGGCTGTCACCGACCCCTAGCGCTATTGCTCTGGCCTTCGCTGAATACTTTTCATCCGTTTACGCCTCGGCCTCCGAGATGTCGGAAGAGGACTCTGGCACCTTGCTGCAAGGCACAGAGGTCCCCTGCCTGTCGGAGACTGAGAAAGAGGACATGGATAGAGACATCGCGGTGGACGAGATCGCTCAGGCGATACGCTCCCTGCGATCTGGCAAGGCTCCTGGCCCCAACGGTATCCCAGTTGAGCTGTATAAGATTAAACCTGACCTCATTGCTTCGTCATTGCGGGCTATGTTTCTTGAGGCGCGGGAGTCGGGTGCACTTCCCCCCGATCAGAGGCTGGCCACCATTGTGGTCATTCATAAGGAAGGGAAGCCCAGAGATTTGTGTCCGTCGTACCGTCCTATCTCGTTACTGAACGCCGAGCCCAAGATCTTGGCTAAAGTGCTAGCCAACCAACTGGTTGGAGCGATTGGCGATTTGGTGCACCCGGACCAGTCTGGCTTAATTCCACACCGTAAAACCGCCCTCAATTTGAGAAGACTTCACGGAGCCCTCGCGAGGGTCCGCACCCTTCAGGAGCCGGCCATCTTGGCGTCCTTGGATGCCACGATGGCCTTCGGCTCCCTTGAGTGGCCATACTTGTGGGCGGTGTTAGAGAAGTTTGGATTTGGTCCGGGGTTCAAGCTCCTATACGCCAACCCGCTTGCCAAGGTGGCGGTTAACGGCCGCGCATCGGCTCCATTTGCCCTTGGCAGGGGCACCAGGCAGGGATGCCCCCTGTCCCCCCTTTTGTTTGCATTGGCACTGGAACCACTGGCGGCGTGGTTGAGAGGGCATCCGGACATCAGGGGAATCAGGTGGTCCCCGGGCTTTGAGGATAGGGTGTCTCTGTACGCAGATGACATTCTCCTGTACCTCACCTCACCGTGTATGTCCCTTATTGTTGTGTGTGATGTCCTGCGTACCTTCGGCAGACATTCTGGACTCGTCATTAATTGGTCGAAGTCTCATTTATATGTCCTGAGGGGTGAGGTCCCGAGACTCCCGCGGGACTGTAACATACAGGTCGCGAGGCAGGGGTTCAAATACCTGGGCATCTACATTTCTGCTGACCCCACGGTACGTTACGCAAACAACTTGCTTCCCCCTCTTGCGCGCCTTCGGCGTGACGTGGAGGGGTGGCGGAAGTTGCCGCTTTCCTTGCTTGGACGGGCGGCTTTGTTCAAGATGATGTCCCTGCCCCGGTTTCTATACGTGCTTCAGAACACCCAGGATCTGGTCCCGTCGGGATATTTTAGAGAGGTTGAAGGCCTTTAGCGGGCCCTGCTCTGGGATGGTAGGCCGTGCATCGCTATTACTAAACTGACTCTCCCGTGGTATGACGAAGGGATTGCGCTGCCTGACATCCGCAGGTATTATTGGGCGTCTCAACTGGTAGCTAAGGACCAGTGGCTCCTGGGTGATGGGAAATATTACAGGGCTCTGTACTCTAGGTCTCTGGATGGAAGAATGACAGGTCACACTAAGACATCGGTCCACATCTGGAGAGCGGTGACGAAGGCACAGGGATGGAAAGGCAAACTCACAATGGTGACTCCACTCTATGACTCCGATCTGCTGGGTACCTTGTGGCATACCAAGGGATTTGACCGCTGGGACTTGATAGGCATCTCCAGGGTGGAAGACATGATTACTAAGGGACAGGTCAAGCCCTTCGAGGTGCTGCAGAGAGAATTTCAGTTGGGGGAAAGGGAGTTTTTCAGGTACGCTCAGTTAAAACACGCCCTCCTGGCAGTTATGCCAGAAGGTGAAAAGATCCCTGAATCTTCCCCGCTGGAGGACAGGTTGCTGGACGGCTACATGCCCGACAGCGCTATCTCACTGACCTATAAGAAACTGATTAACGTTCGTACGGACCTTCTTCTGGGGGTGCGAGACCAGTGAACCCGTGATGGGATTGAGTTGGACGACGAGGATTGGCAGTGTGCGGTCTCGTCTCCGAAGGAGGTGGCAATTCCGGCCAGACTGAGACTTGTACAACTGAAAATCCTGCATAGGGTCTACGTCACTGGCCCCCGACTGGTCCACATGGGTCACTCGGAGGATGGTCTCTGTCGACGGGGGTGTGGTTCTCTAGCGACCTTCATGCATATTATATGGGAATGTAGGGCGGTGGCTGCATATTGGAGGCGTATACACATAGTGATGGGTGAAGTGACTGGAGTTGATTTACCTGCTGAAGCCCGGCGCTGTCTGTTAAATGTATGGGGCCCCACGGATTACACCAGTTCACAAACTCAATGGGTCACCCTAGGCACATGGTTGCTAAAAGGGACATTGCACAGAAATGGGGAGCGGCTCTGCCCCCCACAGTGGAGATGTGGAAGGCTAACATGGACTGGTGCATGTTCCGGGAGAAAACTGTGTATGTTGCCAGAGGGAGGCCCAAAAATGGAATAAGATTTGGGGGCCCTGGAATGAGTATAGAGGTGATATTTGCCTCCCGCCGTACACAGCGCCCTTGGAGGAGCGACTGTCCCCTTAGCCCTTGAGTCCAGCTGACTTACTGATACACAATGTCCTGTTTCCTCCCCCCCCCCCATGTCCATGCATGTGACCTGTGCTTGTATCCTATTCCACATATAGGCCCATCCTGCCCTGAAGTGGGGCGATGCCATATTCACTTCCTTTGCCTTGCCCACTTGCACCGTTGCAGGTGCTTTTCCGTTATTACACTGTTTCTTTTCTTTTCATACTATAAAATAAACCTCATGTGATTCTGTACTGTATTCTGTGTGCACCATTTATACTACGTAAAGTCTTGCTGCCTAGCCTCCGGGATGTATGGCTGAATAGCTGTGTACTACGGTGTCGTAAATAAAGGTTTTCCAAAAAAAAAGTAATGTGATAGGTCTGTATGAGTTAGGGTCTTTTGAGTCTTTACCTTTCTTAGGAAAACTAACAACAGTCCCCTCCCCAAAGGAATCCGAAACTTGACCACCCATTTACATGTAATTAAATAATTGTAATAATAAATCAGAGAACGCGATAAAGAAACTTTAAAAAAATTCCGCCGGAAAGCCATCCGGGCCACATACTTTACCCATAGGTAAGTTTTTGACCACTAATTCTAATTCTGATTTAGAAAATAACCACTGCATTGAATAACTTTCTACCTGCGCTAGGGAGGGCATATTGTATCTGGATAAAAAATTTAAGAGCTTGGAGTGATCTATTATTTGCTGCTGACTGTAAATCTGTTTATAGTGGGAAAACATAATAGCGCCAATAGCATCTGTCTGTGATACTTCAACTTTAGTAACAGGGCACTTTAAAGAATGGATTAACTTTGCGGCAACTTGCTCTTTTGCCTGCCATGCGAGGAGTTTCCCGGAAAAATTACTTTCCTCGTAAATCCTCTGGGATTTTATCGAGAATTGCTGTTCACTCTGTGAAAAAAGAAATGTATTAAGTTTACGTTTAGCCTCATTTAATTCTTTTTGTACATCACTGGAAGGATTAACTTGTCGCAGCAGAGTAAGTGAATGGATTTTTTGATAGAGTGAGGTCTTAGTTTGTTTAATAGTACGCCATTCTTCTGCATCTTTACTGATTATGATCCCACAAATAAAAGCTTTTAATGAGTCCCATATAATATGAAGTGGGGCTGTATCTAGATTACGTGCTATAAACTCAGAAATTTCAATTTTTAAGAAAGAGACCCAATTATAGTCCTGCAAATACATTTTGTTAAATATCCATCTTTTAGATGACTTAATCTCTTCGCATACTTCAAATTCAATTAACAACATTGCGTGGTCTGAAAAACCATTATGGAAACATTTTTGGTAGGAAAATTTTAATAGCCTTCAAGCCAAAAAAAATCTAATTGACATGAGGATCTACGTCTCCCAGACCAACACGTGAATTCTTTTTTCTGCGAAAATTTAGCCCGCCACGGGTCACAGAGATCCAATAAAGAGGTATTCTGCATAATGGATCTTCTTGATTTTGGTTTAGATTGTTTTCTTGGCCTACCAGTGGAATCTAATTTTATATCGATAAGGATATTAAAGTCACCGCCTATCACTATGTCCCCCTTAACTAACAATAAAGATTGAAATAACTCGTCATAGATTGGGGCACGATCTTCCACTGGGGCATAAAAGCAGACAAATGTAATTGGCCTTTTCCTACCTTTAATTAAGCACGTGACCCAACACCACCATCCTGACCCCCCATTTTCATACTGAACAATTTCTGCATCTAGATTCTGGTTTAGAAAAATAGCAACCCCACTTTTAGACTCTTGAGCTCATGAAAACCCTCTATATAACGACCAGGTTTTAAACATAGAGAAAGAGTTAATTTTAGCAGTAGAAATATGAGTTTCTTGAAGTATTAAGACAGCTGGTCGCATTTTTTTTTATTATTCAGCCCATTAACGTTGAAGGAAATCACTCTAAGCCCCCAATAGACATATATATATATATATAACTCAATAACAGTGCATTAAAACATACATCTTGCCAACTTATTTTTCCATCAAAATCCAACAAGAACTTCAATTTTTTCCTTTTTTCCCCACCCCCCACCCCGCACCCCACCTCAGGTGCTCTCCTCCAGCACCTAGTCCTGTGGCCCTGCCCTTCACCTTCACCTCCTCCCCACACTGGCCACCTGACACTCACCCCTCTCATGGAGGCACCTTGTTGTTGCGCCTCTTACCCTGTGATCCCCCTGTTCCTCCCCTACCCTCCCCTCCCCCCAAAATCATATTCAGATTAGCTCTGCAGTTGATTAAGAATCTCACGTGCCTCATCAACATCAGTAAACAAATAAAATTTGCCTTTTATCAGAACTTTTAACTTTGCCTGCTGTGCCATTGACGCTTGGACACCCTTTTCTTTAAATAATTGCAAAATCTTTACAAAGTCTTTTCTCCGTCTCGCAGCAGCCGCCGACATATCAGAGAAAATCCGACATTTAGTAGTAGGATTGGCATGAAATTGTCTTTGCTTGAAGGCTTGTGAAAGGATTGTCTCTTTGACCCGTACATCAGCAAAGTTAAAAATAATTGTCCGAGGAAAAGGAGAGTTAGGAAATGGACGAGCTGGAACTCGGTGTGCGCGTGTAATTGTTAGGTCTCCCTTAAATTCAGGGATTACCTCTCGAGAAAAGAAGGAAGTAATCCATTGCATCATGTCTGATCCTTCAATATTCTCTGGCACGCCTACCACTCGAAGGTTTGACCTTCTATTGTAGTTTTCTAACTCATCCAATTTAATTTCAAAGGCTTTTGAAGACTTACAGATAGTAGACACCTCCTTCTGCATAGTGGTCATATTATCCTCCAGCCCTGAAATTCTAGTTTCAGATTCTTGAAATCGATTTGTAAAAGAAGCCATTGAGTCTTCAATTTTGTCCAGACGGTTACTGATTACTGCCAATTCGGCCTTTTGAAATTGCTTCATTTCTCTTATTTCTCCTAGTATCAGATTTAGCATATCTTTTACTGAGATCTGAAAGTCCCCAGTAGTCTTAGTGTCCATTTACAAAATCGGGCTCTGTGTCATTGCATGTGCTGTAGCATCATTCAAATCTAATTTAGATTGCGGCAAGATAGAGAATACAGCAGAGGGGACAGACGTAGTTGAGACTTCATTCTTACTCGAAGATGCAGTTTTTAAATCTACAGACGGAGAGTCTATTAAATTAACCACATTACTAGTTGACGTTGTTTAATCTGTCGGGTTTAAGGGGGTTGGGGCCTCTGGTGAAGTTGCCCTGGTCCCAACTGCATTCGTGGTAACATTAGTAACATGCCCTGTGCCCTTTCGCTCAAATAAAGGGAATTGTTTAGAAACCTAAGGAGTAGAAATTACCAGGGCATCTTTGGGAACCTGTGGATCATGTGCTAGTATAGAATTCGCCCCTTGAACCATTTCTGGTGAATTAACTGCTATGCTTGATAGGGCCATATCCATCCCAGCCATAGGCAGCTCTAATACCTCCGTCGGCTCCTTCCCCTTACTAGTAATAGAGTTACAGGAATCTTGTTGCTGAGCCTGTGTTATATTGTCACTTGGAAGATTGTTTTCACCCTCTCCTGAACTCTCCGAATTTTCAGCAGAAGAGTTCTCCTTCTCTGTAGCAGATCCTGCCAGTTTAGCTTTTTCTGATTTCAGTTGTTGACACTTTTTTATCGCCCTGGTCCTAGCCGTCAATTGTTTGCCCATAATCAGATCAAAAGGCAAAGTACTCTCACCTCAGAGTCACTGATCTTCAATCTTTGGCAGGACAAAGTCGGCGTATTAGATACCAGAGAAAGCCAGAGCGTCAAAAATGTTAATACTTATGATTCACTATATCGCGATATCTCTTATTACTGGCAGGGTCCCAATTAGTTGAAGCCTTGCACATACAGTGATTTCAGCACAGTACTATATAATAGAGGTAGGAGGGCAAAGTATTCAAAAAGTATTCAAAAAGGTCAAAAAGTTCCAATAACCTCTGAGGTCGCTAGGAATGCTGGGACTTGAAGTGTTCAGTGTTCCGTACTATAGGCGGGTAAACACAGTCTTAATCAATCTTCATTCCAAAGTTCGAACCTTTCAGCCGGTTCTTAAATACTTGCTAATCCACTCTGAAAATTATAAGTTTTTCGAACTCAGCCTCTAAGGGACATTCAAATTTGCTGCAGCACTGAAAAGCGTTCTTCCAGAGTTTGCCACTAAAGGTGCCGAGTACAGCGTGCTCAATGCTAGGCTCCACACTTCCACACTTCTTCTCAATGATATCGCTGATTATTGCTTTCAATGAGCGCCTCTGAAAAACGTCTAAAGGCTAATTTTTTGTAAAAATGTCATTCCTCTTAGACGTACGAGGTGCGCTCCCCAAGCAACTTCATAACAATTGTGTACCTTTTGAGCCGGTCGTTTCTTTGTGGTTTTCTCTGCCTCCATTTTTTCCCCGCTTTTCCGCTTTTCCGGCAACAGCATGTATCCCCGCGGTCACAGCGGTCACAGCACATATCCTCTGCTTCAGTCCACACGGATTTCACCAGCACCGGTGAGGACGCTGCAAAACACCTCCCACGCCATCATCCTCGAGAAGCCGAATAGGGGGGAGGAGCAAGGAACAGGAGGCCCAGGTGCTACATGGAGGCGTGGAGCTCCACCGTAGCGGTCACTTTGTGTGTGTAATAATATCTGCAGAGGGGTGACTTGTTGGCTGGTGGGTGATATAGTGGTGCCCTTGTGGATGTGTTGTGTCCCCTAGCAGGGTGTCTGTGGTGGACTTGGACCCTGTGTCAGCCCGTGTGTTGTGTGTTGTATTTGTGTATTAGCGTACCTGCGGCATCGTCCGCGGCGGCCCAGTTGATTGTAGTACAGTAGCAGGTACATGACCGGATGCATATGTAGGGCTGGGTCCACGGCGTTCATGACCGGGTGGTGACGACAGGCTCTGTGCTATGGCGCTCCGCTATCGAGTTTCCGCCGTGTCTGCTTGGGCGGTGTCTCCGCTGCGGTGCGTCTGCCTGTTTGGGCCATTCTAATTTGTGGAGCCGTGCGGACATTATTCCGCGCGGTGGTGAGTCTCCATTGGCTACCACCGAGGTGCGGTGGCGGGCGCACTTTGATAGCGGTGCGCGTCGCTACGCGGCAGACTGGAAGTGACCTATGTTTTGCTATACTAATATGGCGGATATTAGTTCCGCTGCTCGCGGGTGGAAAATGCGTTTTTCTGCCCCGCCAGCACCGCGGTAGTGCCACCGCCGACATCCTTATGGACCCCATAATATTTAATAATAGTTAATAATATTTAATTGCCAATTAATGATTAACCAACAATAAATTACTTTTCAAAACCAGCATAATACCAATACATTTAATAATTACTTAATTAGATTTCAATTACTTCCAACCCTATTCCCCTATAAACGCACAACACACTCCAATAATAAAATAATACACTTAACATAATTATAAATGAATCAATTAATAAAAATGAATTACAAATTAATAAAAATTAATTACCAATTAATTAATTAACAACAATATAATTATCAATACCAGTTAATGAAAATAAATTATTACTTAATTACATTTTAATTATTTCCCATCCTATTCCCCTATAAACCTACAACCTGCTACATAACTTAAGCACAAACATTAATTAAAATTAATTTATAATTCCAAAAAATATTTATTAATTTAGTATAATTAAATTACTTACCACCCTATTCCCCTATGAACCTACAACCCGCTAGGGTACTAAAATACAAAATTAACTTAAAAAAAATTATTAACATATAAAAATGGTATACATATATTTGAAAACAAGTAGAACACAACAAAAAATATATAACACATACCTATTAAATACATAATTAAATACATTACAATAATATAAGTATCGATATTAGTAACATCGATATTAGTAACATTGATATATTTGATATCGATATTACTAACTTCAATATTACTTACATCGATATTAAAAAAAAATCGATTTTTCTTATCTTAGGGTCGATAGTCTGTCCATCAATATTCTTAACATCCATATTCTGTCCCTTCGATATTATCACCTCGATATTATTGTAGGTCGATTTTTAATTTTCAATATTTTGACTGATCACCAGCTAGTCCACGTTGGTCATGTTAGGGGGAGGTTCAAGAAGATTCTTGCTCATGTTAGTTAGATTATTGATGTTGATGTTTCTCAGATTGCAAACCAGCTATTTGGTTTAAGCGGTTGACCTTGTCTGAGCAAGACCTTTTCCAAGATGTGAAAGGAGATTTGGTGAAGATCGGACCAATCACAGGGTATAATATCATCAAGTTGAATGGTGTGGTCTCTAGCTTTGATAAGGTCAAGGATAGCACCCTTGTTGTGGGTGGGTCCATTGTAGGCTTGGATGACGTTGAGGTCGGAGAGGAAAGCCATAAAGGAGCAAACTAAGGGATCGTTTGTGTAATTCCAGTGAAGGTTGAAGTCACAGAGGAAGATATGGTTAGGGCGAAGGACCGAGGAAGAGGAAATGGACTCCATAATTTGCTCAATGAAGTGCAGATTATCCCCAAGTGGATGATATATCATGTGGAACACACAGACAATCTTGCCATTGTTCCAGATCTCAGTGACTAGGTGCTCACTGAAGATCATCCAAGCATTTTGAGCCTGTTTCAGCATCAGATGTCATTAGATTTGATCCCATATTGAAACCATGCCCTTTCTTGTCGTTTTTTTATAGAAACCATGAACTAAGTTAAATATATCTTCTTCACAAGTCGTTTTTGTATATAGCGCTTCGAGATACTACAGATGTATATTTTGAGAAACTCATTTCCAAGGTTACATTTTGCCTTGTATTTCCTTGCTCTTTTAATGAATATCAAATACTGTTTCTCACATGCAACCCCTCATTACAGGTCCATTACTCATTTGTTCTGTTCCATATCTTTCAAAATCATGTTATTTATGATGCTTTCACAAAAGTAGACTTGTGTTTCCCTGCTGACCTCTCTCTGAACTTCGCGTCTTATGTATGCTCTTAATCTTGGCATATCCGTCCCTTCGGCTTGCAAGCGTGCGCTTGTGAGGTGTCTGTAAGGAGGAGGGCGCAGGAAGGGGCGGCGGGCTACTTCTCAGGTGGTGGTCAACCAGGCTGAGCACTTTTCCCCGGCAGAGCTGATACGGTGTTCGGGGCCCTGAGCGTTCGGGAGTCACACTAGCATCTGGTGACGTCCCGCAACCCCAAAGCGAAGCCGAGCTGGAGATGGAGGCAGGCTGCTGGCATCAACATCAGAGGAGGAGGGGCAAGGCTAGCTCTGTGGTGTTTCCGTTTGGGGTGGAAGCAGGTGGCATTAGGCAGGTGCGACTTGCTTCATCCCCAGCAGGCCCTCAAGTATATAAGTATATAATTATACATGCTGCCCACTCGGGCCATCCCTAACTCCCGTGTTTTATTGCTATTTTAATTTTTGCCTTGCACTTTGCTCGGCCTTCCCCCTTGGAAGAAAAGGACACAAGGGAGACAGTGCCCGCAGCTCCATGCTTCGGGCCACTTGGACACTGTGGGCCCCATTAGTATGGCGGGCAGAAAAAGTCCGCCTGCCATACCCTCGGGAAACGGGACCGCTCGCTGAGGGTGCGGCGGTCCCGCACTCCTAATTAGTATGCGCCCGCCACACTGGCGGGCGCATGGAGCATCTGCAACATTGCGTCGGGCGGTGCAGAGAGCACCACCCTGCCGCAATGCCACAGAAGCAGGTTGTGAGTTTCAATGCACAACGTGACAGGCACTGCGCGGTGTCTGCCACGCTGTGCATTGAAATGCAGGGGGGTACCATAGGTAACCCCCATGTGCACTCCCCACCCCCACGGAGTTCCTGGGGGCCCACAACAGGCCCCCGCAAGCAGACTCTGCATGCCTTTCCGTGGCGAAAATGCCGCCACGGAAAGGCATGTTCCCGCCCACATTTTAATAGGGCTGGCAGTGTCTAACAGGCGCTGCTACCATATTGAACCCTTTTCCGCCCGGTCAACTTGTTGACGGGGCGGAAAAGCGGCGGACGGAAAGACCGTCCGCCGCAGACCCCCAGCCATTGTAATATGGGGGGGGGGTGTCTTTGCTGCAAGGTTGGTGGGCGGATCGCCCCCGCTGGGCCGGGGGTGACTACCGCCGGCCCGACCGGGGCGATCCGCCCGCCATCCTAATGGGGCCCTGTGTGTTTTTGGGCGTAGTAATACTCTCCGGCTGGATGGTGGCTTTGGTGCAGTGTATTGGGGTACTCCACATTGTACTCTACATTGTGTAATCTTGATCTCAGGCACAATTTCAGCATGCTTGTGCCGCCCTCCTGACATATACAACGGCTAAACCCTTTCAGGGCGGTGTGGTAGAGCCTGGTTCCAAGCTTTATGATTCACCACGTTTATTATTTACACCACGCTCAGTTAAGTGGAAAAAGTAGAACCTGCAGGAAAACGCTTGAATAGGGATCCATTCCTCACCAGATACCTGCCAAAGGTTCCTGTACCCCCTGATGTCAAGCTATCTTTTCAGTGAGTTTTGGCCTTGAAAATGCATATGTGGAGTTCGCTACTCCTGATATCGTACAAAACCAGGTTGTCAAGACAAAGAAAAGCAGGAGAACTTCCCACGTGCAAACAAGGGTCAGAGACAATATTTCTAAAAAATGAAACAATGGAAATTCCGATCCCTCTGGGGGAATCAAAAGATGCTGTAAGGCAAAAACGAAGTCTGTATTAGTCCCAGATGATGATTCTCTTCTTACAAAATCTCTGAAGATGAGCGGTGTTCTTAAAAGCCAGGACATGAAGGATCTCCAACCGCAGTGGGTCTCTCCCACTTGTAGGGAATGGAACGGCAGCTAGGCAAGCTCAAGCAGAAAACCAAGAACCTCCACACCAAGCCAAGGAGGAGGCGAGCCTAACAGGGGCCCAAGTGTGATCCGCTTTATAACTCTGTTATACTAGACATTGATTCTATTTATGTCACAGGCAGCAAACATTGTACAGTTCCAGTATTGGACATTGCCTCCCTAATTCCGCTTTGGCCCGTCTCCCCAGATGTTATAATAGTGGCAGCATTCCCTGCATGCGCTGCCCCAGGGGACGTTGGTGCAGGTGGCCTGTTTGCATCAACAATATATCTGAATATTCCGAGCAGTTCGTACCATTACTCTTCTTATAATCTCAAGTCTCTGGGCACAGAAACAAGGCCAGAGAGTCCTCTTAACAGACTCAAGATAAACTTATAAATCTGGACACAAGCAAGCCTGTCTCAACGCTCCATGCCCAAAATCAGAAATGGCGGAAGAACTCTACATAGGAGACAAATAATTGATCATAGCGACTTATCTATTTGATTTTCCCATTAGCAATGGCCCTAATAGCTCTAATCTGATTAGGCCAGGTAGCCCAAATGACTCCGTTGATAGAAGGGGCTCCATTGATTCCGGCTCCTCCACTTACACCGAACACCAAAAGGTGATAATGACCTATTGCCCAGGAAATGAAATACAGGCAATATCTGCAAATTTTGAACCAAGAAAAGTCAATCAAGGAAGATCAAGCCCTAGATCTTCAAACTGGGGTGGCAAAGTGACCTAAAGAACGATGATGGATTCAGCACTCCGTCCATCATCTCTTTGTGTTTGCCCTACATCTTCAGTCATCAAACTGGAAATCATGTCAGAGCTACTTTCATAAAAAAAGCTAGTAACAAGATCAATAATATAGGATCTACTTCAGGAACCACCACCCCCCCCTCCCCACATTGTTGCACTGCCACTTATTGAACCCCATATCCAAAAGGTATGACCAGTTTGGTAAGAAGCTGTTCTCCTCGCTCAGTTTGGGGTTGCGGTCTGTCAACACCGCCTGCCTTTTGGGCCGTTATTCCCACTCGTGTTGGGATACGGTTGCGGAAGTGCTGCCGCAGTGCCCGGTGGAGGTCCAGCCAAAGCTAGCCCAGTCCTTCGCGGAGGCAAGGGACGAAGCACGATATTCCATTCGGTGTGGGCTGGATACCACGGACTCGCTAGGCAGGGCGATTGCAACAACAGTGGCGGTTCGCCGCCATGCCTGGCTGAGGTCCGCCAACTTTTTGGGCGATGTCCAAGCATTCCTTATGGACATTCCCTTTGATGGCTGTCGCCTTTTTGGCGACAAGGCAGATAGCGCTCTGGAACGTTTTAAGGACTGCAGGGCTACGGCCAAGTCCTTGGGCCTCGGCCAACACCAGCAGACGTCCGCCTTTCATTCCTTTCGTGGCCACGGAAGGGGCGCCCCTCATGTCCAGCTAGCCACAGGCCACAGAACCCACCTCAACGTGGTCGCGGACGTGGTAACCGCCGTGGTGGTGCGGGGGGACACAGGCAAGGCCAGTCCACACCCGCCCACACAGCATCTGCCTCAAAATCCTCCTAGTCCGAGTTTTCAGGCCCATTTGATGCCAGTGGGGGGCAGGGTTCGCCATCACCTTCTCCACTGGTGCTCCATCCCGTCGGGCAGGTTTGTACTGCAAATCGTCCGAAGGGGCTACTCCCTCCCCTTCGAGGTGACCCCTCCAGCCATGCCACCGCAGTGCCACCACATGTCGGGGGATCACTTGCAACTTCTGCAGGAGGAAATTACACCCTCTTGGCCAAGGGGGCCGTCAAGCACGTTCCTGGGCCAGAAGTAGGACGTGGTTGCTATTCCCACTACTTTCTGGTACCCAAGAAGGGCAAAGGGGGCCTACGCTCTATCTTGGATCCAAGGAGCGTCAACGGCTTCTTCCGGAAGGAGAGTTTAAAGATGCTGACTTTGGCTCGGGTCTTAGCTGCCCTAGACCCCGGAGACTGGATGGTAGCGTTGGACTTGCAGGACGCATATTTTCACATCCCCGTCCTGCCGGCCCACAGGCGTTACCTGCGGTTCACGGTAGGCCACGAGCACTTTCAGTTTACTGTGCTCCCCTTCAGCCTTACCAGCGCCCCTCGATGTTTCACAAAACTGGTGGCGGTGGTCGCAGCTCATCTGCGCAGATTAGGGGTGTCCGTCTTCCCCTATCTCGACGATTGGTTGTTGAAGGCGGGCTCGCCCCAGACAGTGGTCAGCCACCTCCAGACTACGGCCGACCTCCTGCACCTGATGGGGTTCTTCATCAATGTGCCAAAGTCACACCTGTGTCTCTCTCAGAAGCTCCTCTTCATCGGAGCGGTTCTGGATTCGGCGCAGTTTCGGGTTTATCCTCCCGAACAGCGGGTTTGGGCTATTCAGGCTCTGATTCCAATCTTACAGCCTTTATCCCGAGTCTCGGTCAGGTTGACGCTGCGGCTTCTGGGGCTGATGGCCTCCTGCATCCTTCTGGTGCATCACGCCAGATGGCGGATGCGGGCTCTGCAGTGGGAACTGAAGTTTTAGTGGGCCCAGCATCAGGGCAACCTGTCCGAACACGTCCTGATCTCGGAGGGCACTGCGAGACAGTTGCAGTGGTGGCTCACGGACCGTGATTGGGTCAGCGGCAGATCCCTCTCCCTACCCCAACCGGAGCACGTAATTGTGACGGATGCATCCCTCCTGGGTTGGGGGGGCCACATGGGGGAGACGGAGATCAGAGGCCTCTGGTCTCCGGCGGAGTTCCGGCTCCAGATCAACCTTCTGGAGCTGCAGGCGATCCGGCTTGCACTGAAAGCCTTCCTTTCTTCTGTCCGGGGAAGTGTAGTGCAGGTGTTCACGGACAACACCACCACCATGTGGTATTGCAACAAACAGGGCGGGGAGGGGTTGTGTACCCTTTGTCAGGAGGCTCTGCGCCTCTGGCAGTGGCTGGAACACCAGGGCGTTTCCCTGGTGGTTCAACACCTGGCAGGTTCCCTGAACGCCAGGTTGGACAAACTCAGTCGTCGGAGCATGATGGATCACGAATGGTGTCTGAATCAGACGTGGCGCAAGGTCTCTTCCAGCAGTGGGGAGAGCCTTGGTTAGATCTATTCGCCACAGAAGAGAACACGCAATGTAATCAGTTCTGCGTGTTGGAATTTCTAAGGCGGCAATCGCTTGGAGATGCTTTTCGCCGCGAGTGGAGCTGCGGTCTGTTGAACGCCTTTCCGCCTATACCACTTCTGCCCAGAGTGCAGAAGAAGATCAGGCCCAAGTCATCCTTGTGGCTCCGGACTGGGCACAAAGATACTGGTATCCCGAGCTACTCAGCATGTCAGTCGATCCCCCGATTCGTCTGCCTCTTCAGGAGGACCTTCTGTCGCAGCAGCAGGGGACGGTCCTCCACCCGAACCTGTCCAATCTCCACCTTTATGTATGGAGATTGTGTGGTGACAGTTGAGGCCATTTGACTTGCATCCTGAAGTCTATGATGTGATTCTGGCAGCCAGGCGTCCCTCCACAAAATCGGTATACGCCTGCCGGGGGATACCGATGGAGCACGGTAAAGCACGGTAAATTGAAAGTGCTTGTTGCCTACTGTGAACCGCATGGTGCACAGCAAAGGCTGTGGATCCCCTTTCTGCCCCCCTTTAAGAGGTTCTCCTCTTTCTTCTTTCTCTTGCCCAGAAGGGCTCTGCTCTGGGCACTATCAAGGGATACCTCTCTGCCATTTCAGCCTTCTTAAGGCTTCCAGATCAGCCTTCTGTTTTCAAGTCCCCGGTTGTAAATAGATTCTTGAAGGGAAAACTCACATGTTTCCTCCTGTTCCTTTCGTGATGCCTCAGTGGGACTTGAACCTTGTTCTGACCTATTTGATGTGCGCTCCTTTCGAGCCACTTCACAATTGCCCTCTTTGTCTTCTTACTCTTAAGACTGCCTTCCTGGTTGCCATCACCTCTGCCAGGAGAGTGAGTGAGCTCTAGGCTCTATCTTCTCAACCTCCTTTCCTCTCTGTCCATCTGGACAAAGTTGTCTTGAGAACGCTTCCCTCTTTTCTGCCCAAGGTAGTCACAGCCGTCCACATCGGGCAGTCCATCACCTTGCCCACCTTCTTTCCGCCTCCGCATCCCTCGAAAGAGGAAGAGAGGCTCCACCGTCTGGACCCACACCGTGCGCTCTCATTCTATCTAGAAGGCACTCGCCAGTTCCGGGAGGATGACCAGCTCTTTGTTGGTTACGTGGGCGCTAAGAACGGACGGGCAGTGCACAAATGAACCAATTCTCGATGGGTCGTTTTGTGCATAAAGGCTTGTTATTCACTGGCTAAAAAGGAGCCTCCTGTGGGGCTGTGTGCCAATTCCACTCGGGCCACAGCAGCTACTAATGCCCTGGGTCGGGGAGTCTCCTTGCAGGTCATCTGTCAGGCAGCTATGTGGGCCTCGCTGCACACGTTCGCTAGACACTACTGCCTGGACAGCCAAGTCCGGAGAGATGGCTTTTTCGGCCATTCTGTTCTCAAGGACTTTCTGGTGTGATCATTGGTTCGCAGACCCACCACCGGGGTTGGTATTGCTGGGGTATCTATTCTAAGGTAAGAAATCTAACACTAACCGGTTTCTTTCAGATGCACAAGTTACTTACCTTCGGTAACGATATATCGGTAAGAAACAGTAGTCAGTGTTAGATTCTTTACCGCCCCACCCATCCTCCCCATTCTGCGAACCGATATCTAAGGTTAAGATTCTTCCCTTTGAGGGCCCTAGTTTCATGGCACCAGTGTCGGTTTTTATCATGGCTCTGCGTTCCTGGCGCGGAAAAGCTGTGTATAAGAACTGACGTCAGCGCGCGAGGGCGGCGTCTAAGTACCCTGATGACGTCATCCCGGCACCAAGGCCGCCGCCAACGGACGCAGAGCCGCAGACGACACCTACCGACGTGCAGGGGTACTGCTACTCAAAACTTTCCGGATCCAGTCTGACGCCTGGGGATATTCTAAGGTAAGGAAACTAACACTAACTACTGTTTCTTACAGATATATCGTTACCGAAGGTAAGTAAGCATTAAACTCTCAAAGCTCTCAAAGAAGAAAAGAAAAAGTTTGAAAAGAAAAAGTTTGAATAAACTAAACAAGAAACAAAAACATAAAACAAGGGTAGACCTTTACCCTATCTTTCGAAATTCCAAAGGAAAAACTTTAACTCTCACAATAGATCCTCCACAGGATCAGTCCAGCAGCTTCCCTTGTGAGCCCCAGTTATCTTTGGAATCCACACAGATTTCTCCTCTCAGTCCAACTAAAGGGACCGCAATTACTAAGAGAACGTCCACATCTGGTGCCCAAGCGAGTGTAATTGTTGATCTACCTATAAAAGCTGAGTCTAATATTAATCTCACCGCTTCATATACTCCCCAAGCTCTCAGGATAAAGATAACATCCCTTCTTTGATGCCTGCCTTTTCTACTAAAGGCTTCAAAGGAACAAAGACCACAGGGGCCCAGACCGAGGACATTGTACCCCCTAATGAATGCAGAGAAAGACATCCAGTCACCACCTTTCCACCATAGCCTGCTATTTCATCCAGTCTGTGGGGCGCACGACATCCAAAGCCAAGGACTCCCTATAAACAACTCTCTGGCAGTTCAACCTTACTCAATGACATCAAATTCTCCGAACAGACTTAACGTGTCGGAGACTCCTTTAGAACTGGAACACTTAGACAGACCAAACACTTTCCACTGAAATACCTCCGCCTATATACATGCACCTCCGTATACAACAATTGCTGCCCCTCATACAAGCCCTGCAGAAATGAACGCGTCCAAGGAATTCCTCTGGCAAATTCCCCAAAATCTTGGGGCCAACAAGAAACAGAGAATCTGGAGGGGATTCCCATTTTCCATCCCGAAAATATTTCTTGTGGCAAGGAAGACATATTAAACAGGAGCAACTTACTTAAATTGCTGTCATCCTTACCTGAGATGGGGCAACTTAAATCAAAGATCAGACCTATATTATGTTTATCCCTGGTCACAAAGAGACCTTAAATGAAGCCACAAAGGTACGATTTAGAAATAAAGAGATAGTCAGGCGGGTAGAATTCCATTACAAGATCTTTGAAGACTGTGGAAAAACCATAAGTAAACCAGTGAAACTATAATATCCCTGGTTGCTAGCATACAAACACTCTCATTACCAGTGTAACTCAGCACTGTGAGGCTCAAAGAGCTCTCCATATTCTCAGTCTTTAATAGAGCCGATTATGATCTCAACTTATCAAGTAGCGAACAAAAGAGCCTGCTGGTTTACGATCAGTAACCGTGGGGGAGAACTCTGCTCTGCCCGCGGAGTGTGCAGAGATGTGCCTACTCCGCGTTCTGCGGAGAACGCAAATTCCCGCACACTCCGCAGCGGAGCGAGGTAGGCCCGCAGCCCGCCTCCACCCCCTATTAAGATATAAGTTACCAGTCATTTAAAAAAACTAAAAACCACTTACCTGTTTACTGCGGTGTCTCCGGGCTGCCAACCTCCTCTTCCTTGCCATATGGGTACTGTTTGAGAAAACTGTGCATGGGTGAGCGCCGGCTCATGTGCATTTCTTGCGCGCGTGAAATGACCAGTTTTCTCAAACAGTACCTGTGTGGCGAGAAAGAGGAGGATGGTAGCCCGGGGATGCTGCAGTAAACAGGTAAGTGGTTTTTAGTTTTTTTTAAATGCCTGGTAACTTATATCTTAATAGGGGGTGGAGGCGGGCAGCGTAGAGGAGCTCCACGGAGTTCCAAGGAGTTTGTTTCCAACTCCACTGGCCCCGCATAGCCCTGCTACGCACACTACGCCCAGGTTTAACGAAGAGTTCTTGCTAAAATCTTACGTGTCTATAAGGTACAGGATTCTTTACAACGCCAACATGCAAGAGCTTAGCTTGGATTTGGAAATGTGCTCATGGAATATACAAGGTTTAAATTCTCTCCTGATTTTTACAAGTTTTTGCTCGAAACCCCTAATCCCACCCCTTGGCAATAGGAAGAGGACAACATTTGGGGAATCCCTGAGATCGCTCTGGGATATCAAAAGAAAGACAAGGTGGTCCAGAAGTTTGCTGCCTTCTTGAATGCCTTTTACTTTAGAACTTTGAATAGAAATGGGGTCAGGGACCTTCCAGCCGCCTGCACATATATATATATATATATATATATATATATATATATATATATATATATATATATATATATATATATATATATATATATATATATAATGAGCTCCTGTGCATCTCTGATGGGTTATATTTGGATATCAACACAGCATTTTATGTGGGCAAGCAATTTTATAGTGTGTCACACATTGACGAGCGACTATACAAGATTATCCTGTACCCTCCATATGGGTACTCCTAGATTGACACAATTACAGTCGGTACAGAAGAACAAAATGGTCAACAACGTCCTCTCCTGTGGCCCAGATGGAGCTGAGAGTATCTCTCCAATATTAGGCAAGTAATGACCTGCCCTCAGCTACAATCTGGATGAATTTACTGGAAGAGCTAACAGACAGATTTATAAGCAAGGCTCAGAAGTCAAGCAGCACTACCATCCAGAAGGGATCTTGTAATCCGGCGTTAAGGGCTCTCAAACGAGAATTAAATCAACTTCAGAGGACAGTGAATAACATTACCAATACTACTGTACAAGCAGCAGATATCCAGAAGGGCAGGGTGGGCTTTAGATCAAAAGTGGGGGAAAATTCCCGCACCAAGGGTGAACAGGCATGAACCAAATTATATAACATGTTGAAAAGCAAAAATAAGGCAAAATTCTGGAATCTCCTCAAAACAAGGTTGAGCTACAGCGCTCATAATACTTCCGCTGCGGTGTCGCCTTCTAAGTGGTCTGACTACATATTTAATTTGTGCAATTAGGTGAAAAATTAGTGCAGTCAAATTAGATTTATTGTATTCTGGCCTCTTTTGGAGCCGCAGGACCTTCAAACCCAAACGGCTTGCCCATAAGATTATTTAGAAATGGTACAGGTGAATGGGAAGCTTTACTAAGTCCCCTTTTTAAAAACTTGGTGATAATAAAGTGCCTGATAGCTAGAGAGGTGCCATACTACTCTAATTTATAAAAAAGGTGCGTCTGACAACCCATCTAATTTCTGGCTCATTGCCCTACTCAATGATATTTCAATGATGCCATATACCAATGACACGCAGCTACTCATCTACTTGGACCCAAAAAATAACAGGGATGGGGGAGACTATCCTCCTGTCTGACAAGAGTCAAAGATTGGATGACCTCGAACTGTCTAAAGATGAATAGGGACAAAACTGAATTATTACTTGTCGGAAATAAAGCAATACCCAGGCCCTTGACAGGCTGGCCGGCCTGTCTAGGCAATCCACCCGCCCCACAGAAATAATAAAAAAATCTAGGGTTCTGGTTAGAAACTGATCTCTCCATGGTGACACAGGCCAAGAAGGTCGCAGCAACCTGCTTTGGACTGCTTAGAAGCCTCAGGAAAATTTTAGACAGAATTCCCACACAGCTCAGGAAGAAGATGGACCACTCACTGGTTACTTCGCGACTAGACTATGGAAACTCACTGTTTTTGGGGGCACCTAAATGTGTCACCCGCAGAATGCAGATGGCTCAAAATGCAGCTGCAAGGCTGCTGTGCAACACTCCTGCACGGGAGCCAATAAAAAAGCATCTACTTGGACTCCATTGGCTACCGGTAGAAGCCAGAATAAAATTTCAAGTACTGTTTATTACCCATAGAGCACGCCATAATAGAGGTCGCAAAAAAAGTGCAAAGCTAGTATCTCCCTACATTCCAAACAGGCGGCTACGATCCAGCACGGAGGAACGTCTAAAACAAACAAAGGCCAGGAGGGAGGGATGGGGAGGAAGATCTTTCTCCCACCTTGCTCTCAAACGCAAGAACGCCTTGCCTCTGAAATACAGATTGATAAACAAAGAACTACAGTTCCGCAAAGTGATCAAGACCCGGCTGTTCACGCAACATTTTAATACATGGTTAGCCCATATTCAGCTTCTGACCTCTTAGCGCTGGGAAGCCTTAGGGCAGCCATGCGCAATCCATAATAATAATAATAATAATAATAATAATAATAATGTGGAAGGTAAATGCTTTACTAAACTCTTAAACAATGAGTTGGAGGAGTGGACCAAACCTGGGGCCTTCATACCCATTACTCAATTGGGTTTTAGACTTGGGCGTGGCACTGTAGATAACATTAACAAAGATAACATATCTTCGTTAATGAATTCTGCAAACTGTAAAAAAGGCACCTCTGTTTATGTCACCTCAATAGATTTTAAAACTACATTCGACAAAGTGGACAGAGGGAGACTTTGGCAGAAGCTGTCAATTGGGGTATCGCGGAAAATCTATTATGAGCCTTTAGAAGCCTGTAGATGGCAACGTGGGTGAAAGTAACACCTAGGGGCCCATTAGGATGGCGGGCAGATTGCCCCCGCCAGGCTGGTGGCAGCCACCGCCAGCCTGGGGGCAATCCGCCCGCCATCCGCACCTAAATTCCCCCCGCCATATTAGGATGGCGGGGGGGACCACGGCGGACAGAAAGACCGTCCGCCGCTTTTCCGCCCCGGTCGCCTTATGACCAGGGCGGAAAAGGTTTAAGATGGTGGCGGTGTCTAATAGACACCGCCAACCATATTATGATGGGCTTGTGTAGATGCCTTTCCGCGGCGGTGATGCCGCCACGGAAAGGCATGCGGTCTTCACTCTGGGCGCCCCCTGCGGGGCCCCGGAGTGAAGGAGAGGTGGGGGCTGCACACGGGGGTATCTGTGGCACCCCCCTTCATTTGCATAAACAAAGAGGCAGGCACCGCAAGGTGCCTGCCGCTTTGTTTATGCAAATGCATTAATGCATTTATAGCATTGTGGCGGGCGGTGCAGAGAGCACCAGGACCAGAAAACAATGTTTTCCTTCACAATGATACATGGTTCAGACAACATCGAGGGGTAGCCATGGAATCAAAATGTTCTCCCTCTTTTGCCAACCTGTTTGTAGGCTGGATGGAAAAGTTCTACATCTGGTCCAAATGCCCGTCCATATTAATGAACTATGTAATTTATTGGGGTCGTTACATAGACGACGTTCTATTAATTTGGACAGGGGATGTTGCTTCTTTACATGCATTTTGCTCCTTTCTTAATTCCAACACATTTAACATTCAGTTCACGAACCATCTACATAAAGAGGAGATCCCTTTTCTTGATCTCGGACTGTACATCAAAGGTAGCTAAATCCTTTCTGCTCTACACAGGAAACCAACGGCGTGCAATTCCGTATTACATGCGGGTACCTCACATCCGAAATCGCAAGTAAACTCAATACCATTGGGGGGATTTACATGCCTAAGACGAAATTGCAGTGAGGATGAAATATATAAAATGGAACGACATCAAAGATCCAATCAGGAATCACAGAGTAAACAAGAACTGTCTCGAAAAGCCCATGCCAGTTAATGCGAGTTTTTAAATCAAGATCCAGGAAAAGCAGTGTATTTGGCCTCCCCATGAAACTGGCCATCAAAAAAGATCTGCTGAGACCGAGGTGTGGTCTAATTCCACTAGAAGGCTCCAGATGTTGGTGGTTTTCAGAGTCTATGGAACATAATTTCCGCCTATGCAGTTATAAAATGGAAAGTCTCTCACATGTGATATGTGTTTGCCCTGCCTTGAAAAACCTAAAGTATTACTTGCTGAAACCCCTGTTTTGTAAACTCAGCCAATGTGAAACGGCTATAATAGCATGCCTAAGTGGTGTGAATCCTTCACAGACTCCTTAGTACAATGGTACATATCCTGGTGTAGCCGTTGCCCGAGATAGCGGTATTAGGGTACGTGGTGCAAATCCCTTTTAAAGTTTGTAAATTCGCCGCGATCTCATTGCTTTTAGCTAAAAGAGAAGTTGCAATAGTTTGGGGTAGCAAGAGAGCTCCTACGACGAAGGGATGGCTCCAAAGCATGGAGACCTGCATAATAAAAAGTGATATGTACCCCAATAATGTTCCGGTGTCCTCTAGACCCAGTAATATTTGGGGCCCACTTCACATTTTTTTGGCCGCAAAGCAACAAATTGCCATTACACAACAAGGACAGGGAAAAGAGCCAACGGGGGTGGAATGATAGGGGTAATGCATTGGTACAATTGTTGTTGAACTGTGTCAATGTCGTGCTGAACTGTAATACACTGTTGATTATATTGAACTGTCGTGGTCGAACCGTGCATACTGTTTAATACCACTGTACGCTGTGCTCTGCAATGTCTTTTTCATAAACTTGATAAATAAAGTTTAAAAAAAAGTGGTGTGAATCTGCAGCTATCTGCTCGATGTGTAAAATTCCTTAGAGAAGCACTGAAGCTACTGAACTTACGGTCTGATAGTTTTTAACTGTCCTACCCTTTGGCGACTGCCCATTCCTTTTAACCATTTGAGCTGGATCATATTTGGCCTTTTTGACTTTTTGTATGTGTATTTGTTCGTATCTAAAGTTCTGACTAGCATGGTGAATTTAGAGCGGCACCAGCACTTTATTTGTGATCTCATTCATTGCACCTGTGATTGCATAAAGTATAACTAGCAGGGGTGGCCGTGGTTGCTCCAGTACCGAATTTGATTAGTTGACCTCAGCCAAAATGCACAGTGTTCCCTTTTGAAGAATCGTCGCATTGCACTTTACTAATAACAAAATCATTGTATTGCCTTTTCTTAGAACTGTGGGAATGGCATACACTTTATTTACAAGGAGTAGGTTGCTATGTTGGCTGAATTTGATGCCCTTTTTTCACTTTAGTGGACTAGGTTCGCATTGGAGTGGAGTGCTGCTTGTGGCATTGATTGATTGTATTGTATTATGTTTTTAGATCTGTGCTATCTGTTTTACTCATACAGATTTTTTATATTGTGATGGTTTACATATATATATTTAACTGGTGTGGAGATTTGTGTGTACACCTCCCTAAAAGAAAGGTCTACATTGTTTGTCGAGTGTCTAAAGGCTTTTCTAAATGAGGGTCAGGTTGGATGTGTGGTTATTTCAGATTCCATTATTCAGGCTTCATTTGACCTTCTGTGCTTCTCAGTGTCCTGATGAGGCTCCTGGGGTGCTATTACTGGTAGCTTCTACAGTTGTCAGGCACTGGAGGTGGTTCAAATGTATCCAGTTCTCTACAGTGTTTTTTCTGCAATCCCTAGGAGAACCTGTAGATTTGATGTTAAACTCAGACGTAATCACTTCACTTCATGTTGATTGTCTTAAAGGGTGGAACCTCCTCAAAAGAGATGCTAAAGTAGCATCCGATAGTGTGTTCTCATGTGAGAGCCATAAAAGTGCACTGCAATGCAATACACCGATGGACATCAGGAGAGACAGTGCAAGTGTTTCCCCCTTCAACAAATAAACAAACAACCGAGGCAAGGCGAAGGAGGAAACACCCAAACAGCCTTTTGAGTTTTCTTAAATGACATTCCATGGCTTCTCTGTAGGGATATTTTTAAAAAGTGCCACCGTAGCTATTAAGGGGGTTTGAGTTGTTGAATTCAACCCCAACTTGTCCTTGTACCTCCCCCCCCTTGGCAAGGTGTGGGAGATAAGACCCTTAATGTACCATCTATGAATAACCCTTGGTCAAGATGGTACTAAAGAACAGCTCCCACCCTTTTACCTCATAGGGGAGAATGGGTTTAATCCCCTTCACACACTGGCGCCAAGCATGTCGGAGACTATGCACACTGCCCAAGTCCTTGGACAAGAGAGCCGTAAGGGAATAATTAACCATATTGACCATGTGCAAGGTGGTCTATAAGGCCCCTAGTGCCCTTCTCCATCATCATCCTTACACAAGACTGGGATAGAATTGGATAATTCCCCTATCCTGGTGAACAGAGGAAGCGTGAGAAGTAAAAATGCCCTTGCTCCATTGAGTTAGTCATGGGCGATATAGAGCCCCTTATTGCCCCACTCAGCATTGACTCTCAGGCAAAACTGAGGAGGCTAAATAATATCCACTGTCCTTTGGCAAGGCAAAAGTAACAGTAAATGTACATTTAACTTAACCCTCATGGACAAGGAGTGGAGGATTCATCACATTACACCCAACACTGGGCAAGAGGGATAAGACCTGCTAAGGCCCTCCCTATCCAATAACCTTTCTGCAGTGCAGGAGGATGCTATAAACACCCTTTGCTCTTGGGCAAATCCAACAACACATGTAAACCCAAGAAGAATTATGCACAAGATTCTTTGAGAAGGCAAGTGTATTGCCATAATCAACCCAGTACCATTGGGCAAGACAATTGATAAGCAATACATATTTCCAAAGCCTTTGTGAAAGGCCTGGAGGATATTCTGCACACTAACTTCAAGCTTTGGTAAGACAGGGATAGGGGAATAATCACCCCCTCCCTTGGGCAAAGTGAAGGATAAGATCACTGCTCTCACCCAACCTCCATTGACAACAGAGCACTGTGGCAAGGGGTTAAGGAAGGCCTCCTCAGCCTTGGGCATGGTAGTGGGGAATAAATATTCCCCCACTCTAGGGTCAGGATTGTTGAGATTCCACATAATGTCCGCACCGTTGGGCAAGACAGTGGTAGGGACATCACTTTCCCACCCATGGGTGGAGCAAGGAGGCACGAAGCAGCTTATCCCACTCCATTCTATAGTGCAAGACTGGAGCAGGGAAATACTCATCTACCCTGTCCTTGGCAGGGGGGTTATAGGTGACAGCTGGTCCTGTGCCATATTTGAAATTGGAAACATGCCAATGGGTCACCTGGCAACTGTCCTATGCTTCTTTTACCTGCAGAAAACATGAGTGGGAAGTAGGGCTAGAACAGCTGTCATCTGCCCTGACACCATGTTTGCCATAGGGAACAGAGCATATTGCAAATTAGGTTTACGTTAAACTATACAAGAGTCACACCTCTATAAAAACGAATGAAATTGCCTGAAAAACTTAATGCTACGGAGAGCGCAAGTTGACTGGGTTATGATAGTGGCTACAATAATAAGACATGAAATTCACAAGTTAAGATATGTCCTTAATTTAGCATCCATCACACCATTTTCACCCAGACTTAACTCTCACTCTGCTATGCACTCTTTACAGCCTCCAACATCTTTTCTCTCGTACAGTACCACATAACACAATGCAACATATCAGAAATCTTATTTGTAATGAAAATCATACATAGACTCTAAATTTACAAACACAAAACATTTTACAACAATACACAATGTACTATCCTACAGAGGTACTTGGCAAGCACGTTATAATGTGCCCCAACAAAATAATAACGACAGAGCACTGAAGCCATTAATCTTGGATACTTACACTAACAATACTTAAATGGAAACATCTCAACTCAATTTTGTTTTCATTCATCCACATGCTTATTCAGTCTCTCATTCACATCTAATTTTCACCTACTACGTGTAATGCAGAGAGTGAAAATTGAAGTAGGATGAGTAGAAGGTTTTGTTAAGGTAGTTACCGTAAATTGTGAATTTCATGTCTTGTTAGGTTTATGTTATAGTCAACTATTAAATACCCATTAACTTCTCTTCAGTTTGCGATATTCCAGGCAGTATTTGGTTGACCTGTATTTAGCTGATCGGACAAGGGAGCGATTTATATAAAATTAGAAATTAGAAATCAATTTGCTGAGAGAACTGGAGCCTTATTTAGTATTTGGCGGGCAGGATACAATGTCACAAATATGGTGGATATCCCGCCCACTATAGAACAAGCGGGTTATTGTCAATGGCAGTTGTAATATGTCTGATGGGATACCAACATGTTGTAACGGCATATCCATCTGCCAAACACTAAGCAGGACGCTGAGTTACTTTGGTTAGGGGTGAAGAGTTAGGCCCCATTTAGAGTTTGGAGTGACAGTAGCATCAGCCAACTGAATACCACATAGTAAACCACACAAACTCAGTGTGACTGCCATCTTGGGAATCCCCCTAAAAACACTTGTGTAAGACCATCACACATGAGAGACCCACTTCGGAACAATATGAAAGTGAGCCAGACTACATATACATCTGACTATTGTGGTTGCAGAAGAAAATTCCCCCTATTTCCTTGTAGCAATCGAAGCAAACTATTACAAAAGCTCTTAAGATAAAAAATGCCTGCCAGAAGTTCTCCTCTAAATATGTGAGACATTTTATGCATAGGGTATATAGAATTACTTAAGCTGAATTACCCTATAAGGTAAAACATCTACATCAGAAGGTATGACTAAAAAAGGGTCTCTGTGTATCTAGAATTGTACAGAGCCGTTGTCTGATGATCATGCACACAGATCACTGGACAGAAGGTATGGTTTTCTGGAATACACGATTAAAACAAACAATCCACTGCTGGGGTATATCAACATCTCCTTATTAATTCTAACAGACACAACGAGCAAATAGAACTACATTTCCGAGCTTCCTCCTAGCCCAATGATAACAACATGTGCAACACGATGACATGATGACATCATAAGCATGAGGCGAGGACATCACCAGGGCCGGACTGGCCATAGCGGGCACCGGGCAATCCCCCGGTGCGCCGCACGGGTGGGGGCCGGTTTTGGGCCCCTGGGGGCCGTTTTTGTTACAGGGCTGTTTTTGCAGCATAGCTGCAAAATCGGCCCTGTACCAAAATCGGTCGAAAACCGGCCCCGACAAAGAGCTCGGCGGCACCTCCAACGCCCCCCAATGGGGACGGGGGGCCGGCTAAGCACGTTGCCAGGGCCGGTTGTGGTTCCAAGTCAGGCCCTGGACATCACCGCGAAGGAAAGGCTACTGGGAACACCTGTGTAGTGTTCTTTTTAGGTCGAGCCTAGAGGCAGTGCGCATGCCCTGCTCTGAGAGGCATGCTGTAATCCCTTTGTTAGATTTAAATACGCCCCCGCTTTTTGATTGGTTGCTTGGCTGTCATTAAAAAATCTATTGCTTTGGTTGGTGAACAGTGTTCATTTGTCCCGCCTTGTCTCTGTTTTGTAACCCCCCCCTAGGGACTGCCCCTGCTACATGGATCCTTTCGCTAGTGGTCATAGATTTTCATTTAGTGTACAACTTTTTTCAATCCGCCATCTCCTCTCCACTTCTGGGTGCATGGCGCTGCATCCAGAGCCAGTTCCCTTAATCCCCTGTGCCTTCTGACAAAACCTCCTGTTTGCCGCTTCGAAGCTTCTGTTCTAAATTGTAAAAAGATTTTAAGCGGCCCTTCATTTATTTATAAACTGCACCGCTTTAACTTTACATTTAAGGAGCAGAGCTGAGCGCCGTGCTCTGCACGGCGCTGTGCAACTCCTCCCCTGTTGTTGGTTGCTTCCCCAGCTTCGCCCTGCTAAAAATATGAAAAAACAGTGAGAACACAATGGCTATGCGCACTCATATTTATAAACTATGCATCTGTACCTTTACATTTAAGGAGCAGAGCTAAGCACTACACTCTGTACTGTGACATGCAACTCCTCCCCTGTTGTTGGTAACTTCTCCAGCATCACCATGCTAAAAATGTGAAAACACCAAGAACACAATGTTGAATTTTGTGGTCAGGCTACACCAGTTCAAAGCAAATCAAATCATCTTTATTCGGTTTCCGTTTTTTGAAGACCATAAAAGTACATAAAAACACAATAAATAATTAAAAATTGCATTCAATTTGAATCAGACGGTACAAAGGAACTATTGTTAGACTTCCATCTTATATCAAATATCAAAACAGGGTTCACCATCAGGAATCATAAGTTCAATCGATGCCTAATACAAAGTTTGAGATACTGAACAACCGATTTAGTCATCAGGTTGTTTTCCAGAAATTGTAGTGCCAAATAGGCTGGGCGGCATCTGCGAATTTTTAGAACTTTTAATACTGGTAATATCCATCGTCTGCGTAATGGAGTATAAAATTTACAAAAGAATAAAACATGGATTGTGGACTGTGATGACATTGAATCACAAGGGCATACTGAGGTGTTATGTGTCCAGTCATTTTGTTTGGGAAACAGAACCAAGTAGTGATATAAATTAAACCTAAAATGGGTAAGAAGAAGTTTTTCAAATTGTGTTAAATCATACTGTAGATAGGGTTGGATGGTAGGAACCAGCTGAATTAATAAACAATGCTGAACTGATGCCTTCCCTATTTCAGTCAGCAACCGAAGTTGAGATAAATGTGACATACAAAGTATTTTGAGATCTTTTTTTGATATGTCTGTTACTGACAGTGGATCATCAAAAAACCTCGGGAAACCAATGTCTGTAAAAAAGGATTCCACGTAGGCCAACCATTTTATCTTTCTCTTGTTGTCTAAGTTCAGACAGTCCTGAATTATTGTTCTGGTGAGCTGGCACTCGTCCGTGGCCCATATTCTACGCCATAACATGATGGGTTGGATTTTGATGATATCGGAGATGAAGTCAACCCCGAGTTCGAGGTGACAACCATATGTGGTTGTGCTTCTCGGGACGGCCAGTAAAAATCTAAGAAAAGAATTTTCCACTTTTTGGATTTGTTCGACGTTTGTCATTCCCCATACCCCTGCTCCGAAAGTTGCAGTACTTATGCATTTGGCGTTATAGATTTTAATCATTTCGGTCGGAGGTCTTTTTCCGAGACGAAGAGAGAAGGCTTTTAATGCACCGACTGTTCTTATGAGGGACAGTTTTTGGGAGTTGACTGCTTCTTTCCAGTTGAAAGCCTCGTCCAAGGTGATGCCTAGATAAGGGTACGTGTTTGTTCTTTCAAGGGGTAGATTGTCTACATAGATAGTTTTTACTTTTTTCCCCTTGGTGCCCACATGCATCACATACGTTTTTTTTATGTTAATTTTCAAATTTAAGCTGGTCATGAAGGAGCAATAATTATTTAGAGCCCGTTGAAGTTGGAGAGGAGTTTGGGCAAGGATTACCGCGTCGTCGGCGTATAATAACGCAGGAATCTGGCGACGACCGGCTTCAGGGAGATCTTTTACATCCTTTAGCATTGCGCTCTCGAGGCCATTGGTATAAAGCGTAAATAAGAAGGGGGCCAGTACGCACCCTTGTCTGACCCCCTTCTGTATGGGAAAGCTGTCTGTCAATTGTCCACCTGTCCCGAATCTAACCTTTCCTGTGGCTCCTGTATATAGTTCGCGGAGAAAGTCAACTATTGATGGTTCAATCCCCATTTGCAGCATTATTGTCCAAAGTTTAGAATGTTGCACACAGTCAAATGCTGCAGTTAGGTCGACGTAAACCATGTGTAGGGAAGATTTTTTTGCGTTTACGTATTTTCCGACCAATAGTGTTAAATTTAGCACTTGATCCACTGTACTCAGTCCTGTCCTAAATCCATATTGCAGATCTGAGAGCACGCCGTGTTCTTTCGACCACTCCTGGAGACGATCGAGAAGTATACGCCCCGCCATCTTTCCTATCGAGTCCAGGAGGGAAATTGGGCGATAGCATGAAGGACTGTCCCTGTTGCCCTTCTTAAATATGGGGACGAGTATCAAAGTGGACCAGGAGTCGGGGAGGTTAGTGTTCTTTGCCGCGTTCAATATTTTGGTAAGGAGGGGGGACCAGAGGTCAGGTAAAATTTTATAGAAGTCCATTGGGACCGAATCAGGTCCTGGTGCTTTTCCTGTTTTGGCCATCTTTATGGCTTTTGTCGTTTCGCTCAGTGTGAAATGAATGGCTATTGGGTAATTCATGGGAAGAAAAGGTTTCTGGGCGGTTAGGTCTGCAGATGTATCCTCACCAAATACTCCTGAAAAATGTTGCACCCAGTCCTGTGCATTTATAGCTACATCCAGGGACGGATCATCATTATTGTCCCTTAAGAAGGGTTTTTTTTACTATCTCCCAGAAAGCTGAGCTGTCTTTTAGGGAGCTACTTTTCAGTAGTTGTATCCAGAGATTTGCTTTAAGGTCCTTTTTTCTTTTTCTGATTGCTAGCTTGTAAATTTTTCATAGGTTTATGACCTCTTGTCTGTTTCTGTCTTTTTTTGTTAGGGCCCTCTTTAGTTCCGAGTAGGCTTTGGTACATTCTGTGTCAAACCATCCCGTTCTTATTGCCTTATTAGATTTTAAAGATTTGGTTAGTTCATTTCTTATGTTCAGCACGATCTCTTCGTAGTAAGCCATGATCTCTGTTGAAGATGTCGAGGGATCTAGGCACTTATCAATTTGATTTTTACAGGTGTTGATTATTCGTGTATTTACAGCTTCTTGATCTATTTTACTCCATTTGAGGGTATATCCATTTAATCTATCCAATGTTAGAACTTCCTGATTGAGGAAGGCGAAATTGACCTTGTCTTTTTTCGTTCGATGGATCAGTTCTTGATAGGTCAGTCTTAATGGAAAATGGTCACTGAGTACATTATAGAGCACCTCAAAGGTATTGACACGTGTGGCTTTGTTAGTAGATATTAATATATAGTCAATTAAAGTTTCGAGACCTCTTCCATGAAAAGTGGGAGTGAATTGAGTTATAGGAGTTTTTAACAGGTTGGCAAACCCTATATCTAGTTCGGCCATGATGGCCTGCATATTGTTGCCTTCAGTGGTGTGGGAGAAGTGGGTGAGGCAGTGTCCTTGTTCGTCTGGGGTCCCACAAATGAAGGTGTTGTTTTCATTTTATTTATTTATTTTACAGGCTTGTATAGCGCTGGCGTCGACTCCCATAGGAGCATCTCAGCGCTTTGCATATGTGAAGGTTAAAATCTCCTCCCCAGATTATTGTATGAGATACTTTGGCGTGCTTTGTTTTGAGATCGTTGGTCTGGTTCAGAATTTCATTTAGGGTGTTGGTCAACTCCGTCGTATTCATATTATTGTAAAAGTTTATGATGGTATAAACCTCACGATTGATTCCTTGAAGGTTGATGATTTGAAAGTTCTGATGAAGTACTGTGAGAGTTGTTTCAAGACGTGGCCAGAGGTTAGAAACGTATACTGTTAAACCTCCTTTGCTTCTCCCTGAGTTTGATCTTATTGCTTGAGAGAAGAATGTTTTATATCCCAATAAATGGATTGGATTGTTAAGCCATGTCTCCTGAAGACAGATTACATCATTCGATTTAATCAGGTCAAGGAAGGTTTTTTCTGCATATTTGGTCGCTAGTCCTGCAACATTCCAGAAGAGCACCCTCTTGTCTGGATTCTCTGGGGTTGCAGTAGATGTCAAATACTGAGCCGTAGTTTCTTCGTATTGGATGGGTTGCAGATCGAATGTCGTGTTTTGAACAGTTGCCTGCATCTTTTGGGGTGCTTGTATTATTGATGAGGGTCTCGTATACACCTTGGAAAGACATTGTAAATCATGTGCCATGTTTGCCTTGATTTGGGGTTTTTGCATCGTAGTTGATTCGTTTGTCCTAATCTTTAGCGTGGGGTGTTCTTTATTGGGTAAATTGCTTGAGGGGAGACTTTCTACGTTGTATGGGGGAAGACTATTTTCCGACAAGAAAGTCTTATCATTAAACCGTGGTGATGGTCAGTCGACCATCTCTAAACAACTATAGGTGTTAAAGGTTGGTATTCCGGCCCATGATTCCCTCTGTGGTAATTGGTGATCCCTCCTGCCGTAGGTGTTCCATTCATCTCGATCTTTTTGGTCATACCCCCATTCTCCTTGGAATCTGCTCCTTTGGTTGTTTCCAAAGCCCCAGTCGCCCTGATTCCTGCTACTTTGCTCGTAGTGATTCCAGGACCAATTTGATGGCCAATTAGAGTCCTCGGCATGATGACCTTGTCGAGGGTAGAAGAAAGATAAGCGTTTGGTGTTAATTCCGCCACTACCTTCCAATGAATCCCAGGAGCACATATAGTCCACAGCATGGGGATTTTCAAGGTTGACTATAATGCAGTCACCAGGGATCGTTTTTGGTTGATGACCTATCCATGAAACCCTTCTAACTGTGGTAATTCTGGTAATATTATTGGGATGATTAGGTCTGTTGATGTTCAGCCAGTACCGGGTTTTGTTTAACAGAGACCAGGTTGGTTCGTCTGTGTCGTTGCTTAGTTCTGGGACCCCTGTTAGAATGACTACAAAGGGGGCAGCCTCCGGGGGGAGGTTAGCTGACTTGGTCCATCTTTTTTTTGGTCGTTCTGGTTTGTTAAAGTGCCTTTGTGTGCGGTCGGGCTGAGAGGCTGAAGATGCAGATGGTCTGGGAGACCCAATTACTGGGGGGGCTTTAGCTGAGGGAGCACTTACTGATGGTTGGTTTTGTCTGCCTGATGCTGTTTTAGGGTGTTCTTGGAGAGGGTTAGTTTTAATTGAAGAGGTGGAAATTTTTGAATTTTTCTCTGATTGACCTGTTTTTGTATTTAGAGTATTTGCTGTGATTGAGTTGTTGGCTGATTGTTTTGAATTATTAGCAGAATTAGGGTTTCCAGTTGGGGCTTTATGCCCTACCGATGTTGATGGATCTAAAAGTCTTGGAATTGTGGTTTTTTTTGAAAGGGCGATTAATATCGCTACTTGTTTTTCTATCAGCTCTAAGCTTTTTTGGATAGGTTGTAGCTGATGTTTTACTATTTCTGCTATTTCTTTTGTTAGAGAGGATAGAGTCTTATCGTTGTTCAAGTTTCTGACTCGCGGTGGTGCAGTTTTTTTTTTGAAGAGTTTGGTTAGGATTAGTTCCATTATTGTGATCTTCTATTGTAAGTACGTCTGTATTGATGGTACGTTTATGTACTGTAACTGCTGTGGTGTTGATATTGTTTAACCGCATGCGTGCGGGCGGAATTCCGCTCGTACGCTGAGTTTTTTAAAACCGCATGTTACATGACGAGCTGGGCTCGTCATCAGCGTGCGAACGGGCTACGCCATGACGAGCCCAGCTCGTCATCAGCGTAGAAGGGGTTAAACTCTGGAATTTATTTGTGTCACAGAGATTGGATGGTAGATTAGATTCATAGATCACAGCATTTATTTTTACGTGGTTTCCTGGTTGAGTTTCTTTGCACGTTGGATGTTTCAGGATTGCTCCTGCCCTTATCCCTCTAGTTTCGCTCTGTATGGGATCGTTTTGAGGTAACTGTGGACTTGCAAAGATGTCAGGGGTTTGTTCAAGGCCCTGAGACAGTTGTAAGTCAGACAATTGTAAGGATACCGACAAATCGACAGTATTTGGAATTACTTGAATATCAACTTGTGAATCCAATGTAGTGATATTATTATGAGATTGTACACTTGGTGTTCGTGCTTGTGCCAGCAGACCCATTGATGAGCGTCTTGCTTGCTCAAGTTCGTAAGAAACACGTCTGTCGATCAGCATAACAGTGTGATCTATTGTTTGGTTCACCTTGGTGATGAATTGATCTATGGGGCCTGTAGAAGTCGCCATATTTTTCAATGTTTTACTCCTGGAACCTCTTGTAGACATTATGTTTGGTTTAACCAGGTAAATGATTGATGATGGATTGTTCTGAATGAAGAGAGGTGAGTGCTAAGCAGTTCCTCCCCAAAAAGCACGTATAGGTTGTGAATTCGTTTTACCTGATAGCAGATGTTAAGGGGGTGGACCCAGCCCAGTCTCCTCCGGTCTGTGACGGGCTAGGATGGGCCCACCCTTGGCCCAGGCTTCGCCCAGCGTCCCGCGAGAGGGAACAGTGACGCCCTTTATGCGCCTCCTTGCGCGGCGTGCTGGGGGTGTGGCTGGAGACCTCGAGGGCTGCCGGGAGTTGTAGGCAGCCCCTCGCCTCGCTCCACTCGGCGGCCCCGCTGTCAGGTGTAGGGAAACAGCAGGACATGGGAGGAAGACGGTGGGGGGTCTCTACAGCCCGAGGATAGTTTTGTTGAGGGGAGCCTTCCCCTTTCGGCGCAATGCAGTGCAGGTCAGAACAGCGAAAGTCAGGTACGGCCAAAACAGCGTGTCACTGCTCCATGTAGCAGTGACGCCATTTATGCGCCTCCTTGCGCGGCGTGCTGGGGGTGTGGCTGGAGACCTCGAGGGCTGCCGGGAGTTGTAGGCAGCCCCTCGCCTCGCTCCACTCGGCGGCCCCGCTGTCAGGTGTAGGGAAACAGCAGGACGGTGGGAGGGAGACGGTGGGGGGTCTCTACAGCCCAAGGATAGTTTTGTTGAGGGGAGCCTTCCCCTTTCGGCGCAATGCAGTGCAGGTCAGAACAGCGAAAGTCAGGTACGGCCAAAAGCCAAGGCCAAAACAGTGCTACACCAGTTAATGGAGTGGTAACATTGTGCTACTTTAGGTTACTATTTGGTTGCGTTTGGGCTTTACATTTTTTTTAAGAATCAGGCAACACTGGTGGGGAGTTCGCGCCATCCGGTTGTTGTTGTCTGCAGCCCCACCCTGACTCAACACAGCTTCCAGCAGTGGCCCGTGGCCTCATGTGGTTGGGTTGACCTACCGCACAACTTTCCAACTCCACTCGTTAAAGTGCTTGTGCTTGTGACTTAGGATATGAGCAGACGAGAAGGGAGAAAATATAGGTGTCAAAAAGCAACGTGGCACCCTTGACGACATGAGTAACTGCATATGCTGAGTTGAGGGTGAGCAAGAATTATTCTGCATTCTTTAAGTAAGTCTGAACAGTAATTTTCGATTAGCCCTGTTTCCTCTACCTACCTCAATACTCCCCTACGGGGTGATGTTATCTGTTGCAGTGTGTGGCACACTCATACGATGTTGCAGTAAACACATCTCAACCAGGGTAAGAAATTAGTAGCACAGGATAACACAAGCACTTATTCATCTGTTTTTTGATGCCTTACAGTGAATAGAGTGACTACGCCGCCTATGTTGTTTTTACTAGCAGCGGCTGGTGGAGGTAAGCGTGGTGTAGTAGGGCGGGGCACTGCGGGGTGATGTCGACAGACGACGGAATAGCGCAAATTAAATGAATAAATATCTTCTATTCAGTCATCTGTCGACATACCTCCCGCTGTGCCCCGCCCCACCTCCCGCTGCTGGTTTTCACGTTCCTTTTAACTCAGTTATCAATGTACTAACGACATTGTCCCAATTGCCAATGTCACAATTGTTAGCTTAAAATTATGATATGTAAACAAATCGCTGTGCATGTTCTCAGTGTGGTGTGCTGCTTGAGTATATGTTTGCATACACTGAATCAAGGCCATTTTGGTTTTGTGCTGAAAATCTATAACTGAACAATACTCTTGGAATCCAAATTGATGAACTCAACACTTGAACAAGTAGCCCCTTCGCATGTTGAATGTTTTAAGTTCTAAGGCCAGATTGACTGAACTAGAGCGACTCACGAATGACAGTAGGCAATGAGCCAGCTACTTCTGATGCACACATCTAGTTGTGATGAAAGCCCAGGACCCATGTAAGCTTTTTCAAAAACAAGGGCTGAAACATGTTGATGTTAATAAGGGTATAGGACCATAATATCCCGGCATCACACCAGATACATAGTTTTATCCATACCAAAAACCCCCACTATTAAAAGGGAAACTTGGGTGTTTTGAGGTATTTTTATCCTTTAGAAGACCCCACTGGGCACAAATCTGCTCCCTGGAATATAGGTCAATCCATCCTGGTTTTCAGGTACCAGAAAAATCAAAATCAAAACGTGTTTGTTGTACATGGGTCTTTTCTCAAATGCTTTGCCGTGACCTACAAGCTGAGTCTTTAGGCAACAAGGCTGAAGAATCCCTTGAAGTGTATTTGTGATAGTAGCATGGCCATAAATTGGCCGGCAGCCATCTTCCATACTCGATGTTCCAAAGCGTTATATAGAGTTGGGGGAAATGCAGGGCTCTTGACTGTAGAGCCTCGTCTGGCAAACACCCTTGACCTGGGAGGTCTTCCAAAACATGTAATCTCCTCAGCATTCATGTGTGGATTCAGTTTATCTTCTGCACCAGTGAATGAACTCCAAATATAGGGAGTGGACATCCGCCAGAGAACATGGTCTAGAATCACGGATGACTTGGCGGTCTTGCGTCTCATCCATCACATTTAAAATGAGATCTTTGGCATGGAAGGTAAATCCTAAACAGGTGAGCTTTCAAACCTATACAGAAAGAGGGGCAAAGTTCACAGTGAGCCCAAGATCCTCTGGTTTACAGTTCTAAAATATTGAGACTTGACAGGACAAACCTTATTTGAGAGCTTTAAACTGTTTTTGCTTTCTGGATTTCAAGGAGTAGGCGTGATATGCTTCAGTTTTTGCTCTCTCCGACTCTGATGCACAATTTGATTATCAGATAAATGGTGTACATAGCTGTACTGACTCAGCCTATTGTTGTGACTTAATTCTCCCTAGTACATCCTCTTCTTAGTTGCTCAGTCAGTATGAATGAGATGTCTGCGTGGAATGTTGGAATGCCTGATGACAGTGTGATTGGAATGTGAGTGTGCTTGTTGATATGTGAGGAATGACAGTTGAAGAGTGTAGGCTGAGCAACAACCATCTAGCTCCTGGTGGGACTTCTATTATATCTTATTTATTCCCTTTTGAACATCTGATGAACTTAACAAGACTTACAACTGTTATCTACTGGAGCAACTAATAAACCTTTACATGGTAATACTTCATGGCTACCCCTGGTCATCCTTGAAATCTACTTACAACATTTTGGCGACGCTTGGAAAGAAACCCTGTGTGCTGTGGACTGAAGTTTACTGAAGGTGAGAAAACCTCCATCATTTAAATGAAGTTAATTTATACAAGTAATTAATGAAAGACTGGCAACTTTAAAGCAAAGAAAAACAAAGAAAAGAACGCCCTCAAGAGTCCCACCAGTGTCCTTCTCCACCTGGACAGCCTACCCAGGGCGCTCCACATTTCTTGTAATTGTGGTACTTTGTTTTAAAAAAAAAGAGATGAAACCTACAGCGCTGACATATTTTTGAGTTTGTGCTTATGTACCTTGCTAAGCGCTAAATTGATCTCCAACTTCAACTCGATCCACAAAGTCTAAAGAATTAATTGCCAACAATATTATTGACTGTTGCTTTTTCATGAACTTGCCGCTCACTGAAGCTATCTGTGAGATGACATCTGTTTTTTCCCGTTAAGTTGATTTATGGAGGCTTAAGAACTCAGTCAGCGTAAGACTCCCACACTACCAACTGCGCACTTTGAATAAGGCCTTGAGTGGACATGATTTAAGTTACAAAAAGGAAAGCAATCTCTTTCTCTTCGCTTATTTCACCTGAGGCAATTTGGACTTATGTGGGTCATTTGCGCAGAGTGTTCAGCCTTTTCAGTTGGTGAGTCTTTATTTTATTTTGGACTTCAAACGTGTGTTTTGCGTGATACTTTACATTGAACAGTGTACATGTTTGTGCCGGTGAAATTCGGGACTTTCAGATACGTGTGGGGTCTTTGGCTTTTCTGTCCGTTGGTAATTACGGCCGCTCAGCAAGTTGCTGTTTGAAATGTTCACGAGCCATTTAAGATGCAATGCACGTACCTGCTACCTGCCTCCGTCATAGATCCTTCATGGTCGAGGCGGTTCTCCGATGTTCTGCAACTCTTTTGCTGCTGAAGACGCTCTGCTGTGCTGAGGCGCCGAGAGCCACCCGGCCCAGCGTAAGAAAGCGTGCCGCCATTTTGGAGTAATCTCAAACTTCAAAATTTGCTAACATTCGTGACAAGAATTTTCAATTCTATTAAGGACAAGGAGGCGAGGATTATGCTTATACTCATTTCTTTACTGACATATAGCAGCCAATCACAGAACAGTAAAGAAAAAACAAAACTACGTTACCCATGAACCCAGGGTAACCATAGAGTACACCAATAGTATATAAACAGTCTCAGAGGTAACCACTTCCTCTTTCTTTGTCCAAAATCCACTAGGAGGAACAAGTTTAAACATCAGAAATCCAAGAAGAACATCATCCGAAAGGACCAAAATCCGAACGAGGAGGCGGAGGAACTTCCAAAAGCCACAGGAACAGAAGCAGGCCAACGAGGAGAAGAAACTCGCAGCATATCTTCCACAAGGGCGGAGCCAGAGGAACCTCACTTGGGATCAGAGCCTGAAAAGAGACACAAAGCCGTAATACACATTCCGTGTAATCATGAGCAAATAAAGGGTGGGTAGAGAAAAACAAGGTAATCATCACATTACATTAGGAAAAGATCCATGAATCATTGCATAGTAACAATATAAAATATAATACATGCATATACAATGGGTGGGATAATCCTCGCCTCCTTGTCCTTAATAGAATTGAAAATTCTTGTCACGAATGTTAGCAAATTTTGAATTCTATTTCAGGACAGGAGGCTCCGATTATGCTTGTTCAAAGCTCCTCCACCACAACAGAAGCCACAGTAGGAACAGGCTTGAAGTAAAATGTCTTAAGCACAGAATCTGAGGACCAGTCAGCAGCTTTCATAATGTCACATAAAGTGACACCCAACGAAAAAGCCTTAGAGGCCATGGCTCCCCGAGCCGAGTGAGCACCAAACACAGAAACATCAATGCCCGCTTCCCCCATGAGCCATCGTACCCAACGAGCCAAAGTGGCTGGGGCAACGGGGCGAAAGGGTTTTTGCAAGGCAATCAACAATTGGCCCTGCATATCAGATCGATGAAGAGAAGTACTCACCTCATAATCTTTAAGACATTGAACCACACAAAGGTTAGGTCGAGCCGGAAAAGAAGGGTAAGAGATGACCTCCGTGTTAGTTTTAGTGCGCCGGGAAAGGCGAAAGGAAACACCCTCAGGCGTGAAGCTACGACCCGCGAGATCTAAAGCGCGGACGTCTGAGATTCGTTTGCAAGAAAGCAAACACAATAACATAGTAAGCTTGGCCGAAAGTTGTTTACGAGTCAATAAGGAATTGACCGGCCAAGCTTCCAAAAAACGTAAGACCACTGAAACGTCCCATAAGGAAACATATTTAGGCCGAGGAGGAGTAGCCATACGAATACCTTTCAGAATCTTGGCCACGAGAGGATGTTCACCAACAGGTTTCCCATCTACAGGAAGATGACCCGCCGAAATGGCGGAACGGAAATTGTTGACTGTGCAGTAAGCCAAACCCGAAGAAGAGGACAGAGAAGACAAAAAATTGCATATCAAAGAGATATCAGCCGATGTGGGATCAACTTGCCGTTGAGTACACCAATCACTCCAACGTTTCCAGGAGCTTCTGTAACGCTTGTGAGTGTTAGGGGCCCAGGCGTTGCTGAGGAATCTGGTAGCGTCCGCAGAAAGGCCTGGCACCGTCCAACGTTCCCCGAAATTCGCCACGCCAGGAGAAGGAGGGATCCGGATTGAACCAGGGGATGCGGATTCTGCAGTGGATCTAGAAGGAGATTCGCCTTCTGAGGAAGAAGAAAGGGCAGGTCGCATGCCATCTCCAGAAGAACAGGGAACCACGGCTGAGCCCTCCAGAGAGGGGCAATCAGAATCAATTCCGCCCGAAAGCGCGTCACATAGGCCAGAACTCTCGGGAGCATCATGAAAGGGGGAAACGCATAACAGAGGGTCGACGGCCACGTCTGGAGGAAAGCATCGGTGGCCAGAGCTTCCGGGTCCGGTCTCCAACTGAAAAACTGGGGAAGTTGGGTATTGAGACAGGACGCAAAGAGGTCGATCCGACATGGACCCCAACTGCGAAGTAGTTGGCGAAACACCCGAGGATGGAGTCTCCAGTCGCTGAAGTCCTTCAGATATCTGGAGTTCCAGTCCGCCACAAGATTGCGAGACCCGGGGAGGTACTCTGCAATAACTGTGATCTTGTGCTGAAGGCAATAATGCCAGAATTCCTTGGCAATCTCCGCCAACAACCTCGACCGAGTCCCCCCCAGTTTGTTGATGTAACGCACTGCGGAGACATTGTCCATCCGGAGAAGGATGCAGCAGTGGGACTGAAGAGGCGACAGGCATTTGATCGCAAACGACCCCGCCAGCAACTCCAAACAGTTAATGTAGAGTGAAAGTTCCTGCGGAGACCACCGTCCCCCTGTCAAGATTGGACCGCAACGAGCTCCCCAGCCCCAACGACTGGCATCCGATTCGATCACAATCTCCGGAGAGGAGCCGAAAAGAGCCCTGCCGTTCCAGGCCTCCATGTGATCTAACCACCATTGCATCTCCACTCTGGCTCCTTCGAGAGAGGAATCAAATCGGAATACCGTAGGCCTCGCTGAAGATGTTGAATTTTCAGACGTTGAAGGGCCCGATAATGTAGCGGGGCTGGAAATATCGCTTGCAGGGAAGACGCCAAAAGACCGACTACTCGTGCTAACAACCTCAAAGACACAGTCGGACTCGAGATAATGGAATTCAATTCCCTCTTGATATATCGAATCTTCTGTTGGGGAAGCAGAAGTTGACAAGTGATGGAGTTGACTCTGAACCCCAAGAAATCGATCACCTGAGAAGGATGAAGAACAGATTTGGGAACATTCACCAGAAACCCGAGTGACTGAAGAAGGTCTATGGTCCAGTCTAGATGAGTCATTAGTTTGACCGGACAATCCGCCAGAAGGAGGATGTCGTCCAAATAAATGATCAAACGAACCCCGCGACTGCGGAGAGATTCCACTACAGGACGTAACAGTTTCGTGAAGCACCACGGTGCTGACGAAAGGCCGAAGGGTAGGACCTGATGCTGATACCAAGTCCCCAGCCACTGAAACTGCAGAAAACGGCGATGGGGACGGAAGACCGGGACCGAGAGATAAGCATCTTTGAGGTCCAGACGAACCATCCAATCCCGCTCCCTCAAGAGATCTCGCAACAGATGGATGCCCTCCATCTTGAAGTGCCTGTACACTACCCCCGCATTGAAATCCTTCAGATTGAGGACCAACCGTGATCCCCCTCCCTTCTTCTCCACCATAAAAATCGAACTGGCAAATCCCTGAGGATGGCGCACTGTCGGCACAATGGCCCCCTTCAATACCAGAGACTTGAGTTCCTCTGTGATGAACTCCTGACTTTGCCTTGAGAAGTGAAGAGGGAAGGGAGGACGAGACTGGTGGATGGGATGATAGAATTCGATTTTGAATCCCTGAACCGTTTCCAGCACCCAAGCATCGCCTGAGATTGCGCGCCAATTGGCTAGAAAATGGCGAATCCTGCCCCCCAGAACAACACTGCATGCAGGAAGAAGCCTCACCTGAAGTGGCGGAATCTTGATATCCGCCGGAGTTGCCGCCTGAACCTCCTTTCCTGTACTGCCCACGTCCTTTCCTGGAAGGGTAGAAGTTAGACCGCTGGGCATAACCGGAATCCTGCTGGCCTCCCTTATGGGACTGGTACCCACGTTGATTGGGTTGGTATTGACCACGGCCGGACGAGCGTCCCCTGTTTCGTCCGGCCTTGCTGAAAACCGGACGCATGGCCCGCTTCAAGGTGGCCTGTGCCTTGTCAATACTACTAAAAGTATTGACAAAATGTGTGAGCTCCTTTAAGAAGGGCTGGCCGAAAAGAAGACCTTGAGCAGCAGCCCCTGCCTCAGAAGAAGAAAGTTCGGACAATTTAGGGTCCAGTTTCAGCAGAATTGAACGCCGACGTTCACTTGAGAGGGCACAGTTGGCGTTCCCTAAAAAGCAGACGGCCCGCTGTGCCCACTGAATGAGCTCGTCAGGATCAACGGTGGAAGATGCTTCCTTGGCACGGAAGCCCAGATCTAACATTTTAGTGATAGGACCTAGGAGGTCCAAGACCTTATCCTGGCAAGCCCGCCAGGAACGGTCCAGACCCTTCTTGGGGTCCTTAGAAAATTTCTTCATGTATGTCAGCATTGTAGGGTCGACCTCAGGCGTGTCCGCCAGGTTATCCGCTAAATCTGGCCGCGGACACTCCAAACGAAGGCGTGCACGCACGTCCTTATCAAAAGGGTGTCAGATATACTGCTGAACATACTCCGCCACAGCCGGGGAGGGAAGCCAGGCAGAAGAATTAGGGTGCACAATATCCTCAGGCTCAAAAGTCAAGACAGGAGGCTGAGAGGAGGCGTCAACAAAATGTTCTTTACATTTACGTTTTTTGGGAGGAGGAGGCAAAACCTCAGAGGAGGAGGAAGCATCATGGTCGTCGCTCTCAACAATTACAGGGACAGCCTTTGACTTAGAGGACAGTGACCGAGCTAGCCTTCGAAAATCAGAAGAATGGGGATTACCAGGAGATGAGGACTTCTTGGAAGGAAGCCAACCTTGCTGTTGCGCATATTGCGTCAAATGGCGCTTCAGGGGTGTAATGGCGCGAGCCATCGCCTTGTTCATAGAATGCTGAACCCCTTTGTCCAGTGCCTCAACAAGGTCCTGCTCAAAAAATTCGGACCCCTCCTCCTCATAGTCACCTTCCTCCTCATAATAATAGGAGCCACTCATGATACACAGGAAGCGTGTGAATATAGCCCACCAGGTGACAAGGAATCAGTTATGTCAGTGACACAGTCTGAGGGAGTGAAAAACCTCACAGTCAGCAAGTTTAAGCAGAAAAAACTGCGTAATAAACAATAGGTAGAGCGTGGAGGGAGGCTTGCCGACCAAAAAACACAACCACTCTAGGCAAAGCCTATGCTAAATATCAACCGGGACCGTTTTTGCAAGCTCCGGTGTCAAACGGGACCAGCTGACAGGCAGTGGGCGTTATCGTCTTCAGACGCGGTCAGGAGCCGGCGCTGCGATGTCAATAAACGCAGCTGCGCGAGGAAAGCCCTGCGTGACAAAGGTCGCGCATGCGCAGTCGCACGGCTCGCCCGACAGCCAAGGAACCTGCTCGCGCTTAACGCGCGCGAGGCAGGACCGTCCCAAACTCCCTCCACCAGAAACGGGACAAACGGCAGCAAGTGCCCGACCCAGGGAGGTGACACACGCTCCCACCGCGCGCGCCGGTCGAGGAGTTAACGAACGACCAAAAACGGCAGCAAGAGCGCGAGATAAGCGCCGAAGCAAGCAGCACACAGCGCATGCAAAGCGGTATGAATTACATTCAAAATACAAGTCAAATAACAATGTAATAACAAATATGCACTTAACTGGCTGCGGAGCAGCAAAGAAAGAGGAAGTGGTTACCTCTGAGACTGTTTATATACTATTGGTGTACTCTATGGTTACCCTGGGTCATGGGTAACGTAGTTTTGTTTTTTTCTTTACTGTTCTGTGATTGGCTGCTATATGTCAGTAAAGAAATGAGTATAAGCATAATCGGAGCCTCCTGTCCTGAAATAGAATTCATTTTGCCAAGCAACCTTCAGCACAAAATGTGCTGTTTGTCAACATGCATTGTGACTGTCAATAAAGCTATAGTGACCGAGTCTCTATCTGGTGCTATCTCTAGTGCTGCCTGCTTCCCGTCTTCATCTGGATGCATTTTGGAAACTCACTGATGACCCTACGGATGGATTTACGCTGTGGAGACATTGACATCTTCATAATTGACTGAGAGCGCAAGTTTGTCAAGGACTTATTGATTGCGAAGGAAGCATTCAACATCTCGGGTGAGAGAGTTCGCTCACCGGCGTTGTTTTAAACTTCATTTTAAGTAATTCTCTTACACTGCTTTATTTTTGTTTTGTTATTTTTATGTATGTATGCTATTGCTCAGTATTCTTAATTGGCAACTGGCATGTTTTGAGTATTATACCACAGACTATGTTCCTGCTTTATGTTATAATTTTCACTGCTTCTTTGAATCTGTTCATGCAGTAGTCAGGTGCTGTGTCTAGGGTTTTGTGTTAGGTTTTGGAACGCAAATACATGTTTCTAGGGTAGTGGTGTATAGGAGCTGGTCTTCTTACTTTTGTTCATTTTCAGAGTGTGGGTGATGCGCACACCCATTCACTGTTCCCTCCCTGCATGTTTGTGTAGTGCCTGACCTTAATGCTACGTTAGTAATTTATTCAGCAGTACAGTAATACATCAGCAGTGTGAGTTTTATTTCTTTATTTTGAACTGTGTACGAATTCTGTGCTTTACCCTGTAGGTGGTGTATCCTTGGTTCTATTTTATACAATGGGTAGTGTACCCATTTTGTGGTGTGGCTTGCGCTTGGGCAGTGTTTATTACACACTTTATTTCGTTTGTTTTTGCGCAATGGCACTTCATCTTATATTTATTGGTTTGCATGCATTTTTATGGAGTACACCTTTGGTTCCAAGGTGTATTATTTTATTTTGGCAAGTTGGACAATGTCAGTTGTGTGGAATTTACGCTTTCTGGGTTTCCTGGGTGTCCTCATCTTTATATGTCCTGCACTTTGCCTTGGCACTTGTTCTTCCGAAGTGCGTTGTAGGAGATTTACCCACTTCTTGGTTGGCATTGCGCCTTGGGCGCAGCATTATTGTTGTTTTGTGCCTTAAGTTGTACTTTGGGCTTTTTATCCTTTTGTGGATATAGTTATATATTACATGACAATTCATATTGTGTTTGAGGTGTGTGGCATAATTTGAGTGTTTGGATAATTTTTCTCTTTCTATTGCGTCCTCCACTCTCTGAGATCCACACCATACCTCCATGGTGCGATGTGTAGAGACATGGTTGGGTGTGGTACTTTTTGTATCTATTTCACTCAGCCTCCGGCTACACTTATGACTTGCACCTTTACTCTTTTCCTATTCTTTCTTGATTTTGATTCTTTCCTTTATTCATCACTAGTACAGGATGCTTGAATATTTAAGTTATGCACCTATTCTATTGTTTTCCCTAGGAAGGGGGAAGTGCTGTCTTGCATCCTGAGCTCTAATCTGTGCTAATTCTTCCTTTGTATTTTTCACATTTAATTTTTCTTCTGTACTTTTCAGATGTATTATGCACAATGTTTCCTGCACATTCATTCTCTTGTTTATGCTGCATTGTTGCAATTTTTATTGTTTGTTGTTCCCAAGGGAAGAGGATATGTTGTGACTTAATTCTCCCTAGTACATCCTCTTCTTAGTTGCTCAGCCAGTATGAATGTGATGTCTGCGTGGAATGTTGGAATGCCTGATGACAGTGTGATTGGAATGTGAGTGTGCTTGTTGATATGTGAGGAATGACAGTTGAAGAGTGTAGGCTGAGCAACAACCATCTAGCTCCTGGTGGGACTTCTATTATATCTTATTTATTCCCTATTGAACATCTGATGAACTTAACAAGACTTACAACTGTTATCTACTGGAGCAACTAATAAACCTTTACATGGTAATACTTCATGGCTACCTCTGGTCATCCTTGAAATCTACGTACAACACCTATCCTCCTCCCAAGATCAGTATTACGTAGAGGGTTAAGCCGGACATTAAGGCAATTGCCCCCATATGATATAAGGAACCTGTCATCACAGACTGTCCTTTCCAATAAACAGTTCTAAATTTGAAGAACCCTTGTGGGACAATGCAAAGCAGAAATCTAGAATATCACAGAATACATGAGTAACAGCTGGTACTGCCACATTTCAAGCCCAGTTTATTTGATTAAATACATATCAGTTATACAGCAACATTTATGTGTTAGCTAGCTGCCATAAACTAACCCTACATTTTTCATGGGGTCTAAGTCTTACAGTTTTAACAATGCCTACCTACTGTTATATTATAATGTAAGCTGTGAACCAATTAGGTCCCAGTATTGCTGCATGTAATTGACATACATGAACTCACCTTTTTCATCACGAAATCCTTGATTAAAATGATGAATGACAAGAGATGAATTCTTAGTAACCCATTCTCTTAAGGTATATTTTACTGCCAGAGAGCTCCATTTACTGAAGTGGCGTCCTTACATACGAAGAGCTGCTGATTGCAGAGGAGAGGCGTTGATGTGACCTACAGAAAATGTGCGCATCTCAATCAAGTGTGAAGTCCAGAAATATGTATCTTAAGCCTGGTCTCCAGTTTTGCACAATGGTTACTTGGCAACATTCTGTGAGCAAAGAGAGGTAAGATTGTTCAGGTTTCAAAATTGCGAACTAACATAACGATGGAATGACATCACTCAAACTTTCTCCTGTGATGTTATCACAAGCCACTAAATTCCATGGGCCTTATTTATGAAGGCCTTGCGCCGCTGGTGCGTCGCTTTTTCATATTTTAAAAGTGACGCACCAGCGGCGCCAGGCCTTCATAAATAAGGCCCCATGTCTCTCATGAAGGAGCTACCCTGCCTGAAATCTTGGTGTAAGTTGCATGAAGCAGTGGCGGGTCAGAAATGAAATTCTGGTAACAGGTAGAGGTGTACTGACCCATCCTGAACAGACAAGTCATTCCTCACGCATCATTCCATAATCCCACCTGCCTGCAAATGAATGATAGTCTTTGTCCCTCACGAGAAGCTCAGCCAGCCTGCATCAATCCTGGTCAGCAGTCCTGGGAGCATTACAAGATTGTCCTTGGAAACAGAGTCAGCCTGTTCCAGTCATGGGCTTTAACACACCATTGCTTTCAGGTATAAAAGTTTAATGAAGTGAATCAAGGCCATAAGACCCAAAAAGAATTAAGCTGCAGTTTAAAAGCCCCGGACTAGGATATGTGGTCAGGATATGTGGTCCCGGCTATCACCATGACAGCCCCATTCACAATAGTGAAGTCTGGGCCAGCTGCTTTGCCAGTGCGCCTCATTCCTGGCCTGAAGCACCATGACCTTGTTGTTCTAGAACCAGAGCCCTTACTAGAAGCTTTGCTAGTGTGCTTCAATGCTGACCTGCAGCACCATGATCATCCTACTGTTTCAGAAAGAAGGTACTTTACTGGCGGCTCTGCCAATATCTCTCAATTCTAACATGCAGCACCATCACCGGCGAGTTCAAGAAACAGGACCCTCACAAGCATCTTTGCTAGTATATCTAATTGATTCTCTGCTGCCCTCCCCTGCCATGTCCCTCTAGGACCTTCTATAAATCGCTTTGCCAAATGCACCTGAATCTTTTCTGACTAAAGGCTGACTCCAAAATTAGGAAGAGCGCAGCAGGAAACTATTCCATAGATGAAATAAACCACCTGATTGAAGAGGCTGAATCAATGTTAAACAATAAATGCAAATCGTTAAATAAGAAAAGAGAAAAAATGACTGCCTTTTATACTAAACGTCCAACTAATTCACAAGAAGAGATCACGATCATAAAGGGACAGACTAAGGCTACTATTGAGCATCAGCCATGTAAATTAGATAATTCTTCCCCAAACAAATGCCCAACATCCAGAATGACCATCATTTCCATCAAGAACCAAAAAATTGCACAATACCTGAACTTAATCAACCAGTGAAAGACATAGAGTCCTTGACACCAGTAGTGTGTTCAAATAGGTTTGACCTCTTAGCTAAGGCACCAGGGACAGACAGTGAGACTGGATGTGTGACGATACAATGCATACTATTACAACGCATGCCATTACAATGCATTTTTTACAACGCATATACTGTTACAATGCAATATTTTACAACAAAAATCATTACTATGCCAAATATATATGAAGCATTAAAAGTACCATTACAATGCAATACAATATTACGCATGCCATTACAATGCATTTTTTATTTAAAAAAAATAATAATAATATTTGTAGCATAACTCCTGGCATGGCATGCAGGGAAAATAGGTGTTTTGGGTGGGTAAGTGTAATAAAATGTGTAGAGTAATTGACCACACAAATTAATTAAACGGTACTCCTTTTTAAAATTAATACTCGGGCATTAATTTTATTACTCGAGTATTTACAGAGTATTTATATATCATTTAAATAACCTTATTATTTCAATGACTTAAGAAATTTAAAACGATAATAAATATTCTTAAAATATAAAAGCATTTTGAAATAACATACTTTGACGAAATATAATTCTAAATCAAGGACTCCATAATCTAATTTTAGCGGACGACGATAGGTTGACCTCGGATCAAAAAGCAAGTCCTACTACTGTTTCAATGACATGAAATACGTCAAGTACGAAACAAAATGGAGGCCAAAAGAAACACAAACCATTGAAACAAGCATTTTGTAATGCGAAAATTAAAATATATGTTTCCACATAATTTTATCAAATAAAAAATTACAAACACCATAGTTATTTTATTTTAAATTATGGTGATACCCAAGAAAATATATAAATAGAAGCCGACCACCATTTTGAAAACAATGGTCAACTAACTATCAATGGGAGCAGACGCTGTGAATGCCGACTCTGTCCCTGCGACTGACATACTTGATTCAAAAGCACCAAACAGCCTCAGAAAATCAAAAGTAAGTATAATAAAATGAAAATAAATATATAGTGAACCAATTTAAAGAAACAAAACAGTAATTTTAAATATTTTTTTAACTTTTCAGTTAAATACAAAGGAAACATGTATAAAGTCAAGATAAGTCTTCAATCAATACAAGCCAACAAAATAATTCAGCGTATATACACACTACTCTTCCTAGGTGAGTTAAATTTTAAAAAAAAAGATTTCCTTCAAAAAACAAGAATAAAATTAACATAGAACACATTATAATTTGTTTTTAATTAATCAAACATAACTGAAGAATAAAGAAACTCTTCCATTTAACACGAAGGAAAACTATTTTTTTTCATAAAAAAGGTAAAATTCTTGATTAATTATTCCTAATATAATCTTTTGTTATTTGAAATGTATATGTTTTAATATGCCAATGGATTTCAATTTGAAGACTGTTCATTTACCACATATTGTAAACTGTTTTGAAAAAAATATTCCCTTCTGAATAGCATTTTTTTCAATATCACGAGCAAATTACAAAAGGTATATTTTGGTAATGTTATTCATTTTTGGAAGATATCTCTCTCATTTTGAAAAATTTTCAACATATGATGTGAAGAAAATTAATGAAACTTGTAAAGAAGAAAACGATGAACATTACTGCAATATTTCTAAAAAAATATATAAATTTATTGTACATGTGAAAATTTTAATGATTTATGTTTGTTACAATAATGCAGTATTCTTAACCATGTTATCCATCTTGTGCATTATTAATGCTTTAAAAAAATATCTATATATATATGAATTCCAAATCTTATAAATGCTATGTTTTTTAATTTTCCTCAGATTTCAAGCATAAACAAAAGAGCTCTACCGCAAGTCAAAAATCCACTACTTCGCCAATCCTTCATTTCAAAATTTCCATCTTCTTCATAACCTCTTAAAGAAATAATATAGGTAAATTCTTGTTTATAATGTATATTTAAAAATAATATAAGCCCGTTTTCTACATAACAACCAACATACCAAAAACATGTTTTATTGATGTACGAAACAAATATTCTTTTCTGTTCCAGATTTAAAAAATCAAGAGAATTACTACCTAAAAAAACAAAAACAGATAACAAGTAGGAACCAAAACCACCAAACAAAAAGGTATATTCTGCATAATACAAAACGATTTTTTTGTTGTTGTAAATAAAACAGTTTGCCTTATTATGAGCAGGTAAAAATCAATGAAATCATATAATGTTCCAACTTGTCTAAATTCATTTTCATTAATTTTTTTATTTAAAAAATGTCATTTGTAAAAAGATCATTTAAAAATGAAAACATATTTTAACGTACGATATGCATATTTTTATCTTTACAGAAAATGTCTTCAATTCAAGAAATTGACAAAAGGGCACAATTCATCTCTTCCAGAAAAGGAAACCGTTTATTGAAACATGCAGGGTACATTTATTGCAAGGAGAGAATAACAGAACCCAGGTGTCATTGGAGTGTGTGCAATACTACTACTCCACTGGCACCATCCAGACATCATTCGTGCCTGAATAACAGTAAACGGGTGCTGATCACCGATTTTTTAAAAGTGGCGACAAAAATCATCAAGATTAAAGAGGATCAGACTGAACTCGAGAGCCCCGAATATTATAAAATCAGCAAAGATACCACAGACACTCAAAGTGAAGTCGCCACAAAGTCCCTCCGGGAGAAAAACAGCAGTAAGTGCCATAAGTACGAAATAGAAGAATTTCGGGAAACAGGACCAGCCCACCAAAATGCGACAAACAGTGAAGCCCAAGGCTCGTAATTCCACACAACCAAAACTCTTCTAGAAAGGGGACAAAGCCATAAAACTAAAACCACTGAGGTAATATAACACTACCATTACCAACCACCTATTTCAGAATCTCATCTGTAGCAGGAAAAATAATCTGCTCTTAGCCGCCACTGCAGCAATGAGGCAGTCCCAACACATGAGACGAGTTTAAACATCCTCAGTCCATTTGGAAACAAACATATACACACGCCTACACGACTTGGACCCTGTCGAAATAAACAACAAGAAGCAAGACCAACACACTACGCCACATCACTTATTGGCAACAGTGCATCAAAGTGGCCAAGATCTCTTGTTTTTTAACCAATATGATGACACGCCCTTCAAATTTAAAAATTTTGAAAATTCCCTCATTTTGCCGCACACACAAAAAAGGGAAAAACCAAGTGAGACTCCGGATTCACTGAATTTACTGTCTCCGGATCTCCAATTACTACAGAAGGAGAAAGCCGGTTCACAACCGACGACAGTCTTTTCGAATTTGTTAAACACTCTGGACTCCATCGGTAAAGCTATGATTTACCACGCAGACAAGTTAGACACCCAAGTGGATCTCTTAAACACCTTAGCTATCCACGTACAGGGAGTTGAAAAAAAGTTGCAAAACTTTAGCAGCATGATCACGAGGGTGCAGCAAGATCGAGAAATAACTTATCAAATATGTCATTGCCACTACACTAAAAAAATAGATAAATTAGCTGTAGTCCCAGGTTTAATGTCCGAAATATTGGGGGTCACCAGGGACACCTCATCCAAGACCAACCCACTAGTCAACAAAGTAAAAGAAACACTGAGGGAAGAGAATGCGGTTTGTCCCAGCCCTCTCAAAGGGCAAAATGCAAAAGCACTGGAGACCAACCTAGCCCAAACACCGGGAAATACTAATAAACCACCACCAACAGAAGTCTTAGGCAACATAGGCCCCCTGGCCACTCCATCAACTGATCATAGCATCAAGTCACCAAAAATAATAGCTCCACTATCCAAGCGGGAAAGAAAACGCTTGAAAAAGGCCAAAAACGGGAAAAAACAAAGACAGGCACAGAATGTAACTAGCACCACGAAGGAGCAAGATGCGACTCAAAGTGAAGATGAGATAACATCCACAAACATTGAGGATGTCAGCCCAGAGGTTGAAACTAACCCATCCACTAATAAGATCTCCACCTCAATAAGTCAAATCCAACCCATAACAGGAGACTCGCAGCCACCAAACGTATACAGCATATTCAAGCCTACTAAAAAAGAAAAGAAACAGCACCCATCAACCCAGGCCACACAAACCACTAAAACCACCACCACAATGGGTCTTAACACATCTGAAGTCACCACAACCAGCGCAAAGGATGCCATCCTGCATAAGGAGGTTGACCACGAGGTCAGGACCAACCATAGAATAACAAACAATCACCGCAGGGGAAGTGGCGCAGCAACGACCGTAAAGTACAATGACACATACAACCAAAACAGTACATCTAACGATCAAAATGTTCATAATCACGGCCCGATCATTCCGGGACAAATCACGGAGGAGAAACAAATCGGAAAGAGCGAGGAAATCGAACAGTGGCCGATCTCGCCTGATTTCACCAATGACTATAAAAAGTTGGACTTTATCCCTCACTACGTCTCAAGGGGAACCCACGATATTCTCAACAGAAGCGTATTATTAAAACTATTTAAAGCACTCCCTTCCTTGAGTCATATCAACACCGGTAACCTAGAAAGCATAGAGTTTAAGCTTAATCCCGATCCAACCGGTCACGACATTACTACAGCAACTCTTTGATAATTCCACCATCGAGCAGATCTGGTAGAGCAGGAGTCATTTGCAAAATGGGGTATAGAAATAAAAAAGCAGTCCCCCCCCCGTTATCCAAGTCCTCTACAACAATCAAACCCACCAGAGAGTATGCTGAGAGGTGCGAAAGGCCCAGATGAACACAGCACAGCAAAGAGCACAGTCCAAACTGGAAGGAAAATCACTATCACATTTGCTCACCCTGCAGCAATTAAGCATACAGGTCATAGGCAGTCAAACATAACCTGAACCATCAACGGAATGGCATGATTAAATTCAACCAGAGGAACAAAACCAGACAACGGCTGTAACATCTGCTCCTGGAACGTCAATGGCCTAAGTACAAAACTAGAAGATACTGACTTAATGGAATTCATTGAACAGTATGACCTTCTTCTTTTTCAAGAGACGTGGCAGACAAACCCTTCACCAATGGTGGGATATAAAGAATATATAATTCCGGCAAAAAGAGAATTGAAACACAGAAGAGCCAAAGGGGGCCTCTCCATCTTTGTCTCGACATACATCTCATGGCAAGTTTCTGAAGTAGACCTCGACTCAGTTCGGATGTTATGTATCAAACAAGAGGCCGCACCCTTTTTTAGCCTGCTAATATTGAACGTCTACATCCACCCATCACCTAAACAAAAGAGATCAAGTATCAAGACCTTAACAGCAACACTGGCTACCCTCAAACTCGCTCACCTTTATGCCAACATCATACTGTCAGGAGATTTCAACATGAATCTATTACAAGGCCGCAAAGAAAGATCAATAGGCCATATTCGACCTAGCAAACGAGGTGACACACACAGTAACATATGTGCATCCCTGCTGCAGGAACAGTCCATGTGCGTAAACAGACAAGTCTCACCGGGGTGTCTCCCAGCATACACCAGGGTCACGCAAAAGACAGGATCTACCATTGATTACACACTAACAGATCAGGACATTCTCCCACACATCTCAAATTTCCAAATTAAAGAAAGTACAGAAAGCAACCACAATCCCCAAACCTTCTCCTTGCACATAAGCACGGCAAATGTAATACCAGATAAAGCAATGTCCCAACAAACACAATGTTACAATCTGAAACAACTCACTTGGATAAGGGAAAATATAGGTGACATCTTAGCCACATGCACTGTTCGTCTGGAAAGCTTAAAATTTGAACCATCATGTATAAAGGCCTGGGTATCCTTTACTCATGATCTAAATAAGGAATTCACAAGAAAAAGCAACGGCTGCAAAGTAGGAAGGTCAGTGAGGGCAACGTGGTTTAATAATAACTTAAGGAAACAAAAAAAACAACTGAATAAACATTTAAGACAACTACGAAGCCGAGGTTCAGAACCTTCACAGGACATTCTTTCCCTAATATCAAAATTAAGAAAAAATCTAAAAAGGGACATCAAGACGGCTAAGAAAAACTATAGTGAACTTCTCTGGGCAAAACTCCATCATGCCAGCAAACAAAGAGACTCCAAGCGCTTCTGGGATGTCATTAACCAGGTATCAAATGGCAAGAACTGCCATTTTAACTCTCAAATAATGGAGGATGCCTGGAGAGCACACATCGAACATACATACAACGCCACTCCACCTAATGACATTGCAATTTACGGAGTCTCTAATGCACAAATAGCCCATGACGTAGTAAAGTCAGAACTTCCAGATTTCACCCCGGAGATCTCACAAGAGCAGGTCCTAAACATCACAAAAAACTTAAGGCCTGAAGGAGCTCCAGGGTCCAACGGTCTGTCAAACGCTTTATTACGGCACAACACCTCATTTTGGTCTGGTATCCTTACTCCGCTCTTCACACACGTGCCAGCATCAGGCACAATCCCTGACTCCTGGCGAGGAAGCATCTTAAACCCTATATATAAATCAGGTTCACGCTCGGACCCTGCAACTATAGAATGGTCGCACTAATTGACGTTGAGGCTAAGATTTATGCTTCGAACCTGCTGGTAGATCTAGAAGAATGGGTGAGCCGTACAAATCTGATGCCAAATACGCAAACCGGATTTCGGGCTGGAATGGGTACCCTCACAAACATCTCAGCAGTTACTCTCCTAGCGAAACAAGCATATGCAAAATCACGGACTCTGTACGCGTGCCTTATCAACCTTAAAGCAGCGTTCGATAAAGTACCAAGAGCAAGGCTATGGGCCAAAATGAAAAAATGGGGGTTACCACCCAAACTTCTGGCAGCGATAATGAACCTTTACTCAAATACGTGGGTACAAGTAAGGATAGGAGATGGGCACAGTATAACAAGCAAGATTCCAACCAAATATTGATTAAAACAGGGATGCGTGTTGGCCCCCTGCCTTTTCTAAGATCTATACTGCCGACCTTGAGAAACATCTCCAACAAGTTCAAACTGACCCCCCAAAACTGGGTAATACGCCAATCACTAGTCTCCAATATGCAGACAACATTGTTCTTCTGTCTCAAACACCGATAGGTCTGCAGCGATCAATGGCCCAACTAGGAGCATACACGATCACAGCCCAATTAACAATAAATCTCAAGAAAACTAAGGTGCTATACTTTTCTAAACAGCAGAAAACAGGGTCAAAAGGTAAACTCATCTGGAATCTAGATGGCAAACCAAGGTGAATTCATACAAATACCTTGGATTTCAACTTGATCACAACCTTAACTTTAACAACCAGCGGAGCCAAGGAAAAATGAAAGCAAAACAACTTCACTACGCCTTCAAAACTCTAGAGAGGAAGTTAAAAGACTGCTCAACGGGTCACCTGCTAAAGGTAATTGCAGCAAAATTCATTCCAACTATATCTTATGGGTCAGAACTGATGAATACAAAAGATGCAGCTGCCTTAAACCTAGCCCAGTCAAGTCTCTTTAAGAGTCTGTTCGCAATTCCACGATACATCTCCCAGTCACAGATTCAACTGGAATATGGGCTCAAAAATCAGAAACCAGCCCGACAAGGAGCGGTGGTCAAGTATTACTGGCGGATGAGGCAAGCAGAAGAAAACACCTCAGCCCAGTTTTGCTGGGCAGAAATTGAACAGCAGCGAGACAAAACAATTCCATTGTCAGCATACTAAAAGAATCACTTGCAGACCTACATCTCGAAGAGGCCTGGCATACAATCACCTCCTATTCGGTGTTCAAAAAAGTGGAGAACATAGCAATCAAACGAATGTCTCTGTTAATGGACAAAACTGCATTTGCAACAAAAAAACATGCATGGGCAGTGATTCAATCTTATCAGACGCTGAAACCACAACAATACTTGTCAGAACACTTCGCTCATCATAAAAAGCACTATCTGATGATGCTACGGTTGGGGCACTTCCCCACAAAGGACATAACCCCGAAATGGAAATGTACATGGCCGATGAAAGAATGAAGACTGTGTGGACAGGGAGATGAGACATTACTACACCTTCTATGCATCTGCCCCTCGCTTCTAGAAACCCGGAAAATTGTCCTACGTGAGATCTTCAGGAAAAAACAATTAAGGACATGCAGAGCAGCTGTCATAGAATGCCTGGGAGACCTGTCAGTGCAACTGTCTTGCGAAGCTATTACGTTTTGGGAAACGGCAGCCAAAGAACTAGACAAAACACAAGAATAAACTTAAGTGGCTCTTACAATACTGACTGGCCTGACCTCACCTTTTCATGCATTACTTTTTGATCTCTCCTCAATGAAATATCCTAGCACTTTAAAATCGCACTGATTATATATTTAATATTTCTTATTTCAATTGTTAATGATTAATGACAACACAGTGTTTTTTATTTTTTGCATTTTTCAAAGCTTCACTTTAAATTATTGTGTACAACTTGTTTTTTACAATCTTTTACGATTTTTTAACGAAATCAAATAAAAGTATCATTGACTGACTGACTATGTTCATTTTATTCTTGTTTTTTTAAGGAAAACTTTTTTTAATTTAAATTTAACTCACCTAGGAAGAGTAGTGTGTATATACACTGAATTATTTTGTTGGCCTGTATTGATTGAAGACTTATCTTGACTTTATACATTTTTCCTTTGTAGGTATCAACCCTTGACCCTGCTTGCAGGGCCGGTCGCTCCACACACCGCGCGACTCCCCCCGTGGGTGCCCAGGACTCCTGCCCCCTCCGCTGCTGCCGCGAGCTCTCAGCTGCTGCCACGCTCCTGAGCGGTGCTGATCGCCCCAGTGCTAGTTTCTCCCGCACTTTTATCCAGCTGATTGCCTGTTTGCCAGTATCTTTCTGTTTTTTGTTTTGTTGCCAGTAATTTGCCGATTCAGTGTTCTCCGTGACTGTTTACCGCCTACTTCCCGCCCAGCTCCCCGCCGCTGCTCCCCTGCGGCCCGCCCCTTTTTTCTCTTTTGTTCCCACTCCCTCGGCTGCCCATTGGCCACCCCGCTCCCGCCTCCCAGCTGCTCCTCCCTACCACATGGCCATTTATGGAGGTCATGAAAGGGGTGGTATGCACACCATATTTTCTTAAGGTTAATTTTATAGTCAACATTATCATTTGGCTTATCGCGTGCGTCCCAGGGATATGCAAGCCCATGCAATGTAATAAATACAAATGTGGGGAGCGCAGAATCTACGCTCCACTCCCTGGTGCACTGCAAGAACTGGATACACTATCCGACACATTTTATAACGTTCCACTTTTCTCCAAGTTAATCCAATGGTAAACAGTCTTTTCAAAATTTTCATTTTCGCCACATCCTTAGCATAATGTATTTTGGAGGCTTTTCATATTTGCGTGTGCCCATCCGGACTTCTTCATAAATATGATCCAAAACGACAACAGGTAGTTCTGAGCAGCATCTTTTTATTTCAAACCCAATGCATTTCGGGCTGTAGCGTCAGCCCTTCGTCAGGGGTCACTATAAAATCAATTACAGAAACAATCGTCATTGCCAAAATAGCGTTTTTCACAGCATACGCCAAATTCTATATTTATACTTAAAAGAATTCACCTTCATGTTCAGAATTCAATATACCAAAATAATCACTCATCATCATGAATCCACCAAGCAGGCTCCACATCGTCACATTATCCAATAAACACAGATATTACTCCTTGTTCCCAGTAGTTTTGTGCTCAAACCCTCTATTCAAGTGGAGCATACTTTACATTCATTTTTACATTTTTTGCTGAATCCCTTTTTTTTTACCATATTCTAGCGATTAGTTAGTGTTAATCTCCAAATCCAGAGCAGTTCAAATCCTTTTTATACTTTCCTATTTCCCAAACGGCCCCTTCCCTTTCAGTACATGCAAAAGCTGCACGTTTAAATGTCATTAGCCTGAGCCATATTTTTCATTGCGCTCGCACAACTGCATTCAAAATGATTAAACTTGCCGCTTTACCTGCTAGCTCATTTTCATATGGTCGCTCAGCATGTGCTTCCTGCAACCAGAAGATTCCTATGTGTTTGGCCACGTTTCCAAACTCCATTATAAATCTACATGCTCCACCCTTCGTTAACAAACCACCTGATCAACTAAAACTACTAGTGCTTCCTTATGGACTACGTTACCCAGCCTGCATTTGCTTGTGAAAGGAAACAACCGTCATCAATCTAAAAACATCGTTAGTGTAAAACACATCGTTAATATGAAAAACATCTTTGTAATTGCTTTTAGTTTTTGCTTTAGGGACGTAATTTTTAACATGATTGCTGCCCTGAACTTTGCGTGTTCCCAGATGTGGAATATTCCGTTTTTTTCACTCTTTATTCAATAGTATCACGGGTGCAGAACCAACAGGTTGGGCTATTATAATTAAATCATGAAAGGGGTGGTATGCACACCATATTTTCTTAAGGTTAATTTTATAGTCAACATTATCATTTGGCTTATCGCGTGCGTCCCAGGGATATGCAAGCCCATGCAATGTAATAAATACAAATGTGGGGAGCGCAGAATCTACGCTCCACTCCCTGGTGCACTGCAAGAACTGGATACACTATCCGACACATTTTATAACGTTCCACTTTTCTCCAAGTTAATCCAATGGTAAACAGTCTTTTCAAAATTTTCATTTTCGCCACATCCTTAGCATAATGTATTTTGGATAAAAAGATGCTGCTCAGAACTACCTGTTGTCGTTTTGGATCATATTTATGAAGAAGTCCGGATGGGCACACGCAAATATGAAAAGCCTCCAAAATACATTATGCTAAGGATGTGGCGAAAATGAAAATTTTGAAAAGACTGTTTACCATTGGATTAACTTGGAGCAATGTGGAACGTTATAAAATGTGTCGGATAGTGTATCCAGTTCTTGCAGTGCACCAGGGAGTGGAGCGTAGATTCTGCGCTCCCCACATTTGTATTTATTACATTGCATGGGCTTGCATATCCCTGGGACGCACGCGATAAGCCAAATGATAATGTTGACTATAAAATTAACCTTGAGAAAATATGGTGTGCATACCACCCCTTTCATGATTTAATTATAATAGCCCAACCTGTTGGTTCTGCACCCGTGATACTATTGAATAAAGAGTGAAAAAAACGGAATATTCCACATCTGGGAACACGCAAAGTTCAGGGCAGCAATCATGTTAAAAATTACGTCCCTAAAGCAAAAACTAAAAGCAATTACAAAGATGTTTTTCATATTAACGATGTGTTTTACACTAACGATGTTTTTAGATTGATGACGGTTGTTTCCTTTCACAAGCAAATGCAGGCTGGGTAACGTAGTCCATAAGGAAGCACTAGTAGTTTTAGTTGATCAGGTGGTTTGTTAACGAGGGGTGGAGCATGTAGATTTATAATGGAGTTTGGAAACGTGGCCAAACACATAGGAATCTTCTGGTTGCAGGAAGCACATGCTGAGCGACCATATGAAAATGAGCTAGCAGGTAAAGCGGCAAGTTTAATCATTTTGAATGCAGTTGTGCGAGCGCAATGAAAAATATGGCTCAGGCTAATGACATTTAAACGTGCAGCTTTTGCATGTACTGAAAGGGAAGGGGCCGTTTGGGAAATAGGAAAGTATAAAAAGGATTTGAACTGCTCTGGATTTGGAGATTAACACTAACTAATCGCTAGAATATGGTAAAAAAAAAGGGATTCAGCAAAAAATTTAAAAATGAATGTAAAGTATGCTCCACTTGAATAGAGGGTTTGAGCACAAAACTACTGGGAACAAGGAGTAATATCTGTGTTTATTGGATAATGTGACGATGTGGAGCCTGCTTGGTGGATTCATGATGATGAGTGATTATTTTGGTATATTGAATTCTGAACATGAAGGTGAATTCTTTTAAGTATAAATATAGAATTTGGCGTATGCTGTGAAAAACGCTATTTTGGCAATGACGATTGTTTCTGTAATTGATTTTATAGTGACCCCTGACGAAAGGCTGACGCTACAGCCCGAAATGCATTGGGTTTGAAATAAAAAGATGCTGCTCAGAACTACCTGTTGTCGTTTTGGATCATATTTATGAAGAAGTCCGGATGGGCACACGCAAATATGAAAAGCCTCCAAAATACATTATGCTAAGGATGTGGCGAAAATGAAAATTTTGAAAAGACTGTTTACCATTGGATTAACTTGGAGAAAAGTGGAACGTTATAAAATGTGTTGGATAGTGTATCCAGTTCTTGCAGTGCACCAGGGAGTGGAGCGTAGATTCTGCGCTCCCCACATTTGCATTTATGGAGGTCACCACAAGGTGGTGAGCTGTGACCCTTGACCCTGCTTGCAGGGCCGGTCGCTCCACACACCGCGCGGCTCCCTCCCGTGGGTGCCCAGGACTCCTGCCCCCTCTGCTGCTGCCGCGAGCTCTCAGCTGCTGCCACGCTCCTGAGCGGTGCTGATCGCCCCAGTGCTCGTTTCTCCCGCACTTTTTTCCAGCTGAGTGCCTGTTTGCCAGTATCGTTGTGTTTTTTGTTTTGTTGCCAGTAATTTGCCGATTCAGTGTTCTCCGTGACTGCTTCCCGCCTCCTTCCCCCAAGCTCCCCGCCGCTGCTCCCCTGCAGCCCCGCCCCTTTTTCTCTTCTGAACCCACTCCCTTGGCCGCCCATTGGCCACCCCGCTCCCGCCTCCCAGCTGCTCCTCCCTCCCACTTGGCCATTTATGGTGGTCGCCGCGCGGAAGCGCAGCGGACTCGGGCAGCGGGTGCGCTGCTGTCGCTACAAAGGCGCGCCAAAGGCAAGCCCGTCTGCGCCCGTCTGCGCCTGTCCGCGCCTGGACCGTGCCCAGCGCCAGAACCCCTGGACCCAGCGCACCCCGCTTCGCCAGACTGCACTACGACTCCAGCACCCTCCGTGCACTCAACACCGGACGAGCCCACCCATGCTACCTGGCCACCCCGAAATGCACCCAAGGACCATTCACCTGCTGCAACTGCAGCTACACCAGCATCCAGCCCACCAAAACACCAGCCAAAGAACCTAACCTAGGAGGTCCCAACCAGAACTGCATTCTCCTCAACACCCGCTCCGCTCGCAAGCACGCCATCGAACTCTGGGACCTCCTAGACTCCACCGCCTCCGATGTCGCCTTCCTGACGGAGACCTGGCTGAACGCCACCTTGGCACCAGACATCGCCATAGCCATACCACAGGGCTACAAGATCTCCCGCAAAGACCGCGACAACGGAGTAGGAGGGGGAATCGCGATCGTCCACAAAGACTCCATCAGAATCTCAACTAACACCGACGACACCCACGCCACCACCGAGCACATGCACTTCCAGATTCACACCGACCCCAACACCACCCTCAGAGGAACACTCATCTACAGACCTCCTGGACCCCGACCACAGTTTAGAAACTCCCTCACCGACCTCATCAGCACCCACGCCCTCGCCTCCACGGACTACATTTTCCTCGGGGACTTGAACTTCCACCTCGAGAACAACAACTACGCCAACTCCACCGCCCTAATCGACAACTTCTCCAACCTCGGACGCAAACAGCTTGTGACGACACCCACCCACGCCGCCGGACACACACTGGAACCCATCTTCTTCACAAGCCCCCACGTCTCCTTCAACCGCACCACCGAACCTCACTGACCCGACCACAGATGCGTCCACTTCACCTTCAGGAAACCCACCACACACCACCGCACCCAACGGCTGCCGCAACGCTGCTGGGGCAAGGTCACCGAGGACCAACTGACGACCACCCTCGCCCGGAGACCACCCACCGACCCAGACACCGCCGCAACCAACCTCACACAGTGGATCAACGACTGCGCCAACACCCTCGCCCCTCTCAAGACCTCCACAACCAACCACACCAACAAGAAAGCCACCTGGTTCACCGAAGACCTACGGACCTCCAAGCACACCTGCCGGAAGCTGGAGAAGAAATGGCTCCACGACCGAACACCAGACAGCCACACAGCCCTCAAGAACGCCACCCGCAGACACCACCAACTCATCAGGACCGCCAAGAGGACCGCCTTCAAGGACCGACTAGACAACAACGCACACAACACCAAAGAGCTCTTCAGCATCGTGAAAGAACTCTCCAACCCCAGTTCCAACACCAACAACATCCTACCATCACAAGACCTCTGTGACTCCCTGGCCACCTTCTTTCACTGCAAGATCACCAACATCCACGAAAGCTTCAACTCTGACCCCCCCCGCACCCACCACCGAGTCCACCACCCCTGCGATTACCACCCGCACCAGCCGCCTGACCACCTGGTCCAACATCAGCGACGAAGACACCATCAAAACCATGAACCCCATCCACTCCGGATCCCCATCGGACACCTGCCCTCACCACGTCTTCAACATGGCCAGCACTACCATCACCCTCCACCTCCCGAAAACCATCAGCTGCTCCTTCAAGACAGCCACCTTCCCGCAAATCTGGAAGCACGCCGAGATCAACGCCCTTCTAAAGAAACCCAAGGTGGACCCCAAGGACCTCAAGAACTTCCGGCCCATTTCCTTGCTCCCTTTCCCGGCGAAAGTAACAGAGAAAATCATCAACAAACAGCTAACCCGCTACCTTGAAGACAACAATATCCGGAAGCCCTCCCAATCCGGCTTTCGCAGCAACCACAGCAACGAGACCGCCCTCATCGCCGCCACTGATGACATCAGGACCCTGATGGACAAAGGAGAAACAGCCGCCCTCATCCTCCTGGACCTATCAGCAGCCTTTGACACAGTCTGCCACCGCACCCTATCAAAACGCCTCCAGGACGCGGGCATTCAAGAGAAGGGCCTGGTCTGGACCACATCCTTCCTCTTCGGAAGAACCCAGAGCGTCCGCCTCCCACCCTTTTGCTCAAAAACCACTGAGATGATCTGCGGCATTCCACAGAGATCCTCCATCAGCCCGACGCTGTTCAATATCTACATGGCTCCTCTCGCCCACGTCGCACGACAACATAATCTCAACATCATCTCCTACGCCGACGACACCCAGCTGATCATATCCCTCACCGAAGACCTCCACACCGCCAAAGCCAACCTCCACAGAGGAATGAGGTCCGTAGCCGACTGGATGAGGGACAGCAGACTGAACTGAACTCAGACAAGACGGAGGTCATTATCCTCGGACCCGCCCCATCGGCCTGGGACGACTCCTGGTGGCCCAATTCACTAGGCACACCCCTGGAACCCACAGACCACGCACGCAACCTGGGGGTCATCCTCGACTCCACCCTCTCCATGACCAGGCAAGTCAACGCCTTCTCCACGTCCTGCTTCAACACCCTCTGAATGCTCCGCAGAATCTTCAAATGGATCCCTACCGACACAAGAAAGACCGTCACCCAGGCCCTCGTCACCAGCCGACTCGACTACGGGAATGCCCGCTATCCAGGAACAACAAACAAGCTCCTGAGACGACTAAAACGAGTCCAGAACGCCTCAGCTCGACTGATCCTCTACGTCCCCCGCTACAGCCACATCACACCCCACCTGAGAGGCCTGCACTGGCTCCCCGTCAATAAGAGGATCGCCTTCAAGCTCCTCATCCACGCACACAAAGCAGTCCACAACACCGGACCTACCTACCTCAACAACCGACTCAGCTACCACACCCCCTCCCGAAGCCTCCGCTCAGCCAACCTCGCCTTCGCCACAGTCCCTCGCATCCGGAAAACCACAGCCGGCGGAAGATCCTTCTCCCTTCTCCTACCTCACGGCCAAGACGTGGAATACCCTCCCAACCAACATACGACAGACTCAGGACCTACTAGCCTTCAGAAGACTCCTCAAGACCTGGCTCTTCGATCAGTAGCGCCCCCCCTAGCGCTTTGAGACCCTAACTGGTATGTAGCGCGCTTTAGAAATGTAATGATTGATTGATTCATTCATTATTTAACTGAAAAGTTAAAAAAATATTCAAAATTACTGTTTTGTTTCTTTAAATTGGTTCACTATATATTCATTGTCATTTTATTATACTTACTTTTTGATTTTCTGAGGCTGTTTGGTGCTTTCGAATCAAGTATGTCAGTCGCAGTAACAGAGTCGGCATTCACAGCGTCTGCTCCCGTTGATAGTCAGTTGACCAATGTTCTCAAAATGGTGGTCGGCTTCTATTTATACATTTTCTTGGGTATCAACATAATTTAAAATAAAATAACTATGGTGTTTGTAATTTTTTATTTGATAAAATTATGTGGAAACATATACTTTAATTTCCGTATTAAAAAATGCTTGTTTCAATGGTTTGGGTTTCTTTTGGCCTCCATTTTGTTTCGTAGCTTGACGTATTTCATGTCATTGAAACAGCAGTAGGACTTGCTTTTTCACCCGAGGTCAACCTATCGTAGTCCGCTGAAATTAGATTATGAAGTCCTTGATTTAGAATTATATTTCGTTAACATGTGTTATCTCAAAATGTTTTTATATTTTAGGAATATTTATTATTGTTTTAAATTTCTTAAGTCATCAAAATATTAAGGTTATTTAAACGATTTATTAATACTTGGTAAATACTAGAGTAATAAAATTAATACCCGAGTATTAATTTTAAAAAGGAGTACCGTTTAATTAATTTGTGTGGTCAATTACTCTACACATTTTAATACACTTACCCACCCAAAACCCCTATTTTCCCTGCATCCCATGCCAGGAGTTATTTTACAAATAATTCTTTATTTAATAAAAAAAAAAAAATGCGTTGTAATGTTAATGTTATGGGGAATTTGTAAAACGCACGGCTACTCAAAAGAGTGTCCCGGTGCTAAGGAGTACCCCTATAAAAAGAGAGACAGTATGCACTCACAATCCTGTACAACTATATTACAGAAGAAACAGCCAGGTCTTAAGTTGGTGTCTGAAGCTAAGAAGCTCTCGTTCTTGTCTGAGGGAAAGAGGCAGCGAGTTCCATAGTCTTCCCACTACCACCTGAAAGGAACGTCCACCTTTTCTAGTCCGGATGAATTTTGGCAGCAATAACAGATGTTGGGCCAATGACCTCGGCGCCCTGACTGGAATATAGGGTGTAATTTTCTTTCTGATGTACTGAGCCCCGCTGTTATGGAGAGTCTTAAAGGCCAGCACCAAAGACTTAAAGTCAATCCTATTTTTCACTGAAAGCCAGTGTAAGGTTTTTAAATGACTAGCCATGTGGGTCCTAGGCCCTACCAAAGAGACCGCTCTGGCTGCCGCATTTTGAACAACCTGTAGGCGGCACAATAGATCATTTGGGATGCCCAGGTATAATACATTGGCATAATCCAGCCTTGACATAATCAAGGCTTGGAATACTGCCTTCCTATGGGACAATGGTGGGAAAGTCCTCATCATTTTTAAAAGTCTGAAACACGTGCCAGCCACAGATTGAACCTGCGATTTCATGGAAAGATCTGAGTCACGCATAACTACGGGATTCTTCACAGTGGTGACAGGACTGGATGGCAGAGGCTGATCCTGAGGCCACCAATTCCGCAATTCATCACCAGGGTGGCCAAAAACGATTCAGAAAAGGGGGTGGTGATGAACAGAGTGTCTGAATTAAGCAGACCACTCTTTTCCAGTCCAAAGATCAGGGCTTGATCCATCACCGTTATTTATCTCACTGCACCATCCCAGTTCAGAACCTGGCTATATGCAAATCAGTCTGTCCCTGGCCCAGTGCCTCATGGGAACAGGGCAGACTAAACTATCAAGCCAATTCTTCACCAGAAAGGAGACAAGCTACCGGGGACCGGTTTCTGGCATTTCAGCCGTCGTCGGCCCGGCTTGCTTGAATCCTGATGGTGCAGTGAGAAAAGGACTCATGTCTGAGTATACCCTGCCACACCTATAGTGGCCAAAAACGATTCAGAAAAGGGGGTGGTGTTGAACAGAGTGTCTGAGCTAAGCAGACCACTCTTACGCAGTCCAAAGATCAGGGCTTGATCCATCACCGTTATTTATCTCACTGCACCATCCCAGTTCAGATCTGGCTATATGCAAATCAGTCTGTCCCTGGCCCAGTGCCTCATGGGAACAGGGCAGACTAAACTACCAAGCCAATTCTTCACCAGAAAGGAGACAAGCTACCGGGGACCGGTTTCTGGCATTTCAGCCGTCGTCGGCCCGGCTTGCTTGAATCCTGATGGTGCAGTGAGAAAGGGACTCATGTCTGAGTATACCCTGCCACACCTATAGTGACCAAAAACGATTCAGAAAAGGGGGTGGTGATGAACAGAGTGTCTGAATTAAGCAGACCACTCTTACCCAGTCCAAAGATCAGGGCTTGATCCATCACCGTTATTTATCTCACTGCACCATCCCAGTTCAGAACCTGGCTATATGCAAATCAGTCTGTCCCTGGCCCAGTGCATCATGGGAACAGGGCAGACTAAACTACCAAGCCAATTCTTCACCAGAAAGGAGACAAGCTACCGGGGACCGGTTTCTGGCATTTCAGCCGTCGTCGGCCCGGCTTGTTTGAATCCTGATGGTGCAGTGAGAAAGGGACTCATGTCTGAGTATACCCAGCCACACCTATAGTGGCCAAAAACGATTCAGAAAAGGGGGTGGTGATGAACAGAGTGTCTGAATTAAGCAGACCACTCTTACCCAGTCCAAAGATCAGGGCTTGATCCATCACCGTTATTTATCTCACTGCACCACCCCAGTTCAGAACCTGGCTATATGCAAATCAGTCTGTCCCTGGCCCAGTGCATCATGGGAACAGGGCAGACTAAACTACCAAGCCAATTCTTCACTAGAAAGGAGACAAGCTACCGGGGACCGGTTTCTGGCATTTCAGCCGTCGTCGGCCCAGCTTGCTTGAATCCTGATGGTGCAGTGAGAAAGGGACTCATGTCTGAGTATACCCTGCCACACCTATAGTGGCCAAAAACGATTCAGAAAAGGGGGTGGTGTTGAACAGAGTGTCTGAATTAAGCAGACCACTCTTACCCAGTCCAAAGATCAGAGCTTGATCCATCACCGTTATTTATCTCACTGCACCATCCCAGTTCAGAACCTGGCTATATGCAAATCAGTCTGTCCCTGGCCCAGTGCATCATGGGAACAGGGCAGACTAAACTACCAAGCCAATTCTTCACCAGAAAGGAGACAAGCTACCGGGGACCGGTTTCTGGCATTTCAGCCGTCGTCGGCCCGGCTTGTTTGAATCCTGATGGTGCAGTGAGAAAGGGACTCATGTCTGAGTATACCCAGCCACACCTATAGTGGCCAAAAACGATTCAGAAAAGGGGGTGGTGATGAACAGAGTGTCTGAATTAAGCAGACCACTCTTACCCAGTCCAAAGATCAGGGATTGATCCATCACCGTTATTTATCTCACTGCACCACCCCAGTTCAGAACCTGGCTATATGCAAATCAGTCTGTCCCTGGCCCAGTGCATCATGGGAACAGGGCAGACTAAACTACCAAGCCAATTCTTCACTAGAAAGGAGACAAGCTACCGGGGACCGGTTTCTGGCATTTCAGCCGTCGTCGGCCCAGCTTGCTTGAATCCTGATGGTGCAGTGAGAAAGGGACTCATGTCTGAGTATACCCTGCCACACCTATAGTGGCCAAAAACGATTCAGAAAAGGGGGTGGTGTTGAACAGAGTGTCTGAATTAAGCAGACCACTCTTACCCAGTCCAAAGATCAGGGCTTGATCCATCACCGTTATTTATCTCACTGCACCATCCCAGTTCAGATCTGGCTATATGCAAATCAGTCTGTCCCTGGCCCAGTGCCTCATGGGAACAGGGCAGACTAAACTACCAAGCCAATTCTTCACCAGAAAGGGGACAAGCTACCGGGGACCGGTTTCTGGCATTTCAGCCGTCGTCGGCCCGGCTTGCTTGAATCCTGATGGTGCAGTGAGAAAGGGACTCATGTCTGAGTATACCCTGCCACACCTATAGTGGCCAAAAACGATTCAGAAAAGGGGGTGGTGATGAACAGAGTGTCTGAATTAAGCAGACCACTCTTACCCAGTCCAAAGATCAGGGCTTGATCCATCACCGTTATTTATCTCACTGCACCATCCCAGTTCAGAACCTGGCTATATGCAAATCAGTCTGTCCCTGGCCCAGTGCATCATGGGAACAGGGCAGACTAAACTACCAAGCCAATTCTTCACCAGAAAGGAGACAAGCTACCGGGGACCGGTTTCTGGCATTTCAGCCGTCGTCGGCCCGGCTTGTTTGAATCCTGATGGTGCAGTGAGAAAGGGACTCATGTCTGAGTATACCCAGCCACACCTATAGTGGCCAAAAACGATTCAGAAAAGGGGGTGGTGATGAACAGAGTGTCTGAATTAAGCAGACCACTCTTACCCAGTCCAAAGATCAGGGCTTGATCCATCACCGTTATTTATCTCACTGCACCACCCCAGTTCAGAACCTGGCTATATGCAAATCAGTCTGTCCCTGGCCCAGTGCATCATGGGAACAGGGCAGACTAAACTACCAAGCCAATTCTTCACTAGAAAGGAGACAAGCTACCGGGGACCGGTTTCTGGCACTTCAGCCGTCGTCGGCCCAGCTTGCTTGAATCCTGATGGTGCAGTGAGAAAGGGACTCATGTCTGAGTATACCCTGCCACACCTATAGTGGCCAAAAACGATTCAGAAAAGGGGGTGGTGATGAACAGAGTGTCTGAATTAAGCAGACCACTCTTACCCAGTCCAAAGATCAGGGCTTGATCCATCACCGTTATTTATCTCACTGCACCATCCCAGTTCAGAACCTGGCTATATGCAAATCAGTCTGTCCCTGGCCCAGTGCATCATGGGAACAGGGCAGACTAAACTACCAAGCCAATTCTTCACCAGAAAGGGGACAAGCTACCGGGGACCGGTTTCTGGCATTTCAGCCGTCGTCGGCCCGGCTTGCTTGAATCCTGATGGTGCAGTGAGAAAGGGACTCATGTCTGAGTATACCCTGCCACACCTATAGTGGCCAAAAACGATTCAGAAAAGGGGGTGGTGATGAACAGAGTGTCTGAATTAAGCAGACCACTCTTACCCAGTCCAAAGATCAGGGCTTGATCCATCACCGTTATTTATCTCACTGCGCCATCCCAGTTCAGAACCTGGCTATATGCAAATCAGTCTGTCCCTGGCCCAGTGCATCATGGGAACAGGGCAGACTAAACTACCAAGCCAATTCTTCACCAGAAAGGAGACAAGCTACCGGGGACCGGTTTCTGGCATTTCAGCCGTCGTCGGCCCGGCTTGCTTGAATCCTGATGGTGCAGTGAGAAAGGGACTCATGTCTGAGTATACCCTGCCACACCTATAGTGGCCAAAAACGATTCAGAAAAGGGGGTGGTGATGAACAGAGTGTCTGAATTAAGCAGACCACTTTTACCCAGTCCAAAGATCAGGGCTTGATCCATCACCGTTATTTATCTCACTGCACCATCCCAGTTCAGAACCTGGCTATATGCAAATCAGTCTGTCCCTGGCCCAGTGCATCATGGAAACAGGGCAGACTAAACTACCAAGCCAATTCTTCACCAGAAAGGAGACAAGCTACCGGGGACCGGTTTCTGGCATTTCAGCCGTCGTCGGCCCGGCTTGCTTGAATCCTGATGGTGCAGTGAGAAAGGGACTCATGTCTGAGTATACCCTGCCACACCTATAGTGGCCAAAAACGATTCAGAAAAGGGGGTGGTGATGAACAGAGTGTCTGAATTAAGCAGACCACTCTTACCCAGTCCAAAGATCAGGGCTTGATCCATCACCGTTATTCATCTCACTGCACCATCCCAGTTCAGAACCTGGCTATATGCAAATCAGTCTGTCCCTGGCCCAGTGCATCATGGGAACAGGGCAGACTAAACTACCAAGCCAATTCTTCACCAGAAAGGAGACAAGGTACCGGGGACCAGTTTCTGTCATTTCAGCCGTCGTCTGCCCGGCTTGCTTGAATCCTGATGGTGCAGTGAGAAAGGGACTCATGTCTGAGTATACCCTGCCACAGCTATAGTGGCCAAAAACGATTCAGAAAAGGGGGTGGTGATGAACAGAGTGTCTGAATTAAGCAGACCACTCTTACCCAGTCCAAAGATCAGGGCTTGATCCATCACCGTTATTTATCTCACTGCACCATCCCAGTTCAGAACCTGGCTATATGCAAATCAGTCTGTCCCTGGCCCAGTGCATCATGGGAACAGGGCAGACTAAACTACCAAGCCAATTCTTCACCAGAAAGGAGACAAGCTACCGGGGACCGGTTTCTGGCATTTCAGCCGTCGTCGGCCCGGCTTGCTTGAATCCTGATGGTGCAGTGAGAAAGGACCATCAGGATTCAAGCAAGCTGGGCAGACGACGGCTGAAATGCCAGAAACCGGTCCCCGGAAGCTTGTTTCCTTCCCAGTGTAAGAATTGGCTTGGTAGTTTGGTTTGCCCTGTTCCCATCATGCACTGGGACAGGAACAGACTAATTTGCATATAGACAGGTTCTGAGCTGGGATGGTGCAGTGAGCTAAAAAACGGTGTTGGATCTAGCCCTGATCTCTTGACTGGGTGAGAGTATTGTGCTTAATTCAGAAAACTCTGTCCATCACCACTCCTTGTTGTTAAATGTTTTGTCCACCCTAAGCGTGGAAGGGTATACTCAGATGTGATTCCCTTGCTCATTGCACCATCAGGATTCAAGCAAGCCGGGCCGACGACGGCTGAAATGCCAGAAACCGGCCCCGGAAGCTTGTTTCCTTCCCAGTGTAAGAATTGGCTTGGTAGTTTGGTTTGCCCTGTTCCCATCATGCACTGGGACAGGAACAGACTAATTTGCATATAGCCAGGTTCTGAGCTGGGATGGTGCAGTGAGCTAAAAAACGGTGTTGGATCTAGCCCTGATCTCTTGACTGGGTGAGAGTACTCTGCTTAATTCAGAAAACTCTGTCCATCACCACCCCTTGTTGTTAAATATTTTGTCCACCCTAAGCGTGGAAGGGTATACTCAGATGTGAGTACCTTGCTCATTGCACCATCAGGATTCAAGCAAGCCGTGCAGACGACGGCTGAAATGCCAGAAACCGGTCTCGGAAGCTTGTTTCCTTCCCAGTGTAAGAATTGGCTTGGTAGTTTGGTTTGCCCTGTTCCCATCATGCACTGGGACAGGAACAGACCAATTTGCATATAGCCAGGTTCTGAGCTGGGATGGTGCAGGGAGCTAAAAAACAGTGTTGGATTTAGCCCTGATCTCTTGACTGGGTGAGAGTATTCTGCTTAATTCAGAAATCTCTGTCCATCACCATACCTTGTTGTTAAATATTTTGTCCACCCTAAGCGTGGAAGGGTATACCCAGATGTGAGTCCCTTGCTCATTGCACCATCAGGATTCAAGCAAGCCGGGCCGACGACGGCTGAAATGCCAGAAACCGGTCCCCGGAAGCTTGTTTCCTTCCCAGTGTAAGAATTGGCTTGGTAGTTTGGTTTGCCCTGTTCCCATCATGCACTGGGACAGGAACAGACTAATTTGCATATAGCCAGGTTCTGAGCTGGGATGGTGCAGTGAGCTAAAAAACGGTGTTGGATCTAGCCCTGATCTCTTGACTGGGTGAGAGTATTCTGCTTAATTCAGAAAACTCTGTCCATCACCACCCCTTGTTGTTAAATATTTTTCCCACCCTAATCGTGGAAGGGTATACTCAGATGTGAGTCCCTTGCTCATTGCACCATCAGGATTCAAGCAAGCCGGGCCGACGACGGCTGAAATGCCAGAAACCGGTCCCCGGAAGCTTGTTTCCTTCCAAGCGTAAGAATTGGCTTGGTAGTTTGGTTTGCCCTGTTCCCATCATGCACTGGGACAGGAACAGACTAATTTGCATATAGCCAGGTTCTGAGCTGGGATGGTGCAGTGAGCTAAAAAACGGTGTTGGATCTAGCCCTGATCTCTTGACTGGGTGAGAGTATTCTGCTTAATTCAGAAAACTCTGTCCATCACCACCCCTTGTTGTTAAATATTTTGTCCACCCTAAGCGTGGAAGGGTATACTCAGATGTGAGTCCCTTGCTCATTGCACCATCAGGATTCAAGCAAGCCGGGCCGACGACGGCTGAAATGCCAGAAACCGGTCCCCGGAAGCTTGTTTCCTTCCCAGTGTAAGAATTGGCTTGGTAGTTTGGTTTGCCCTGTTCCCATCATGCACTGGGACAGGAACAGACTAATTTGCATATAGCCAGGTTCTGAGCTGGGATGGTGCAGTGAGCTAAAAAACGGTGTTGGATCTAGCCCTGATCTCTTGACTGGGTGAGAGTATTCTGCTTAATTCAGAAAACTCTGTCCATCACCACCCCTTGTTGTTAAATATTCATCACCAGGGGTGTGTCCAAAACAGATGATTTCAGTTTTGGCGGAATTGCATGACAGTTGGTTTTGCCGAAACCAATCAAACACTTTAGTCAGGCATCGATGTATTGAGTTTTCATTTATCGGCTCATTCTTTTCGTATGTGAACAATTGGGGGGTCATCGGCATAGGTTATAACTTTAACCCTGAGTTTCTCCGCTAGAGGTTCTTTCTGAACTAGTCAGCGCCAGGATGCCTGCAAGGTGACAGTGCGCTTAATAAGTGTCTTAAATAATAAATAATAATAAGAGGTGCAAATGGTGCCATATAAATATTAAAGAGGGTTGGGCTCAAAACTGAGCCCTGAGGTGCTCCAACATTCAGTGATGGAATATCGGCTGAGAAAGGTGGTAACCAGACAGATTGCTGATGGCCCTCCAGAAAAGAAGAAAACCACCTGAGAACTGTGCCCCCAAAACCACATTCACTGAGTCTCTGTAAGAGTCGCCCATGGGGCACGGTATCAAAAGCTGCCGAGAGGTCCAGCAGAATTAAAACTGCCTTCCCTCCTCTGTCAAGGGTGGGTTTGATACTTTTAGTGACTACTATAATTTGCTCTAAACCCCAATTGACTGGGATGAAGAGCATTAGTGGCCTCAATAAAGTCAGTGATTACCCCATTTACATACTTCTCCAATGCCTTGGCAAAGAAAGGAAGCAGTGTTATAGGCCTGTAGTTGCTAACTACAGCTGGGTCAGCTGAGGGTTTCTTCAAAATAGGGACGATTTTGCCCTGTTTCCACTTTCCTTTAACTCTTCCTACTGACAGGGAAAGGTTCAGAACCTGATTAACAGCTGGATTCAGAACCTCAGCGACAGATGCTACAATTTTCGCAGGACACGGATCCGAAGGCGACCCAGATTTAAGCGCCTTCATGATGGTTAGTGAGGTTTCCACGGAGACAGGAGGAAAATCACAGAGTATTTCCTCCCTAAAGTCTTCTTTTGAGTCTGGCACATCGTCCTGATTCGTACTGATAGGCATATCAAATGTGTCTTGGATGGATTTAATCTTATTATGGAAAAATTTGGCAACCTGATTGGTCCATTCAAGGGTAGGAGTAAAGAGGCTCTGGGAAACATTGGGGGAGGCAAAGTCTTTCACAATCTTAAACAGTTCTCTGCTACTGTTTCTGGCTTGATCAATTTTTGTAGCCAAGAAACTTTTTTTCACATCACGCACTTTTATGTAGTGCGCTTTAAGTGCCTGTTTATAGATGTCTTTACTTAATGAATCGAAATATTTCCTCCATGAGCACTCCAGGCATTTGCAGGCACTTTTACTTTTCCTCAAAGCCTTGGTAAACCAAGGGGCCGAGGTATTGCCCCGTGCTGCCCTACGCATCTTTGGAGGAGCTAGATGCAGAGTCCAGTTCTGCAGCCAGCTTTCCAGGGAGTTTGTAACATCTTCAAGGGAGCCTTCCCCACAGATAGGATAATGTCCTAATATATCTGCCAAAGAATCAGGTGTAATAAGCTTAAAGGATTTATATTGTTTAGTTAGTTGAATACAATGAGACTGAGTCCTACTCAAGCTATTTTAAGACCATTGCTAATCTGAGTGTGACTGTGGAGTACTCCAGAGCTCTCCAAATACAAAGATGTCCTAGAAGAGATTTTAAGGTTTGACCAATCCACTAGCCTTTTATGGGTAAAGCATGTGCGTACATGGTTCTGTAAATTAGGGCTTAACCACTTTTGGGAAACACCAGCCCTAATGTTACCCTGCTGAAAATAACACTACATTACATTACATCTGAAACAGTGTTTCACATAGTTCTGCAATTGGTAGGTTGATACAACAATTTCTTCTGTTCAAACCCTCACCATTGTTTTAACCATACTTAGAAGAAGTCCAACCCCAACTTTCAAAATCGCTATACATGAAATTGAGTTATGGTGTTTTGCAAGTGCAGTCTAACACAGCAACATGGGGTTCCAAAAACGTCTAATGATGATTATTGTTATCAATGTCAACATAATACACCAGAAAATGACCCCCAGGTACTGTTTTTTCGGTCCAACTTATGCTTCACCAACGTGTAAATGGATTAAACCTATTTGTCGGAACCTGGGAAATAGATCGTGCCCGATGCAACAAGAATGTTAAAGACTGACACCACTCAGAAAATTGTCTTTAGTGTCAGTAGATTTTTATTTGCTGTGACTATAGTAAGAACAAAATATGGTATGAAATTTTAATTAAGTACTTTGTTCTGAGGTTCTTCTAGCCATTACATGCACTGTTGTAGTACTTATATGTTAAAACCCTGCAAAAGAGCTCATCTTGAATCATCTAGGAATTTTATGCACTCTGCACTTTATAGAATTTGCACTGCATGCTGTCTTAAATCCATGCAGCAGTGACTGTCATTCAATATACTCTATTCCCAGCCTGGAATTTTTATTTTTTTATTACCCTCTGCTCAAATGAAAAGATTTGCAAACCGTATATTTTGTTTATATTTTAATTGTTTATTAAGCTAATGGTTTTTGACCTAATGTAAATTTACATTAATTGTCCAAGGACCGACTATGAAGATGATTAAAGTAATTATGGATATTGTATACGTGATTTGTTATTGACTTGCATCTTTTATGGTGTTTTTTTAAAACCAAATAAAGAATTTTGAATTGAATTGACTAAAGGCTGAGCTAGCAGCCAACCCTGAATGTGTGGAGGGGCCTGAAGGCTGTGCATTTGTTGTTAGTGTAGTACCTCAGAAAAGTAGGCATACGCATCCCCCACCACCAAAGGACCAGGAGCCCTATTACACATACGGAACACTTTTCCTATTTGCGCCACGTCACACCTTTAAATAGGTGTGCCATGCACAAACAGGGAAAGTGCACCCTTATACAGTAAATGAGCTGCCCCCAGGGCAGCTGCAAAGTCGTACTGCCCTGAAACCAGCACATTAAAGTGAAGTATGGAGCAGCTGCTTCAAAGCCGCTCTGTGTTTCACTGTGCAGGCAGCAACCCACCTGCACTTTAAAGAGGGATCGGAGATCTCTTTGCAGGTGGGTTCAGTGAGTGATTGCACTTCCCTGGTAAGCATGGGCGGAAAATCCGTTTCGCTCGCGGATTTTGCGGATTTTTGGTAAATTCGCAATCCGCGAGATTCGCGAATCTCCCGCAAAATCCGCAAATCCGCGAGCAGCGGATTTTATGGCTTGCTCGCACTGTTCGCGCGAGTTCGCGGCTTCCCAGTACAACTTCGCGCCCCGCGAATAAGCGCAAAATTGCAGAAATACGATCTTAGCAAAACTGAAACTACTTACCAGGTTCAAAAGTTCAGGCTCATCATTAGTAGCCATTTCCTGTAGTGCTTCCTGAGGGGCCCCTCCAGAGTTCAGTTGCCAGTTGCAACTATTATGTGACCCTGCTCTGAACCTCAGAATAGTTACACATATGCCACAAAGGTCCTGAATTACAGCTAAGGGAGACAAGCAGGAGCCAGGCTGGAAGTTCAAATCCATTAATCAGCCCCTAATTCAATATTGTCAGTTGGGGCAGGGCAGGTGTTGTAACTAATTTTGCAACAATGAAAGCACTTAGCAAGTGCAAAAGATCACTAATCAGGAAGCACTAAGGAAGCAGGTGCCAGCTAAAAAAATATTCTGTGACACATTAATCAGCCCCAAATTAATTCAGGTCACTTGAGGCAGGGAAGGTGTGCTTGCTTTGCCACAATAATGTACACTGACTGGACAACCAGAGGGTGCTGTGATGAAACAGAGGGTGGCATGGGTGGGCCAGAGGGTGGCATGAGTAGTCAGAGAGTGGCAGTGGTGACAGAGAGTGGCAGTGATGAAGAAGAGTGTCCCAAACAGGCTGGACACGTAGAAACAACAAGCTCGCGAAACTTGCGACCCAACAGGTAAGTTCGCGTTTGCGAAATTGTACAAAACCCTCGCAAACTGGCAGAAACCCGCGCGAACACACAAAAAAAAAATCCGCAAATTCGCGAGAATTCACGGATTTTGCGAATTGCGAGTTCGCAAATCCGCAAAATTCGCGAACGCGAGATTCGCAAAATTCGCCCATGCTTATTCCCTGCTTAGGGATGTCTACGGCAGTCCATAGGGCCCCCTTTTCCACCTCCAGCAGGCAGCCATCAGGAAGTGCAATGACAGTGCGCCACCTTCATGTGGCACACTTTCAGTGCACCTCCTGACAGCTTCTTGCCTTTGCACCCATGTCCATAATTTGTCATCAGTGAAGAGGTAAACAGATTCCCTCATTTGCATGGGGCCACTTCCCCATTAAAATAAGGGAATGCCAGCTTGAGATAGTGTTGGCGTAATATATGAAACAGCGCTATCTGTATTTCAGAAGAAGTGCATATGCTTCTTAGGCCCCATCTGTAATATCAAAGTGCCCCAGGGGCGCACCTGCCAGGTTGCGCCACAGGGGCATTTTCTGTAATATGGCCCCAGTTGTGCGAATCCAAATTAAGAAGGTAGACTATCCCTCTTCCCCATACACCTATCCTCTCCTTCAATTATGACACTCCTCTCCCTCTTCTCTTTTAAGCCTTCTCTCTGTAATCTGTAACCCATCTTCCACTTTCCTTCTCTCCTCTTCTCAATCCTCTCCTCCATTATCTAGAGTCTGTCTAGCAGAGGAGTGATCCTGGAATTACCTTTTAAAACCTGACCAGCGCTGCTCAGAGCAGGCTTTGAGAAGCACTTCACTTGTATATTGCAACATGAAACGTATAAATGCTGCGCATAGTTGCCAAATAGCCCATGCCATGGGTGGAAGTTTCAGGCAAACCTCATTCTTTAAGTAACAGTATTTTGTATTCTGGGACACTTGAAGTCTTGTCTTTAAATTTTTTAATTTAGCCTCAAACTTTTTAACATACAAAGTGCTGTTAACTAAAATGGCTGATTGTTCCATTTTCAAAGGCAATGGGAGACCTGGCAATTTGTTCTTGGGGTTCCCTTCAACATGCTGCAATTTGGTTGCTGGACAGCCTTTGGTGGAGTCTTCAAGCCATTTGTTGCTTGATGTTCTCCTGGCCATTGTCCGAACCCTGGTTGTCTAGTCTTCTGCTCAGTTGGTTGGGCAGCTCGTTTTGTGACATCTTTCTTTGGGATACCAAAGGGAATGATGGACAGAGCGTTTGAGCCAATCAAACACTCATCCCCAGTCAACTGATCTGGGTTTAATCCATCATCATTCTTTAGCTCACTCCACCACCCCAGGTCAGACATGGCCATATGCAAATCAGTCTGACCCTATGCCTCATGGGAAAAGTCCAGCCCGAACTGCCAAGCCATGTCTTCCCTGGACCGGAAACAAGCATCCTGGGAACGGTTTCGGGTTCATAACCCTCATCAGTCAGGCTATCTTGAATCCAGTGGCAAAGTGAGCGAGTGACCCACGTCTGGGTATACCCTGCCAATTTAGGGCGAACAAAGCGATACCAAAGGGGATGATGGACGGAGCGTTTGAGCAAATCAAACACTCACCCCCAGTCAACTGATCTGGGTTTAATCCATCATCATTCTTTAGCTCACTTCACCACCCCAGTTCAGACATGGCCATATGCAAATCAGTCTGACCTTGTGCCTCATGGGAAAAGTCCAGCCCGAACTGCCAAGCCATGTCTTCCCTGGACCGGAAACAAGCATCCTGGGACCGGTTTCCGGTTCATAACCCTAATTAGCCAGGCTATCTTGAATTCAGTGATAAAGTGAGCAAGGGACCCACGACTGGGCATACCCTCCCAACTTAGGGCGAACAAAGCGATACCAAAGGGGATGATAGACGGAGCGTTTGAGAAAATCAAACACTCACCCCCAGTCAACTGATCTGGGTTTAATCCAAAGCCTGAAACCGGTCCTAGGATGCTTGTTTCCAGTCCAGGGAGGACCTGGCTTGGCAGTTCGGGCTGGACTGTTCCCATGGTGCACAGGGTCAAGAATGATTCGCATATGGCTGGGTTCAAACTAGAATGGCATGGTGAGCAAAAAAACGATGGATTTAGGCCCAGATCTCTGTACTGGGGTGAATGTATGACATTGTTCTACAATCTGTCCATCAACTGTTGTTTTTACATCTTTCTTTGGCACTTTTCCAGGTCCCTGTCCTGCAGCTCGGCTCTCTGTGATTTGCATTCAGGGTGTCTCCAGTTCTTGGCCAGTGTACAGGAATGTGCCCAGCACATGGAATCTGCTTTGATTTTAGCCTTCACTCCCATTCTCTTCTTTTATTTGAATTAATTTTGTTGATCTAGTTGTTGCCCGTGTTTGCTTTGTTGCTATTGTTTTCGTTTAGCTAAGTTCAGTTTATGAGCAGTTCCTGAGGGCTTTCCTTGAGTTTTGATTACTCTAGATTTCTCCTATGCAACCTGGAGTTTTGAGTGCTCCTCTTGGTCTGACTGTCTCACATTCGTGCTGGTTTTTTCAGCACCAGCTTGTTGCAAATGATTTTGTTTTTTCCAGTGTCCTGTCTGCTGTGTCTTCTCCACCATTTCGATTTTTGGAGCTACATTGCTTGTCTCGTTGGAGGGGCTTCACTTATGGCTTAATTGTGGGTTGCTGGTCTCAGGTCTGGAGATGTTTCTCTTCTTTTCTGACAGACGCCGTTTCTTGGATCCTTGGGCAAAGCCCCACTTGGGGGTTGTCCCGTCACAATTCTGATTTGCTTGACTGGATCTTTTAAGGTTCCGGTTCAGTGTAAGCTTCTCTGCCATGGTTTATGTGGTCTTGGGTGGTCCATAGCTAGCTTGTGTACCCCTTTTTACCATGCTCTTTCATCTTCTTCTTCAGCTTCTCCTGGCCTAGGTTAATTGTAACCTTTTGATTGACACCATCTTCCCAGGTTCATGCATGCCTGCTACTTTCAGTGATTGCTGTGTACACTTTGAGGCACAATGGATTACTATATCCTATCCTGCCACTGCAATGGCTCGCCTGCATTTCTTCTTTGAGTAGTCTGCTTTTCGTGAGAAGGTCCATCATACCTGGTTGCTCAGTGGTCAGGCTGCTATCCTGAAGGAGTGCACCGTTGGTTGCATGCTTGTCTCTGACTTCCACTCTCTGTGCTTCATTGGCCCATCTCTGGTGCATTGCTGGTGATTTGCTAGTCCTCTGTGGTGCCCACCTGTCTGTTAAGATGGCACATGTTGCCCTGTGTGCACTGATCCTGCTACTTCCACAATGGGCTTCTGCATGATTGATTTTAGTAAAGCCTGCATTCTTCCTCCTTATTTTATTATCTATGCTTGTTTGCTGTCTATCGCTTGGTCCTTTCCTAGGGGATTAGTCTGCAGGGTTCCATGACAGAATGCAGTGAACAACAATATTGACCCACCAGAATATCGTTAAAATAATATTGATTACAAAAATATCACCATCCTCTACTTAACCAAAGTAATAGAAATTTCACTGACAAAAATATTGCAGACAAAAATATCAAACATACAAATATAAAAACACAAAATACCGTCCACTATTTAAATATACAGACAATATAAAAAATATGAAAACATGCAGTATCGGCTACAATACTATCATAAAATATAAGGGGAAAATATTATTTGAAATAAAACTCCTTTTGAAATATAAAAAAGTTAACAATAAACTCCCCATATAATTAATAATGAATTAGAACAAGTATACAGTATTTACATATATACCTATATCTATTAACCATACATTTACTAATAAACACATTAAAACAATATTACAATAAAAATAACAACATTCATTAAAAAGATGTAAAACATTTAACATTTGAAATAAATGAATAATACAAAAATGCAACATACACACATATTTAAAATTAAAATAGAAAGACTAGTTCGCATCCATCAAAAAGAGGAAATAAGTGAAAACAATTTAAAATATATACAAAGCACTCATTCAAATTGACTGTAAATCAAACTAACCAATAGAAATATAATTAATTGAACACTACAAAAAAGCACAAAATCATACTATTGTTATTGTTCATAGGAACAACTTTACAACTGCAAGGAAAAGACAGTGTACCAGACTACACAAAACAGAGCCTGAAGTAAGACTCCAACAAAAAGAAGCTTTACCAGTCAGTTTAAAAAAAAACTAGATGAACTATAATGTCATCCAACATAATTTTTAAATTCAAATGTATAAATAAATTGCTAAACTCTCCCTTTAATTATATATATTAAGTCTTAGAGGTTGATTTTGATGGCGGTCGGACCGCACACCGACAGGCCGACCATGGATGTTGTAGTATCCTAGCAGACACAGTCTAGTTGTTCTGCATGTAATGATACACCTAACACCCACCCACCACTGATGTCACGAGACCACGTGACACAGCTAATAAAGAGAGCCGAGCGCATGTGCTCGAGGCTCAGTAACCAACTACATATCTGGTGTCCATGTCGCAGTCATTACTACAATGAGGGCCTAGGGCCCCCGACACGACAATGGCGACGAGGATGGGATCTAACTCCACGCGACGCAGCCACTGCTGAAAAGGGGGAGAATGCTGCCCGTGTGAAGGGCACCCCCTGACGAGGTGGCGCTGGCCGCCGAGAGGCCCGAGGGGTGTGTGCCTTGCCCCAGGCCTAGCTGTCGAGGAGGAGGTGATCGGGAGCTGACCCCGCACCTCTCTGGCCCCGCTGACTGCTGCCGTGCTGAGGGAGGCGTGTAAAGCAAGCGGACCATGCGGAGCGCACCCGCAACAGCCGTGACTGACCCCCACCGGAGCGGAGTGCTGACCGGGCGGAGCCCACTTGCCACGGCCGCAGGAAAAGAATAGGCCCGTAGGCCGGAGGTGAGCCCGGGTGCTGCGAATGGCCCCGGGGGGGTCGCGAATGCCAGAAGCGACCCCCCCTCATATAAACGCACCAAGCGGAGCCCACCCGCATGGCCATGGTGCCCTGCCATGAGAGATGCGGCCGAAAATAAACTTTAAATAATGCAGCGGCAGCGGAGCCCACCCGTGGCCTGCCTGCAGCGTCCCCCACCGCGCGGACTGAACTGAGGGGAGAAGAGCCCATAGCGTGTGGGAAGCCTACAGGGCGTGAGAATGTAAATGTAAATGTACATGTATTTATATAGCACAAATCACCGACCCGGTATCTAAGCGCTTGCTTAGGGAACCCGTCCTGGTATTCCCCTGTGAGATAACCCTGGCAGGGTATCCACAAGGTGAAAGCCAGGCATCCCGCCGCGAGGGGCCGTTGTGGAGATTAAGCAAGCTATTGCCCAGAGTCTCAGAGTGTGAACCCATGAATCGAGTAGGCACCGGAGCGAGAATTGTCGAGTCCGTGGACATTTTAGGACTCAAGACCCCGCCGAGCCGGGAATTGAACCCTGGTCCCGGGCTGAACTCTGCTTCCAGGTCTGCCTCCTCTAACCAGTGAGCCACACTTCTCCACAGAAGAGAAATGCCCCCAAAGGAACAAGCGAGCCGACCGGAGCCCACCCGGGTTGGCCGCAATAGTAAAACCTCGCCGCGAGGAGTCCCCGCCACGCGGTGCCCACCCAAGTGGCAGAAGAGGGTCGCTAGCTGAGAGCGACTCCCCAAGTGGAAGCGACTGCAGCGGAGCCCACCCACTGCAGTCTGTAGGGTGGAGAAATGAGGAGCTAGCGCCCGGCCTGCAGCCGGTATAAGCAGCGTCAGCACCCCCAGCGCAGCCCAAGAAGTGAAGAGACCCTCACCGCGGCAATGGAGAGCAGGGTCCTGCGGTGAGTGCCTACCGTGCTCAACAGCCGAGGGTGAGGGAGGCGATTGCTCCGTGTGTGGCCGGAGGCAGAGAGGAGCCCTGAAAGCAGTGCCAACACCCCTTCCCGCCGCGCAGCGTGTGGCAGGTGAAGCTGCGGCGGAGGAGGGCAGGGAGGGCGAAGTAGCAATAAAGTATGGCTGCCGCCGAGAGAGCCTTGGAAGGAACAGGAGCCCCGGTGTCCCTCCCCCCCCCCCCGCGCGCAGCGTGAACACTGAAAGGCTGCTGCAATCAGGGACAGAGGGGGAAGACAAGCGTGAGATGGCCGGCGGCGGTTCTGAACAGCTAAAGTGCAATAGAGCCAGCCCCCTCCCTCCAAAAGAAAGTGCAATCTGCCTTTCTGCACGGTGTAAGATAAATGGGACAATAATGATGTCTGCACCATAAACACTTGTGTGCCCCACAGCCCCAAAAGCAAAAGAAAGAAATGGGACTCACCTGTCAGTAGCAGTGACTCCAGCCCCTTCCTGTTCTGCACACTCCTGGACAACAGCAGGCCCTGCAAGCGCGGGACTCCAAGCATCAACAACAAGAGGAAAGTCTAGTGAAAAGTAAGCTGCTGCTGAAGGGGCCAACAGCCTACACTGCCATCTAGTGGACACTGGATGGTACTGCACCACAAGAAGCACAGCATCAGCAAACAAGCACAGGACAAGCCAAGGGAAAGCCTACAGAGGTGAAGTAAGCCTGCAGTGACGCGGACAAAGACTGAGACCCATCATCCCTGCTGAAGTGACGCCTGTGGCCACAGGTGCTCTCCGCAATCGCAGAAGACAACCTCACGCTGGACGGAGAGGAAGAGTCAAGACGTCTACCGCAAGCAGCAAGATACAAAGGCAACCGATGGAAGAGCGCAAGTGTACCCCGGACGCGGACAGTACAGGACAGCGCCTAACAGACAGGAAGCCACACCCAAAGCACCAGAAGACATGCGAGGCAAGTACCCAAGTGTGAAGAAGAAAAGTGCAACACGCATGAGGAATGGCGACGACGCCAAAGAATCTAATGAACCGCAAGGAACAAAGCTAAACTGAAGATGTATCACGACGGTACCAAGTGAAGCCAGAACTTGCCACTGCAATGCACACTGACGTGCAACGGAAGAGTAACACAAAGTTACCCCGCAGCCAAAAGGAAGCGAAGCAACCAAGCACAGTCAACGCCCCAAGAAGCTAAAGAGCCTCACCGGAAGCGCGCACGAGAAGTGCACCCACCGGAGAAGGTCCATGGAGCGGTGAAGTAACCCTCCGGAAACAGCAGAGCACACGAAGAGCGCAGGCGAAACTGCGCCAATGCAAAAGCACTGCAGCAGAACAAATAGCGATCCCAACGATCGCGGATAGCGAGAAGACTCACGAAGAGAAAGCTGTCCACCCCATCTGGTAGCAAAGAAGATCGCCCAAGAAGAAAAGGATGATCCGACAAGCCAGAGGGGCGCCCAAACAAAAGCCGATCACCAAGATGATCGCCGTGAAGGAAAAAGAAGTTAACCGACCTGCCAACAGGTCGCCGGAATGCTGACCCACCAGAAAGGCGCAGCGAAGGCATTCTGCCAAGAAGTCAGGATGAAGATGTCCTGCCGTAAGACGTCCGTGAACTGAGCGATCAGGAGAATGTCCGAAAGAAGACCCGGAGAGACGGACGCAACACTTACAAGAAAATAAGTAATAGGAGGCATGAGAGAAGATCATAATAACCGGTCCAGTCACTGAAGAGTGGAGAGAAGACAGTGTCCTAAAGACAGGACAAGACCAGACGGAAACAGGTGGTAGTGCACGCTGCTTGAAGAAGCCTGGTCAGCAAGACAAAGGAAGAAAGGTGACCGCACCGTGTCGCGAAAAGGAGAAGGGAGGATGAGTGGCACAACGCCATGGAGAAAAGAATGAAGGAAGAAGTCGTGTGGCACGACGCCAAGAACAACATCTGGAAAAGGTGAGGACAGGTGTGATAAGCCTACACACTTAAAAGAAGAAGAGGTGACACACCACAACATTGTGTACAGTGACCCACAGTCCAGGAGAACACTGAGAGCACCAAGAACAGAACAGCTACCCATTCACAAGACCCCGACGAACCGTGGACGGTAGGAGAGCACAGGCCAGACCATTGGCAACACCCACCTTTGGGATTGAACGGAAGTCTGGAAGCGGAGGGAGCTCAGATGGCCTGAACAAGGAGAACTGACCAATCCACACCAGCCCGTGGAGATCCAAGGGGCAAAGGCCTCAGGGACACCGGTGGCAGAGGGTCCCGACACGAGAGATGGATCCATCGCCGTCTCACCTGCACGTCCCGGGAAGAAGAGGAACTTGTGCGCAAAGGCAGGAGTCAACAACTACCCTTCAGGTGGAGCTACGGACTTTGTGAGGTAGTACCCTCATCGTCTCCTCCATTCACACGCAGACTGAGGAGTTGGAGCAACGCTGTGGAATAATACCCGGCCTAGTGGAAACCTGATGCAAAGGGCCTCCGGTACATCTTGTGGCAGGAGAATACCCGCGAGAGGGGCATCCTAGTGAGAAGAATGACCTTCAAACACTCTATCCTTGCAATGTGAAGCCAAGCTGCTGACAGTGAAGAAACTGACGGACCAGCAGAAGACATCATCATCCTAGTCTAACATCTGGTTATCCTGTTTGTAGTCACCCTCAAAAGCAAGATCTCAGTGGACTGACCAACACAATTCCGCGGTGTAAGTCCAGAAGCGCACGCCCACCGAGAACCAGGACGTCAAGCCAAGAAGAACTAAAGTTTCAGCAGCAATTTCCATCACCGTCATCAAGCAAGCAGCTGAAGAGACTCATTGTAAATTTGTAATTACTGTACATTTATGTACTTTCCCCCACAGATTCGGACTTTTCTTTTTCCTTAATTTTCATTAAAGTTTGGGAGGAATGTAGTGTCCTAGCAGACACAGTCTAGTTGTTCTGCATGTAATGATACACCTAACACCCACCCACCACTGATGTCACGAGACCACGTGACAGAGCTAATAAAGAGAGCCGAGCGCACGTGCTCGAGGCTCAGTAACCAACTACATATCTGGTGTCCGTGTCGCAGTCATTACTACAATGAGGGCCTAGGGCCCCCGACACGACAGATGTCTGACCGTGTACAGCCATTTAGTCTGACTGCTGCAGTTGAATGCTTGCGGTCGGACCCAAAGTGGGGGGAGTCCAGATCACTGCCTCTGACAGAATCTTGGATCCCGACCGGGCAGCGGTCGGAGACATGGCCCTGAATGAAAGCAGTGCCGAACAAGTCTCAGCCGCCGGGATTTGGATATCCCTTCCCGACAGCCTATTTATGGCGGGGAAACCGCGAGCTGCTGCTCTGTGTGTGGAGAACCCTTCTGTACTTCATGGGATTGGCTGTTGAGGGAGGCACATGGGAAAATTGGCTGGTTCCTCTCGATACGGTCTTGATATTGATAAGAGGAACAGATCTAGAACTAATCTCCAGCAGTTGCTTCAGTAACCCTGTAAGGTCACCTATCATAGCTCTCACAACCCCCACTTCTGCTCTCAGGTCTCTAATAAGCAGGTAGGTGTTCTGATCATGGTCTTGGGAGTTTTTCACCAAGTGGCTTTTTGCCTCTAATGCTGGTTGCATATTACCATCCTTTGGGTCAGTGTTTGAATCTAAGACAGGGGTGTATCTGCTGCTACATTGAATCCCTAAATCAGGCTGACTCATGGCACAAATGCCAGTTGGTGGTGAGTTACCTCTCACAGTATGGCACACAGCTCTCTGTTTGCTAGGGATAGAGTTCTTACTCTTTACTCTGCTAAACATTTTTGGAATAGCCATCCTAGTGCTGGAGTTGATAGTTTTATTGGAAGGAGCTCTGCTAGCTTAAATGCCAGTGGCATAACGAAACTTGAGAAGGCCCCTCTGCAAAGTGCATGGAGGGGTCCCCTTCCGGACTTACTTGTCAGCTCTCAGGCTGGGGTACTGCCCTGAGGGGGCCCCCTGGAGCTCACGGCCCCTGCACTGCAGGGGATGCGCCACTGCAAAAAACATAGGGAAGTTAATGCTTGGGTGTCAAAAATGCCTTCACATTCGTCTAACAGACAATAAAGTTGGTCTAAAACACAATTACTACCAGCAGGTTTGGCCATTTTCTTACCTTGTTTCCCGTTCCCAGCAACCCCGCCTCCTGTGCCTGCCACAGCTGTCCTTTTCCCCATAGCTTATGCAACCCGGTTCATGGGGCAGACTACTCCAACTCTCTTATCCTACTGGGGGTCCTTATCCCACCCCAGGAGAGCAACAACAGAGAGCAGCAAATTTAGGAGTCCACCAATGTCTCCCAAATAATGTCCCGCATCGATACTAAGTAACTTAGCCTTACAAATACTATCAAATTGTTAGAGGATTATGGGTGATTAGACCAGGAAAAGAAAAAAAAAAAATTCAGCAATCTTCATGCCAAACTAAGTGGCAGTTCGTAGGTGAGGAATTGAAGGTGGACAGATTGGATATAGCTTTGGTATGACAAATCAGAAACAATATGGGCACACCCTCCTCCTGAGCCTGGGGTAGAATTGTAAGACACAATACCTTGAAGTTGTGGCTGCTGACCCCAAAAGACCTCTAGAGTCCTAAGCTCAAGGGGGATGGCCCTGCCCTGTTTCTTCCTGGCAATGATGGGCAAGAACGGGCCCGCCCTTGGCACGCGTGAGTCCTGCACAGCGGAGGTCGAGGCAGAGCAATAAGTGCGAGGTGCCCATGCCTCTGCCCAGCAGCTGTGGTGGATTGCAGGCTTTGGTGCATCCAGGGACCGGGAGTCCTACCAGGGTGGAGTGTGCAGAGGTGGTGAGATGAAAGCAGCCCTTGTTGAAGAAAATGACCCATGCAGTGGAGGTCATGGCAGTGCTATAAGCACGAGGTGACCATGACTCTCCCCAGCAGCTGCAGCAGATTGCAGGCTTTGGTGCACCCTGGAACCGGGAGTCCCACCAGGGTGGATTGTGCAGAGGCGGTGAGGGGAAAGCAGACCCGTTGCAGAAAATTACCTGAGCAGTGAGGGTTGAGGCAGCCCACGAGCGTGAGGTGACCATGACTCTCCCCAGCAGCTGCGGCAGATTGCAGGCTTTGGTGCACCCTGGGACCAGGAGTCCCACCAGAATGGAGTGTGCAGAGGCTGTGAGGGGAAATCATCCCCAGTTGAAGAAAATGACCCATGCAGCAGGGGTCTAGGCAGCACTATAAGGGTGAGGTGACCACGCCTTTCCCCAGCAGCTGCGGTGGATTGCAGGCTTCAGTGCACCCTGGGACTCTCGGTCCCACCAGGGTGGAGTGTGCAGAGACGGTGAGGGAAAAGCAGCCCCTGTTGACGAAAATGGCCCATGCAGCAGGGGTCGAGGCAGTGCTATAAGCGCAAGGTGACCACGACTCTTCCCAGCAGCGGTGGCAGATTGCAGGCTTCGGTGAACCCTAGGACCGGGAGTCCCACCAGGGTGGAATGTTCAGAGGCGGTAAGGGGAATGCAGCCCCCGTTGAAGTAAATGAACCATGCAGTGGGGGTCGAGGCAGCACTATAAGCGTGAGGTGACCATACCTCTCCCCCGCTGCTGCGGCGGATTGCAGTCTTGGGTGCACCTCGGGACCAGGAGTCCCACCAGGATGGAGTTTGCAGAGGCAGTGAGGGGAAAGCAGTCCCCGTTGAAGAAAATGACCCCAAATATATTCATAAAGTACAAAATAATACTGGTAAATAAAGAATATTGGGGCATATTACCAAGCAATAGCGATAATTATCGCTATTGCTTGGTTAGAGACAAATATTTACCGCTGAGCTGCGGCGATTTTTACCGCAAATTACCAAGGTTTATCGCAAATGCGATAAAAATCGCCGCAATGCATGAATATCGCTGAAAAGTCAGCGATATTCATGCATTACCGAGAGAATGCTCTTAGCCATGTTATCCACCTCCCATTGGATAACATGGCTAAGAACTGCTCAGGGCAGGTGTTAGCTTTTGGAGATATTCGCGCTTAGCGTGAATATTTCCAAAAGTTGGTAATAGGAGATAGCGATGTTAGCGACTGTTTTAAGTCTCTAACATCTTGGCACGCCCACTTTGCATGTCATTAGTGATAAATATCACTGACATGCAAAGCGGGGCCCAAGATGGTCCCTATCTCCTACTAGCTGTCGCTAACTGGTGTTAGCGACAGCTAGGTAATAGGGAGATAATTTTATCTCCGCTTTCTTGGCTTTTAAAGCCAAAAAAGCCGAGATAACCCCCCTTGATAATATGCCCCATTCTTTTTATTATTTAAAAAAATAATAATAGGAAAACCAAAAAGATGCAAAATAAAAATATACAAAGCAGCTCACAAAATAATATACACCTATATACAATAAAACGTCTCAATTGCAGTAAAACAAAATACATACACATTTTAAGGTATAACATTCCCCACTCAAAAGTGAATAAAAATATTGTACTTACAGTTGCACTGCGGACGTTCCTGATCCATAACCAATTCCCAAAATTCCAATCCGCAAAAAATTAAAACTAAGAAACCCCAAAAACTGCAAAAATGAAATGTCCAAATTAAATCCAAAGTCATTGGGAACCATAAACCCCCAAAATGTAAACACCCCTCCAGGATATCTAAAAAATAAAAGAAATATGTAAAAAGTTGGTTTAAATTAAGCCAAATTAATTTTTTTTTAAGAATGCATTAAAATAGCTGTAAACGTTGCACTCTGATCTTCCAAACATGTAAAAAATTATAGCATACACACCCTCACCCTCAAAAGACATACAATCAAACACAAACGACTACTACTAGTACCAAAGTATAGTTGGGCTCACCGCATTTCACCACATAACAAAGATACATAAACTGCCATTAAAAGTGTTGAAAAAGTATGTAAAAAAATAAGCAATTTATGGAAGAAATACAATTGTATAAGTAAAGTATAAATTGAACAGTACTATAAAAATAAAACTCGATTCATTAAATTTGACTGATTAGTATTTAGTGAACAATGCATTAGAAATGTGAAAATACAATGTAATATGCATAGAAAATACTTGCAAAAAATAAATGCGTATTTGTGTATAAAGGTTTAAAAAGATACATCTTTTAATTGTGTTTAAAATAAAATATAATACATTTGATACCACACAAAAAGTTTTATAAAAATATTCTACCACTGTAACATGATGCACATTTTCTTTGCCAAAAAGTATGTATCAAAAAACAAAAATGCACAATAAATAAAATACATAAATAAAAAATATGTAAAAACCCCAACATGTAATTATTATTCTTCTAGAAAACTATACACTCTGCACTACATACTTTACAAAAGTACAAAATACAAGTCACTAAAAGGGTAAGATTTTCTTTTCGCACTCCAATGTAAATACTTTTTGGGAAAAGTGTTGGGCACTACAGGGGTAAGATTTACTATTCCCACTCTAATGTAAACCGTTTGGGGACGGGTGTTGGACATAAAAGGGGTAACATTTATTATTCTCACAAGTCAATGCATTGTTTCACAAACTCATATATAGCAATATAAATAAAATAAATATTATTTACAATAGGTATTTACAATTTACATAAATATTCAAAATTAAACATAAACAACGTAAAATAAGAAATAAGAACAATATGACATTATTTTAAAGGAAATAAAAACAAACATTTACAAATTATATATATTTAAAATATAGAAATAAAATATAAATAATAATATAAATGAGATATTTATAAACAACACTTCATCAAAGTATTAGCTCAATTACAAACTAATCACGTAAAAATTGCATTTTATTTTTCAATAATTTAAAATATATCTTGTTTTTAAATAGATAAATAAATGATTAAACTAAAATAATGTAATACAAAATGAACACAGTACAGACTTACAATAGCTACGGATCTACACAAATGTAAAATATATTTAAAAAAGATATAAAAATTCAAAATAATTTAAATAGCAAAAATTGTTTAGTAAGTTATTTCAATTCTAATAAAATATTTAACAATTACAAAATAAAAAATATTAAATATATTTGTTTTAAATATATCTTTATTGGCATTTTAGTATACTTACATGCACGTATGTGGAAGAACCCATGGGACTTTAATAATTAATTTCCATTCCACCTGCAAACAGTATTACATATCATACTTATCATATTCGTTCCAATCAGTTCCTCATCAGGACTCAGCATATCTCAAAGAGTAATATAGCCATAGCCACGCAGAGTCACCATAGTTGCCAGGTTACAGACATAGGGCCTGATTACGATGTTGTTAGGAAACTGTCCCGAACAAATTGGGTCTGGACTAGTTTCCAAACGAATCGGGTCCTGCGAGTCCGGACGACCGATTACAATGCTTACCAACATTGTTCGGTTGGACTCGCATTGACTTCAATGGGAGCCTGTTTTCCGAACGAGAACACAGGCTCTCATTGAAAAGAGGGGTGTTTGAGGAAAACCTTGCTCCCAGGTGGCGGCCATCCCATGGTTCCTGCCACATTGTGCATGGTTGGGAAGAGGGGTGCAATGGGTACCCCCACAGGCTACATTCGTACGTCTCTGGATGAAGCGGTCCAGCAACAGGCCCCCAAAGGCTGATTCTGGCAGCCGTTTTGTCTCGGGCAAACCGAATCAGAACGGCTGTACGAATTGGTCATCGTAATTGCTCGTACAAAATGGTGTATATAGAGCTGTATGAATCATCTCTGAAAGACTCGGGTTGTCTGGATGACTTTCAGAACCAATTCGGACTGCTCAAACGGTTTCCGGGCATCGTAATTGGTTGTTGGGAAATCTGTACAATTCGGTCAGATACAAGGGTTCCGAATAGGATTCTGTAATTTCGAATTCCAGCCAGAGCCTTTCCTGATGACATCCTAATCGGGCCCATAGTAGTAATGAATTAGGAAAATCATGCAACAAGCACAGCCATAAACATGAGAACAATTATGGCTCCCAGCTAGGCTATATGGAAGGCACACCTTCAGGTTCCTAGTATGGGAGATTCTGTGTTACGTAAGGGTTCAGATAGCATTATGAGCACAGGGGTAGTATACTTCCACCACTAATCAGTAACTTCACCATTTCGTGCCTTGTATTTCTAGCGGTAAACCTCCAGGGGTCAGCCCATGTCGTTCCTCATTCAGGGGTTCAGGATCATCCTGGTCTGTGGCACCTCCCTGTGTACTGTCCCAAGCGGTAATGCTTCTTCCCATTACCCTTGTAAAATATATACCCAAGGAAACAAAGTAGGTCCATACTTAACAAGATAACTCAGATGAAAGCAATAGATTTGTTTTAAGGAAATTTGACTAGATCTATGAAACTTTGGGGCATATTATCAAGCCTGTGCGCTAAAATTATCGCCGCTTTATCGGCCGAAAACGGCCGATAAAGCGGCGATAATGGGCTTGATAATATGCTCTATCGAATTCCAATCGAAGCACATGTTAGATGTGAAGACATCTAACATGGGCTTCGATTCGTCTGACGACTACCTAAACAAATGACAGCTGCTAAAGTAAACTCCTACATCAGAAGAAGAGGTTAAAGGCGCCTAACGCTGTAAAAAATTGATAAAACTCCAGACTCTGATGGCCTCACTGGAGAGTTTTATAAAACGTTCTCAATCCTTTACAAAGTGGTGGGGAGTGACACCAACGATGGCTGAAGATACAATTTCCCTGATTCGTAAATGTGGCAAAGATTTCAGGTTTTGCTTGTTATCTAGAACAATAGTGCTACTTAATGTAGATGTTAAAATCTATCTTAAAATGTTGACGACAAAATTAGAAAACAGTGTTTCGGATTCGATCCTCATGGACAAATTCGGATTCTTTAAAAATCAGCAAACCTGCGACAATCTACTTAGAGTGATCTACCTGATTGAAGGCAAAAAACAGCGATACCAGTGTGTAAAGAGACCTTAAGATGCGGAGAAAACCTTCAACCAAGTTGACTGGAAATGTGTAACAAAGGTTTTGCTGAAAAGCAGCTTTTGCTCCAACAAGATGGCAAGGGCCCTGGTAGGCTATAAAACCCCAACTTCCAAAGTAACAGTCAGTGGAGGACTTTCCCAATCTTTTTGATTGGGTAGGGGAATGCGCCAAGGATGTTCCCTAGCCCCACTATTCTTTGCTTCCAGTGTAGAGCCCTTTGCAAGAAAGATCAGTAAAGATGAGAACATAAAGAGACTGAAATTTGGCCTAGACACACAAAATAATGCCATTTGCAGACAGTGTCTTATTGACATTGGCACCCCCAAGGGCACTTCTGTTCCTTGATTGCAAGGGCTGGTAGAAGAGTATTAAAATGTCTCAGGTTTCAAAATTAATATGACAGATTCGTAGCTCTTCAATCTGACAGCTCTGAAAGCTGAAATAAATTCCCTCAAAGAACACCCCGATTCGATTGCATAGGATTGGCCTTCGAGACAGGGTGAACCGCAAGAGATGTGGTGTGGTACTGGCAGAGTTTCTCCACATGGCATGGCGCTGTCTCGACGTAGTCAATTTTTGGATCGCTGTCTTCCAGAAACTGGGTGAAATCACCGGCGGGGGGACCGTGGGGTGCCCCTGAGTCCGGACCCATGGCTGGCTCTACTGGGTTTGTCTAATCATATGCGCAAGGGCGTTAAGCGCCTCGTAGAGATGGGATTATTGATTGCTAAGCGGGTGGTAGCAATACATTGGGCCAGAGGTGCTCCCCCCACTATAGCGCACTGGGCCCCTGACATGTTATTCTGTAATGCTCAATCTGAGTTATTTAGTGAATTACTCCCTCCTAAAAGCTGCCCCAAGAACTTCTGGAGCCTGTATCAGGATGACCTAGCGAGTAAGGAGTACATTGGGGGTTTGAGGAATGAGCTCCCACCCCTCCCCGCGGGAATACCTTATGGGTCACAGATGATGCAACAGTGATCTCTGCAGAGTCTGGCAGCTCCTGTTTCCGGATTAATCAGCACGCAGCAGGTGTTCTGCAGGACACGAGTAGTCTGCTTCCTGTTCACACCATGGAGCTGCTTCTCGTTGCAATCCAGGTCTGCAGTAAGTGCTCCGGCTCCTTTGGCTTCTGCGACTGGGTTTTGTGTCAGTGCAAAACAAATCCACTGGGACAAATTTACAAGCCCCTTGCGCCATTTTTGCGTCACTTTCCCCATGTTAAAAGTAACGCAAAAGTGGCGGAAGGGGCTTGTAATTCAGCCCCACTATGCTCTGACTGGTACTGTCATCAGGGGGGTTACGGAGGCCCTGTAGTGCCGAGAGGGGGGGGTGTCTTTCTTGTTTGGGGAGGGCCCCGCCCTCTAAGTCAAGCCATTGCATGACTTACAGAATGCGTGCAATGGCAAGGAATAAGAAATAGTTAAACGCTCAGGAAAGCCACTCCCTTTCCCGTGCAGGCCCATGCAGCGCTGGGGTGGGTGCGCCACGGTTCAGGGGGCCTCCGTTGAACCCAAAATCAATGTATATTTGTGCTATCAGGGCAGCACCAGGGTCCCTCATCACATTCTGCAGAGGGCCCCATCATTTTGCGTTATGTCACTGACTGTCACATGCATGCCAATGAATAGACCCGATTCAGGCGGGAAACACTCACTTTTGTACATCATTATTTCGGCTGTGCCCCACCTGAAATTGCCTATGCTTGAATAGAAGTCAATGGGAGAAATACATTCTCTGGATTTTTAATTTTTATTAAATCACCCACTTTCCACTTCTAAAATGTTGGCATATGTGCTGTCAGTCATAAGAATTCAATCCGCTCAAGGACAATGTGAGGACTCAGCGCTGAGCGCCCCCTCTCATTAAGCTGTCCATTCATAGATGAATACCTCTTTTTACCAGTATAATGAATGTCCTCATTTTACTTCTGAGTGAAGGCCTTGACAAGTGCTTGCCAGCCACGCTTTATTTGTTAACTTAAATGACAGCCTTAAAAAAAAATCTCCTGTGCCTATCCTGCTTGGGTTTGTGGGGTACTCGAGCCAGCTGTCACAGCGTGCACAGGAAGCCTCATTTGAAACCTCTTCAAACCACATAAGAATAATAATGGGAGCGAATAAAGGGGAGGAGACGTGTCGTAACGGCCAGAGCTGCCAACCCTGGAGCTGGGGAACGTGAGTGAGGTTACATATATCTCAACTCTGTGTTGCTGCCTTCTCCAATCCTTTGTTTTCTGGGACTCGTAGTCCTTGTTCCATATAAAGGCAGTAAGAAAAAGCACCAAGTTCCAGAATGCAAATGAAAAACCTGGACTGGGACAGGCAATCTCATATGTACCTAGAAACTTGTCAGGGCTGGCATGGGTAATGGCTTGGTCTCCTGCCCCATCCCATTCAAATTTCATCGGCCGCCACTGCTGCCTGTTAGAGGCGTTGCATATGATCATAATATGTATATAGACAAAAATGGATGAGAGTGGTGGCAGTGGAATGAACAGGCATCCAGTGGGTAAACATATGGAGACTTTTGCATAAAAATGTAGGTAGCACCCTGGGGAACGCGGGCCCATCATAAACTCCTAGTGGGCTAGTATCTATTTCAGCAAAAAAAACACAAGGTTTGGCCAATTAGCATCCAAAAGGGTTGGACAAAATGTGACATGGTGAGTGACTTAAAAGAGATGTGGTGGGATTGTCCGAGAATTAAGTCTTCCTGGATAGAAATATTGGATGCATGACACACTATCCAGCTGGGCACCTCGCCTACAATATCAAACCAAAGCAGAGAAAATCTTACCCTGGAGCTGCCTGGGGGTGGCAAAGCCCACACTGGTGGCCGCTGGAGAAAGGCAGATCCATCACTCCTCTCGCATTCCCACCTACGGATATGGAACCTCATGGCTATGGAGAAACTATAAATTACCATGGAGGGGAGGCCAATAGATATTGAACCTGCATGGGGTCTGCTATTGATCTACCTATAAGAAGGGAGTCCCTCTTTGTCTTAGTCTCCTAGATTAAATATTATTACAAATTAATAGGTGGTAAAATGTAGGCTTTTTGTGGGCTGAAACCCGATGACTGGTTCGACACTCCAGAGTTGACAATACTACACCGTGCTCTGTAGGTGAGAACCCTGCCAACTTAAAAGCAAAGTATTGTGAAGGAACTTGAGTTAAGATTCTACCAGGAGAAAACTTTCCTTCAAGGTTGTGCTGTGGGTGGCAGCAAGGGTGGTGAGCCTTTCTCTACTTTTTTTTTTTTTTTAAATGATGTTGGAAACTTGTCACTTTGGGTCGAGATGGAAAAATCACAGATTTGTCATGGAGATACTGAGACTTTCAAGGGCAACAGTTTTTTTTGTACTTGACTATCTTTTGTACTTACACAACTCATTAAAGTTGTTACTGTTAAAAAAAATGCCCGCTGAGTCAAATCTGACTCTAATCACCACCAGGTCTTGCAAACAGGGGTTTGATGACTCCTCTCTCCTGCCTCGACTGTACCAACAACGTATAAGTACGTTTCCAGAATAAATATCTTTCCAGACTAAAAGCAAGCTTACATTCAGCATTAACTGATCTGTTTATCTTTAAACAACGTGAAAGTGCATGACAGGTTGGACCTGACTTAAAATCGTAATCAGTCTACAAAGTTTTAAATGTCTAACCAGCGCCTAATTAAAAAAAAATAACTCATTAGCAATCCCCAGATCACGGACACAGCTGTCTATGAGGCAGCAGGTGCATTGGCACTGGTGACTGGAACCTGAGGGGCCCTCTGAACCCAGGTAATTGCTGTATTATATCACGAAGTCAGGGGGACCATTTTACTCGCCTCCTTGTTTTCACTGTGCCTCATAGCAATTTAGTTAATGCCACCCCGCCAAATTCAATGTGTAATACCACCGATTTGTTCACCCATCTTGCAAATACCGCCATTAGAGGTATTAAAACATGTATGACCATAAAGTCATATTCATTGCCTTAATTTTGCATAGATGCACTCTACAACATTTACACAGCTACTCTCTGTTATCTATGTGTTTGGAAATATCATGGTCACTAAATGAGTGAACGGTTGGTATGCTATGCGAATTAAGACATAGGGGCTTATCACGATGTTGGGCGGACTTGCGTCTGCCCACACCGTCGCAGAAACTGGACTGACCGACCGCCGGTCGGCGGTCCAGACCCCCTAATTACAATGCGACCACACATGGTGCGGTCGCATACTCACATTTCCCTATGGGAGCATGTGCTGCGGACGTAAACCGGCCACAGCACAAGCTCCTATAGGGAAATGAGAGGTTGTGTTCATCCCTGCACCGCGTGGCAGGCACCTGAAGGTGCCTCCCACATGGTGCAGGGATCAACAGGGAGGCACCATAGGTGCCCCATTGGCCAGCAACCGGAGGCAAATGCTTGAAGGGGGCCCTGATATGGGACCCCCAAACCCGCTTTCCGACAGGATTCCCATGTCGGAAAGCCCAGCATGGAAAGCCTGCCGGAAACTGAGAATCGTTATCCAGACAGCATAAAACGCCGTCCATATGGATTGGATGTATGATGTTACAACGCATACTTTTATCACGCATGCCTTTACAACGCGGTTTTTACATCGCAAACCTTTACAACGCATAACGCTTTGGGGTGCTGGATAGTGAAAAGTTTAATTTACTATTCCAACTCCAGTCCCCGTGGACACTAGGGAAGGTGTTGGATAGTAAATTAAACGTATTCCCTATCCTAGAGCGCCCCCAGCGCAATGCGTTGTAATGGTTTGTGTTGTAATGGTTGCGTTGTAATGGTAGTGCGTTGTAAAAGTTTTGTTGTAAAGGTTGTTCACCATATGGATTACATGTCGGTTCCAACTGGCCAACAGGCTCCTTGAGCCCATCAGAAGCTAGCCAGAATGACCAACCAGTTTCACTTCTAGCCGCCTAAATTGTAATTTGGCAGTCGGAAGTGATACCGACGATCCCAAGATCGTAATCGGCCCCTTAGTATCATATCTGTAGCACCTTTATTTGGATAGGTTTGTTGATACATTGACTTGTATTTTTGCTATATGTTGATTTGTCTTGCGATTGTGCAGATTAGTTAATGGGGACATAGGTAAGGTAGGTAACAAGCCTTATAGTGATTGGTGTAAAGATCCTTAGTAGCAGGAATTATACCCACTTCATACAATGAAAAGAGATCAAATGGTATCCATAATAGTTAAACATATTTTTGAATTGCACAGGGAGATTGACAGCATCTTTTTTGCATAAAACCTTTTTGCATAGATATTAACCAACAATCTTAAAAATTATTACGGTGCACCTTGTAACAATCAACCTTTACTCCTTCTCAAGTCACATTTTATTGCTGTTAAAGAAGACACTTTTATCAGGCAGTGTTAAAATTTACTCTCAGCTGAAATAGTGCATGATAATGTAGATGCATTAGGCCCATTTGTGTTGGTTTCTGCAATCCGTAATATTTAATGGCCTTCCAATTAATTTAATGCGTACACTCTCAGCTATGGCTCTAGCCCTTCGGCACAGGACGTAAGTCATCTATTCATTTTCTATTGGCATCTGGGAGTGTTTTAGGACATAAATGTACCAAGTCTGACTACAGTAAGTGACTATTCAATCAGATTTAAAAGTTATGTGGGAGATGCTCCTAACTCTAAATTCTGTTATTTCGGATTATTTTAAGAGCTACAAAATCCACAGAGAAACATTCACTATAATCCACTGAGGATGTGGGGTTACTCAAACAAGATATTGCCTGCAACACGGTCATACCAAAATATCTTTAACCCCTTCCCTGCGCATGACGGAACCACACCGTCATGAGCCACGGGAGGCATGTGCTCATGACTGCGTGGTTCCGTCATGCTGCGGGCCGCTCCGCCCACGCAGCACTGATTCTCCGCCTGTACGGGTGAATTAGTGAGTGGGCGGAGTCGTGACGGAACCACGCCGTCATGAGCACAGCTCGCTCGTGACTCATGACGGCGTGGTTCTGTCACGAGCAAGGCGGCGCCGCGCTCACCTCCCACACCCCTTTGGCCGCAGCGGAATTAGCGCCGCGGCCAAGGGGTTAAAAATGAAGATTGTAAACAAAACTCGTCCACAAACAATGTAGCATATGCTGCTTGAAGGTTTAGAGAAAGGTGAACGCAAAATAGTAAATCATTTTTAAACATAAATCTTCCTCCTTTGATATATGATATAGTACGTAAGGCAGCGTTTTGTAGAAAAGACCACCATGATTAATTCTGTCTGTAATAGAATCAAGCACAAACAGGCATCTTTTACATTAGGCCCTTTAACGTTTACTGCTTAGTGGGTATACCCGGAAAGCAAATAGTGTATGTAGTTATAGTTCCAAGTACAGCTGGAATTAAAAATATCACATTAAAATCTTTTTAGATTATTGACATCTCCTCCCTGTAGGCTTTCTGGCAAAACGTGTTCCTTATAAATAACCTTGCCAGACGATTGGGTAAAAGCATGAAGAGGCGAAGCACTAGAATAGTGCGCGCCGCCCTTATGCCGATCGAGCCCGTCCCCGGGAGAATTTGCTTACAGCGGGGTGAACCGGAAGCACTTTAGTGCTTCCGGTTCACCCTGGCGCACAACAGCAGGGATAAACCAGTTGAGACTGAACTGACCAGTGCCCCCTGTTAAAAGGGGGTGTGGGGAGCGGAACATTCTCTTGTTCCTACACTCCCCGTGGATGCAGCACCCGGGCCCCCAGCGGCTCGTAATTTCTTTTCCCCACCCCCCATCCCCTAAGGCAGGTAATTTAAATGGGTTGGTCAGGGAGGTATTTTGACGTTTCTCTAAAGAAGTTTATTACAGATGTCTGGGGTGATAACATTAGTGTAAGATTGATGATTAGGTACCTGCTAATGATGTCGCTCAGTAACCGGTTCACTATGTTCACTTACAGTTTATTGCTGGTATCTCAGGAGTCGGAAGTAATATAAATGTAATATGTTTACTTTGTTCTTTTACTTCATTACAGGTATCACAGAAGTTATTCAATATCAATGCGATGTTTTGGTGAATTGATAATAAAAGTGTTAATATGTGTGAACTTGTCAAGAACAGAATCATTAAGGACGAAGTTATCCAATTGACGTATGTAAGGTTGAATACGAGTCAATACATGTTATGTGATATCAGTTAAAAATGTTGTATTTAGTTGTGTCTCCGGTCAGGCGGTAAGGTCATGATTGGAAAGCATAGTCTTCGGTCCTTAGCGGTCAAACATGTAACTCCAGGGGCAGTGACAGCCGGTAGGTAGGCTGTCGGGGTGCGGGCCGGGGGGAGTCTTTCTTCTCAGTGGGCCTGGGGCCACCCCCGCACGCACATGCGCATCAGGGCGCAAGTATGCAGAGTTTCTGCAGCCCCCGTTATGGAGTTTAAGGCACTGCGCACAGGGGGGGGGCGGTGGAAAATATCTGTCCGATAAGCTGTACCCCCTGCGCAAGCCATGCAGAGTTTCTGCAGCCCCCGTTATGGAGTTTAAGGCACAGGGCGTAGGGGGGGCCAGGTGGAAAAAGATCTGTCCGATAAGCTGTACCCCCTGCGCAAGCCGACTCCGGCATAGTAATTTCTCGTAGTTTGCGGGGATCCGGAGGCTGCCAGTCATTGACCCTGCCGTAGGCTCTAGAGGGGACACGCAGAAAGTGTATATATGCATTGTTAGATTTACAGTAGGAGTGTCATGTGTATTAGAGTTGAGGTTAGCCGTGTGACATCATCGGCCTAACAATGTATCTGGCCTTTCTGCGTAATTGTAAACAATGTTAATAAATAATGTTTTTTAATTTTGTAATAAATACGGCCGGGGGGGGGAAGGGGTTACTCCCCCCTACTCCAAAAATTCCCAAATCGTTGTGGTCTCAATACTTGACTTGAAAGAGAGAGGGAGACTTCATCCGGGCAAGGGATGGCAGGAGGTAAAACAAGTAAAAAGAGGGGACTTGGGGGAGTACCAGGCCATATGGATTCAAGTGTCAGGGTCAAAAACATGCTGTGGATTGCTACAGAAAACGAAACAAACAGATAAATATTTGTTTGTCAATTTATTGGAAAATATTGGGAACCATATGTAACCAAGCCTTCTTAGAGGAAACATTGAAAGGGTATAGGGGCTGGTCAAGGGTGTGGGGAAGTCTACAGACGATGAAATAGGGTAAATAAAAAAAATTAAAAAAGGAAACCACTTACCTTGTGCTCGCTGCATCGCTGACTCAGAGCAAAGTAAGTGGTTTTATTTATTTTTTATTTTGTTTTCCCTATTCCGTCGTCTGTTGGAATAGAGAAAATAAAATAATTAAAATACTTACCTTGCGCTCGCCACATCGCTGACTCAGCAATGTGGCGAGTGCATGATAAGTGTTTTTTTGGGGAACATCCTTCACAACGCGGTCAAAACACTGCGGTGCCATTACGACACGTCTTTTACAACGCAATTCGTTACCACGACTTGCGCTGGAGGGCGCTCTAGACTAAGGAATAGTAGATTTACTATTCCTAAAACCTTCCCTACTGTACGTAAGCTGGAGTTGGAATAGTAAATCTTACTATTCCTAAGTCCAGCACCCTACAGCGCAAGTCGTGGTAACGACTTGCGTTGTAAAAGATGCGTTGTGATGTACCACAATCATTTTGATCGCGTTGTAACATCATACAACCCAAAAGGCCAATGGTGGGTTTACCTAGGATTTAAAGGAGATTAGAGCCCGTCCATTGCTTTCCATTGGCTGGCTTCATTGTCAATCCATGTTTGCTTCTTATTCAATGGCTTTTCTTGTCCCAGCTTGTCCATCTTTTTTTATCTTTCCCATGGAACATACCTTCTTTACCATCTCATACCTGCCAACATTTCATTAGAGGAAAGTGGGAAATTTTGACAATTTCAGGTTGGAGTGAGCTAAAAGTAAGAAATTGTTTGCTTCCGAAATCGGGAGTGTCCCGCTTGAATCGGGTCTATTGGCATGCATGCCATCCCTCTAATCGACTGGCTTCTGTTCTTCCACTGCAGAGACGTTTCAAGGCCTGGGAGAAGTTTACGCTTCTCATCAGTCTGTCTGGGCCAGATGTGTTCTTCAGACAGTCCTGTCTGATGACCTTTAATAGTATTTAAATGTAGATTGTTTTAAATAACATGCGTTTTTATTTATTTCAGTAAGAGTGATCTGTGGGAGTACATTACAGAGTTCTTGCAGAGAAATGTTGTGATTATGTTTTTAAAGCCATGCAACAGTCATACAAAAGATTTGTTTACATCGAAACAGTACCTCACTTATGATAAATGGGAGGGTCACGCAGATTATTTCCAATAACATGAGTGAGCTCATGTTGCACGACAGTATGGTGCACATATTCTGAATATTTGATAAAAACACATGTATAACTTGCATTTACATCCAATGCGTGGCACATATTTACGTAGTTTTCTTTTTTGGAACATTGCATATCACCTACGTTATGTTTCATCACATTTTAATATTAATAACTCATGCATATGGCCTCGACCATCACAAGAGCTGCCTAAACAAGAGTTGTTTCTTAGGGCATCTTTCTCTACAAGTTCAGTCTTTTCATAATATATTTCTACAAGGAAAGACAGACACAGGGCCGGCTTTGAAGCTGGTAGCGCCAGGTGCGACAATCGTTTTTGGCGCCCCCAGCCCCCATGACCGCCTCCTCGGATTCTCTCACTACCACCGGGCACAAGTGCCCCTCATCTCTCCAATCATATTCAAAAGCAATTGTTAAACACACTGCCCCACCTGTAGGTCGGCGCCCCCTCCACAAGTCAGCGCCCAGTGCGGCCGCGCCAGTCGCACTGCCCGAAAGCCAGCCCTGGACAGACATGCAGTTCAGTGCAGGGTCCACGTTCCACTTTCAAGCGCAGCGGAAAGCTGTTCTGCTTCATTTGTTTATACTCTGTCAGTTGTGCGAGGGAAGCTTGTGTAATGTGTATCGTGTGCTGAACCAGCTGTATGTGTGTGAAGACAGTCTGCAGTGCTGCTGCCCACGCTGTACCTGCACCTGCTGCTGCCTGTGCTGTGAGGGATGCTTCAACTATTGGTGCATTTACCTTGTATCAGAGACATGTGCTGGTGTCCACATTAGTCTGTTGCTCATGTGAAGGGATCTTGCAAACTTGATCCTTCCTTTGCTTGTTGAGATCGGTCTTTTACTTAAGCTTTCACTGGGGATGCCTGTTTGGTGCCCGAAGAATGCTCTCACTGCTGCTGCCTCTTCTTTTTGAGTCTTTTTGCGCTACTGCTAAGGATGTTAGCTCTCTTGTCTCTACTGTGACTGTTCCGTTTCTCAGAAAGGTTTGCACTGGGACCCCTTCCAGCGCAAAAACGATCCTGACCACAGCGCACACACTCTACCACTATAGTGCAAGGGTGCCTGCATTGGTGCATGGCTGCAAGAAGTGCACCAGTGCACGGACAGGGCAGTACCTGTGCAATTTCTTCATAGTCAGGGTATGGTTCTGCTCTCTACAGTTGAAGCAATACAGAGAAGCAACTTTGCTTGCTGCCCTGCATTGTATCAACTCTTAGCAAATCTGGCCCTCCGTTTTCTAAAGCCAGGTCCTGTAATATCTGGTGGATGCCAGAAAACGATACCTAAAAATGTTTCGAGCATTCAAATGTTTAAAAATCCAGTAAGCATAATATGATCCTGAGAAGGCTTCAATTCATCCTAATTTTTCTTAATCAAATTACTTTTTTAGAATAGCTTTTATTTTAAGTTTACTGATGATCAAATATGTGTACTATGTTTGACTCTGGTTGTAGTTCCTATAAAAATCAATGTGCCCTTCTATATTGTAGGCCTTCTTTCTTAGCCAGGAATTCATACCGGGAATTTCATTTTGTAGGTGTGAATCTTACCACTTAATAATCTAATTGTCTAAAACTATGGTCACTATTTTTGTTTGTGCCCAGTACCCCTGCGTGTGCACTGCCAGGGAACTGGCCTAAGAGGCTATGAAAGAGCTGATATTGGATAATACATTCAAAGTTGTTCTTAACAGTGGCCCCAAAAATATGTTTGGGGGGCGTGGCCGAGGCAGCGATGTGAGCGGGCGCGTCCTGTGCGAGCTCCGTCGCCCCGCTGTGCAATAAGCCTGCTTCTGCGAAGTTCGGGGGGTTTTCCTGGGGACCCCCCTGTGTGCTGCAAGTCCTGTCTACTTTGTGCCCCTGGAGTGAGTCCTCGCTGTGGGGGATCCCGCTGGAGGCCGCCGGAGCTCCGAGGCCTCCGCGACCGACTCCTGGTCGCCATCTTGCTGACGGGTCCGCCGCCGAGACGCCTGGCCCAGCTCCTTCCGAGTGGGGCCGATCCTCTGCGTTGGCACAGTATCAGAAGTTGCCTGTGCCCCACCTGCGGCGGACCCCCCCCCCCCCCGGGGGACGGATTGCTGGCCGGGTGGAGTTACCGAGGCTGTCGGCGCTGGGCCTTCCCTGCCGGGAGGCGCTGAAGTCGCCTGGGAGCTGCCGCCGAGAGAGGCCCCGGCTTCGGCGGAGACTGGAGGCCGAGCATGGACAGGTCGCCAGAGGACCCCACCCTGCGGGACCCGACTCCGGATCCTTGGACTGCAGCGGGATAACTCCGGTGAGCAGCCCTCCTTGTGCCTCCCTCCCCCGTCTGCCGCTGGCGGTGTCCCGCTACCGGGGGGGCCTCGCAGCGGTGCCGACCGCCATCTTGTCCCCTTGTCGGCCACCCGTTGGGACGTACCCGGGCGAGGTGGGGGGAATCCTCACCTGCTCACACGGTCCTCTGCCCACGGGGTCCGCTGCTGCCATTGCATGGACAGTCGAGCAGCGACAGGACCGGCTGGAGCGCCCTCCCCCCTACCTGTGGGGACTCCTGCCACTGCCCGCCATTTTCTGCCCTGCTGTTTGGCGCCATCGGCCCGGGCCCTGACCTGCCTGGATGCTGGTACCCTAGGGAGTAGCGGCAGCCGGGTGATGCGACGCTGCACCCGGATGGGCCGCCACAGCTAGGCGCCACGACTTGAGGGATCTTGCGCTAGCCCTGCTCCTGCCTGCGCCACGCTTCAGACGCCCGCACCTGCGGCCCTGAGCTGAACCCCCGCCACGCGGAGGTCGGCATCGCCCCTGGCGCGTCCACGGGGGTGCACTCAACTTGCGCTGAGGGGGTCACTATAGCACCCCTGTCTGGAAGAGACGCCCTCCACCACCGACGACCTCGCGCCGAAGCACCCTCACAACCCCGGGGGAAGCGGCCTACGCCCCATGCACCAGACTGAGGGGGCCTTCTCTGGACACTCTATTGGCATGGACCGGGGGACGCTGGTGACAGGCCACCCATCCTCACGTTGCTGTGCACCTGGAGCGGACAATGACCCGTGGCAGGGGGGGCAAGATAGACCCGCCGGTGGCGACGACCAAGGGCACATCGGTGGCTACCATGTGGGGCAAAGCGGGCTCGCCGGCTTCCTCCGGGGGACCCCCTTTGTCAGGAGGACAGCCGCGGCCGCCCGCCGATTCCCCCCCTGTGACCCAGGCTTTTATGTCCTCCTTCATGACTGACTTGAAGTCTGAAATTGGGTCCCTAAGATCGGAGGTCCACTCATGTGTCAAGGAGCTACGTAAGGAGGTCACTGATCTGGGCGATAGGGTTGATGGCCTTGAAAAAACAGTCGACTCCCGCACTGAAGACCTGGAACAGCTGTGGCAGAGGGTGGCGACCCTAGAGGAGCAGCACATTCAGCTCCAGATCAAGCAGGAGGACCTTGAAAATAGGGGACGCCGCAATAACCTCCGAATACGGGGAGTGCCGCTCGGAGAAGAGGGGACCGACGCCATGGCCTATGTGGCCCAACTCCTGCACGAGGTGTGGGGCAAGGACGATGCTTCCCCACCGCTCCTGGATCGTGCCCATCGAGTCTTTGGGGCAGGAAGCAAGGCGGGCCTCCTGCCTGATATCGTTACCAGACTGCACTACTTCACGGAGAAGGAGGCCATATTGAAGGCGGCGAGGGACAACCCGGACCTGCACTACGGAGGACACAAGATCCAGATCTTCCAAGATCTGGCCCCTAACACGCTCCACAGGAGGAAGGTCTTCCGCCCGATCACGGAGAGACTGCGGGCCCTCAACATCTCCTACCAGTGGGGACACCCCTATGCCCTCATCTTTCGGTGGGAGGATAAACGCAGGGCCCTCCTGTCCTACCGCGAGGCGGCCCAACTACTTGGCATGCCGGAATCCCCGGAACACAGCCCCTCCCGTTCTCACCGCCAAGAGAGGGTCCCCCCCCGCCCGGACTGGTCCACGGTACGCCGACATCGCCGAACCCCCCCAGTGGATAGCTGCTCCACCTCTCAAGCCAAGCAGGACATTATAGCGCACATTCGCTCCCTTGAGGGCGACCGCGAAGAGCAGGCCTCCCAGCTCCTCGCCTCTGGAACTGAAGGAGAAGATCGACCCCCGACTCCAGATGACCATTGAATGGCAGGGACGTGGCCGGTGCTGCTTCGGAGATTGGACTCGACCTACAGATGTCCGGGACCACCCTGTCACTTAATAGTGGACTTGTCCTGTAGTCGATGGTGCTGGGGACCCCATTCGTCCCTCGCGGGCCGCCTCCGCCCCCCCCCCCCACGGTGGGCCGGAGGGAGCGGCCTGTGACATCCTTCCTCTTCGGAACCTGGACCCCCACCATTGAGCCTTATTGTCCTCTTGGTTAAGACTTATGTACCTTTGAGGGGTTTCGGCTCTTGCTGCCCCCAAACCTGCTCGAGACAGCGGGGCAGATGGGCAGCGGGACGACCAGGATTCTTACTCTCGGACACCCACCCCCTCACTTTGTCCCGTAGGAAGTGACATTCCTGTGTTCATCCGAACCCTTGGGAAGAGGATGCCCGGTACTTGGGACACTGTATTGCGGCCCTGTTGGCCTGTTGTGGTTATATTCTCTCTCCATACTCTCTATTTTCCTACTCTCTTTCTTTTTCCTACTTTTTGCCTGCGCTGTCCTTTCCTCTGTATATACACCATGCCTGTAGTGCGGTGGCCTGGTGGAAGCCGCGGGTGCTGGCGCGATGGGGGCGGGGGGAGGTGACCACTGCCCTGTCTGCGGGGGGAGGGGAACCATGGGTGATTGAGCAGCCTCGACCCCCTTAGTGCGATGACGGCGAATATCCCTGCACCTCTGAAGGTCCTGTCACTCAATGTCAAAGGGCTTAATTCCCCCAATAAGCGGAATCAGGTATGGCGCTATCTTCTACACCACTCCCCTGACATCATCCTCCTCCAGGAGACGCATCTTCTGCGGGGGGACACCAGGCGCATGGCGCACCCTAGATACCCCACGCAATTCTGGGCATATGCTGACACTAAAACGGCGGGGGTGGCAATCTTCTGCAGGGCTGGCTTTAGACGGGGACCCACAAAACCCTACAAGAGTGCTGACGGGCGTTTCCTCCGAGCCACGGTGCAGCTGGGGAGCACACAGTTCACCCTGGGTTGCGTATATGCACCCAACCAGTCGCAGGATAAATACCTCCAAGCGCTTCTGCGAGATCAGTTTAAATCCGGTGACTCCCACACGATCCTGGGTGGGGACTTCAACCTTGTATGGGATCCGGAGCAGGATCGCGCGGGGGCTTCATTTAATGGCGCGGGCGCAATGTCTTCTGCCCTTAGGGCGCAGATCACGGACTTGGGATTCGTGGATGTGTGGCGCTACCACAACCCGGGAATCCGGGATTATTCCTTTTATTCGCACTCTCACAGGACATACTCCCGTATTGACTATCTCTTCACTTCCCTTGAGTTGACTCGGGATTCACTGACGGCCACCATCTCCGATATCTCGCTGTCGGATCATGCGCATGTGGAATTTCTGCTACAAGACCCGCTGGCTCGTGCCACTCGGGAGCGGAGATGGACCCTCCCTCCGAGCATCCTCCGAGACCCGGAGGATGTTGCCAGCATCCGAGACGCCATAGACTCGTATTTCGCCCTTAACGATACCTCAGACACGCCCTTCCCGACAGTCTGGGATGCCTTTAAGGCCACCATTAGAGGCCACGTTACCTCCCTGGCGGTGGCACCAAGACGGGAGGCGTTTAAACTGGAAACTGACCTGGCCAGCGAGATCAAACAGGCGGAGACCTGGGACAGGGACTGTCCCTCAAAGGCGTCTAAGAGAACACTCGCCAACGTCAGGGGGCAACTCCGAACGTTGCGCACCAACAAAGCGGAGCGCTCCCTGCTGGCGCTTAAACAACTATACTACGAGGGTGGGGACAAGGTAGGGCGTCTTCTGGCGGGTAGACTGCGGGCACGTACGGCTAGAGCTCATATAGCCAATGTAAGACGGCAGGACGGCACTTGTGCCACCACTGAAAAAGCCAAGCAGGAGGCCTTCGTTGCTTATTATTCCTCTCTATATGCAGAGGAAGCTACATCGGCGGAGGCGCGAGAGGCCGTCCTTGCAGACTACGAGGGGGCTCCGCTGCCACCGGCTTGTGCGGCTGAATTGGATGAACCCCTGCAGGAGGAGGAGATCTCTGCGGCCGTAAAGGACCTCCCCACCGGGAAAACACCGGGACCGGACGGCCTGCCGCTGACCTTTTACCGCGTATTCCTGACCCAGCTTCGCCCGTACTTACTGCGGCTATACCGCTCCTTCTCCGACACCTCTGGCCCGTCCCCTGATATGGGCCTGGCGGAAATCGCCCTGATCCCTAAGCCTGGGAAAGATCCCGACCTGTGCGCTTCCTACCGCCCTATCGCCCTCCTGAATACCGATCTGAAGATATACACCAAAATTCTGGCCAAACGACTGGACCCGTATATGCCGGGACTAATAAATCCGGACCAGGTGGGGTTCATTCGGGATCGACAGGGGGCTGACAACGTGCGCAGGTTGGCACATCTAGTGGGGAAGGTGCGGCATTGGGACATCCCGGCTTGTCTTCTCTCGCTTGACGCGGACAAGGCCTTTGATCGGGTCGACTGGGCCTTCTTGAGAGGGGTTCTCCAGAAATTCGGTATCGGTCCCAAAATGATCGCTAGAATCATGGCCCCTTATCTTGGACCGCAGGCCAGAATCAGGGTCAACGGCCAGCTGACACCGCCGCTCTCGATTTACAGGGGCACGAGACAGGGGTGCCCGCTCTCGCCACTCTTGTTCGCCCTCGCGGTGGAACCGCTAGCGGCGCTGATAAGGCGTACCCCTAACATCCACGGAACACCCCACGGGGGACACGACAACAAGGTGGCGCTATTTGCAGACGACCTGATCCTTACTCTTACGCGCCCTCGAGACTCCCTCCCAGCGGTACACGAGGTGCTTTGCCTATATGAGCGGGCGTCCGGCCTTAAAACAAACCACACCAAATCCTGGGCGCTCAACCTCACCATCCCCGAGGAAGAGGTCCAGTTCCAAAAAGGGGCTGTGCCTTACCAATGGGCGGAGAGCCACATTAAGTACTTGGGCCTTGATCTGACGCCCCATTTAGACTCTTGGTCCGCGAGGAACTGGACGGCAAGCCGCAAAGAAGTCCTAGCAGACCTACGGAAATGGAAACCCTTGATGGTCTCGTGGCTGGGGTGCCTCAATGCGGTTAAAATGTCGATTCTCCCCAGAATTCTTTATGTCTTTCAGTGTTTGCCCACTCCGATCCCGCTCCACTACATTAGGAGTCTCCAGCGCGACCTCACATCGTTCATTTGGGGTGGAAAACGCCCCCGGTTCTCCCAGAAGGTCCTTATGGAACCGAGGGATAGGGGCGGCCTCGCCTGTCCGAACTTACTACACTACTACTGGGCAGCGCACCTCCGGTTCGTGGTGGAATGGGGTGCACGTGAAAGCGATAAGCACTGGTTCCACATGGACCGGGCAGTCACGGGGCGTACTATATGGGACCTTCCCTGGTTGCCGCGAGTGGCGCGATCCAGGAGTGCATACATGGCGGTCCCGACGAAAACGGGCCTGGATATCTGGGACAGGATAGCGGTGTCCAAAGGTCTCACCACGCTCCCGTCTCCGCACACCCCAATCGCTGGAAACCCGCACTTTCCATAGGAGACCTCTTCATTGGAGGCTCGCCCAAATCGTGGAAGGACTGCAAGGAAGAATTCGGACTACCCTCGACTGCTGGCCTGCAATTCGCCCAGCTGCGCCATTGGACTATGGGAGTCGACATGTACCGGGCGGCCACCAGGGCCTACACGCCCTTCGAGAAACTGGCACGTTCCCTAGGGGGGCTGAAGAGGCTTATCTCCCAAATATATAGCATACTGCAGCATCCCACCTCAACACCCACCCACCCCTACCAGAGGCAATGGCAGTCGGCAGCAGGCGTCGACATAGAACCCTCCCAATGGGCCAGGCTGTGGAACGATATCCCCAAAATCTACCGCAGCATCCCCCAGAGGGAAAATGCCTACAAGATGCTCACGCAATGGTACTATACCCCGCTGAGACTTAGCAAAATGTTCCCTACCACCTCGCCGCTGTGCTGGAGGTGTGGATCTGCGACTGGTGACTTTGTGCATATCTGGTGGACGTGCCCTACTCTAGCTGTTTTCTGGAAGGAGGTACTAAGTCACATCAAAAGGGTGCTGGGCTTCCCCCTGTCTGAGGAGGTGTGCACGCTATTGCTAGGCATCCGACCCCCCGCGCTTAGGGCCCTCACGCGCAGCGACTGGATCCTCACGCTCCAAATGCTAGGCGCAGCCAAGCAACTCATCGCATTGTACTGGAAGCGGGCTGAAGCACCGCCGATAGCTTCCTGGTTTGTGCGCCTTTGGCAGGTCCTTGCTATGGAAATGCTTACGGCGCGGATGCAAGCGAGAGACGCACGTTTCAAAGCAGTGTGGGAACCCCTTGTGCGCCACCTATGCTCCATCAGCTACGCGCGCCACATGCCTCCTAGGCTTCGTACTCTACACCTATTTGACGACGCCCTTATCCCAGCCGACCCAAGCAGATTATGCCCTTAACTGACCTCCCGAATGCAGGTGCTGTTTCACCCCGCAAGCCCGCACGCGCTCCGCCCCTAACCGAAACTACGATGCTGCCACTGTTTCTCCCTGCCCCCCTTTCATCTCTACCTAGCTACCCTCTGATTTTTTCTCCTTTCCTACTTGCCATTCTGGCCTTCGCCTCCCTATGGGGCAGTTGAGCCCTGTTGGGCCTTTAAAATCTGTGACACTACAGTTAGCTATTCTATGCGCGCCTCCCTCGCGTAGCAGCATGACACCCGCGCGAAGCCAACCTTTGCGAACATCATCCCTAAGCCACGCGGCCGGCCCCCTTAGCGGGGTTGTAGGCAGGGCGCTGTGTTAACGCTTCTTCCCCGCCCCAGTTGATATACGCCTCTGAGTTCTTTTATGCGCGGCCGGCCTCAACACGAGGTTGTAGGCTTATCGCTGTGTTCACAATAAAAACAGATTTGAACAAAAAATATGTTTGGCTCAAGGCCCTCAAAATCCTTAATAAGTCCCTGTTACACCGCTCTGTTTTAGGGAACTATTTTGTTATTTGTGCATAGGCACTCCATGAGAATGCATGTGTTTTCCACCTCTCTATTTGTGTGCTTCTCTCCTGCCAAACACCTGCCTCCCCACACTTCTTGTTGCAGTCTCCCTGGCACTGACAGCTCTCTCTCGTATGATTTTCCTTCCCTCCAAACTCTCTCCTTCCCTCCTAACTCCTTGCCTTTCCCATGCTTCAAGTTGTTTTCTGAAGCATGTGCTTCCCGCCCCCAGGCTGCTCTCCCTTATGACCCTTCCTGCACAAAAAACAATCCTGCCTCGAACCTAGGCATTCTTGTACCATGGTGGAAGGGTGCTTACATTGGTGCCAGGCAGTACACATTGCACCAGCGTTAGGAGGCAGCAGAAATGTGCCATATCTTAGTTGATGTGGCACCTTTCTGCTGTCTTTCTGCAGTGGTTGTGTGAAAAATGTGTATATCTGCCCCGTAGTGTTGCTAAATTGTTGGCTTTGGTTTTCGCAAAATCACCTTCTAATGCAAAGGTTGACAATAGACAAATAACTCAGAGAAACCAATGTATCATCCTACGCTTCAGTGTATAGATATGTTTTAAAAAATGCTCATTATAATAAGCCAATTATGGATTTGATTCACATAGCTTTTCTAAACCCTAAGTCGGACAGTGGCATAGAAAAATTATAAACCTCCAATGCTTTGGTAATACAAATTTGTTTATTAGTCAATAAAAAAGCACTCTAATACCCCCGGGTCTAGCCAGCGCTATATAAAACCTTTTAAATAAATAAATAAAATCATAAACTTCGACAGAAGGACATACAAAATTAAAACAGATAAATACAGAATCTAAAAAACGGATATCGATCATGAAAATATTCATTCCCATTTAGAGAGCTGTCATTAATACAGAATTTGCGGCACATACAGTGGTCAATTTCGCATAAGGTGCAACTGTGCATAATGCTCAAAATGCAAGCTAAGCTTAGGGAAGACATGGCTTGGCAGTTCGGGCTGGACTGTTCCCATGAGGCACAGGGTCAGACTGATTTGCATATGGCCATGTCTGAACTGGGGTGGCTGAGTGAGCTAAAGAATGGTGATGGATTAAACCCAGATCAGTTGACTGGGGGTGAGTGTTTGATTGGCTCAAACGCTCCATCCATCATCCCCTTTTGTATCGCTTTGTTCGCCCTAAATTGGCAGGGTATGCTCAGACGTGAGTCCCTTGCTCACTTGGCCACTGGATTCAAGGTAGCCTGGCTGATGAGGATTATGAATCCGAAACCAATCCCAGGATGCTTGTTTCCGGTCCAGGGAAGACATGGCTTGGCAGTTCGGGCTGGACTGTTCCCATGAGGCACAGGGTCAGACTGATTTGCATATGGCCATGTCTGAACTGGGGTGGCTGAGTGAGCTAAAGAATGGTGATGGATTAAACCCAGATCAGTTGACTGGGGGTGAGTGGTTGATTGGCTCAAACGCTCCATCCATCATCCCCATTTGTATCGCTTTGTTCGCCCTAATTTGGCAGGGTATGCTCAGACGTGAGTCCCTTGCTCACTTGGCCACTGGATTCAAGATAGCCTGGCTGATGAGGATTATGAATCCGAAACCAATCCCAGGATGCTTGTTTCCGGTCCAGGGAAGACATGGCTTGGCAGTTCGGGCTGGACTGTTCCCATGAGGCACAGGGTCAGACTGATTTGCATATGGCCATGTCTGAACTGGGGTGGCTGAGTGAGCTAAAGAATGGTGATGGATTAAACCCAGATCAGTTGACTGGGGGTGAGTGTTTGATTGGCTCAAACGCTCCATCCATCATCCCCTTTTGTATCGCTTTGTTCGCCCTAAATTGGCAGGGTATGCTCAGACGTGAGTCCCTTGCTCACTTGGCCACTGGATTCAAGGTAGCCTGGCTGATGAGGATTATGAATCCGAAACCGATCCCAGGATGCTTGTTTCCGGTCCAGGGAAGACATGGCTTGGCATTTCTTGCTGGACTGTTCCCATGAGGCACAGGGTCAGACTGATTTGCATATGGCCATGTCTGAACTGGGGTGGCTGAGTGAGCTAAAGAATGGTGATGGATTAAACCCAGATCAGTTGGCTGGGGGTGAGTGGTTGATTGGCTCAAACGCTCCATCCATCATCCCCATTTGTATCGCTTTGTTCGCCCTAATTTGGCAGGGTATGCTCAGACGTGAGCCCCTTGCTCACTTGGCCACTGGATTCAAGATAGCCTGGCTGATGAGGGTTATGAATCCGAAACCGGTCCCAGGATGCTTGTTTCCGGTCCAGGGAAGACATGGCTTGGCAGTTCGGGCTGGACTGTTCACATGAGGCACAGGGTCAGACTGATTTGCATATGGCCATGTCTGAACTGGGGTGGCTGAGTGAGCTTAAAAATGGTGATTGATTAAACCCAGATCAGTTGACTGGGGGTGAGTGTTTAATTGACTCAAACGCTCCGTCCATCATCCCCTTTTGTATCGCTTTGTTCGCCCTAAGTTGACAGGGTATGCTCAGACGTGAGTCCCTTGCTCACTTGGCCACTGGATTCAAGATAGCCTGGCTGATGAGGATTATGAATCCGAAACCGGTCCCAGGATGCTTGTTTCTGGTCCAGGGAAGGCATGGCTTGGCAGTTCGGGCTGGACTGTTCCCATGAGGCACAGGGTCAGACTGATTTGCATATGGCCATGTCTGAACTGGGGTGGCTGAGTGAGCTAAAGAATGGTGATGGATTAAACCCAGATCAGTTGACTGGGGGTGATTATTTGATTGGCTCAAACGCTCCGTCCATCATCCCCTTTTGTAACATTTCACCCAGGGGCGGTTGCTACTGTGTAGCAGTTGCGGCCGGCATGACGGGCGGGGGGGTCATGCGGGTTTAGGGGGGACGCATAATGGTAATTATTTACAATTTTAAAAAACGTACCTTTCCCTGGGTCACGCGTTGCCACCTCATCTCCTGCTGATCCTGGCTGGGTCCGTCATCAGGAAGCAGGCTTCCTTCTTCCCCTCCCCAAGCCAATCACAACGCTACAATGGCAGCTTTTTGAATGGTGCAGACTGCGCCCATCCGGGTGCCAGAAGGGAGGTCATTTTCTCTATGTAGGCTGCATGCAGACTACATAGAGAAAATGGGAGAGTGCCCATGATTGGTTTGGTCAGCCCCAAAGGGCCGACCAAACAGTCAGGGTCCACACAGTGGGCAAAGAGAATTGAAAAAATCAAGGACCCCTTGGACACTGATGTCAGTGAACTCCTAGGGCAGGGATAATAATGTGTGAACAAAAACCCTAGGCAGACAACAATATGGCAAACAAGTAATATAAAGTGACAGCGAAAAAATCCTACATAGAGAGCTAAAATAAAATTAATCATGATTTTAATAAAAACAGATAAAAATCATGCAAGTAAATGGCAGGACCATCACCGTATCGTACTAATAGTATAATTAAAAGACATATATTTCATACATTTATTACTTCATCATACAAAGTACACCTCTACAAAGTAATATCACTGGTATCTGCAAGAGACACCACTGTGGCGAGTGAAACTCGACGCGCGTTCCGGCGCAAAAACGCCTTCTTCAGGAGCCACAAAATGATACAGTGATATTGTTTTAAGAAGATTGACAGAACCTGTATACAGGAAACAGGCAAACAGTTCTTGGGCACTCAAAAAATTTATGGCCACAACAGGTGTATTCCTGTTGTATCAATAGCGGCAGGACTTAGATAGGTTCAGTTGATAAAAGGTATCCACGGGTATCAATGTAATTTATGTTAAGGATTCTTAGGACGTAGAGCCGTGTTTTCTTTCCGACGATGTGTAAAAAATGTACGATGCTCCGTCAATGCCTTACACCAGTCTTTTGTAGAAGCCTGCTCAGAAAAGGGTAACTTTAAAAACAAGGTGAAAGCAGGATAATGCTCTCAACACCCCTCCTTGAGGGCAAGCCACTCCCCCCTGCCCTCGAGGAGGACCGCCCACCCTCTCGCCCCCAACCAGTCACTTTTGCTTCCTCGCAGTGTGAGAAGCAGAACGATAACATTGACCATTTTATGTTTTTGCTTCTCGCACTGCGAGAAAGCAGTCGGGTGACGCCCCTCTGCCCCAATGGAGGAGCCGCCCTTGTTTTGATCAAATGAGATCAGCAGGAAGCACCTGGATAGCCCCCAGGGTGACAAGCCGCACGCTACAAATACAACTTGATTGATAGCCAGCATGATTGTCACAAAAATCCTCTTACTTTGAAGTCAGAGAAAGAAAAGTAAACACAAAGCTTCCTGGTAGACAGAGCCTGATATTTGAGCTCTGAATTTGAATGCACAGAAATGTGACAAGAAAAGAACAAGATTTTAAGGTCTGTTTACAGAAATCTGGTACTGGTGGAAGTATACCGTAATAGGGTCTGGGCTATGGGAGGGACGAACTCATTGAACCAGAAATAGAAAGTAAGCAAATGTTACAAACCACAAAGCCAATGGTAAGCAATGGGCGGAATGCATTCCCAGGGAAGTTTTCTGAATGTTCCCAAGATGGCGTTAGCAAATTAGACAGATGCACTGTCTGGTAGGTTTCGACCTAATGAGTACCCCAAACATACAACCGATTTCCCAGGACATGTCCATCTAAGCGTACACACAACTTTACAGATGTACCTGGAAGTCAAGTGAATCAATCTCCACAGCTCATAGTCACACACCCAGGACCAGCGTTTCCATAAGGCAGGTCAAGGCAGCAGTTTAAAGAGAGAGCTACCAGCAGGAGGCAGCTGGGACTAGCAAATTACATTTGGAAGGTGCAAATTCCAAAGACAATTCTACAATATTGCCTTTTCCTTGAGGTACCATAAACCCTTCCCCCGTTAGGTCACATACCTCCCAATCTCAAATACAAAAATACGTATAAATTATGACATTTCTATGCCCAATGATTCATTTTTTAATTCCGTTAAAGATAAAGTGATCTGTCTCAGAAACCAAAACTTCTTTACAGATCATATGAGCTGCCTTAGAGGAAGCCAACAAGTTACTGCTAATCACTTTAAATAGATCACAAGGCTCTTTAAGTGTGTTTTTATTGCAGAATTATGCAGAGGATACAATCTACAAATGAGCTCGTGTGCAACACGTGCAGAAAAAAGATTAACCAGTTGATGGCAGGGAAACAGGCCAGAGCAATTTTATTTTCGCCAGTTTTACTGTTTGCGTAATGACGCGGGAGCAAACAGAATGCTTGCTCTCCGGTACATTTTGCATAAAGGTTTTCGCACTAAGGGTAACATTGGGGGAAGTGGATTCAGAAACCATAGCAACATTTATATTTGAAGCATGTGTTTGCAAATCATTTCGTGCAAGATACCTTTTCCTGGCTTATGAATAGCAAACAAATGCAGGAAACTCATTTTGCGCTATAACTACTGCTTCCCGCCTATTACAAAATTAAATAAAATGAATTTGCATCAGCTTAGCCTCCCCTGTCACATCTGATATTTGGGAAAATAGATGTTCTGTATAATACATAAAAACACACTCTCGTTTAGAATCAGTTTGCTCAATTTTTTCGTAATGCAAAGAAGCTTATGTAAAACGGACTGTAGAAAAAAGTTTGCTTATTTGGTTATCTATACTACTATTATAAAGAGAGAACACAAATCTTTGAGCCAGGTAAACTACAAAAGTAATGCACCAATCACTACACCCAATACACCATTTGAAAGGGGAGATGTGGCTGAAGGACATAGGTATAGATATGTACACCATATACATTAAAAAAGCAAAAACGCCAAAAGTGGTAAAGTAGTCCCTTGGGGGCCGTGGGCGTCTTAAACAACAAATATGGGCGTTTACAGGGCAGTGCCAAGTGCAAATAACAAACATAGGCCAAGCGACTTCACAACACACTTACATATGCACACATAGAGCGGAAATGCGCTTTCACTGAATTTAGAACGCACAATATGCAGACATAAAACGGAAATGCGCTTTCAATGAATTTCTAACAAACATTTGCAAATCCCAACACATACAGTGGAAATGCGCTTTCAATGAATTTAAATTCACACATACAGCGCGGTAACACCAATATACAAAAACAGCAGAGGTGCGCGCTATAAGAAATATACACACATTCGTTGCAGTTACCCAGACAACATTGACGCCTTCGCATTAAAAACCGGGCGGGCCTTCCATCGACGAGGAGTGTCAAATGACGCCACACAGGGGGCAGGATTAATCGCATACTACACCAATTACAACGCACTAAAGAAAACACACACACTAATTCGGCTTACCAAAAAAAAAAGTCTTTAACCATTGGCCATTAACCAACAACGTCACAGGGGGGTAAACACGAACAAAAAAAGCCGACATTTCTTAACGGAGAAAAGCAATCAACTGTGCATTCACAAGACTTTCCTCACATCTTGCGGACAAGATAAAACGCTTACAATAAGACATACGAATAACGAAAATAACACAACTGCCCATAATCACTCGAGCACTGCCAGGACTTCACCACACATTTGACAAAACGAAAGGGAAACTTCTTTGAAGGAATACAAAAACGAACACACGGAAAGAGCCTTCGAATGAAAAAGAAAACATTAAACAGGTGACACAACACTTTCCTCACATCTTGCGGACAACATAAAACGCGAAAAACAATACATACGAATTAAAAAAATAACAAAAGTGGGCCAAATCAGTTAAACAGGGCCAGGACTTGCACAGACAACTCTTCTGAGGGGCGGGCGGGGGCCCTGAAGCAGCCTTTTGCTCCGGAACAACGTCGGGACGGGCTGCTAGTCATGATGATAAGTTTATATAATACATTCGGCAGCAAAATCTGTTTGTCTTGTTCTTTACTATGCAAGCAGCAACATTGATGCAAATTGATCTGTTTGTTACCCGTGCATGCCTGGTCCCAACTCTGCTTACGTGTCTGCAAGATGAAAAGGTGAGGGCGAGGACCCGTGCCATGAGAAACAACATCAATATGCACAGACCAGTCCATCCCAGGCACCCGTCCTGTACTGGCAGTGCTTAATTTGTAAAATAAGTAAATAAATAAGTGCCAGTCCCGACATTTTTTCAGGTCACCTCACGATGTAGGGATGGCTTGACACTGTGGTTTTATTATTATTTTGAAAGCACACTGAACCGTGTTTCTTATTTATGAGCTCTGCTCAAAAGAAGAGAGCGCCGCAATGAGGTGGTCTGTTATAAGTTACTGCCAGTGTTTAGAAATAAATGCCAGTCCTAAGTACCTGCAAACACCGGCACAAATTAAGCACTGAACTTGATGCTTAAAACCTTAAATGCAGGGCCCCAAATTATTTCTCAACAGGGGTCAGTCCCCACCTACTCTTGATTCCACCTCATATCTCGTTCTTCCAACCCCACACTTCTCTTTTTTCATCTCACTTTTACGGTTCTCTTTTCTTGTTCACCTCAGCTTTTTCCCATTTTACTTTCTTTTTCATCCTTTTCTGCCTTTCTGTTTAATGCCCTGTTTCAAAGTATGATTGTGAAAAATAAGGTCTGGTTCCCAAAATGAGTGCTGGTGCCCATAAAATACAAACACCTGGAGAGATTAAGAACTGCCCTCCGTCCATCTCACCAACTTTTCAATTCCAATTCTTGCAGGTTTGATGTAGCATTACAGGAAGTTTTCATTCATTTTCCCTCCTGCTCTCTCTGTTACAGAAAAGGACAGAGCATGATATTGCGGAGCAAGAACACAAACTGTCTGACATCACTGGAAAGGGGTTAGGATTTCTCTCAAACAATTTTGGGGGGAAAGCATGCTGCAAAGTTTGCATTTTAAATCGTACCTGGGGTATTCCACCAAAATATTTATTCCAAAATATTGTCTGATTATAATATCATGATAAAAATATCATGACTACAAAACTATCGTAGATCAAAATACGGAAGGTAAATATCGGTGTTTAAGTGTTTTAATGTAATTTCAACTTTTAAAATATTGTTTACTTTAATTCCGTTCCTGTTTTGGTAAGTTATGTATTGAATTAGTTATTTTAAATGTTACCGTTTTTCACTAAACCAAACGATAAATGACTGATATCTTACCTGCATGATCTAATCCGGTGCCCACCATACCCTGACAACACACCTAGCCAGAAGAGATGGGAGACAGTGCGCCTTCACAGGGGCAATCCTGATCTCCAATGTGTTGGAGGGGGTGTGATCAGGAAGGAACATTGGTGACTTATTATGGGAATGCCCGATTCTAACTACATACTGGACTGCAGACGAGATAGATCAGCTATTTGACACACAGATACCTCGCTTCCCGGACTACATGGTCCTAGGCCGTCCCAACCCAGTCGCATTCCCGCTTAAAAGCATGAGAGGGAGACAGATTGGGCTGGCTCTGGGTGCAGCACTTCAAAATATTTTGACCAATTGGGGTAATTTGGGGTAAAGATTCCCCCCCTCCCTCCCCCACTCATGAGGGATGGCTTCATCGGCTATGGTATATCTTGGGCATGGAGCGCATCTCAGCCTCCTTGACAATTCTGAGACCTCATTCTGGGAAGTATGGACCTCATTTCTAACACTCTTAACATCCCAGTTCAATGAAGTAACTCAGCCAAAATATCTGAGAGTGCTACGATCAGCTGACCCCGGAAATAGGCGTCATTATCCTGCACACGGTTGACTTCCCATCAAATCAACACCAAATATGAGGAAAGGACTACCGGAGGGGGAGGGGTTTTAGTTATTAGTTTATTGTTATCGACAGTTAACATATCAATGTACAGACGAGCTTCACCTTGCACAGATGTCATGTGCCAAATTGTCAACCACAACCTTAGTGCGCATGAATACGGAAATGTAACAAGGAAATATTTGGGCTGCATTCATCTAGTACTGTTTATGAAAATGTACTGTTGTCCTCATGGCGATTCTTAATAAAAAGAGTTAAACATGAATGTTACTGTTATTTTATAAAGTTAATGTCATTATTTTATCTGGTTGTTGGGTTAATGGGGAATCAATTGGGTAGTTTTTAAAAATAAATTCATTTAATTTAATTAATTAATGTGCTACTTTTATTACATTGAAGTTTGTTAATTATGTGTTTATATATTTTGAAAATGATTTATTATGAATCACATTTTACTTTCAGGTTGTTGGCTTTATCGGGGGATTTCATGGGTACTGTTTTTCATTTTATGTTAATTAATGTGTTGGTTGTAATATTTTAACTGTCAATTATTTGTTTAATACATTTATAAATTATTTTATTTGTTTCAGATTATGGGATTATTGGGGTATTGGATGCATTGTGTTTTTATAATAAATATTGATCGGTTTCAATGTATTTATATGCTATTTTTAAAGAAACATTTTAATTAGTATTTATATGCTTAAAAGTAAAATATTTTTAAATGTAGGTTTTGAGTTATTTGGGTATTGGGTGGGTAGTTTTTAAGCAGAATATTTTAAATTTCCTCTAAGTGATTAATGTCTTAAATAAGCTAGTTTTAATTTGGGTAAGTTACTAATTGTATTTATAATTAAATTTGAAATTTAAGAACATACCCTTATTTATTTACAAAACTATTATTTTCTAAAATGTTGTGAGTTAAGTTATGGGTTTAGATGCATTTTTCTTTTTAAAATATTTGTATTTTGTAAGTAAGTACAATTGTTATATTAAAAGTTTAAAAAGATGTTTAAAGGATTCTTCTATGTGATTGAGAACATGCTTGGTGCGTGTTTGTTTCATGGGTTAGTGTAACGTGTACTTTTTATTTACAAAATATGTAGTAGTTTTTAATATAATTTTAAATACATTTATAATATTTAAATATGTTATGTATTAAATAATATTTTGTAATTGTACTTTTATCTTTTGTTTTTTTTAAATGGATAGTTACATTATATGAGTGTAGTGACTATGATAATTAGAATAATCAGAATATTTGCCTTGTTCACAATGTTTGTTAGATTGGAGTTAGAATAGTAAATTTATCCTGCCACTTACCCAATGTACGTCCTTTGCCCAAAGTTTGTTGGACTAGTGTTAAACTAATAACTCGGCTCTTCTCCCAAGCAGGGGCGGCCCACCGAGGGAGTGTTGCGGGGCAGTGAGGCGGGGCAGGGTGGGGGTAGTAAACTCCAGCATACGGCGAAACGGAGTTAAGTAAATAAAGAAAACAATGTACATTGCGCGCAGCAATGCCAACTCGGTGATGCAGCTCGCACAATGTAAATTTGTTGAGGTGGTGGTGGTGTTCGTGGTGGCTGCTTTGAAGGTGGCATGGACACCGGAGTTTTGTTGTTGCTCCATGTCTTCTTGAGTTGTCTACAGGTGCGTCTGGACTCTTGAAGTGCGGGCTGAATCAGCTTGCTTTTTTGACGTGTTGTTTGCCAGTGGCTTTCTTTCTGGGGGAAAGGGTGTTGGCGCAGTTTGTGATCCATTGGTGAAGGTTGCATGCTGTGGTGTTCACGTCTGAGGATGTCAGTGGTGAGGTGTTGTGGAGGAAGGTGGTGAGTTGATCTTCTGTGACTATGTTCCAGCTTCTGCCAGGTAAACAGTGGGTGTGCTGGTGTGCAGTGGGTTTGTTGAAAGATAAGTGGATGCAGTGATGGTCAGTCCAGAGGAGTTCAGTGGTGTGGCTGTAGGAAATGCTGTTTCCTGCGGTGAAGACGGGGTCGAGTGTGTGTCCTGCTATGTGTGTGGGAGAGGTGACTAGCTGTTTAAGTCATACATTGGCGGAGTTCTTAAGAAGGGAAGAGGTGTTGGGATCGCTTTTGCTGTCCAGGTGGAAGTTGAGGTCTCCAAGTAGGATGTAGCCAGTTGATACCAGGGTCTGGGGTGCGATGAGGTTGACAATGGCGTCAGTGGAAAAGGCGCTGGGACCGTGTGGTCTGTAGACCAGGGTGTCACAGAGGGTGGTTTTCGGGTTTGTCTGCATATGGAACTGGAAGTGTTGCATGTGGGTCATTGGTTCATCTGGGTGGGTGGTCAGGCGGAGGCTCCTTTTGTGGCCAATGGCAATGCTTCCTCCTGGCCGAATGGGACGGTCCTTTCAGATGATCTTGTAGCCATTGGGGATCTGGCCCTAGCACTGGTCATGGTCAGGTCATGGACAGGCGCAGATGACTTGCCTTTAGCACGCCTTCAGTGCCAGCGGAACGCACTCTGCATTTCTGTTCAGTAGCCTCCATTAAGTAGTGCAAAGGGGAGGGCTGGTCAGCTGTGAGGCGGGAAGCAGGGAGCAGGGAAAACGAGATGCTGAATGAGGTAGAGGGGAGGGGCCATGAGGGTCAGCAGTGGTAGGAAAATGGGAAAGCACTGGAGGGCAAGAAAAAGAGGCAACAAGAGTAAAGAGGCAATAGGAAAAAAGGCACAATGAGTAGGAGGAAGAGAGAGCAAAGAAAAGACAGAAGCAGCAGAGGAACAGAGGGCAGAACAGCAGAAGAGCAGATTGCTCTCCCACTGGACAATGAGGGATGAGGCACAGACAGGAGCCTGTGGCTGGAGGAAGGCCTCGAACACCCAACCCGGAAGGGTCAGAGCGCACTCAGGGGCAGCTAGTTAGTGGTGGAGCTGGAGGGGAAGAGCAGTGACACTGACCACTGATGACCCAATGAATGCACTTTCCCCAATGTTGGACTGGATTTGAGTTAGAATGTTTCTCCCCACCCTAATGTATGCAATTTTCTCAATGTTTGTTAGCCTGGAATTAGAATAGTAAATCTGCTTCCCCCATATAAACACTTTCCCCAACTTTTGTTGGATTGGAGTTATAATATTATTAATGACTCCCCCTCCAGTGTTTAACCTTTCTTGTAGAATGGAACTGGAATAGCATAATTTACCCCTCCCTGAAAAATAGGAAAGTATAAGAAGTAAGCTGCTTCACTACATGGACCTAACCTGGGAATATAACAGAATGAGGGAAGGGGAGATTGTGAGAGGAAGTGGGATGGAATTAGGAGTGCTGCTATTAATGCTGAAACAGGTGCAGTTGCTCCAGAGCCCAGAGGCCTGTGGAGCTGACTGGAAACTATTAAAGCTGAGGACCTCTACCCGAGGGTTTCAAATCGCTGGCCCTGAACACCAGTAGTTGTGAGTGATGGTCAGTGCTTGTGAAAGAATGAGTATGTGTAAGTGCTTTCGTCAGTTAGTGTATGGGTACATTTTTGTGTGAGTGACAGTGAGTGGAAGCGACTACGTATCAGAATGACAAGTAAGAGTTAGAAAGAGTGTGGGAGAGAGAGTGAATGTCATAGAGAGTGAGCATGAGTGAGAGCGTGTTTAAGTGATTAACAGTGTGTTTGTTAACATGTTTCGTAATTCAAGGTCATTTGTGACTTATGGGGACACCCAAGATATATTGCTGTCGTTGGAATATTGAAGGTAATTCTTGCATAAGGGAGTGCACCCACTGAAAAGTGCAGGCCCTGATAATCTGGTCGTAATTCTTGCTATGCAGGGTAACATCTATGGAAAAATGATGGATCTGTCATACTGGGCATAACGCGTGGCAACCATGGCACATTGGAGGGAGATGGTCAGGTTGGGTGAAACTGCTGGCTCTGACATACAGGTGGTTATTTTTTACATATGGGTCACACATGGAATATGGGCAGTATGTCAAAATTCTGGTACTGACATTTTGTATGCAATTCTTTTCATAAGGCGATACCCATGCCAAAATACTGACATCTCACGTGAAACAAAATGCATTGTCCCTCCTTTATAGGCTCATCTTGGGTCCTGCTGGCATAATGTAATTTTATATGCGCCTTTAGAATGGACAAACTACTTCCAGATAACAGAACTAATCCTAAAACTCAGCATAAACCCTTATCCCCATTGTGCCCCATTCTGATTTGCTGTACTCTTCCTACAATACACAGAAGCTCACATCCGTATGCATGGAGGATGATTAAAAGGATATACAGAGCTACAGAAAGGTAGCTCAGTTGGGTTAGGGTCTGCTGCTTATATCTAAATCCTAAGAGGAATGATTCCCCCTGAGGTTAACTGGATAATAAATGCAGTGGTCTACCTACAGTGCTTTGGTTATAGCACTACATAATAGCACAACGGTAGTGAATAGCACACCCAACAGTGGGGATAACTGTGTTTACTTTCCCTCATACCAATCAGCAGGGGTGCATGACTTTTCTGCTCTTGGTTCCTAGGAACATATTTCTGGTGGGCTGCTTCAGGCCTGGTGACTTAGGCCCAATGTTGGGACCTGAAAGAGGAAGCCTCTGGATTATCTTGGTGCGCCAAGACACAAGTTTGAGAGTGGATGCGGCCTAACAGCTAGGGGCGGTTGAGCTCGAATCTGGGGTACCGTGTTCGAGTCTCGGCAATGATGCTCAATGTTCTGTGATTCTGGGCAAATCACTTAATCTCCCTGTGCTTAATAAAAAATGGGTATACGGATACTCTTTCCTCTGGAGAGGACGCCACTTTTTGCTCGCCTTTGACATTGACTTGGATGTAATAAACAGAAAAACGAGATGTGATGTCTGTGCACATTGGACACATCCAGCATGCCCTGATGAAGTTCTGTTGAACGAAACGCGTTGGCTGCTTAAAAGAAAACTGAATAAAGAAGAAACAAAACAAGATATAACATTTCTGGACATTCTTTATTGATATTTACATTATTTAACTTCTGGTGGTGCAATCCACAGTGGGTGGAATTTTTCATTGTTTTTGACAAAACAATTGCCTCTTGGGAGCAACAGGGGCAGTGGTAATGCACACCATAAGAGCTAACAGCTCCGCATAAAATAGACAACGGAGACGGGCAGGCCCAAGGCCTATAGTGAGGTGCAGCACACTCAAAAAGCCCTTTTGAGTGTTGAGTTGAGTTGCTCAGGAACAGGGTTTTAAAAAATGAATGTGTCCATCTGTAACACAACTGGTGCTTATGTAAAGCGCTCTGATACCTGGTGCCTGCGGGTCAAGTTTGTGCTATATAAAACTCCCCCCCCCAAAAAAAAAATCAAGTTGGATCCGAAGAAGGGCGCAAAGGTGAGGATCCACCCGCCCCTGCTCGTGTGAGCTTCCCTCGGTATAAGCATCGACCAGACCCCCACATAAAAAACTCGACTAAAGGAGCTCTCTTCACTCTTATCACCTTAAGAAAATTAAACCCTTCTTTCCTGCGAATGACTTTAAATTAGTTGTTCAATCACTGGTACTGTCTAGATTGGACTATGGTAATGCCATTCTCTTGGGAACACCGAAAGTCCACTTAGCCCCAATCAAATTAGTCCTTAACCTCGGGGCCAGGCTTATCACCAATTGTAAGCGGTTCAACCACATCTCCCCCGCTCTCAAAGGTCTCAAATGGCTTCCCATCGAAGGCAGATCCTCCTACAAGACCGCTTGCATTTTCTTAAGGTGATGAGAGTGAAGAGAGCTCCTTTAGTCGAGTTTTTTATGTGGGGGTCTGGTCGATGCTTATACAGAGGGATTTAACTGCGTTAGAAGTGGAAAGAGAGCAGTTGACAGCTTTAAGGTCAGAGATCCAGTGTTGAATGGGGAGTCAGTTGCCTTTAGTAGCAAAGAGAATGATTTCCGTTTTTTTTACGGTTGGGTTTAAGGTGATTGTGATGGAACCAGTGTTGAATCTTAGTCAGGACATCATTGAGATGCAGAATGTCGGCATGGGATTTGATCTTATAGTAGAGTTGGGTATCATCAGCATAAAGGTGGAAGTTGAATCCTTTTTGCTTAAGAATGAGGGTGAGGGGTTCCATGAAGAGGTTAAATCAAGAAGTAGAGAGAATGGAACTCTGGGGGACACCCAAGGAGACAAGTATAGGTTTAGAGCTGCAGTCATTGATTTTAATTTGTTGGGTTCTGTGCTGGAAGTAGGAGGAGAACCATTTGAGGACAAGACCATTGAAGCCGAAACGATCTTTGAGGGTGTTGAGTAAGGCGGAGTGATTAACAGTAACAAAAGCAGCAGAGAGGTCAAGGAGAATAAGAAGAGAGGCCTCCTCCTTGTCGAGGGAGTGATCGATGTCATTGATGATGTTGAGCATGGCAGTTTCAGTACTGCAGCCCTTTCTAAAGTCTGACTGAAATGTGTTCAAAAGGTTGAAAGAGTCAATGCGCTTGTCCAATTGTAGCTGGTCACATTTTTCGATGGCCTTAGATAGAAGAGAAAGATTAGAGATAGGTCATAGATTGTTGAGGTGATTGGGATCAGCTGTCGCATTTTTGAAGATGAGAGTGATTTGGCCAAGTTGGAGGGAAACAGGGACACAACCCGAGGCCAAGGAGGAGTTGATGATAGTGGTCCAATATGGTGCAATCAATTATATGTTTTAGATCTTGAACAAGGTTTGCAGGAAGAGGGTCCATGGTATGAGAGGAAGGTTTAAGCTTGGTGATGATGTTGAGGACTTCCAGCTCTGTTACTGGGCTGAAGTTAAGCCAAGATGCATAATTTTTTAGCTGGGGGTTGGTGAAGTAGAGTTCCGGCGGGGTGACAATGAGAGGGAGATGAACAGAGTCAGGAGGGGTCAAGGTGTAAAAGGGGACTTGGAGGGAAAGTCATATGGGGGTGATGAGCAATGTGGAGGGGGTTAAGGCAAAGATTTGATCAATATTGGTGATTTTTTTCGGAAAAGAAGTTCGCAATTTCTTCACATCTTTCGATAGAAGCCATCAATTTGGCGGGGGCAGCTGTTTGTTTCTTGACAATGCTAAATAGTTCCCTGGGTCTGACATTGCAGAGAGGGTAACTAGTCACAATATCAAGAAAAGAAATATCGAGTGGACAGAATGTCGAGTTTTTTATATCGAATGGACAGAATATCGAATTGAAAAAATATAGTGGTGCAGAATATCGAAATGCAGGTACGAAATATCGAGATCCACAATATTGAAGTTAGTAATATCGAAAAAAAAAATTGGTTGTGTTTTGAGTGTTAGTATATGTGTTAAAAGTATGTGTTATTTTTGTAATGTATGTTTGAATTTTGCAAAAGTAATGAATTTTATGTTAATTAATTTTTGTGTAATTTAATTCCGTAGTGGGTTGTGGGTTTATAGGGGAATGGGGGGGAAGTAATTTAATTATAATATATATTTTTAGCCTTATTTAGAATAAATTATTTATCTGTAATTTTTTTGGGATGTAATTTAATTCTGTAGCTGGTTGTGGGTTTATAGGGGAATAGGGTAGGAAGTAATTTAATTGAAATACATTAATTTATGTTATTACTCAATTTAATATATAATAAGGTATATGGTTAATTAACTAATTATTAATTAATTATACATTGGTTATTAATTATCAATTGGTAATTATGGTAATGGTGTTATTTATTTATTAATTAGTGATGATTTTGATATTAATTATTAACAATTAATTTGTAAATATGTTGATTAATTATGTTGTTCATTGTAATTAATTAATGAATTGTTAAGTAATTATGTTAATTTATTAATATGTTACAATATTGTAGGTGATGTTTATAGGGAACAATGGCGGGAGGTAAATTCATTTTTACAAAATAATTAATTGTTAATGCAGGAGAATTGCAGGAGAGGGTATGTTAAATTATTCCCCTACGCTATCCAACACTTTCCTTTATGTTGCACTCACTTAAGTGGGAATAGTAATTTTTACCCTCTCGCTATCCAACACTTTCCCTACTGTTGCACTCACTGGAGTGGGAATAGTAATTCTTACTCTCCCGCTATCCAACGCTTTCCCTACTGTTGCACTCACTGGAGTGGGAATAGTCATTCTTACCCTCCTGCTATCACAGACTTTCCCTACTGTTGCACTCACTAGAGTGGGAATAGTAATTTTTACCCTCCTGCTATCCAACACTTTCCCTACTGTTGCACTCACTGGAGTGGGAATAGTATTTTTTACCCTCCTGCTATCCAACGCTTTCCCTACTGCTGCACTCACTGGAGTGGGAATAGTAATTCTTACTCTCACGCTATCCAACGCTTTCCCTACTGTTGCACTCACTGGAGTGGGAATAGTCATTCTTACCCTCCCCCTATCCAACGCTTTCTCTACTGTTGCACTCACTGGAGTGGGGATAGTAATTTTTACCCTTCCGCTATCCACCGCTTTCCGTACTGTTGCATTCACTGGAGTGGGATTAGAAATGTTTACCCTCCTGCTATCCAACGCATTCCTTACTGTTGCACTCACTGGAGTGGGAATAGTAATTTTTACCCTCCCGCTATCCAACGCTTTCTCTACTGTTGCACTCACTGGAGTGGGAGTAGTAATTTTTACCTACCCGCTATCCAATGCTTTCTCTACTGTTCCACTCGCTGGAGTGGGAATAGTAATTTTTATTTATCCTCTATCCAACATTTTCCCTACAGTACCACTTGTTGGAGTGGAAATAGAAATGTTATCTTTTACGATATGCATTTTTTTCAGTATTGTTATACTTAATGTAGTGTAAAATATTATGATAATTTTTTAATTTATTTTAATGTTTTAATTTATATATAATTTATTTTTATATTTATATTATAGGTTTATTTATATATATATATATATATATATATATATATATATATATATATACATATATATATATATATAATTATATTTAAAATTATGTTGTTAACATTTAATTATTAAACATATTGATTATTTTTTAATATTATTAAGTTAATATATGTAATAAAAAATAAAAATGCATTTGTTTATTAATTTTTTTCTTACATTTTTTATTTATTAATTTTGAGGTTATTTCAGTATTTTAAGTATGTTTTACTTAATTATAGTTATTACTTCATTAATTTTACATTCCTTTTAAGAGATTTAAAAAGTCGACATTTTAGCAAACTATAATATTTATAACAATATTTAGGAGTCGATATTTTTGTACTTACCTGTTTGTATTTAGGAATTCAATATTCTGGTAGTCGATATTTTATCAGCGATATTCTGACAGCTCGATATTTTGATCGTCGATATTCTGTCAGTGATTCTGCAGAGACATGAGTCAAGACTATGTACTGCATGATGTGTTGGCAGGCTCACTGGTTCATTAGAGTGTGATATGTGTGACTTAGTGATTCCTGTATGACATGTACTGTGTGTTGCAAATGAGCGGCATCAAATTGTATTACATAGCCTCACTACTGCACCTCCCTCCCCCGAGCACCTACACTAGTGTGCGCAGGGTGATTGCATCACATGCACCCCAACGGCACACCATTGTCATGCCTGTCTTCGCATGTCCACAAGCCTGACTACGAAACATTGATGCTGCGGCGCAGAATGTGGCCGACCACATGTGTGTAGGAGCATTGCAAGGACAGGGCTGACACCTGCCTGGTACATCTTCGGCTCCTGCTGCGCTAATAGCGACACCCACAACAGTTGGCATGTGTGATCCCTGACCCCGAGCGGGCATGCCCTCCCCATGTACCCCTTCGGCCGAGCAGGCACACTGAGGGTATGCCACATAGCAACATTGTCCATTGCGGAACGTGTGGCGCAGATACTACAACAGAGACACACGCATCAAACACATCCTTGGCGAGGCCTACACTGAACCACACCCAGATCCACGTGTGGAGGAGCCACACCCCTACGCTGTACTGTTGTACGCCTGTCCACCCCGCTTAAGCTCACATGGAGGTACGATACGGTTACATGTCCCAGGTCTACACCATTTCCTGCAGTGACCTGGTTGCGCACGCTGTACACAGCACAATGTAATGTGGAATGGCCCTGGTTCCTCATGCATACATAATGACCACACAGACATACTGAGTGAGTTTGTGGTACTGGATACGGGCACGTACGCCCGGCCTTATTTATTGCCAGGGTCACATCTCCAGTGATGCCTGTGCTGGATGGGTGTTGGGTAGTGTACGCCACCACTCAGGGGTTGATTGGTGCTGGCAAAAACCACAACAGTGAGCAGACAATCAGCAATACAAGGTATGAATAGCAAGGGTCCCTGGCTTGAGCAGCACAGTGTTATTGGCCTCGGATGCACATCGGCCAGCACAGGCACACCACCACAGAACAGTGAGTTGCAGTGCACTGAGGTAGGGCCAATGAAGCTGAGCGTGGACTCGTTGATGTCCAAGGGGAATGTCGCGGAAGGTTGAGGGGGACAGTGGAAGGTGTTCTTCCAGGGCATGATGCAGAGGGCAGAAGCAAGCAGAAACAGGCAAATGGCAGAGTTGAATTCTACGGACTCCTCTTTTCCACCATGTCAGTATCAGCTACATGAAGATGAGGAAAACCCCCAGCCCATGGGCTCAGACGCCACCGACGTTCCACCAGATATTGCCCATGAATTTCAGGGCACACACTCAAGGGCACCAGAGCTGGAAGGGGATGCAGTCTGCTATGAGGCCTGTACAATGAGATGGACTCTGCCATGTAGAGAGCAAGACTCAGTTCAAATTGTGTGACCTACCCCACCACAGTGTGTGCCGGAGGCAGCGGTTAACAGTGGCACACAGGCACGTGTGGTAGGACTGCGCTGCAAAGAGTCAGTGGCACCAGTGCAGTTGTTGGTAGTGCCCCATCACCTCCATAAAGGTGAGCCTTCATCTCCTCCGGACTAAAGTGCGTCTTCCTCTTACTCCTCCCCTTGCGCACTGTGACATGAACATTGCCATGGAGATATCAAGACTCAGTTCCAGAAGTGAGACCTAGTTGACCGCTGTGTGTGCCGGTGGAGTACGTCAACGAGAAAGGAGTCTGCGTGCCGTGATGGTCTGAGGAGGCTGCCACGGTTGAGGGCCTTGGGCTTGGGGCATGCAGCGTGCATGTGGTGGGCTCTTTGGCACTCGCCAGTGTCGGCAGGTGAGCAGTAATGCCTGGACGCGCAGGGGCGGGCATGACGGCTTCGCGGGCCAGCGTCCCAGGGTGCACAAGGTGCACAGGATCCCAGGCACGCGCTCACGGTGTAGGCCTTGTGGCGGAGTGAGAGGCGCCGCCATGGAAGGGACGTTGGGCATTCCGGAAGAGGACCACGCCCAGAGTTACGTGCTTTTTATTCACACCCTACGCTGACCTGGAGTACGGCGGGCCAACCCACTCCGCACCAGCTTACAGGGGGGAAAGTAACAAGCTACATTACCTTGATCTCCCCCACTGGCTGGGGTGACATGGTTGTGTCCTCTGTCCACTACACGCCAAACATCAGCGGTGTGTGTCGACATGGATATGTCTGTGGTCTGCATACTGCAGTCTGTCTAGCACATCCACACCACACTTGGCATTGTGAACATTCTCATGCATGTGTCACAAATGATGTTCAGATTGCCGAGGATGGATGTCCTTTTGAGCCTGTAGTGGGCAATGACATACTCTGGTGTTAAGTCTGTGAGGCTGTTGCGGTTTCTGAAGGTCCGGGGTCTGTTTCTGAGCTGCCTCTGTGGTGGCCCAGGGGGGGGGGTCTGGGAGGGGGTGGCGGGGTGGGTCCAGGATGGTGTGGTGAGCCTGGGGGTGGTGGCAGGGGTGTTGTGGGCCTGTTGGGGCTCCCAGCTGCATGATCAGTAGCTCCATGCATCTGTTGCCCTTCCGGTGTGGCTCTGGGCTGGGCTCCCTTGTGTGGTGCCGGCTGCTGTATGACTTTATACTAGATCAGGGCAGGTGTCGATTTCCTGCTGCTAGTGCGCCTTATCGCCTATTTTGAGCTCTCATCGCCGATCTGGCCGGTCATTGAGAATGTTGCGAAGTAGTGTTGTTGTGGGTTTTGGCACGGGAACGCCTTCTCTGCATCTCATTAGCGATATTTGCTGGGGTCATCTGTGGTAATGTTTTTTGCGGCTGCTATCGGGGGTAAACTGGTGATATGAGCTGTTTACTCCACCTTGTGAATAAATGTATCGCCAATTTTGTTGCGATAAAGTTCCTTTAACTCAGAGATAAGTCCTTGAGAGTATGTCCCTTCATTTTTAGGGCAGGCAGCCAGGATCTAGACATGCTCTAAATGCACAGGTTCCAGGCTGCCTTGCTGAACTTTGCCAGGCTGAAGAAGTCACAGCTCCTGTGGGCATAAGCTCTACAGCCTGCCAAGCACCTCGAGGCGCTTTCCCTTGTGACGAGGGGGGAGCTTCACTGATTGCCTCGGGCCTGGGCGCTTCAGTTCGAAGCCCTCAAGTGCAAAGGGCAAGGTGTCAATCACTGACACCTTGTCACAGAGGGGGTGGGGTCAGCAGTCTCACTGACCCCATCCCACTTTGTGACGAGTGAGGGCTGACCTTATGTCAGCCTATGAAGGAAGGCAGCAGTCCCAACCCTCCTTGGCCCTCTGTGACAGAGATATGTGTGTGTGTGTGTTAGTGTGTGTGGGTGCGTGTGTGTGTGTGTGTGTGTGTGTGTGTGTGTGTGTGTGTGAATGCATGGGTGTTTGTCAATGTTTATGTGTGGGTTTGTGTCCTGTTTGCCCCTCTCTTCTGAAAGTACCAGCCGCCACTATAAATACAGCAACTTAAACAAATAGAAATGTAGAAACCAGAAGCCCACTTACGCCTTTAACTCAAGGTTGCCCCGAATGCAAGCACATGGACCGAATGCGATCTGGCTGAACAAGTATCTCACTGAGATGAAACGAGAGGAGAAAAATTGACGCCTAACAGACTTGCTTCATTTTCAGTGAATGGATTAGTGGAGCTGTCAGTCGACTCCCTCTATGAAGAGTGAGGCATTGTGTTGCATTTTCATACACCCATGAAGCCAAGAAGTGTGAGCCAGTCACTCATGGGTGACCTTTTCATCTTAAATACAGCACTGTGACTAGCCCCGCCCCCTCCGACGTTACTCAGGCGTTAGCACGTGCCGGTCACCCTGTGGCTTCACTGAGAGCCTCTGACTGCGGTGTAAAGGATGACACGGAATAAGTCATGCATGCACAGAGGGCACGAGGGGTGCCAACGCTGCATACCAATCAACTCCGTGGAAAATTCAACATTGCAATACCTTGGCTGTGGAAAATTCCAAACGTTTATGGCGGTTCTTTTGAAATGAAGGCTCATAATAAAGTCTCGTCAGGGATTCAAGCATCTATTCAGATTTTATGTAACTAAAGTAAACACGAATTTCTAGAAAATTAACAGTTTTTGTGTTTTGCAAAATCAAAGGATTCTGAACGTTTTAAGCAGAGGCTCTGAAATCTGTTTCATCTAATTGAATATATTCAAATCTTTAACAGTGTTTTGATCAATTTTCTCACAGGGCTAGTTGGAATCAAATGGATACTTATCATGATGATTGTGGAATTCTTAAAAAACTAGTGGCTTATTTATGAGCCCTTGCGTCACTTTTGCGCTGCCAGTGCGTCACTCTTTGTGACGCATCAGCAGGGTAAAAAATGCGCCATGTTGCGTCATATTTACAAAGTGACGCATCTAGGTAGATGCGTCACTTTGTAAACCCCTGCGCCACATTATACCTGCGCCAGGTATAATGTATGCGGGGGCGTTCTGACACAAGTAAGACTCGTACAAGTGACCCAGTGAAATCTATAAGGTTTCACTGCGTCACTTCTAGGGCGCAAATGCGTCACAATCTTCCGCCTGGATTACAGCAGGCGTAAGACTGACGCAGGCACAATTCACATGGGACTTGCCCATGTGTAATGACCCATTTCTGGAGTTGCGTCACTTTTGTGACACACTCCAGCAATGCGTCATTTTCGTGCCTACAGATACATCAGAAATACTGACGTATCTGTAACTACTTGCGACATCATGCGTCATACTGTAAGTAAGACGCATCCAGCATGTCGCAAGGAGGGCGTAATGAAAAGTTACGCATCGCCGTTTTCACACAGCGATGCGTCACTTTTCATAAATGAGGCCCCGAGGAATTTGGGCATTAGTATAAAAAGCTGCAAAATAATATTAAAATCCTGATTTCGTCCTTGTTATATTTTTATATATTTCTCGCATTCCATGTGTGTTTTTATTTTAGGGGGGAAGGGAGATTTTTTTCCCTTTCATCCTGCAAGTAATTGAAACTGTGGGATCCCCCAAGTCGAAAACGTGTGCCTACCCACTTCGCTACACTGTTCCACTCCTCCTGTTATCTTTACACTTTCTGATCCTTGCTTCCATGTACATCAATAAAGTTCAACATGGAAATAACGTTTGGTTTCCTTCTTGTGAACTACCCTAAGAATTCAGGATCAAAGAGCAATTCCCGACCAGTTGGTCAATATTTTTAGAGCAAAGTTTCTTGTACTCAAAGAGGCATATTACCAAGGAAGTGGCGAAGAGAGGTGCTAGCCGTCTTGGCTTAACGCCTCTCTTTGCCACTTCAGAAACGCCAGGCTGCACCATATTAACAAGGATATGGTGCAGCCTGGCGTTTCCACCTGCAAGGGTGCCTACGCTGGCGCTAAGTTGTGTAACTTAGCACCAGCGTAGGCACCCTTGCACCAGAGTGCACGAGTGTCTGCGAGCAGGGAGGTTTATTTATGTGTAGGAAGGAGTTCCTTCCTGCACATAAACAAACCTAAAATGCCATTTTGTAACTTCCATGTGTGCTGCTTCGTGCAGCACACATGGAAGTTACAAAATGGCATTTTGAAAAACGGTTTGTTCATGTACAGGAAGGCACACCATGGCATTTTGCTGTTTCCATGTGCGCTGCACAAGGCAGCACTCATGGAAAAAGCAAAAACGAAGTGAAATAAAGCATTTCTCCTCGTTTCGCCACCTTAAGACCAGGATTTTTCTGGTCTTAAGTTCGGCACTGCCACCTATTATCGCCAAAACTTGATAATAGGTGGCAGCGTCGAGTTCAATGGGTTCTTGCGGTGGAACACCTGCCACAACACCAATTGCATGCCCCCTTTCACGCTAAGTTTAGCCTTAAAGGGGCTCTATTATCAAGGCAGGTTTAAGCCACTTAACGTGGCTTTATGCCACGTTAAGTGGCTTAGCGCTGCCTTGATAATAGGGCGCTGACCCTATCGCCACAAAAAGTGACGCTGTGGTGGCAATAGAGGCTTGATAATATACCCCAAAGTTTTTCGTCAGTTTTTCACCGACGATCGTACCGCATCAGACTGCTTAGTACAGCACAATGTCGAACTTTGGGTAATTGTTTGTGTGCTTGTTCAACCCTGTGACTCGGCCAGCCTGTGCTAGTAGAGGATGTTTACTTCTGAGCTGCTTACCTTTGACACAATTTGAAATCCCACTTATCAAAGGCCAGTAGTCATGCAAATACTTAATGCACCACGGAAGAGGGCCTTAAAGCAATTACCAGTTTACCAGAACATAATCACTCTTGAAAGAGTAAATGATGAACTCCTGATTTTAATTTCTGTTGCTTTTCAGTCAATGCAGCTCTTCAAAACAGAGGATGTGCAAATCAATTATGTGGCCTACAGAGTAACCTCGTTAATAAGTTAACCAGCAGACATGGCACATTTATGCTCGAGGACTCACGAAAAGCCCAATGTATATTCAAAGGTTGTTACACGCACGTAGACAACAACTATCACACACCTACCACTTCATGTACACCAGTGACGCAATTTCTAAATCCATCCTATGAATCAATCGTTGTATGTTTGTGTACTTTTAGTTCATGTGAGGAGGTCAAATGACCAAGGATTGCAGAATTGTTGTGTAACATATGGGAGATGGGAAATGAGAGCGAATTGTGCATCTTCGCTTCGTCCATAAAATGATCACGTCTCGATTTGTTTTGCTATTGGACATAGCGCGAGCTCGACCCAAACGCATTGAGGCGCTTTATGTGAGCACTGGTTACATTGCACAAGGTCACGTTCATTTTTAGGCACTGGGATGTTAAAGCGCTTTTCTCAGAATAACAGGATGTTGATCCGACCCAGAGTCTCAAACCTTGGGGCATATTATCAAGAAGGGTGATAAAATTGTCGCCCCTTTAGCGGCAGGAAACTGCTGCTAAAGTGGCGATAATGGGCTTCATAAAATTCTCTTGTGAATTCCCATAGCAGCCCAGGTTAACACCAGAAACTGGGCTGCTATGGGAATTCACAAGAGCATATTATCAACTCCATTATCACCACTTTAGCAGCAGTTTTGTGGCGATAATTTTATCGCCGTTCTTGATAATATGCCCCGTAGTTCCCCAATTACAAAGTCGGCAGCTTTTAAGTGAATATTACGGTGCATTTGCTGGAATACCCTTGTGTAATAAGTAAGCCCCACCATTTGATGGAGCCTTCAGGTTGACGCACAGATGTGGAGAAGTGTGGCTCAATGGTTAGAGCGGCAGACCCTGATGCAGAGGTCTGGCCGGGGCCAGGGTTCAATTCTCGATGCGGCAGGGTCTTGGGCTCAATGTTTACGGACTCGATAATTCTCGCCTCGGTGCCTACTCTAATCATGGGTCCCACGCTGCAACTCTGGGCAATAGCTTGCTTAATCTCCACAATGGCCCTAAAGTGCTGGGATGCCTGGCTTCATCTTGGGGGTGCCCAGTAGGGAGCATCTCACAGGGAAAGCCAGGACGGGTTCCACAGCGGTATACAGCGCCAAGATGCCTGTCAGGTGATAGTGCGCTTTACAAGTATACATACATTTACATTTACATGTCTCTTCATTGCCGTTGTCACTTTCTCCTTGTAAGATTCTAGGGGGCAGAATTACAAACCTCTTGTGCCACTCTTGCATCACTTTTAACAGGGGAAAAGTGACGCAAAAGTGGCGCAAGTGGCTTGTAAATCTGCCCCCTAGTTATTTAATAGTTAAAGATTCCAAATCCTCCGAATTCGGATGATTTCCTACTTTGTTCAAACCATTTCGTGAAGTATGCTCAAATTATTCACCCACCTTGCTATTTATTGTTTTACTCTGAACATAGCCGAGGGTTCCTATTTTGAGGCAGATATTGTTTGCTGCATTTTAACTATTTAGCGAATCTTATGCCTCTTGGCCGGCTCCCCACTGCTGCTGCAGGCTGGGCTCCCTGCCCGAACCTGCACCACGCTGCCACTCTAAATTCCTTGTTTTTGCTCCCCTGAATCTGATATCTTTTGACCCGCTTCTCCCCCTTTACACCGTGAGTGTAACTTTGCTTCTATTTTTTCACAACTTTTACCACCTTTTTCCAGCATTCACTTTAAATTTGGCATAATATGTCCAACCTAATTGTAACCTTTGTCTCCTTTTTTCCAACATTAACCTTCATTTCTGTTTCCTTTTTACAACATCCTCCTTAACATTTGCCGCCTTTTTCCAACCTAATTGTAACCTTTGACTGTTTTTTCCAACACTAACCTTAATTTTTCCCTCCTTTTTCCAACCTCCACCTTAACCTTTTTCTCCTTTTTCAATCCTCATTGTAACCTTTGCCTCCTTTTTCCAACATTAACCTTGACATTTGCCTCCGTTTGCCAGTCTAACTGTAACTCGTTGCCTCCTTCTTTCCAGCCTTGATCGTGACTCTTATCCTTTTCCCCCCGAAATCGCTTTTTATCCACCCTCTCCCCACTTGCTATCCCTACTTCTTTCCACTTTCTTGTGACCCTGTCCAGCGCCCGCCCCCTACCAGGAATCTACCTAATGTAGGCTGCAGTACCAAAGGCAAGCCTGTCTGTGCCCATTCGAGCCTGGACTGCGCCCAATGTCAGGACCCCTGGATCTCTCTATCTAGCGACAGCTACACCTGTGCCCTGAACGCCAGACCCTTTAGCGACCTCTGCAGACACACATCCCTACTATCAATGGCAGGACCCATCTCCTGCCGCTATTGCCACTTCTCCTGAAATGTCAGAGCGCTCTTCCATGGACCTCGGCCTACTACCACTGAACCAGGAGAAATCCAATGCCTCCTGATCAACTCCAGTTTGTTCCACAAATATGCCACCAACATCTGGGAGACCATCACCTCCCTAAACCCCGACTTTGTCTTACTGATCGAGAACTGGCTCACCCCGCATCAGCACTGGAGAACGCCACCAACACCAAACAGATTCAAAATCATACACCGGGACCGCGCCAACAAACAAAGGGATGGAATAGCCTACAGTGGTGGAATAGCATCATCCACAAAGAATCCATCCACTGCACAGCCATCACCGACTATACAACCCCCATCATGGACCACCCTCAATTCCAGCTCAACACAGATGGCAAGACTATCATTAGATGCAACCTGGCTTACAGACCACCAGGGTCCGCCTTCTGCCATCTCCAACTTCATCACCCCTCTGGCCATTAACTCCAAGAACTTCATCTTTCTCAGGGACAGGGACCTCAACTTCCACATCGATGACCCCCAACAACAACAACACAGCCAACCTAATTGAGAGCATGAACAACCTAGGCCTCACCGAAAGAGTCATCGACCCCACACCCACCGCCGGGCACACACTGGACCCCATATTTATAGCCAGCGACAGAATCAGATACAGGCAGGCCTCTGAAATCAGATGGTCTGACCACTCAATCATCCACTTCTCCAACACATCCACCCTCGACACCCCCTCCAACCAGACCCACACCCCCCACAGGAGCTGGAACAAGGTAACCAAAAATCTTTGGACCAACCATCTCGCTGCCTCCTCCACCCTTGGGGTGGTAATCAAAAACTTCAACTCATGGATCACCAAATGCCCCATCATAGTCACCCCCCTCATACCCACCAGACCAGGCAGACCCACCAAACACACCAGCTGGTTCACCACAAAACTTAAATCCACTAAACGCACTTACAAATGACTGGAAAGGATCTGGCGCGCCAACTGTGCCAACTTCAAACTGGCTCTCAATAAATACCACCGACTTCTGGAGAAAGCAAAAAAGTCCTCCCTGACCACCGACCTCAAAGCCAGCTCCAACCACAGCAAGGAACTCTTCAGCATCATCAAAGAGTTCTCCCACCCCCTAGCATCCAAGAACATCGTGACCCTCTCAGGAGCTCTGCGGCTCCCGTGCAGACTTCTTTCACAGCAAAGCCTCCACCATCTACGAACACTTCGATCCCCGACCACCCTTTATCAGCATTCACAGCCTCCTCAACCTCACTGACTCCAACTCAAACCCAACGATCACAACGTGGGGCCACCTCACCACACAGACCACTGACACACGCTCCATCCAGACAGGAGCACGCAGAGACTCCTGCCACCACCACATGTTCAACCTGGGAAACAGCACCATCAGCAAGGAACTCACCTCAATCCTCAATGCATCCATCATCTCTGTCTTCGTCTCAGTGGGATAGAAACATGCGGAAGTCAAGACACTCCTCAAAAAACCTTCTGCAGTCCCAGTGGAGTTCAAGAATTACTGTCCCATCTCCCTGATCCCTTTCCCTGCAAAAGTTCTAGAAAAGGCAATCAACCAGCAACTCACAGACTACCTTGAGAACAAAAAACTCCTGGACCCATCCAATCCGGATTCTGCTAAAATCACAGCATAGAAACTGTCCTACCTGCAGCCACCGACTACATCTGACCTCTCCTAGACCAGGAAGTCCTAGTCCTCCCTGACCACTCAGCAGCTTTCAACACTGTGTTCCACTACACCCTCCTAAAAAGACTCCATCAGATGGGGATCCAAGGGAATGCTCTCTAATGGATCACAACTTTCCTTACTGGGAGAACCCTGATCGTCCACCTCCCACCCTACATGCTGGGCCCAAAGAATATCATCTGTGATGTTCCCCAAGGGTCCTTACTGAGCCCAACCCTGTTCAACACTTACATGGCCCCTCTGGGGAGCCAGGTCAGATCCCACAGCATGAACATTATATCATACACTGGTGACACTCAGCTCACCCTCTCCCTATCCGTAGACCCCAAGAACACCAAAGCCAAATTCCAGAGGTGCAAGAGCAGCTTTACCAGCTGGACGCAAAACAACTGCCTCAAACTCAACACTGACAAAAACTTAGGTTCTCATCTTCGGATGCAACACATCCATGTGGGACGACTCCTGGTGGCCAGCAGAGATTGCCCCCACACCTTCAGAACACGCAAGGAACCTTGTCATCATACTTAATAGCAATCTTACTATGAAAAACACAGATAAATGCAGGGTCCTCAGCCAGCTGCCTCACTCTCCGCATGCTCTGGAAAATCTTAAAGTGGCTCCCCATCAGCACCAGACGTATTGTCACTCAGGCCCTTGTCACCAGCCGCCTGGTAACGCCCTCTACATTGGTGTTACCTCTCAGCTGCTGAACAGACTTCAGACCATGCAGCAGTCAGGTTAGCCGTCGACCTCCCGAGGGAACTCATATCACCCCTCACCACAGAACACTCCACTGGCTCTCTGTCCACAAGATGTCCCATCACAGCATCAGTTCAGCAGCATCTCAGAACCAGTGCATCACCATCTCAGGACCAGCGCAGAACCACCTGAGCAGCAACTCAGTACCAACGCAGCACCATTTCATCTTTAGAGCAGCACCATCTGAGCCCTAGGGCAGCATCCCCTCAGCTTCAGTGCAACATCACCTCAGCTTCATTGCAGCAACAACTCAGCATCACTCAGTACCCCCTGAGCCCCAGACAGTAACACCTGGCACCACCAAAGCATCATGCAGCACCACCTGAGTGTTACTCAGCACCACCTGAGCACCTCCTCCACACAAGCACACCATTGACTCAGCAACACCACAGTATCACTCAGTATCAACACAGCACCAGTGCGGCACCACCTAAGCACCAGAACAGCACCACCTCCACATCAGTGAAACACCTTTAACACAGCCCCACCTCAGCACCAGCATAGCCCCACCTCAGCACCAGCATAGCCCCACCTTAGCACCAGCACGGTCTCACCTCAGCAGCAACTCAGCACCAACTCAGCATCAGCGCAGCACCAACTCAGTATCAGTGCAGCTTCACCTCAGCACATCCTCAACTCAGCATCACTCAGCACCACCTGAGCACCAGGTCAGCACCACCTGAGTACCAGCTTAGCACCACCACAGCATCACTTAGCACCACCTCAGTATCACTGAGGATCACCTGAGCATCACCTCCGCACTAAACCACCACCAGCTCGGCATTACTCAGCACCACCTCAGTATCATTCACCATCACCTTGCATCACCTCCACATCAGCACACCACCACCTCAGCACCACCTCAGCATCACTCGGCACCACTTCAGTCTACCCTCAGAATCTTTCATCTGTTGATTCTCCCCTAGTGTCTGTCCGCTGCTTGTGTTGTAATTCAGGTACTATTGCCCATCCTCCACCCTCCTGTTGTTCATGTCCACCCCATAACAAAAAAAGCCACAACAAGCAAGTATTAGGACAGGCATTTAAACATTTTTTTTAATAGGGTCATTCAATTGTACATTATGGGGCTGATTATGATGCGGTCAGAAAGCTTTCCAGTCTGCATCCTATTCGGCCCCTCAGTTTACTTTCTGACCGCTGCATCACAATGCTGGTGGTCGGAACTAAACTGCCCGCTCAGTCTGGCTGGCTTCTGATGGGTTAAGGAGCCCATCGGTCAGTCAGAACTAGCTTGTAATCCCAAAAGGTGGGCCTTTCCGACCTTGGGATAACGATGCACAGTTTCCGGCATGGTTTCCATGCTGGCCAGAAAGTGTGTTTGGCCAGGGCCCCCTTGTGTGTGCCGCCTCCGGTTGGGGTCCGAGGGGGCCCCTATGGTGCCCCCCCTGTTGATCCCTGTACCCTGTGGCAGGGCCTGCTGCGGGGTCTAGGGATCAACAGCACCTCCCATTTCCCTATGGGAGCATGTATTACTGCCATTTACTGAAATATAACTTAAAAATTAGTTTTCCATAATTTACATATTTAAAATCAATTAGTCAAGTAACAATTAATAATTGTTAATTAATCATTAACTTCCCTGCTTAGTCCTCCACAAACCTAGCTATCCAGTACTAAAATATAATTAAAATGAATAAGTATTCCATAATTTACATATTTAAAGTTCAATTAAAAATAATTTATGAATAATAATTAATTAATTATTAATGTATTAACTTTCTACCCATGCCCCTATAAACATTGCATGATACAACTAAAATAGCAGTAAAATAAATCAGTCTTTTATATTTTGAATAATTAGCAATCATTAAATAATTCATTCTAACTTATTAATACATTATTAATTAATTATTATTGAATTAACTTCCTATCCTAAACCCCGACAAATCTAGCACCCTACAAAAAAAATATAGGTCAAATAAATAAGTATTCCATACATTTCATTATTAAATAATGAATAAGCAATTCATTATTGTGAATTATTTCTTCAGTTTCTTCCCACCTTACACACCTACAAACCTAACAGCCTGCAAATAACATATAATGAAAATAAATCAATATTACATAGTTTACATTATAAATATCAATCATATAATTAAATGTATTAAATAAGTCTCAATTATTATTAACTAATTAACTTCCCTCTCTATCCCCTTTAAACCCAACAACCTGCTACACTATAAATTAATATAAACAATTAAACAAAAGTTCTAAATCACTTAAAATTACAATTTACATAAAAAACTTTTATATAAAGAATATGGTCCTAATTACGATGGCGGTTAGTCGGACCACCAACAGCCATCGCATCGGGCAGGAGACCGTCCGACAATGAGTCGGTGGTCCCACCTTCCCTATTACGATGTGACTGCCAGCATCGTGGTTGGAAAGCGTTTTTCTATTGTGGCTTGTGCTGTGGTGCAGGAAAAGGGTAGCAGCACAAGCTTCAGTTCAATCAATCAATCAATCATGGCATTTCTAAAGCGCGCTACATACCCGTGAGGGTCTCAAGGAGCTGGGGGGGGGGGGCGGCGCTACTGATCGAAGAGCCAGGTCTTGAGAATTCTTCTGAAGGCCAGCAGGTCGTGAGTCTGTCGTAGGCTGGTAGGGAGAGCGTTCCAGGTCTTGGCGGCGTGGTAGGAGAAGGATCTGCCGTCGGATACAGGGAACTGTGGCGAGGGCGAGGTTGGCTGAGCGGAGGCTTCGGGTGGGGATGTGGAAGTTGAGACGGTTGTTGAGGTATGTAGGTCCGGTGTTGTGGAGTGCTTTGTGTGCGTGGATGGGGAGTTTGAAGGTGATCCTCTTGTTGACGGGGAGCCAGTGTAGGCCTCTCAGGTGGGGTGTGATGTGGCTGCGTCGGGGGACGTCGAGGATCAGACATGCCGAAGCGTTCTGGATTCGTTGTAGTCATCTCAGGAGCTTGGTTGTTGTTCCTGAGTAGAGGGCGTTCCCGTAGTCGAGTCGAGAACTTCCATTCACTGTGTGCCAGGCACCATGTGGTGAGTGGCACATTTGCATGGATGTATGGGGGGGGGCACTATAAGTGTCTCCAGGGCCACTTAGAAATGGTCCATGGGTGACAGGGCCCTGCTTGGGGCCTCCAAAGTCTTTTTTCATCTGTCTTTCAATGGCGGTCGGACCGCCATGAAAAGGCAGTCGGAAAGGGAAATCCTAATCCCTATGGTGGTGCCTGAGCAGGCACCACCTCTATTGTAGGGATAGGATTCTGACCACCAACTCCAACAGGTTCTTGGATCATGTCAGATGCGGCAGTCTTTCCACCTGACATCTGCGGTCCAACTGCATGCATTAAAATGTGGTGGTCGGATCGAAGGTCTGTCTGTCAGATAGAAGGCCACCGACGGCCTGTCAGTGGTGGTCCACCTGACATCGAAATGAGGCTCTATGTTATAATCTGCTGTTAGTTTTAATGAATTCTCTGTAGAGCTTTTCTGTTTCCATGCTCTGCTCAGTCAGTGTATGATGCCATTTAATGTTGCTGAGTGGCTGAAGGAGTGGACAGTTAGAGAGAGTTGGCTAAGCAGCGAGGAAGCTGCTCCTTTCAGGGGTGGCTGGTGGATTTTGAAAGTGGCGGGGCAAAGATTTTCAACCCAAGTATAAAATGATTGAGGACAGCAAGCAAGCTTGAACACAGAAAGCTGGGTGCGGGGGTGGTTAGATTTTCTTTTCACCAGTTACATTACATAAAGTCACATTTATTTTGTAGGCACTGCGAGTGTGCCCAGAATCACAGGCTGTTGAGCTGACGCTGAGACTCAGAACTTGGTTCTCCAGTTCCAAACTTGCCCGCTCTGGTTGTAATGCCACATCCTTTCCCCTTCATCTGAATTCAGTGTATTGGATACTTAAGTACCTCGTAATTGTCTCGCACGATGCAGCTTCCTAATGTGGAAGGAAACTGGCAAATACCTTTTAGTTTACTAATAGAATTGTCATCATGGCAGGAATGTTTTCCCAATTCGCTTTAAAAACTTTCATCCAATGTATCTTTAATTTTGCAATCACGTTTCGCCCACTCACACTCTCCTTATTGGTGGACCATCCGACCACACCCAATATCGGCATTTAAAATTAAACACAGACCGCATCCATGCAGCGGACGCGCCGCTTGCGTGCCAAAGGCTAGCCCATCTGCACCCGTATGTAGCCAGACTGCAGCCTGCGCCAGAACCATTGGCCAAATTATAACTTATTCCAGTGAAGCATAGTTACGGCTTAAGCCAACGGGTAAGTCATGTGCCTGTGGTCATTTTAATTTTAATTGAAATGAAACTAATTTTATTTGTGTAAATTGTCTGTTTTCCTGTTCCCTGGAGCTTACTCGAGGAACATCAAATGGATCAACTGCCCCTGAAAACTCATTTAATGGTCAAGACATTGTGCTACATAATTCAAACTGAGCCCTGCTCAACCCAAGATCATTATTTAATCATAAACCTGAAATCTTTGTCTATTTGCATTCCTATTGCCCTGATTTTTTATGCTTTCTAACTGAGACCTGGGCTGATAAATCCTCAGAACTGGATCTCGTGCCTGCACTCGGAAAGGTATAGATCAGTTAGAGTTGGCAAATGGTGGGGAGGGTTGGCTGTAATGCACAAAGAGAATATTAAGACTGCATGTGAACCTCTATTGGTTCCAGAGCTGAGGCCTTTAGTTTCAATTGCCAAGTCAATGGTAATGTTAGTCTTCATGGGATATTGATATATGTGCCACAAGGCCCCAGATCTGAATTTCTGGATGGCCTTAGTGATTTTACCATTCACAATGGCAACAATACCAACCTAGATGATTTAAATTTTAACTTAGTAGATGTAGGAAAGTGCCCATTTTTGCATAGGTGCCCCCACTTTTGCCAAACCGTTAATGTACTTTACCTGAGTCTGTCCTTGGTTCCTGCCAGCCAGGTACCCAGGGCCTATGTTCTTTCCCTAAATTGTAATGTTGCAAAACCCAATTGGCAACTCTTTGGCCACGTGTAAGTCCCTTGTAATAGGTACCATAGGTACCAAGGGCACTGTGACCCAGGGAAGGCTTCTAAGGGCTGAAGCACTTATTGTGCCTCCCTTAGAGACCCTGTACCTTTACACACAAACACACACTGCCAATGCAGGCTGCGTGTTTTGGTGCAGAACAAAGTGAAGAGTCGACATGGCACCCATCCCTGAGTGCCATGCCTACAAACAACTGCCCTGGCATAGGCAAGCCACACCTCTACCTGGGTGCACTATACCAGTGGTGAGGGTGCTGGTGCATGAGCCCTGTACCCCTACAGTGTCTAAACCAATTCTTAGACATTGTATGTGCAGTAATGTCATTAAGAGTATATGGTACTGGGAGTTTGTCATTACGAACTCCATAGCACCATAATGGTTTTACTGAAAACCGTGAAGTTTGGTTTCAAACTTCTCAGCACATTAAACCCACAACGATGCCAGTGTGGGATTTAATGAAAAATGCACTCAGAGGGCATCTTAGAGATGCCCCTTGGAAACCAACCTATGTCTAGTGTCCTGGCTGAGTGGCTGCTCGTCTGCTGCCACCACTAGACATGTTTCTGGAGTCTGCCGCTCTCAGGGTCATCAAACAATGCACATCTTGGGACAAGGTGCCAAGCCTCCTCCCCCAGGATGGGCAGGGTCCATTAAGGGGAAGCTTTAAAGGTTTGCCGTCTTTGTGAGCTACCCCAGCTGTTTGCTGCTCCCAGCAACTAGCCCTCACCGGTTCTGACCTCCACTTTGGGTGTGAGAATTGGCGGGAAAAATAAGTTAGGAGGAGTGGTGTGCACACCTTTGCCAACCCCGCCCCTCCGTGGGGGAGGCGATGTGAAGCACAACACTCTTGCAGATGGGGTGACCCAACCAACCAGAGTGAGGCATATGCCCCCTCACACCGGAGGGTGGCATAATAGGGGGTTTATCCACACCAAGGAAGGGACCCATTGGTCCCGACATGTACCTACCAGTAACACACCTAAATGTAGTATTTAGGGGCAACCCTGAACCTTGCTTCCTCAGACCAGAAGAGAGAAGAAGAACCATTGAAGCCATGCTGAACTAAGAATAGGAGGACACCCACTGACTTAGCCCTAGCTCTACTGGCCTGTCCCCACCTCGAACCTGCTCCAGCAAAATCCCGGCGTGTTCTGCAGCCAGCAGCCCCCAAGTACCCGGAGGACCTGCCCTACCTTTCAAAACCAAGACTTTATCTTCCGTGAGCACCGGATTTCATCACCCACAGACTCTGTCTCAGACAAATCTGTGAGTCTGCACCACTCTGCACCCGATACCCACGGCTCAAGTTCGAATGGCCCAACACCACAAGGAGGTCTCCCCAGCGATCCTGACCTGAGATCTTGTGATCTTTGACCTGCTTCGAATCTCCAATCGACGCCTGCAGCCCCTTTCTGGAAGATCCTCCCAGAGCTGGTAAGAAAAACCAGCCACCTAAAGACATTCATGCACCCGACGTCCACCGGCCTTGGGTGGACCAACCAACGGTGACCCAGCCGCCCTAGACATCCCAACTTATCTCTACAGCAGGTGGTCTCCTCCAGAAGACCTTCGTCCCGGAGCTTGCAGTGTTTGTTGCAACCGGAGAATCCCCATTGAAAACAACAGGGCAGCCAACGCCAAAGCAGCACCATGCACCCAGCCGCTCCTGTGCCGCTGCGGGTGCACCTTGTGTGCTAAATCGGATCACCCTTTTCCCTGAGCCTAACACCAGGAGCTTTGCTCCCACAACCTTGTGGCCTGCTCGTGAGCAGCCACCAACCAGAGGTCCCTTGTCCTCCATTGAATAACATCGGGCCTCAGCACTCTGCACCCGGCTGCCCTAGTGCCATTGAGGGTGCTCTGAGAGTGCATCCTTGACCCTGGGGGAACCCTGGTTATAACCCAAGAAACCCAACTCCCACAAACAACTATTTACCTGTAAACCAATAACTTAATTTCCTCCTATAGGATTGCATTAACTGCTTTTCTTTGAAAATTCTTGTGTGTGGAGTTGGTTTGTATGAAACCTTGAGAAACTGCAAATGTACCAAAAGTTAAATACTTACCTTTTGTCTAGGAAATGTCTCAGTGTGATATCTAGGCATATCACACTGATTAGCAAAAGTAACTTAAAAAGTAATCCAAGAAGAAATGTGAACTGTAATCTACAATTTAACTGAAAAGTAATTTTGATTTTGATTTTGAACCATCTGCATTTGAACCTGCATTCAACTGTAATTTATTGCATAAGTATTGCAAAGTATTATTTCACTTACCTGCACCAGGCCTGGCTTGGTTCTAGAAATAAAATAACTAAGTAATATTTTTATACAAACAAATTGGTCTGAGTCAGTCTTTAAGTGTGTGACATCATTTCTTGCCTGAGTTGGTCCAATAAATGCTTAATACTACCCTCTGATAAAGTCTTACTGCTCACCCATACTACCACAAATAGAGAGTAAGGTATTATCTACTTTTACCTCTGCCTACCTTTGGGGTTCCATTGGACTCTGTGAAACTATACCTTACTTTGGTATAGTGTATACAGAGCCAGCTTTCTACAGTAGATCAAACAAATACAGATGCTAATGCGCTAATCTTCAATCTGGCTAATTCGGTGTCCAGCTTTTATCTAAAAACCCTACCCATTCTGCAGGCCATGCATTGGATGGTATATTTTTCTATGTCTCCAATCTGTTAATAAAGATCGGTCTAGGATGCTTGTTTCCAGTCAAGGGAGGACCTGGCCTGGCAGTTCGGGATGGACTGTTCCCATTGGGCGCAGGGTCAAGACTTATTTGCATATGGTGGGGTCCATACTGGAATTGCACGGTGAGCAAAAAAACGATGGATTTAGCCCAAGATTTCTGTACTGGGGTAAATGTATGACATTGTCTGCATTCTGTCCATCAATTGTTCTTTTTGGATTTGTCACCCCGAGTGAACGGGTATGCCCAGACGTGGGTTCCATACTCTCAATGCCCCTGGAATCAAGCTATCCTGGCTGCTGAGGGCTGATAGCCCAAAACCGGTCCTAGGATGCTTGTTTCCAGTCCAGGGAGAACCTGGCCTGGCAGTTCGGGCTGGACTGTTCCCATTGGGCACAGGGTCAAGACTGATTTGCATATGGCTGTGTCAAAACTGGAATGGCATGGTGAGCAAAAAAACAATGGATTAAGGCCAGATCTCTGTACTGGGGTGAATGTATGACATTGTTCTGCATTCTGTCCATCAATTGTTCTTTTTGCCCCAATCTGCTAATAAACAGCATATCACCTGTGATTTGGTCTGATCACATGTTGATTAATTTTTCATTTCCAGTTCTCTCTGCTCAACAGGATAGGCCAGCTAAGGGGACCTCTAAAACTAGAAGAGCATGGAACAAAATTTGATTACAAGAGCTAGTTTCAGCTTTAAATGCTTCGCTTCCTAAGCTAACTGGCGACTTAAATGTTGCAGTCACCACTTTTCAACATGGATTGCAGATGATGCAAACTTATTGCCCCCCCCCCCCCACCCCAAAGCTTGTTAAATTTCATAGAGCCCATCCAACTGCAGGGTGGTATTCTGAAAGACTTAAGGACATCAAAAAAGTATGTAGGCGCAATTATGCCCCATTGAAAAAGCGAAATACAGGAAGCTGTTAGCTATCTATAAAGGCGGAATAAAGTCTGAAAAAACACGTTTTTTTCTCGGACACAATCGAATCTGCAAATCACTCCTCCAGGTAACTATGAAAAACAGTTCAATCTCTCTCCCTTCCTTTAAACACAACCTCTGTAGCCCCTACTCAGGATTTTTGTTAAATTTTGGCCAGCTTTTTTAAAAATAAAGTCGAAACGGTGCTTAAAGCTTTCAAGGCAGTGATGGGACCCCCCCTACCCCCGGAATTACCTAGCGAATATGTGACTTTTTCCACAAACAATTACCCCGCATACCATCACTCTGCAATTATTACTCCACAACGCAAACTTTTACAACGACTATGCCTTTACAACGCATGCCACTACAATGCAAAGGCATGCATGTTAAAGGTATACTCATTATGAACGTTTTAAAGGTAAGTGAGAGTACCCTACCCTACACCCTAATGTAGTACCCCTGCACAACCCACCCTCGACACACAGTCCTTTTCCTACATTTACACTACCCAGCACGACCCCCAACACTACCATAAAACACTTTTCTTCCCTACACAAACACTACAACACTACCTTAATACACTACCCCTGCACGACCCTACACTACACAAACACAACATCACTACCCTATACTACACAAACACTACAACACTACCCTAAACCCTAAAACACTACCCCCAGCATGACCCTACACTACACAAACACTACAACACTACCCTAAAACCCTAAAACACTACCCCCAACTTGACCCCGCACTACACAAACACTACAACACTACCCTAAACCCTATAACACTACCCCCAGCACGACCCTACACTACACAACCACCACAACACTACACTACAAAATCAATACCCCAGCACGACCCCGCCACTCCTAAAAAAATTAACCCAAACCCCCTTAGCTCTCTCTCATCGTGGTTCCACTCTCCTCCTGATTCCATCTTCATGAAGTCTGTTTTTTTCCGCAACGTGAGTGCATTTACCATACATGCCTTTACAACGTAATTCGTTGTAAAGGCATGCATGGTAAATGCACACGCGTTGTGAAAAAATGCGAAGTGATGGTATACGGGGTCAAAGACCTCGCGGAGTAATGGTATGCGGACTCAAAGTTCACGGAATTTTTTTTTCGGAATAAACGTAGATTACCGTACCTAGCATGACAGGTTCTCCTGGCAGAACCCCCATTCTGAATTTTTACCTCTCAAAACCATTGAGATGGCAACTCAGCTAGTGGTAAAGACAAAATCTGGGAAACCTACAGACTCCTGCCCAGTCAACCTTTTCCATGAATTGGCCCACACAATAGCGTCACCTCTTACACTGGTATTAAACAAAAACATAGATGTGGGTATCTTCCCAGCTGATTGGAAGAAAGCATTGTTTCTTCCCTTATTAAAGAAGCCTACCTTGGACCGTCTTATTTCTAGTCTCTGTTTACTATCAAAAAGTTTAGAAAGACATTTGAACATGACGCTTTGGAGTCAAACAATCTTTTGGAAGGGGCCAAGTTCGGTTTCCGAAAATCACATAGTACAGAATCTGTCTGCTGATGGCAACAGAAGAGATCCGAGGAAGTTTGGATACTGGGAGGAAAGCCATGGTGATCCTCTTGGACCTACTTGTGGCTTTGGACACAGTTAACCATCACTTCTTAATCCAGCGGCTAGGCGAAATCGGTCTTGAAGGTCCTGCTCTCAGCCGCCTGTCTTCTTTACTTTATGAGACAACGCAATCCTTCACCTTAGGAGATTTTTTTTCTAACTCTTTCTCCTTACTGTGTGGGGTCCCGCAAGGACCTTATTAAGCCCCACACTATTTCGAACTATGCAGCTCTCTTGGCAGAGCTGTTTTTGTCTTTCGGGTTCAGTACAATATCCTACACTGACAACACACAAATTGTCTTCGCCATGTGTGCCATTGTTGAGGAGGTTGTTAAAAGATTCAATAACTGTATGTCTGAAATCGTCAACTGGATGGATAACCATTGCTTAAACCTGTCTTTCTGGAATCCATCCTGGTGGCCTTCTCGGATAGGCCCACTGCCATCGCCGGTCCCCAAGGTGATCGTCCTGCTCCCAGCAGAAGCGGTCGCTCCACACGCTGCTCCACGCCTTCACCTGGTATCGTAGCGATCTCGCACTGCGCTGCTTGAGCCTTCATAATTTATTTCATTTAAATCGATTGCCTGCATAAATATTTCATCTAAATTGATAGCCTGCATAATTATTTCATTTTTGCTGAGGTATATTTGATAGTAGAGCTTATTGCCAAGGTGCGCTAGTCCAACTTTTAACTTGTGCTGCCTGCAGATTGATTTTGCCTGATTGTGCCGACGCCACTGCCATTTGCCTCGCGCTATTGCCGATCGTGCCCCAGTCCGGTTTCCTTATTGGCTCGCTGCCATTTTGTTTGTTGTTGTTTGAGCCTCTCTGTCCTGATCTCCACCCCGCTCCCGCCTCCCAGCTGACCCTCCCTCGCCCCTCCCCTTCAACTATCCACTTATGACAGATGCTCTTGCGCGCAGCGTTCACGCGCAGCGGATGCGCGCCGAAGGTGCGCCAAAGGTAAGCCCGTCTGCGCCCGTCCGCGCCTGGACCGCGCCCAGCGCCAGACCTCCTGTTCCGCCTGTTCCTCGCAAAACCCACTCCACCCGCTTAACATATGACACCGCTACCCTCTCAGCCCTTAACCCCGGCCGCACACCACAATGCTACCATGCTACCCCAGGACACACCCATGGACCCTTCACCTGCCACTCCTGCAAATTCGACTGCATCATGACCCACACCAAATCCACATACTCCAAACAGAGCTCCGACACCAACCATCTAAAGTGCATCCTGCTCAACACCCGCTCGGTCCACAGACACTCCATTGAACTCTGGAACCTACTTGACACTACTTTACCGGACGTCGCCTTCCTTACAGAAACCTGGATGAACGCCTCTTCAGCACCCGACATCGCCATAGCCACCCCGGACGGCTACAAGATCATCCGAAAGGACCGCATCAACCAAACTGGAGGAGGCATCGCCATCGTCCATAAGAACACCATCCGCATCACATCCAGCTCCGATGATAACCTTGCTAACGCCGAACACCTCCACTTTCAGATCCACACCAACCCCAAGACCACACTCAGAGGCACCCTCATCTACAGACCACCAGGGCCCCGCACACAATTCAGTGAAGACATCACTGACTACTACATTCTACTAGGAGACCTCAACTTCCATTTGGAAAAGAAAAACGACAGCAACACCACCTCCCTTGTGGACAACCTGAACAATCTCGGACTCAAATAACTGGTCGACACCCCCACCCACCTGGCCGGACACACGCTCGACCCTATCTTCACCTCCAGCAAGCACATCTCCTTCGATCACACCACAGCCCTCCATTGGACGAACCACAGCAGCGTTCATTTCAGCTACAAAAAGACCACGACCCACAACCCCCCACATCCTATTCCTTGAAGAAACTGGAACAAAATCACCACCGACCAGCTCTTCATTTCGCTCCACCAAAACCCCCCTGCCATATCATCGAACCCAAACCAAGCAGCCACCAACCTCACACAATGGATCACCCACAGCGCCGATGTTCTAGCACCCTTGAAGAACCATCCTTTCAAACAAAGTAGCAAAAAAGCCCCCTGGTTCAACGATGACCTCAAGAAATCCAAGAAGATCTGTCGGACTCACGAGAAAGCCTGGAGAAAAAACCCAACCTCTGACAACCTGGCCACCTTCAAGATCGCCACCCGCAAACACCACCAACTGATCCGATCCACCAAGAAATCAGCATTCAAGGACCGAATTGACAACAATGCCCATAACAGCAAGGAACTATTCAACATCGTCAAAGAATTTACCAACCCCACCGCCGGCACCAACGACATCACTCCCTCCCAAGAACTCTGCGACTCTCTATCCTCATTCTTCTACAACAAAATCGCCGATATACACAACAGCTTTGAAAACCAGTCCGAAGACCAGTCCTCCCCACCCACCTCTGAACCAAAACCGCACTCTAACAACCTGTGCGCCTGGAACCCAATCAACACCGAAGACACCATCCGCCTTATGAACTCATCCACTCAGGATCGCCAACCGACCCATGCCCCCACCACATTTTCAACAAAGCAGACTCCATCATCGCACCCCATCTCCGCGATGTCATCAACTGTTCCTTTAACTCCGCTACCTTCCCGGAAAGCTGGAAACATGCCGAACTCAGCGCCCTTCTGAAGAAACCCACTGCAGATCCCACTGAACTTAAGAACTACCCCCCCATCTCGCTCCTCCCATTCCCTGCCAAAGTCATTGAGAAAGCCGTCAACAGTCAACTCGCCGCCTTCCTCGAATCCAACAAATCCCTCGACCCCTCACAGTTTGGCTTCCGAGCCAATCACATTACCGAAACTGCCCTCATCGCAGCAACAGACGACATTCGAACACTACTGGACAACGGAGAAACAGTTGCCCTCATTCTACTCGACCTCTCCGCAGCCTTCGACACAGTCTGTCATAGCACCCTCATACAACGCCTCAGCAACATCGGAATACAAGGGAAAGCTTTGGACTGGATCATCTCGTTCCTCGCCGGAAGAACCCAGAGAGTCCGCCTCCCACCTTTCAGATCAGAGGCCACCGAAGTCATCTGTGGCGTACCACAAGGATCATCACTCAGTCCCACCCTCTTCAACGTATACATGAGTCCCCTCGCATCCATAGCACGCCAACACAACCTCAACATTATCTCCTACGTAGACGACACTCAGCTGTTCCTATCCCTCACCAAAGACCCACACACCTCCAAAACCAACCTACACGAAGGGATGAAAGACGTAGCCGAGTGGATGAAGAACAGCCGCCTAAAACTGAACTCGGACAAAACGGAAGTCCTCATCTTAGGATCTTCCCCCTCTGCCTGGGACGACTCTTGGTGGCCACCAGCCCTGGGAACCGCACCCAGACCTACAGATCATGCACGTAACCTTGGCTTCATCCTGGACTCCTCCCTCTTGATGACCAGACAAGCCAACGCAGTCTCATCATCTTGCTTTAACATCCTCCGCATGCTCAAAAAAATCTTCAGTTGGATCCCCACCGAAACAAGAAAGACAGTCACCCACGCACTGGTCACCAGCTGACTGGATTACGGAAACACACTTTACGCCAGAACCACAGCCAAACTACAGAAAAAACTCCAACGAATCCAAAACCCCTCAGCCAGACTCATATTGGACATTCCTCGGCAATCTCATATTTCCGACCACCTCAAAGACCTCCATTGGCTCCCCGTCAACAAGAGAATAACGTTCCGCCTCCTCACCCACGCACACAAAGCCCTCTACGACCAAGGACCCGATTGCCTCAACACGCAACTGTCCTTCTACTCCCCCCCCGCCAACTACGATCGTCCAATCAAGCCCTCGCCGCTATTCCGCGCATCAATAAATCCACCATGGAGGGAAAATCCTTCTCCTACCTAGCGGCCAAAACCTGGAATTCACTCCCCACCCACCTCCGCCTTACACAGAACCACCTCGCCTTCAGAAAACAACTAAAAACTTGGATATTCGACAAGTAAAGCACCCCCCCCAAGCACATTAAGACCCTATGGGTGAGTAGTGCGCTATACAAATCTCCGAACTTGAACTTGAAGGTTAAATACCTTGGTGTGATCTTAGATGCAAATCTCACATTTAAAGATCAGATACATCATCTGATCTCATCCTGTTTCTTCTTGTTGAAAACTTTTAGAAATATGTTACCCTTCATCCCGAATGACCTGCAAGTTACTGTGGTAGTCTCTCTGGTACTATTACGTTTGGATTATTGCAATGCCATCTACTTATCTGGCCAACAAGGGCTATTAAAAAAGCTCCAGAGGCTGAAATGTGCTGCTGTTCAGCTCTTGAAAAAAACAGGAATCTGCAAGAAATGGGCTCAAAGAGCTTCACTGGCTGCCAGCCAAGAACAGAAATGCATTAAAATCTCTTTGTGTGGCACATAATGCACTTCACAGACCGGCCTTGATTACTTGCTAAACAAAATGAGATGGTATTCTCCCTATAGATGCCTATGTTCAGCTTCATCTAAGACCATGATAGTGCCCAGGATTCATAAAGCTTCTTTTGGTGGCAGAAGTTTTGGCCATGCCACAGCCAAGCTTTGGAAACAAATGTCACATCACCTCAGATTTCAGGCAAACGTGATCACTATTAGGAAACAGTTAAAACCCTGGCTTTTTAGGTCGAGCGTTGAGTCAGCATGCATGCACTGCTCTGCGAGACTTGTTGTAGTGGAGTACAGAGTAGAAGCCCCACCCACTCTCCGCCCATGTTTGTCATCGGCTGTGTCTTGGGCCTTCATAAATGCAGGCTTCTAATTGGTTAATAGGCTTGTTAGTCCCGCCTCAGTACCGCCTTGTCTTCATTAGTAACCTCCCATGGCGACTGGCCCCTTTACTTAAGTTGTTACACAGGATGCTTTGTTTTAGTCTGTAAGCACTCTTTTCTTTATTGAGTGTCTTAGATGCAGGCACAGCGTGCTTTGCTACATTCAGCATGCCATGACCGCTTTCTGCTGAGTTTGCCCACCCCACCACCATTCCGAGATCGCAGCTTTTCATTTATTGCTAATGTGGCGCTCGCCTATGCAAATCCTTCTATGTGCATGGGCGCCCATGGCGTCCGCGCTGGGTGCTATTTACTTATTTACTAGCATGCTGCTTTACTCGCAGACACGCAATACATTTATGGGCCCGGGCGCAACACTTTGTTTCACAAGACACACAATTGATGGACGGAATGCAGAACAAATCAAAACATTCACTCCCAGTCAAGAGATCTGGGTTAAATCCATCTCACTGCACCCGCTTTCTTGCAATCTCTCTTGGTCCACCTTTAAAAAGCAGCAGCGACGATGCCGATCCGCTTCCGCTCCTACCGTTCAAACTGCACGTTTTAAGAGGTGGGTAGAGTGGGAGGGCGCCCAGCAAGACCGAGACTCTGTCCCCATTGCCACTGAACCTACTGTTAGAACTTTTCGCAGATGTCCCTCCCCCTTGCAAAAGGAGACAATTACTTATCTGCTAACATGCTTGCTTCTTTGTTTACTTGGAGTAAGGCGCGTTAACCCAGGTGAGACCGGGCGCAGTTTGCAACAAAAAACAATTTCTCAACCTGAAGATATTTAAAAGCAGGACAATTCAAAACAGTGAAAAAAATCACGATCAGGAAGGGGTACAAAATACGGGAGACCACAACGTAATAGTAGGGTGAAGTGAGATATACTATAATTCCGTAAGTAGTTTAAAAAGCACTACAGTACATGATTATACAATGACTATAACACAGAGAGTCAGCACTGGGTGTGCTAGTGAAAGTGGACGTGCAGTGAAACAAGGGTGCAGAGAACAGCATGAACGGCGATAATAAGTAAGAATAAGGTGGTCATAATCGCAAGTTATATAGAGTGTTTATGTAGAAAACATTCAGATAAATAGATTGGCCACAACAGCGCCTGAGTTCTAGGCTGGGTAGTCGACGGCGTTTCAACCTGAATGATTGCAGGTCATCATCAGGACAATGGTCATTAGTTTGAGGGTTGTGCTCTAGCAAAGAGAGTCCATGGTAAGGATGTGAGTGATCCAGGAGTAATCCAGATCTGCGAGGTATCAGGGATGCATGTAAGTGCCAGATACTTGGTCCTTAAGCGTGGTCGGCAATGTATGAGGAGCCAGGGATAAGCTGTGTTAGTGTATCCAGAAGTGGCCCAGTTAATGGGCATGGATGACGGATTTAAGGCTGAAGTCAGGAAAGGATCTAGGGACGGAGTGGTGCAATGGCAGAAAGATTTCAGGGCCGAGTAAAACTTCCCTGAGTCTGCGCTGCAGTTGGGTCGGAGATGAGTAAAGCATCCGTGGTTCACGGATGCTTTACTTGTCCCCGACCCAACCTCAGCGCAGAGGTTTCACTCCTCTGCCTAAGAGACTGAAATCTTTCTGCCATTGCGCCACTCTGTCCCTGATGTGTTTGTGTGGGGGAATTCGGAGGACGAGTCTGGCGGAGGTGTTCTGCATTGTCTGGAGTTTGCGGAGTAGGGACTGAGTGATGCCGGTGTAGATTGCATTTCCATAGTCCAGTCTGCTGGTGATGCATGCGTGGGTGACTGTCTTCCTTGACTCAGCGGGATTCACTTGAAGGATGCGGAGGGTGTTGAAGCAGCTGGAGGTGATGGCGTTGACCTGTCAGTTCATGGTGAATGATGAGTCGAGTAAGAAGCCGAGATTCTTGGCGTTGTCTGAGGGGGTAGGTGGGCTTCCGAGGGCAGTCAGCCATCAGGTGCTGTCCCATGCAGAAGGGGTAGTACCGAGGATGAGGACTTCTGTCTTCTCGGCATTGAGCTTCAGGCAGCTTTTAGTCATCTAGACTGTGACGTCTTGCATTCCATTCTGGAAGTTGAGTTTGGCAGTGGTGGGGGTCTTTGGTGAGGGAGAGGATGAGCTGGGTGTCGTCGGCGTAGGATACGATGTTGAGGCCGTGTTGTCGGACGATGGCTGCGAGGGGGGCCATGTAGATGAAGAAATATACTGTTTTTCATTTCCAAGTCACCATATCTGGAATCCATCCTGGAATCCCAGTTTGACCAAATTATGCGATCCTATACAAATACTGTATTTCATCAGGCCTCCTTTTTGTTCACACATAGGTGACGCCAAAAGGGCGGGTGTGCAGTCAGTCACATATCAGGCACCCTTATGACTGACCCAGCCCCAAAATCGCCAGCCTGTCTACCTGAATGGTATGGTTGAAAAGGTGGCTCAAAAAGACTTTAAATGAAACTGTTGCTGAGGGGCATTAAAGGCTGTTGGAGCATAAGCAATAATGGCTGCTCTGCTTACGCCATTCCCCCAACAACTTGTCCCAATGTCCAGGCCCACGGCTAAACTCGGAAGATAACACCTATGTTACCACCACCACGCGCAGACCCACTGACTGTTCAGGCCTGGCAGATTCAACTGGGACCAACTTTTTCCTTCAGATGGGCACTCCTAGGTTTGGTTTTCCATTTTTACATAGCGTAAACTCAACTCAAAGGTATTTGACCACTTTACATGAGCACCAGTTACATTACAAAAAGTAAAATTTGTTTTGTAGGCATGGGGAGGATAAATGATTTTCCCAGAATCAAAGGCTGTTGCGCCAATGCCGAGACTCACTACTAGTTAATTCACAGATATAATCTGATGTCCTAAGGTGACACGCATCCGCATTTTACATAAGTACATATTTTTGAATATTCAAGTTATCCTATCTGGAATCAATCCTGGCTTCCATGTTTGCCCAAATTGTGTGATCTTAGGCAAATGCTGTATATCATCAGGCCTCCACTTTGCTTGTTAGGAGAGGCCAACAAGCCTGTGTACAGACAGTCAAGTATCAGGCAGCCTTATGCCAGGGTCTGCCCCAGGATTGCCAGCTTGAATACCTGTGGATGAATCAATGGCTCAAAAAGGCTAACATGGGACTGTGGCCAAGGGGCATAAAGGCTGTTGGAACATAAGCAATAACAGCCTCCCTGCTATGTACTCTCTTTCACCAACTCCTAAACTTGAAAGATAACATCTATGTAAACACCAGCACACACAGACTCGCTGACTGTTCTTTGGCCGAATCAACCTGTTCCAACTTCCTTATTCCACGTGGGCGGTTGGCACTGCACGCGCTCCTAGATTTTTTCTTTCGCATTTTCATATAGCGCAAACTCAACCTGAGAGTATTTGAGCGCTTTACATGAGCACCAGTTACATAACATAAGGTCACATTCATTTTGTAGGCAAGAGAAGATTAAATGATTTACCCAGAATTACAGACTTTTGAGCCCTACAGAGACTCAGAACTTGGCTTTCCAGCTCCAAACTGGGCAGCTCTGGTCATTGTGGCCTCCCTGCTTATACCCTTCCTCCAACACCTCGTCCCTGTGTCTGAGCCCAACACACACAGACTACATATTACCCTTGCGTCACCACTGATGCGCTGCATCGTGGCGCAAAGATAAACAGATGCGTGACGCATCTGATGGCGTAAGTGCGGCCATTGCTGGAGTTGTGTCGCAAGCACGATGCAACTCCAGCAATGCTCAAGGGCTGCCCATACCTAACATGATGTGTCACGCCTTACGCCTGCTTCAAGCAGGCGCAGAGTTTTGATGCAGCGGCGTCGGAAAAGTGACTCAGTGAAATCTTGTAGATTTCACTGCATCACTTTTCTGAGGCTTTTTCCGACGGAACACCCACCTTGCATACATTAAACCTGACCCAGGTTTAATGTGGCGCAGGGCTTTACAACATGACGCATCCCCCTAGATGCGTCATGTTGTAAATAAGGCGCAACATGGTGCATGGTTTACGCCACTACTGCGTCACAGAATTGACACAACAGTGGCGTAATTGTGTTGCAAGGGGCTTGTAAATCTGCCCCACTGTTTTAAATTTTTAAGTCACCTTATCTGGGATCAATCCCAGCATCCCTGTTTGACCAAATTGTGTGATCCTAGCAAGTACTGATATTTCATCAGGGCTCCTCTTTGTTATTGCATAGGTGAGGCTAACAGGGCTGGATTACAGACAGTCGAGGTACCCTTATGACTGACTCTACCCCAACAGTGCCAGCCTGACTACTTGCAGGGTTTGGATGACCCATTGTAATATACATGAAAACCCTGCATGTGGGGAGACTGCTCTCTCATAGTAATTTACTTACATTGACTCATCTCTCCTCCTGGCATCAATCTCTGATCTCGGGCCTGGCAGGGGCACAGAAGACCACTAGTGTGATTGTTCGCCTCAGCTGGCACCTTCTGTCTCTTGGGCCTCTGCTGCAGCAAACATGCTGAGATAAGGAGCACTCTCAAGGAACAGACTTGGGCTCACCTCCATAATATTTTATTTTTGAGCTGAACCAAATGCAGAGATAAACATGTGCTACTGCAAGCAGAGCAGCCCCTGCACCCCCCCATAGCTCTGTGATGATTAACAAATTGTTGCAACCCACTACCTCCTTGTCCTCATCGGCTCCACCCACAGTTATTGAAGTGAATGGAGTTTTGCTAACTCCTCCTAGGGCCACTATTTTTGTGCTCCAAAAGCAACAGGAGCATTTGCATTCTAATTCAACACTCTCTCTCATATGATGTCACTGATGCAGCTTGTGCCTGCAGGTCGAAGAATATCTCGCCCGGCTGGCACTTGCGCAGTAGGATATTTTTACCCTGTTCTTGCCTCTCCCCGGAGGTGGCAGGGCAATGCCCCTTTCGCCCATTAACAACAGTCAGACCTGGCACCTGGTGGGGTTTTCATTAACCCCTTCCATGCTGGTGGCGAACCCCAGCCGTCACGCTCTGCGGCGCTCGTGTGCTGATGACGGCTGGGGTTCGTCACGGCCCCGCTGTGTTCTTTTGTTTACCGCACAGCGGCGGAAACGGCCCAGCATGGAAGGGGTTAAGTAACCTGCAAGCTATACTGTAACCTCTTCAATAAACCTACAACTTGTTATTATACATGGTCTGGCTACTTGACTACTATATTAGAAGAGAGAACTCTTTTAATTATAACACTGGAGAAGACTTGAACCAAACCTTCAGCACATGTGTAGGGATTCAACTGGTGGTTTGTGTTGTCACAGCTTATTTTGGTATTAGTTTGAGCTTTCTCCCACCATAATTAGCATTCAACCTTAACCGCTGCTGGGACAGTGGAGGCACGAGCATTTGGAAGCTGTCTTCTGTAGCTTAAAATTAACCAAGCACGCGAGTCTGAAGTGCCGTTAACAAGTGATATTGCCATGATCATGGAGTGTGTTGCCAAGAGAGGTGCGTGCCTTTAATTTAAGCCGGGAAGTTGCAAGCCGTTTATTGTGGTTTGAAAATAGCACTGGCGTGTGTTATGTTATATTGAATTTGTAGCGCGCACTGTTACTCTAGAGTGTCCTTGCGCAGAGGAGAGCTAGGGTAGAGACGAGAATCAGATTAGATGGTCTTGCTGAGCAGATGTGTTTTTAGATGCTTTTTAAAGAGTTGAAATTCATAAATATGTTGGAGATCAGGCGGGAGCGCATTCCAGGCCTCAGCAGCTTTGACAGAGAGTGACTGGCCACCCAGCCGCACTCTGCGGAAGCGCGGGGTGATCATCCGTCGGCGACAAGCCGAACGCAAAGGGCGATTCGGCACATAGAAAGCGAAGCGCTTCCTAAGGTAGGTGGGACCCAGCCCATGTAGGGACCGGTGGTCCAGAGTGATAGCTTTGAACTACACCTGCTGAGCCACTGGAAGCCAGTGCAGTTCCCGCAAGTGTTGTCGCGCGCTGGATCTCCTTGAGGCATTAAAAAGGAGCCTGGCTGCGGCATTCTGAATAATTTGGAGCCTGCGCAGCAGGTAGACAGGCAGGCCGATGAACAGAGCGTTGGCATAGTCCAGTCTTGACAAGATCAGGGCACGGGTAATCGTCTCCTTGGCTACTCTCGGGAGAAGGGGAAACATTTTACTGAGTGTTTTGAGGGTACCAAAACAGACTCCCATCAGTTTTTTTACATGGTAACTAAATCGTAGGTCCTCGCTAAACCAGACCCCCAAATTTTTTGCTGGCCCACCCTCGGACCGCGGGCTAGGGTGGTTGGGTGGCCACAGGCGGTTTCTGAAGTCTGCAGGGAACTGGCTGTACAGGAGGACCTCCGATTTATCCTCATTACATTTGAGAGAGGCCTGGGCCATCCGATGAAATACTGAGGCTAGGCATATCTGCGCAGTGACCATGTTCAGGTCCGAGCCCCCCCAAGTAAATAGCAGCTGCGTGTCGTGAGCATACGCTATTACTTTTCCGCCCAGCTCCTCAGCCAGATAAACCAGCAGGGTTAAGTAGATATTAAATAGCAGAGGACTTAAAGTGGAGCCCTGCGGAACCCCAGAAGCCAGGTTCCTGACAGAGGAAGCACAGGAAGCCATGCAGACCTGCTGCTAGCGGGAATCCAAAAAGGATTAAACCCAGTCCCAAACCAAGCCCAAGATCCCAATTGCAGATAGCCTGGTCATGAGCAGCTGGTGGGGTACCACGTCGAAGGCAGCAGAGAGGTCAAGTAAAATCAGGGCTGCCCTGCCGCCCCCATCAAGACACTCTCTGATAGCCACCGACACCTCCACCAAAGCAGTCTCTGTGCTCTAGGCAGATCTGAATCCTGACTGAGCTGGGTGGAGCGCCCCTGATGTTTCCACAAATGTCTCGAGCTGCCGAAAGACCACCTTCTCACAGACTTTGGCCAGGGCTGGAAGAAGTGAGATAGGCCGGTATTTGGCAGGAAGCAAAGGGTCCAATGAGGGTTTCTTCAGGAGGGGTAGTAGTGTAGCCTGCTTTCATTGGACAGGTACATAGGTGGACAGAAGAGAAGAATTAACAATGTCCACAACTGCTGGGCAAACTACCTCTGCTACACCAGCTAGGACCCGAGCCGGGCAGGGGTCAGCAGGAGAGCCAGACTTAGGAGACCCCAGAATGGCTAAAATGTCTGCCTCGGTAATGGGCACAACTGAGGTGAACTGGGCGGAGAACGCACACAGGTTCGGGGAGGTCCCCGGGGAAGGGTCTCCACAGATCTGGAAGGTGCGTCAGCACTCTCCTGAATCTTAAGAATCTTGTCAACAAAAAAGGTGGATAGCTCCTCACACCATTTATGGAAGAGAGAGCCGAGTGCTACCATTATTAGCTTTGGAGCTGGCCCAAATCCCCTGACTAATCCATGTGCAGTAAATAGCCAAGCCCCACCCCCAGCTAGACTGCAGCGAACGGTCCCACTGGGGTCCGGGGACTCACCTAAGATGGCGCCCTGCCCTCCACTCAAACGGCACAGAGGCACGGTGGACCGGGGCAGGAGAAGCACACCTCCACACAGGTGAGTGGTGGTAACACTAGAGACTATTCTCAGATCCAAATTAAAAATATTGCAGGAGTTAGAAGTAAATTTCATTTTTAGAAGGTAAAACTAGTGGCAATAAAAACGGGGAACAGAAGATTCAACACACCCAAAAGTGGCTCGCAGTCTGCCCCCAGCGCTCAAGCGGGTCCCGTAGGAGCTGCCACCACCTACGAGTGCCGCGTAGCGCCTCGCACTGCCTGCCAAGAAATAGCCTAGCCCCACCCCCAGCTAGACCGAAGCGAACAGTCCCACCGGGATCTGGGGACTCACCTAAGATGGCGCCCTGCCCTCCACTCAAACGGCACAGCAGCTGCGGTGGACCGGGGCAGGGGAAGCACACCTCCACACAGGTGAGTTGTGGTAACAACAGAGGCTATTCTCAGATCCAAATTAAAAATATTGCAGGAGTTAGAAGTAAAATTGATTTTTAGAAGGTAAAACAAGTGGCAATAAAAACGGGGAACAGAAGAGCCAACACCCCCAAAAGTGGCTTGCAGTCTGCCCTAGCACTCAAGCGGGTCCCGTAGGAGCTGCCACCACTACGAGTGCCGTGTAGCGCTTCGCACTGCCTGATAAGAAATAGCCTAGCCCCACCCCCAGCTAGACCGCAGCGAACGATCCTACCATGATCCAGGGACTCACCTAAGATGGCGCCCTGCCCTCCACTCAAACGGCACAGCAGCCGCGGTGGACCGGGCAGGGGAAGCACACCTCCACACAGGTGAGTGGTGGTAACAACAGAGGCTATTCTCAGATACAAATTAAAAATATTGCAGAATAGAAGTAAAATTGATTTTTAGAAGGTAAAACAAGTGGCAATAAAAACGGGGATCAGAAGAGTCAACACACCCAAAAGTGGCTTGCAGTCTGCCCCCAGCGCTCAAGCGGGTCCCGTAGGAGCTGCCACCACCTACGAGTGCTGCATTGTAACACCTCCCATCGTCTTAAAAGACTAGAATACAGATGGCATCAGTGGAAATAGCTGCATGTGTCTCATGTTGTGCATCGGCAGCATGATTCAAGCAGTCGAGTGTCAACAAAGCAGGAAGTGTTGAGAGACGTTGCAACGGGACATGCACAAGAGCTTAGCATTCTGGGACATTGGAGCTGCGTTTGAGGACTCAAAAACCAGCAGTCGTGTAATATGCAGTTCTTCAACAAAGCAGACTGTAATGCATACATTTGGTGCATTTATCTGTTCTCTTATTGGCAAATCCATTAGCGAAATTACTGATTCGCATTGACTGACTTGATCCTCAATTATTATATTCTCTTTTCTAGGTTCTAATATAGAAGTGGTCATCCAGCGGGTTACCAACCGGCAAAAATCTATCACTATATATTCATCTTGGCCTATAAACTCACTCACTCATATAAGCTAGTCAACACCGCTGGTGGGTCAATTTTTTATAAGGGCTTAACATATATCATTTACTTATAATTTCTCTAATCACTGATCCTAAAGCCCTCTCTTTAGTCAAAGGACCTATTTAGTTATTGATGATATGACATAGGTTCATTTACCTTTTATCCTATTAAAATAACCACAGACTTGGGAAAGCTTTAAATGTTTATCAAATTATATCATAAGCAAAACAAACTACAGTGATAACTCCATCATATCCGAGGAAGTAAGATCATTATATTCAAATTTAGATTCAATTAAATGAGATTTCACAACAACAAGTACCTCAGGAAAAGGGGGGCGCTAGAGGGCGCCAGGCAAGTTGGCCGCACTTTAGTGCAGCTCGTCCTGGCTGATCTATCATCCGCCTAAAATCCTCATAATATTGCAGCATCGAAGCCTGTAAACAGCTGTCCAGCATCGCGCTAGCACCCTGCAACCTGCGGAGGGGTCCTGGCTATCTACTGGCAGAATGACGGCTGAAAATTTGATTTTCACACTCTTCCTGACGAGCGATCAGATGGAGGCCGTTGCGTGACAAGGACTCTCCCCACTGCAACAGCTCTACGCGTGGCCTGTAAGGGGTAAATCTACCGGTAAAGAGCCTGCCGTTCGATGGGTGCTGGACCGATCACCAGTTTGGCCCAGGGGGCGTAAGCGGCTCACTTTAGCGCCCTTTGAGACTACCCAGGGGCCTTCAGTAGAACGTGCCGAGCACTGGTTCTGAGGTGTGCGTCCGTGGAGCACAGGCTGCGGCTGCTGCACTCTACTGTACCTGAAGATCTCCGGCATAGGTCGATGCAGGTTGGGCCGGATGCTCGCCTGGAGACGCGTCGGACCTCCCACTGTGTGATGCACCTGAAGACCGGAGGGCTGGTGGAGCCGACTGCAGGCGTTGGTGAGTGGGTAGCGGCCGGGCTCGTAGCCTTCAGCTGCGGCAGTGGGTGGGGTTGGAGCGTACAGCCGCACTGTGCGAGCTGCAGCCTGTGAAAGTGATTGAGGCGGTGTGGCGCTTGAATCTCCCTGCGCACCCGGCACCCATACCCCGGATAAATCTTAGAGGCCTCCCCCGCATAAAGTGCTCCAGCTAATTTCTCTTCGGACTCCAAATACCATCTGGGTTGGGCTCCCCCTGGGCCAGCTGTGTGACAGACATTGACTCTGGAGGTATAGCAGTTCTAGTATACACGGCAGCTTATATCCTGTTGGAGGCATTGTGGACTGGGCTTCTCAGCGTTGTATCGCCTCTCATGGCAGATAATTCCTGTGCATGTGTATAGCACCTGGGTATGATTCGCAGATTTGCTGTTGAACCTGATAGATCTGGGTCCCCCAGAGAGTGAGTCATTGTGCCTGCGGTGTACCACAGCTATAACTACTGGCTGCGGGGCCCGAGCCCCAAGGACTTGGTGGCGGATAAGTGGGACTCACCTTCATTCAGCCAGCAGCAATAATGGGCAGAACTGACAAGACGCAGCCTCGCCTCATGTTTGAGGCACGCAAATCCACCTCCGACTCTAAGGCGGATGCCCAGGGTGAGGGACGCTCCACATTGTAAGCATCTCTACTCACCATGCAGAAGAGTCTCCAATCTATTGAAGGAACTATGGTGGTAGTGAGTGAACCACAGATTGGACCATATGTCATCCCAGTTAGAGAAGCAGAATGCACAGATGGGGAAGCTTGAGCAGCGCGTCTCCACAACCAAGGATGGCCTCTGTGATGTGACGGATAAGGCACTCCACATGAAAAAAGTCTTAGCGCTCATCTAAGCAAAAAACGGAGATTTGGAGCCGAGGTCGCGCCGCAACAACATTCGTGTCACAGGCTTTCCTGAATCTACCAATACTGGAAGGATGGAGACCTTCGTTGAGTCCCTTGTCAAGGACATATTTGGCCCTGAAAAACTCTCCCCTGTGTTTATAGTGGAGCGTGCCCCTCGCTTGCTGGCTGCAAGACCTGTTCCTGGCACCCCACCTCACCCTATAATTGCCCGCCTACTGAACTATCGGGTACGTGATGCCATTTTGAGGCTCGCGAGAGAAAAGCGCACAATCAATCACCATACTCTGTCCTTTTTCCCTGACTTAACTGTGGCTGTCCAGTTGGCGAGGCAAGAGTTTGGCGCTGTAAAAAAATTCTTGCAGTCTGAAGACATTCCGTATGCCATATTGTATCCAGCCCGCTTATGGGTGGGCCCAGATGGGGATAGCAACATTTTCACATCTCCCAAGGCGGCGTTGGAGCACGTCAAGAAGCTGAAGAGGAGAAGGTCTGCGATGCCCATGGATCAGGACGAGGAGGAGCTATGATGATGTACCTGGACCGTCTCCATGATAGTGGACACATGGGCAGTTGTGCCAAATTCTGACTTCTGGTGACGCCATGATGTTCATAATATTGTCTGCGATTTATTAACTGATTAACACATGTAGATTTCCTTGCCACACTGGGTGTGATCACATGCCCGCCCTCCTTTCTAGCTGGATCTGACTGTGCCAGTGGAGACGGTCCCCACTCTAGACGCTTGTTCATTCTGAGGGCTTGGTCCCAACATAGCATTCTGAGGTGTGACCTCCCTCTTCCTAATATGACACGGGGCATGGAGGGCTCCTGGGAGATCCATACTCTTTACTGGTGCCCCTCCTGATAACTGCCTCAAGCGCTGGTTGTTCGCACGGGGATGCACTGTAATACTCGCCTGCTACCCCGCTAGGGTGCTTTTTCATGCGGTGCGGTTATGCAATGTGGTCGTGGTTCCTCAAACCGGCCATTATATAGGGACTGCAGCCCTATTTGTACTGAAGTTATTCGATGCAATGCTTTCCCTCTTATTGTTGTGTACATCCTCACGCATGACATCGCCCTTATCAGCCACCTCCTACACTGTGGGAGGTTAGTAGCACTCTGGTTTTCCCCTCATGGGTGTTCCGCAACAAAAGTTATGCTCAAGTTGTTCTCCCTTTTGGGGATTGTTATTTTCGGGATGGAACAGCTTTGGCAAGTTTGGGTCGCTGAAGTGGGTGGGGAGACGGGGGTGGGTAAGGTGGGAATGCTGTCACTTTAATTTTGTACTTTCAATGTCCCTATGAAAATTGATCTCCATGCTTTATATCACGCTACTGATAACATCTACCGTACAAAAGGGGGTGGTGATGGACGGAGCATCTGAACCAATCAAACACTCACACTCAGTCAACATATCTTGGGTTTAATCCATCACCGTTCTTTAGCCCACTCTGCCACCCCAGTTCAGACATGGCCACTTGCAAATCAATCTGACCCTATGCCTCATGGGAACAGTCCAGCCCGAACTGACAACCATGCCCTCCCTGGACCGGAAACAAGCTTCCTAGGACCGGTTTCTGGCATTCCAGCCGTCTTCAGCCAGGCTTGCTTGAATCCAGCGGCAAAGTGAGCAAGGGACTCACGTCTGAGCATACCCCGCCAACTAATGGCGAACAAAGCGGTACAAAAGGGGGTGGTGATGGACGGAGCATCTGAACCAATCAAACACTCACACCCAGTCAACAGATCTGTGTTTAATCCATCACCATTCTTTAGCCCACTCTGCCACCCCAGTTCAGACATGGCCACATGCAAATCAGTCTGACCCTGTGCCTCATGGGCACAGTCCAGCCCGAACTGCCAAGCCATGCCCTCCCTGGACCGGAAACAAGCTTCCTAGGACCGGTTTCTGGCATTTCAGCCGTCTTCAGCCAGGCTTGCTTGAATCCAGTGGCAAAGTGAGCAAGGGACTCACGTCTGAGCACACCCCGCCAACTCATGGCGAACAAAGCGGTACAAAAGGGGGTGGTTATGGATGGAGCATCTGAACCAATCAAACACTCACACCCAGTCAACAGATCTGGGTTTAATCCATCACCGTTCATTAGCCAACTCTGCCACCCCAGTTCAGACATGGCCACATGCAAATCAGTCTGACCCTGTGCCTCATGGGAACAGTCCAGCCCGAACTGCCAAGCCATGCCCTCCATGGACCAGAAACAAGCTTCCAAGGACCAGTTTCTGGCATTCCAGCCGTCTTCAGCCAGGCTTGCTTGAATCCAGTGGCAAAGTGAGCAAGGGACTCACGTATGAGCATACCCCGCCATCTCATGGGGAACAAAGCGGTAGAAAAGGGGGTGGTGATGGACGGAGCATCTGAACCAATCAAACACTCACACCCAGTCAACAGATCTGGGTTTAATCCATCACCGTTCTTTAGCCCACTCTGCCACCCCAGTTCATACATGGCCACATGCAAATCAGTCTGACCCTGTGCCTCATGGGAACAGTCCAGCCTAAACTGCCAAGCCATGCCCTCCCTGGACCGGAAACAAGCTTCCTAGGACCAGTTTCTGGCATTCCAGCCGTCTTCAGCCAGGCTTGCTTGAATCCAGTGGAAAAGTGAGCAAGGGACTCACGTCTGAGCACACCCTGCCAACTCATGGCGAACAAAGCAGTACAAAAGGGGGTGGTTATGGATGGAGTATCTGAAGGGGCGTGGCTTGGACGCCGATGGCGATGGTCGCCTGAGAGCTCGGCTCCGGGACTGAGCCCGCTTTGATCCTGCAGATCGGAGCCCGCGGGGCACCCCGGCCCCCGCAAACCGAGGATCGGACCAGTGGGGACCTGCTGGGACGCCCGGTGATACTTGAAAACCGGTTGTTCCGAAGAAAAACTGAAGTTAAGGGGACCGCGGAGCGGGACCCAAGATGGCGCCCGGACCTTCTCGATTGCTTTGTCGAGATCCTAGACCCGTGGGAGCCTAGCAGGGCTCCGCGCATCCTCTCTTCATCCTATCTCTCCGAGACACGTTAGTCTGGTTGATGATTTGGAAGGATCCGAGCACGGTGGCCACCCCCAGACGGACTGTTGGTCGAATTTTCGTCGAAAACAGAACACGGATGACCGGAGACCTTGTGTGGAAAGACGGTCCCACGAGCCACACCCGACTGCCCCCCACTGAGTGCCTGAACTCGCCGAAACCCCGTGCACTTCATGGGCAGCACAGCGATCTGGCGCCACAGAGTTTCCGGCGGCACTGGTGATTCTCATTCAAGATCCTCATCGACCAGGCGGGCCTACCCGACCTGGCGCCGATCGTCCCCGCCTCCCCCTCGTTGGCCTCCGGCGACACGGCGGTGGCACGGCCCGAAGAATCGGAGGAGTAGTGGGCCCTGGCGACGACGATCGGCGACCCGCTGCACGACGACTGCGTGCCAGGAGTGCCAGGAGTGCCGTAGTCAGCGCACACACTTGGAAGTGCCTCTGTTGGACTCTCATCCACGAGGTTCGACCGCCATGGGGAAACCGAGGGGGCCCAAAGGGACCACTCCGGCCGCCTCGGACACGGAGGCGCCGGATAAGGATGAACGAGTGGGCCCGGAGAGCACTGGTGGTCCCCATCTACAACAACAATTTGACCGGGTCCTGGAGGCGATTGCAGCCACGCGCTCGGCTCTACAGCAAGACATCGCCCAGGTGGCGACGAGCTTGGGCCTCCTCAGGGCAGACCACGGCAAGCTCTCGGACAGGGTTAAGGAGGTGGAGGGCTCAGTCAAGGTCCTGGAGCCGGCACAGAAGACTCTGGCCGCGACAATGAAGGATGCCCTGTCCCGGATCGAGGCCTTGGAGAGACGGGCGGAGGATGCTGAAGGGCGTAACAGGCGGAACAATATTCGGGTGGTGGGCCTGCCGGAAAAGATCGAGGATGGCGACATGGTGGCCTACTTGGAAGCTTGGCTCCGGGACAAAGTGGCTCCGGAGGGTCTGTCCTCCTTCTACACCTTGGAACGGGCACACAGGGTGCCGGCGAGGCCGCCACAACAGGGCCGCGCCCCGCGTCCGGTGGTGGCCCGTTTGTTGCATTTTCGGGACAGAGACCTCATCCTCAATGCCGCCAGGCATAACGGCCCTTATCAGGTGGAGAATAGCCAGGTGAAAATTTTCCCGGACTACACATATGAGACCCAGCGTAAACGGGCTTCTTTCCTGGCGATCAAGCGTGAGCTCCGGAGCGAGGGCATCCAATATTCGCTCCTTTTCCCTGCAAGGCTCCGCATTATCATTGACGACAAAACCCAGTTCTTTGATTCCCCGGAGGAAGTCTGTAATTGGCTCGAACTTTATAGGGCTGGCAAAGATGGTTTCGGCTCGTCGTCTCAGCTGGCTGTGGAACCTGGACAACAACGTCGTTCCAAAAGACTCCGCAGCCGTCAAGCCAGGCAGGCCTTCGACTGTGGAGACAATGGCGGAGCGGCGAGGAGTACTGGAGATGGTGTCTACGCTGTCTGGTTCGCAAAGTGGCCCCATTGTCGAAGAATCGGAACCCGGAGGCGAGGGGGCGCAAACGGACACGGAGGAATCGGAGACCGATAGTGTCCACTTGCCAGTGGTTACTCCGGACTCGGCTGAGGGCATGCTGGATGGACAGGGATGACTGGGTGAGCTACTTCCATTTGGGTGGGGGTTTGCGGCGGGTGCGGTAGAGGAGGCGATTGATTGCAGAATCCGGTGGGGGGGTGGGGGGGCCCGATCGAGCTGTAGCTTTTTGTCTTGGGCTCAATTTGGTCTCGGTAGCCCGAGACTCGAGGGCCCATTACTGGCGCCCAGCCCGCACCTAGCCCTTAAGGCTTCCCTGCGGTGGCGACCGCAGGATTAGTCGGGATTGGGGGATTGTTGGGGGCATGGTTTGGATGGGAACTAGATGGAACTATTTGGGTCCTGTTCTGGGGAGGGTGGGAGGGGGTTTGCTTCGGACGGGTGTTGAGTTTTTGTTGGGGAAAATGGCCGCCATCAGTGTTGACTTGACTGTCGCTCGTTCTTTGTTGGAGCCTTGGCGGGAAAGCCCGGAAAAGACAATATGGGACAATGGATGATATTGCTAATGTGAAATGCATCACTTGGAATGTACGGGGGCTTCACACTATGTCTAGACGACACAAGGTTCACGCTTATCTAGTGCGCAGAGGGGTGCAGATAGCGCTGCTGCAGGAGACTCATCTCACCAAGGCGGAAGGGGCGGCGCTAAAGCGTAGATGGAGAGGGCAGGTCTTCTATACCTCGTACTCAGCGTATGCAAGGGGGGCGCTAATATGGATCAGGGCTGGGGTTCCCTTTCAGGTTGCGAAATCAGTGGTGGATCCGGAGGGTTGCTACGTGGCTCTCTCAGGCACACTGGGGGGTAGGGACTTAAACATTTGCTGTATTTATGCACCTAATGTGGACCAGCTTGCCTTCCTCTCCAGGTTATCGGGTTCATTGGCCCACTTTCTCTCGGGAACCCTCTTACTGGGTGGTGATTTTAATTCAGTGGTGGACGTAGAGGCCGACCGCTCGCACCCCCCCCTCCCGGACTCTCCAGTCCGCCGGGTGGCAAAAGGGAGGAAGGAATGGCAGACGCACTGGGGGCTCACGGATATCTGGAGGGCACAACACCCCGACTCTAGAGACTACTCCTATTTTTCTGGCCTACATGAGTTGCACGTGCGACTGGATGGGTTTCTGGGGTCGGCAGAGTTGGTATCCGCAGCGGTCCGCTCTGAATATTTGACCAGGACCATCTCGGACCACAACCCCCTCCTGATGGACTTCCGTTGGTTTCCCGGGGTTCCTAATGTGCCCACCTGGAAAATGCGCCCGGAGATCTTGGAGGACATAGTCTTTAAGGCGGACCTGGAGGACAAAATGTCGGAGTATTTTGCGTCCAATGGGGGTACTGCGGGTTCGAGAGCGTTAGAGTGGGACGCCTTCAAGGTGGTGATCAGGGGCTACTGCATTTCCAAAAAAGTGGGCATGCAGCGAGTCATCCTTGATGACTTGGCCACTGCTGATCGGAAGCTCCACGAGATGGAACTTCCCCGCCCCGGTCATCCTGAACTCCAGGAGCGTACGGCGGCGGCGAGAGAGTCAGTGGCGGCGGAAGTCGAACGGCTGCGCTGCTTCGATTATAAGGCCTACACCACTAGGTCGCTCACGGAGGGGGATAGGTCGGGCGCGCTGTTAGCGTGGCTAGCCAATCCTACGCGCCGGACCTCTCTGACGACGTCCATGCGCACGGCGGGGGGGTCCGAGGTGCACACTCAGCCGGAGATTTTGGGCTGCTACCTGCGCTACTATGAACAACTGTACCGCAGTAACTCGGCCAGGGACCCCGACCTGATTGATGAGTACCTGCAACCCCTAGAGTTGCCAACGCTGGAGCCGGAGGTGGCGAAGACTCTGGGCTCCGACATCGAACTAGGTGAAATTCGTAGTGTCATTAAAGGGATGGCGAGGAATAAGACCCCAGGCCTGGATGGCCTTCCGGTTGAATTCTACTCCACCTACACTGACCTCTTGGCGCCTCGGCTGTTGATAGTCTACGGAGAGGCGAAGCGATTGGGTCGCCTCCCCGGCTCGATGTGTGAGGCCCTAGTGGTTCCCCTCCTCAAACCAGGAAGAGAATCGACTGACCCGGCGTCCTACCGACCGTTATCAATGCTGACGGTCGATTATAAGATCCTGAGCAGCATATTGGCATCGAGGCTGCTGGAGCACATGCGCTCTTTAGTACACGAGGACCAGGCTGGATTCATTCCCAAGCGAAACACAACCATGAATATGCGCAGGCTGTTTCGCTTGCTGGGGGAACCACACATAGAAGCCCCGTGCCCGGTGGTTCTTTCGGTGGACCTGGAAAAGGCCTTTGATAGTCTGGAATGGGACTACCTGCACAGAGTACTGCTGCGTTTCGGTCTGGGGAAGGGCTTTGTCAGGTGGACCACGGTACTGTATGCCTCGGCGTCGGCCAGGGTAAGGGCAGGCCCGCTGATTTCCCCACAATATCCGGTGGAGAGAGGCACGAGACAAGGTTGTTCACTATCCCCGCTACTCTTCGCGCTAGCGGTGGAGCCACTGGCGCTGCTGATCCGGTCCGGGGTCTCCTTCAACGGTTTGCGGACACCGTCTGGCCCGCATCATATTTCGCTATATGCTGATGACCTGTTGCTCTTCCTTGAGGACCCGATTGCTGCCTTGAATGGGGCTGCGACGGCACTAACGGCTTTTGGGGAGGTCTCGGGCCTTCGGGTGAATTGGGCCAAGACTTGTCTGTTCCCGATTCGCAGGGGAACGCCCAGACCTGACATCAGTGGGGAAATTAGGTGGGAACCTAACTGCTTCAAGTACCTGGGGGTATACATATACCACTACCCCACTGACCTCCTGGATGGGAACATAGCCCGCTGTACTCGCGCGTTGCGTGGTAGCATGGACTTTTGGGCTACCTTGCCGCTCTTGGTGGCAGGGCGGATAGCTCTATTGAAAATGGTGGCACTCCCCCGGTTGCTCTACTACTTTCGAGCGCTGCTGATTTGGATCCCGCCGGCCACCTTTCGGCTATTGCGATCCATGGTGGTGGGATTCCTTTGGGGTTCGGGCCGCCGGAGAGTGGCCCTCAAGACCCTGATGAGGCCGAAGTCTGAGGGTGGCCTTGCGGTGCCGGATTTTGAGAAATATTACCTGGCGGCGCAATTGCAGACCTTCACCCAGGAGGTCGCGAGGGAGTTTCGTGGCCCGGAGACCGGGAGGGGCACGGGGATGCCCAGGCATGTCATCTCCTTCATCACATTGCGACAGCGTTTGGCCTTGCAGGACCTGACGCTCGAAGAAAAGACCATCCGATTATGTTGGAATCGCGCCCATGCCCGGGGACAGTTGAGGTTTCCATATGCACCTGAAATACCACTAGGGATGCTGACGGCCCTACCTCACGGGGGAGATTGGTCACGCCTGGGGCACTGGGAGGACGCGGGATTGCAGTTGGTGGGGGACCTTTATGAGGACGGGGCGTTATTGCCCTTCCAAGAGATCATAGACCGTTTCGACGTTCCCCGAGGCGATTTCCTTTTGCACACGGCTCTGGTCCGAGCGATTCAGGCGCACTGGAAAAATGGGTTGGAGGAACCGCCTACGTCTCCGGTGTGCCAGTATGTTATGATGTCCGCGGGGACGGTCAAGACAGTCACGTGCCTGTATAGCAGATTGGTTAACGAAGGGTTGGCCCCCCTCGCCACTCTACGGACCCGCTGGGAGGCCGACATAGGGAAGGAGATACCGGAGACGACCTGGTCACAACTCATGCGCCGGGCCTGGAAGGGCGCACGCCATGCCCGTTTCCAACTGGTTCACTTCTACATACTCCACAGGGCCTATTTGACCCCGGTGAAGATCCAGCAGTATTTTGCCACGGATGCTGCAGAGTGCCCCAGGTGCCGAGCGCCTGAGGCGGACCTCCTCCATATGTTGTGGTCCTGCCCAGCGCTGTCCTCCTATTGGCTTGGGGTAGAGGACACTCTGAATAGGGTAACGGGGAGGTCCTTATCGGTCGACGCGGCGGTGGGGCTCCTACACTGGTTCCCGCATACCCCAAAAAATAAAATTTCAAGTAAATTTATTGATTTGGGGCTTCTCCTCGCTAAACGGCAGGTGACTAGGAATTGGAAGGCAAGAGTTGGTCCAACAGGGGTTAGGTGGCACAGCGAACTTTTGAAATGGGCTGCGGGGGAGAGCACTCTGCGATACCAATTGGCTAGGCGGCAGCATAACGAGAGAGCGCTGGAATCGGCACTAGAATGGGAGACATTAGTGCAGGCCCTTAGAGATTATTGCGCTTCCAGCGATTCCGAGAGTGAAGATGCGGCACATCCCGAGTCCCGATAACCAATCATAATTCAGATATGTATAGAATCATCTGGGGTTTTTCCCATAGGCTCTTCCTACACGCACTACAACACACTGATGGCGGGGTTGGGGGGGGAACTAGTTGAATCCTTGGGCTGTTGGGGGGGGGGTTTCTTTTGCCCTTTTTGTAGGTTGATCTAGAAAAGCAGATGAAGCCCATTGGATTATCCGGACCAGCTTTGACCTTCTATCAGATCCCCTCCGGTGTTCGCCGCCCGACCCTTGGGTTGTGGGCTGAATGGCTGTGTATACATGTCGTTTACTCAAGGGGGATTGGATGTGTTCAATATTTTCTTATTGAAACTGTATTGCTGGTTCGATATGTAATTTTGGCTAATTCCTGCAATAAAAATATATTTAAAAAAAAAAAAAAAATGGATGGAGTATCTGAACCAATCAAACACTCACACCCAGTCAACAGATCTGGGTTTAATCCATCACCGTTCTTAAGCCCACTCTGCCACCCTAGTTTAGACATGGCCACATGCAAATCAGTCTGAACCTGTGCCTCATGGGAACAGTCCAGCCCAAACTGCCAAGCCATGCCCTCCCTGGACCGGAAACAAGCTTCCTAGGACCGGTTTCTGGCATTCCAGCCGTCTTCAGCAAGGCTTGCTTGAATCCAGTGGCAAAGTGAGCAAGGGACTCACGTCTGAGCATACCCCGCCAACTCATGGTGAACAAAGCGGTACAAAAGGGGGTGGTGATGGACGGAGCATCTGAATCAATCAAACACTCACACCCAGTCAACAGATCTGGGTTTAATCCATCACCGTTCTTTAGCCCACTCTGCCACCCCAGTTCGAAAGTCCACATGCAAATCAGTCTGACCCTGTGCCTCATGGGAACAGTCCAGCCCGAACTGCCAGGCCATGCCCTCCCTAGACCCTAAACAAGCTTCCTAGGACCGGTTTCTGGCATTCCAGCCGTCTTCAGCCAGGCTTGCTTGAATCCAGTGGGAAAGTGAGCAAGGGACTCACGTCTGAGCATACCCCGCCAACTCATGGTGAACAAAGCGGTACAAAAGGGGGTGGTGATGGACGGAGCTTCTGAACCAATTAAACACTCACACCCAGTCAACAGATCTGGGTTTAATCCATCACCGTTCTTTAGCCCACTCTGCCACCCCAGTTCAGACATGGCCACATGCAAATCAGCCTGACACAGTGCCTCATGGGAAGAGTCCAGCCTGAACTGCCAAGCCATGCCCACCCTGGACCGGAAACAAGCTTCCTAGGACCGGTTTCTGGGCTTCCAGCCGTCTTCAGCCAGGCTTGCTTGAATCCAGTGGCAAAGTGAGCAAGGGACTCACGTCTGAGCATACCCTGCCAACTCATGGCGAACAAAGCGGTCCAAAAGGGGGTGGTGATGGATGGAGCACCTGAACCAATCAAACACTCACACCCAGTCAACAGATCTGGGTTTAATCCATCACCGTTCTTTAGCCCACTCTGCCACCCCAGTTCAGACATGGCCACTGCATCTTTCTTTTAATGCCTTGGGGATTAGGGGTAGTGGGAGGTGGGATGTTTTGAGGGTTGTTTTTTATGTATTGTGGGTGCTCTAAGAGACACATAAAAGAATTGTGCTGTAAGTAATCCTATGTGTGCGATATGACCCCTTGTAACTCCCTTTGTACTCTATCAGCCGTTCAATAAACAAATAAAAAGTAAAAAAGTACCTCAGGAAAAAGAGGATAGAGAGAGAAGTATATTGACGCAATACACAGAGATATATTTACCTAGGATGGTGTGGAAATCAGACCCCTCTGGCCAAGATTTAAAGGGTCCCTTAGAAAGTTCAGGTGACAGGGACTTCAGGACAGGTTCAAGACAGGATAGATGACCTCTTCTGACTTCGATACCTGCGTCTCACCCCTCTAACTTCCTCCTTGATTCTTCCGCAATCTTCTTCTAATTCTATTACCTCCTTGATTCTTCCCCGATCTTCTTCTCATTCTATTAGCTTTAAATTCTAGTCAGCTTCTTCAGATATTCGATCAGCATTCGAACAGCATCTCTCAGCATTGTCTTGCTGCGACTAATCACTGTTCTAACTAACTGCCTCAATTATACTTTTCTAATGGCATGTCCCACCCCTAAATATTTAAATTTTATGAAAACCCTACTTCTGATTGGACAAGCTAAGGGGATGATCATCACACCATGCTAAGTTTTAATAATTTTGTTTAGTTTGTTGTTTTAAGTTCCCGCCCATTAATTTGTTCTCCCAAGCTTTATTTCCCTCACATATTTGCAAACTTTATCAACAACAATGTATACATTTCACAGTTGTTCATTGAATCTTCAGGATGTTCAGCTGGTTCTCAGGACATGTACTGAGAGCATCCTTGGACGAGTTTCAAGACTTCTCATCACTGTTTCGGACTTGTCATCTTTGTGCATGTGGGAGGAACCACATGTGCGGCGGACTTTAGCATCGTTCAGAAGCCCAAATACGAACTGATAGAGAAGTCAAACGAAAAGGTATTAATTTCCAAATAAAATGATTTCACTGTATACTACCTATCTCTACTCTAATCCCATTTACTTAAAACGTCTCTTCATGCATTAGCATTTAGTACACAACTCATTTTAGTTTCAGCAAAGCATATGCTTAGCACATGAGTTTCAAGCGGCCGTTAGATGCTATTGCGCAGAAGCAGAAATTGTCCTCCAAGCGTAAATACGTTATTCTGCATAGATGCAGTTGACGCATGTGCAATACAGTTTCCCGCGTTAGCAGCCATTTTAAGTCACACTCAGGCTACTTGTTAGTAAAACACATAGGCAAGCTTCCTCTATCTAGAAATATATGAAATGTGGTGCATATTAGTATCAAAATACATTGTTAATACTTCATTATGGGTTTATATGAAAGGATTGCGTCCAAGCAAGTCTTTTATACGAGTCCTTGCTCCATCAATCCCCTCTCTGATAAATTAATACCCAACCAGATGCCTACTTTAGCATATCTCAATTCCCTTCCCTGTCTTTTCAATTTCCACTTCATCTTTATCTTTCATTATTTTCATCTTCTTATACAATTCTCTTTTCATTTCTTCAAGCTTAATTTCTCCGTATTTTCTTTTCTTTCCCTGTTTATTCACTTCATACTTTCTTCTCCTTTTACAACATTTGCACTATATCATTATTACTAAACCTATCATTGTTATTCCAAGTATAGTCAGTATTATTTGGGCTACAACTCCTTTACCTAGGTTAGCAAACCATGACACTATTGATGTTAGGGTATTTGTTAATTTCTTCCGTACATTATCAACTTCCAGTTGTTTCGATTCTTCTTCCAATTTAGTAAAATTTTTAATGTACCCTCCAATTTCTATACTTTTATCAGGAATATACGTGCAACAATGTTGCACGTTCATCATTTTACAGACTCCACCCTCTTTTGCCAATAATATATCAAGGGCAAGTCGATTTTCCAAAACCATTGATCTGATCGCAACCATTTCGGTATTGATCATCAGAAAACCTCCAGCAGATATCAGTCGATAAGCGATCAACTACTGTTGATAATTGACAAATTCTTCGTGAATTCAGAATTACTCCCACCGAAGGTATCAATGCACTAAATATGTCACCTATTGTTTAAGAAAAACTTGCTCTTTTATTACATACTAGTTCTTTATTGTTTTCATTGTTTCCAGTGATTCTTTTCACATGATAGACTTTAGGGAATACTATTTCAAAATAGCAACTCCCATAGCCTCTTGCGGGTAGCTTAAAATAAGCCTCCAGGAAATACTGGATTAGTTCCCCCTTTTAGTCCTCATCCTCCAATAACCAAATAATTGTGTCCACATTCACTGGAACCAACAATGTATTAATATAGTCAGTCTTTAATCTATGGAGACAGATCTTCCCTTTCTTTTTGAAATCTAGAGACATCACAGCATGAGTCTTGCCAGGTGTATAAATTCCTTCCTTCTCAGCCCAAGGTGAAATGTGACTTTTCTGTTCAATGGCTTTCTTCTGAAAATCCTGTCTCCTTTCTTCTACTAAATTCAAAAATATATATCTTTCTTCTTTTAGCTTCTGCTATATCTATTGCCTTTTGTGTTAAGAATAATTCACCCATGAACTGTACTGCTAGGCTACTAAGTACTGGATTCATATTCTTCCGAACAGGAACATCTGGAAATATCATATCTGAATTTGAATAATAATATGGCAATTTTCCTGTACTATAAAACAAACTTGCTAATACACTACATGAAATGCCATATGTTAGCGGTATATGGTGACATGTGACACCTTCTGCTACTGAAGCTGGTAATTTCGTAAATACATATATAGCAATCACTAATTTCCATTGTGTCTACATACTGAAACAATAACTTAGTTAAGACATTTAGGGCTAGATCGGCCTTTACCGACCAGTAAAAGCCTTTTCCTATGTAGGAGGCTATTTTACCGATTCAGTAAATAACGAATCGGTATTTACCGATTTGGTATTTACCGAACCCTTATTTACCGATTCGGTATTTACTGAATCGGTAAATGATATGTAGGGAGCACTGTACACAGTGCTTCTGGGCTTTAAGAATTTGTTATTTACCATCAACTATTAATTGGTGGTAAATAAGGAATTTGTATGTAAATGCATAAATATGCATTTGCAAAAAAAGACCATGTGACAGACATACATGCCCTTAGGGCATGTATGTATGCCACATGTGCACACCAGCACAGGTCAGGGGTGCAACAGGGTGTCAAAGTGACACCCTGCCACCCTTGACTTCTTCACAATTTTACCAAATCGGTAATTACCGATTCGGTAATTGACATTCATTCCTATGGGCCTCCAGGCCCATAGGAATGAATGGCAAATACCGAATCGGTAAATACAGATTCGTTAAATACCGAATCTTACCGATTCGGTATTTTTTACCGAATTATTATCTACATTGCAATTACCAATTCGAAAATACTGAATCAGTACAATTTGGTATTTTCGAATCGGTAATTGTAAATTACCTACATCTAGCCCCTAAATCTGTGTTATTATCTGTTACTGTGTGATGTATTTCTGACTCATCTGGTGCTTCTAATTCTACTCTATCTCCTTTTATGTTACTTAACTTTCCATTTGTCTCTGTACTATTTTTCATTTCTACACTCATCAAATAAGGTATTGCAATAGTTAAAATTAACCATACTACAATCACTATTAAAATGCTATATATGCATGTTACACAACACTTCTTTAAGCAATTTTGTTTCAGTCTTTTAGCAACTCTATCTCCAGCCATTTCAAGAAGATTTCTCTTCTTTCTTTCACTTTATGTTTGTAATTTTACATTTTCTTTTATTTTTTCAAGGGGGTCTCCCTTCTTCTTTGTCAATCTTTTCAGCAATTATTTCTTCATCACTTTCTTCGTTTAAATCTAAATTCTCAAGTTCTTCAAGAATCACAGAGGTCCACTCAGGGCCTTTGAATTTATTATTCAGTATTTTTTGTCTTTGACTTCTTCACCTGTGTTTCTCAATTGATTGTCCTGACTGACTAGTGACTTCATTCACTTGTTCAGGTTCTCCATTTATTGTCTTTAAGTGATATTTTAATCTTTTGACACAACTAGGCCAGTTATCACCTTTTCTAACCCTTTTTCCCTGTACTGCACTTTCAGTTTCCTCTTCTCTCTCAAGAGTTCTTTTATTTTTGTTAAGTTGTGGCACACTTTGATTTTCTTCGTCTTCTGAGTCCCTCTCTATCTGTCCTTGTTCAGGGCTTATTATTGTGACATCATTTGCCTGAACGTGTTCTTCTTCTATCTGATCCTGTTCAAGTCTTACTTTGGCTTGTTCGTCTTCTTCCTGAACTTTTTTTTCTTTTCTTATCTGGTCCTGCTCAGGTCTTACTGGACTTTGCTTATTTGCAGCCTAAACATGTTCTTCTAAGCCTATCTGTCCCTCAGATTTGTAAATATTTTGGTTCACCTCTGTCTGAGTATATTTTTCTTTCCTTATCTGTTCCTGCTCAGGGTCTCCAACAATTTCAATTTCAATTTCCTGAGCTTGTTCTTCTACACCTCTCTGGTCTTCTCTAGTTTCTTGCTTCTCTATTCTTGTTCTATTTCTTGTTTTGATATTTACATCAGGTATGTCAACCACTGGCATCCAATCCTCCTGACTTGTGCTTGGTTGTTCTGGATCAGCTACTTCAGAGTCTGTTATTCTAGACTCCTCAACTGCACAACCTTCAGCAACCTCAACTGCTGGTATCAGCTGTGGATTTCCCTCCTCAGGAGCTGGTACTCTCTTGGTATGACTAGTGTGTATCCAGTTAGGCAAACCTGCACATTTCACTGCTGTTGTTGTAACCAGTATGACCTGTCTCGGTGTATCCCACCTGGGTGCTAGGCACGTCTCTCGGGTGTGATTCTTCACCACCACCCAGTCTCCAGGATTGAGATCATGTGCTTGATCCGGCTGCCTGGCAACTGCGTCTTCTCCAACCTGATGAGAGACAAAATGCAATAGGTCAGAAAATATTTTACATTAGTCCAATACCAGATCATCAGTTATACTTAACAGTTTGTGTCCTGGTATAAAGGCTAATCTCATTGTTCTTCCCAAGAGTATTTCATGGGACTCAATCCTGTGTTTCTCTCAGGATTGTTTCTGAGTCCCATCAGAACAAGAGGTAGTGCATCTGGCCATCACAGTGATGTAGATGCGCACACCTTTGCCAATCATGATTTTATTGTGCCATTCAATTGCTCTGCCACCCCAGAAACCTCTGGACGGTAAGCCCAGTACAATTTATGTTCAATTTTAAATGCTTCACAGATCAATCGAATTATTTCATTATTAAAGTGAGATCCTCTATCTGATTCTAAAGTTACTGGCAAACCAAAACGTGGTATCAGTTCTCTCAACAGTAATTTGGCAACTGTTATGCTGTCATTTCTTCTAGTAGGATATGCCTCCACCCATCATGAGAAGAAACATACTATGACAACAATGTACTTCCATCCTTTACATGGTGGTAACTGAATAAAATCAATCTGCAACCTCACAATTGGTCCCTCTGCCTTTCCATTTTTTCCCCAACTGACCACTGTTTTCCTGCCTGGGTTATTCTGTTGAAAAATTAGACAACTCTTGGAAAGACTCTCTGCGACAGGCCTAAACTTCGTATTGTACCAATTTTGTCTAACGAGTCTGATCATGCATCTCTATCTATGTGTGTATCTCCATGGTATATCCTGGCCATTTGTGAGAGCATGCAGTCTGGCATGACCAGTCTACCATCTGGATAAATCCAGACATCATCTTCTGCTCTCCTGTGACACCCTGTTTTAATCCAACCGTCCTTCTCACTCACTTCCACCTCATCCTGTAAATGTCTTACTTCATCCCATGTTTCTAATGCTGAGTATAGCATAAGTTGGCATCTGATTCCTCCTGTTTGAATGTTCTTGTTTACTGCCATTTTGTTTTTGGCACAGTACTGGGCAACTTCGTCAGCGTATCGGTTACCAGCAGTCACATAGTCATTTCCTGACTGATGTGCAGCACACTTGACCACTGCCACTTCTTTTGGTAATTGTATTGCTTCTAAAAGCTCATTCACAAATTTTCCATTTTTAATAGGGGTTCCTGAAGAAGTCATGAAATCCCTCTGCATCCAAAGTTGGCCAAAGTCATGCACAACCCTGTAACCATACTGACTATCAGTGTAAATGGTTACTCTCCAATTTTTCTAAATTTTACATGCTTTAATTAGGGCTATTAATTCGGCTATTTGTGCAGACTTGACTCCTGGTAAATAGGATGCTTCGACTATTCCAGCCAGTCTACATAAGGCATAAGCAGCACTTAATCCTCCTTCCTCATGCCTCATGCACGAGCTATCTACAAAAAGCTTGTTTTCACATTCTTTCAGAGGCTCTTCCTGAATGTCTGGGCGAGGTATGATACAGTATTCAGTAACGTCGAGACAATCATGCTCAACATAATCCCTCACTTCTTCTCCATGTACATCAGGCAGTATGGTAGGTGGGTTTAGGATTATAAATCTGAATACTGTCACATTTTCTGCTCCCAAATGATTCTTTCATTCTTAGTCATCCGACTTGGAGTAAGGTACTGAGTTAAAAGAATTTCCACTGAATGCGGGACATAAACCTTTATGGGGTGTCTCATCACAATGGACTCACTTTGTTCAAGACTCATGCAGGCGGCAGCTACTGCGTTTAAGCTGCCAGGTAATGCTGAGGCTACAGGGTCCAAAGTAGCAGAAAAATATCGTTCACAACAAAATAATGCAAATTCTTTTGTATAATCTGGAATACCTAGGGCAGGTGCTTCACATAGACAACTTCGTAATCTCACGAAAGCCTCCATGCTTTTATCATCCCAGACTATGGTGTCCCTTGCTCGGTTTCTTGTCATTTGTATTAGTGGTTTGGCCAGTTAAGAAAAACCTACAATCCATTGTCTACAATACCCTACCACACCAAGAAACATTCGGATTTCTCTCTGGGTTTGCGGTAACTGCATTTGTTTTATTATTTTTATTACTTTATTCTTTCTGGTGTCACTCTTCTCACTCCTCTTTCTAATTGATGTCCTAAATAGTTTGTCAAAATTGTAATTTCTCTGGTGACGCCTTGTGTCCTCCATCAGCCACATAATTTAACAAAGCAATGGAATCAGTGACACAATCATCTTGTGACTTTGATGCGACAAGCAAGTCATCAATATATTGGAGTAGACCGAATTTCTGGGAATTACTAGTGTTTCTAAACACTTTTTCAGAATCTGATTAAATATTGAAGGGCTTTCTGTGTACCCTTGAGGAACCCGTTTCCACACATAAATACGATTTTCAAATTTGAATGAAAAAAGATACTAGCTGTCTGGGTGTAATGGGATGGAGAAAAATGCATGACATAAATCAATTGCAATAAACCATCCTGCATTCCATGGTATTTGATACAGGATTACTGCTGGGTTTGGCACTACAGGACAACAAGGCACCACAATTTTATTTATTTATCGCAAATCCTGCACTATCCAGTATTTCCAGTTAGGTTTCTTAATGCCAATTATAGGTGAATTACAGGACTGCTCATTATTTCTTTTAAAATGCTCATTATTTCTTTTAAAATGCCTTGTTCAATCATTCGTTCTATTTCTGCTATGACACCTGCTTTCATTTCAGGGCTCATTTTGTATTGTCTTGTGTTTAGGTAGATGGCACCTTCTTTCACAGTCAATTTCACTGGATCTACATCTGCCATTAACCCTACTTCTTTTACAGTGAAATCCCACACTTCCGGATTTACTGTTAATTTCAATCCTTCTGGTACGTCATCTTTTGTCATCATTAAATACATTTCATCTACTTCTGTACCTTGTTTTGTTAGCATTATTTTGTAAATACCATCTTCATCAGGGATCGGAATTGCAAGACCATCCGGTGTACAATAAATTGTGCAATTCATTTTGCACAGTAAATCTCTTCCAAACAAGTTTACAGGACTAGAATCGCACACTACAAATTTGTGCATTTCCCTGAAATTACCAATGCATACCTCCATGGGTTCTGTGATTGGAGTTCTAATCTGTCTATTTGAAACACCCACTACTTGGATGGCTTCTCCCGAGAGGGGTAGGTTTGGGATGTCTGTTGTTCTCATAGTAGAGCGGGTAGCACCAGTATCCAACAAAAAGGTAATGTCTTTTCCTTCCACCTTTCCATCACTATATGGACCTGATTGATCTACCGGTAAGGAGGTGCTAAGTACGCACTCCTCTTACCCCCCCTCAGGCACCATCATGAATCATCTTCAAAAGAACAAATGTTCTGCAAAACAAATTGTGAAGTTACAGAATTTATCTTACCACTTCCTCCTGGAAATCCGGCATCCGCACTGTACTTTGCTCTTTTCATAAAATTTGGCATAGGGCCAGGTGGTAACTGACTCTGTTGGTTAACAACCTGTTGAGGTTGACTCATGATCACCTCATTCTGCGTCTGTGGATTTAAATTTTGATTTTGGCCAATATTATTTTGAATATTTGTACACTCGTTTTCCTAATGCCCCAATTTTTGGTTATTCTGTTTTTAACTTGTACTCTGTTGTGAGCACTCGGTCCCTTTAAAAACGACCTCAAGAAAAGAGCACGCGTAGCGGATCTATCGCTACAGCGCCTCTCCTCTGGTTCGGTCGACGTCACTGGGGAAGCCCATAGGCCACGCCCATTACGGTCGGCCACGCCCCCTACAACTACGCCGAATAAAAGCGCTGTTTAGAAAGCGCGACGCCCCTGACACCCACCTCCTGAGGCACAGCCGGGAGTGAGCTCGCTATTGAGAAATTGCTGTAAATACTTTGGTTATTCTGTTTTTAACTTGTACTCTGTTGTGAGCACTCGGTCCCTTTAAAAACGACCTCAAGAAAAGAGCACGCGTAGCGGATCTATCGCTACAGCGCCTCTCCTCTGGTTCGGTCGACGTCACTGGGGAAGCCCATAGGCCACGCCCATTACGGTCGGCCACGCCCCCTACAACTACGCCGAATAAAAGCGCTGTTTAGAAAGCGCGACGCCCCTGACACCCACCTCCTGAGGCACAGCCGGGAGTGAGCTCGCTATTGAGAAATTGCTGTAAATACTTTGGTTATTCTGTTTTTAACTTGTACTCTGTTGTGAGCACTCGGTCCCTTTAAAAACGACCTCAAGAAAAGAGCACGCGTAGCGGATCTATCGCTACAGCGCCTCTCCTCTGGTTCGGTCGACGTCACTGGGGAAGCCCATAGGCCACGCCCATTACGGTCGGCCACGCCCCCTACAACTACGCCGAATAAAAGCGCTGTTTAGAAAGCGCGACGCCCCGGACACCCACCTCCTGAGGCACAGCCGGGAGTGAGCTCGCTATTGAGAAATTGCTGTAAATACTTTGGTTATTCTGTTTTTAACTTGTACTCTGTTGTGAGCACTCGGTCCCTTTAAAAACGACCTCAAGAAAAGAGCACGCGTAGCGGATCTATCGCTACAGCGCCTCTCCTCTGGTTCGGTCGACGTCACTGGGGAAGCCCATAGGCCACGCCCATTACGGTCGGCCACGCCCCCTACAACTACGCCGAATAAAAGCGCTGTTTAGAAAGCGCGACGCCCCTGACACCCACCTCCTGAGGCACAGCCGGGAGTGAGCTCGCTATTGAGAAATTGCTGTAAATACTTTGGTTATTCTGTTTTTAACTTGTACTCTGTTGTGAGCACTCGGTCCCTTTAAAAACGACCTCAAGAAAAGAGCACGCGTAGCGGATCTATCGCTACAGCGCCTCTCCTCTGGTTCGGTCGACGTCACTGGGGAAGCCCATAGGCCACGCCCATTACGGTCGGCCACGCCCCCTACAACTACGCCCTACGCCCTTACAAAGCATGTGCAAAGACTGGACGCGCAGCGGACGAGCGCAGCGGGCGCGCCGATGGCGCGCCGAAGGCGCGCCTAAGGCGAGCCCGTCTGCGCCCGTCCGCGCCCAGCCGGGCCCAGGGGCCAGAGACTATGGCCAAAAAACGACTTATTCAGCAGAGGAACTCACCTCCCTCAGACCTTTATCTCACCTCTGCCCCCCCATCGCTCCTCATATCCGGAGACGTACGGCCATGTATGGTATTTCACAAGACATGGCAGCCCATCCAATTGATATGCCCCGCATCGCCTTACCGGTTAAAAGCTCCCAGACAAAGTTACAGTGCAAATACCTCAATACCAGATCTATGGTTAAGCACCAAACTGACATCTTTCTACTACTCTCCACTGACAAACCAGATATCCTCCTAATTACAGAGACCTGGCTCTCCCAGGACTCATTACCAGACATCCTCGCTGCACTCCCCTCCGATTACTATATTCTAGCGGAGAATCGTCCGAAGGGTAAGAGGGGCGGGGGAGTGGCAGCTATCATCCGCAAAGAGCACAAATTCTCACAACTGCCCTCTCTTATTCTGAATGAAACAGAGAACATAGTAATAAAAATGGATACAACTGGGGGGTCACTAGTACTTGTCTTGATTTATAGACCTCCCCAAACCATGACCACCTTCCCTATGTTGCTAGCAGAACAGATGGCACACTTGGTGACTAAATACCCAAAAGTACTTCTGGTTGGAGACTTAAATTACTGGTTCGACAACACTACGCGTGACCCTCAGGCCCTGGAAGTCTCAGAGCTACTCTCTAACATTAATCTTACAGAGCATATACATGCAGCTACGCATGAGAAAGGCCACACGCTAGACCAAATTTGGTCGTATAATCTCTCCTGTACTTTAACTTCTATAACGCCTTGCATTTGGTCTGACCATGCTACTATCCAGTTCATGCTAACTATCGATGGTTACATAAAAAATCCACCTCTGGCGGGCGGCGAAACCAGGAAATGGAAAGCCATAGATTTACCTGCCTTTATTGTAACACTGGCATCTACGGTACCATTATCTAAAAAGGAGGCAAACTTAAATCTTATGGAAGAGGACATTACACACTGGCTCTCAGAGGCAACTGACTCTCATGCTCCTCTCACAAAATTTACACGTGCACGTATCAGAGATGCACACAAATGGTTTACCTCGGATCTTAAACTTCTAAAGCTCGAGGTACGCCAAAAAGAGAGGAAATGGAGAACAAAATATAAACCCCAAGATAAGGAGGAATATATTATTGCCCGGAGGAAATATGTGAAGCTTATCCTACAAAGCAAAATTAACTACTTCTCTGGAAAAATTCTAAACTCCCAAAATAAAACAAAGGAAACTTTTAACATTGTAAATGACTTGTGTAACAGTGAAAGGACTGCGCTTCCCCTGGCGACCTCACAAGAGCTTTGCGACTCCTTGAATGACATTTTTATAGAGAAAATCGCCACTATTAAAAAGAACATTCAAGGTCTCTCGAATGGGGAACCTATTGAAGATATCTACTTCAATCCAACCACACTAGACACACTCCCCCCCATCGATGAGAAGACCCTGTTTGAACTTCTCTCACGAGTCAAATCAGGCTCGCCTTTTGACAGCTGCCCCCCTCACATTTTAAAGGAAGTGTGTCTAGCAATTCCATCAGCAATTCTTCCCCTCCTGAACGAATCACTCAATCAGGGCAAAGTCCCTGACGGGTTTAAAAACGCCACCTTGATCCCACTATTAAAAAAACGAGGAGCTGATCCCTTAACTTTAGTTAATTATAGACCCATTTCCCTTCTTCCTTTTTTTTCCAAGCTTCTGGAGGCACATGTCTCCAGATGTCTCTCTAATTTCATTGAAAGCTCTGAATACTTGGAACCAAACCAAGCAGGATTCCGGCCATGTCACTCCACGGAAACTGTAATTCTGGCTGTTCAAGACAAACTAAGATCTAATGCTGATAAAGGCATCCATCAGGCTCTGGTGCTCCTTGATTTGTCGGCCGCGTTCGACACGGTTGACTATAACATCCTGATCAACCGTGTTGAGCAGGCCGGCCTCAGGGGCCCTGCTCGGAACTGGATTGCCTCTTTTATCACAAACCGCACACAATCGGTGCGTTTGGGATCATTTACAGCCCCCAAGATGTCATCAACCTGTGGTGTTCCCCAAGGTTCATCACTTTCCCCCTTATTATTTAACCTTTACCTCCGCCCACTGATCTATTCCTTAAAAAATTATAATTTAACCCTATTTAATTATGCTGACGATCTTCAGCTGATTATCCCTCTAAACTCCCCAAACTCTGCAACTGAATGCTCAGCCATAATGTCACACATACAAAAGTGGATGACCTATAACCACCTTAAACTGAACCCAGGCAAGACAGAATTGATCTTGCCTGAGGAAAGTGGACTGAGCTGGGGGCAACTGTGCTGGCCAACAGACATGGGATCTCCCCCTACAAAGACCCAATCGGTAAAAAGCCTGGGGATTACACTCAATGAGGATCTATCCCTCAAAGGACAGGTGGCAACGGTAGTCTCCGCAAGTTTCTACCAACTTAGGAAGATTAGAAAGATCGCCCACCTCTTAACACACTCTGCACTTGTTCAAGTGGTGATTGCCCTTGTTCTCTCTCGGTTGGATTTTTCAAACAGTCTCTATTTAGGTCTTCCGGTGGGACTACTAAAACGCCTACAGATTGTCCAAAACCAGGCGGCAAGACTGATTTGGAAACAACCAAAGTGGCAATCAATCAGAGCTGGGTTAGAAAAACTTCACTGGCTGCCAGTGACACAGCGGATTGCTTTTAAAGCAGGATGTATCACCTTTAGGGCGCTCCATGACTATGGCCCCAGATTTATCAGGCAATCTATTACCAACTACGCACCTTCGCGCAACTTACGCTCTAAACATCTACTTCTTGCAAACGTCTCCTCATTTAAAAAAAAACGCCAGGGCGGCAGCTGCTTTTACCATCTGGCTGCCTCCTCCTGGAATGCTCTTCCCCTTTATATTAGACAGAGCAAGGATCTACTGACGTTCCGAAAATCTTTAAAAACTTGGTTATTCCAACAGGCCTATGCTTAAGAATGGTGTTGTTGTCTTGATTCTATAGCGCCAAGAAACCCAAGGGTGTACGTGCGCTCAACAAATGACTATTAAGATAAGATAAGATAAGATTTTCCGCACTCATGAAAAAGAAATTTCTTCTTTGCTTCCTCTCTACTCATTTTACCTTTTGGTTTTCCCCCACTATTTTCATTTTGTCTGTGTACTTTTACTTGATCGTTATTCTGACTATTTAATTTAATCTCTTGTTGTTCTGCCAATTTTACTTGTGCCCACATTACCTTTTCTTCTAACTTTTTGCGTCTATTTTCAATTTCATCTCCGCAGTATTTTGCATATTTAAGCACTTCATCTATTGGCTTTCCTTGCCAACATAACATATGATGCTGAATCATCTGACTAATCGTAGGTCTCAGTCCAGATAGAAACTGATACACAAAATGTCCCATAACTTTATATCCGATATTTTCAAATCCACTACACTGCTTGAACACCTGTAGCAGGCATTCATAATAAGCAAGCATGCACAGTCTCATTTATTTATTGAGTTGTTCTGTTTATTTTTATCCAATCTGTTTATTTTGGAGGAATTTTCCCTTTCAAGAAAGTGATCACCTGGTGACATTTCTTCATTACTTCCTCTGAGGGTGCTCCCCGTTTTCTCATCTCATGGGTACTCATCACTAGGCCAATCAACTGCAATTTTACATTCAGTCTATAATTCTGCAGGCACTACTATGTCAAATAGACCAACTAAATACTTCAACAAAACTTTAGAAACTTTCACAAACCTTTCAAACTGTCTATACCATTTAACTGGCTTTTCTCTCAATTTCTGGAAATCATTAGTAAATGACAAATGACAAAATATCTTGTCGGTCAGTGGAACATGTACATATCCTCCTCCTGGTACCTCTCTCATTGGGCATAATCTTTCTGTCTTTTTAGATTCTCTTAGTAAATATTCCGATGCGGTCCTATTTGCCTGTGCTTCCTCCTTTTTCTTCGTCCACCTTGTTTTCCACCTGTCCAAATCTCCCCATTTCTGTAAAATTGTCATTAATTCCTTAGTCTGTAATTTTCTTCCGGACATATTTATATTTTCCAGGTCTTTGTCAGTAAAGTCTGCTCTGTATGGTTTCTGCAATACCTTTGATCTCCCTATTTCAATTCCCATCTAAGAAGCAAGCTCTGTCAATTTTTCATGAAATATTTTAATTTCATTTCTAGTTATGCTCCTGCATATGAACAATTCTTCTTCACTGTACGTATTTAGCCTGTCTATTCCTACATTTCCATCTATCATTTCTTCCAATTCTTCTTTTAATTTAAAAATGTCTAAAATCCTTGGCTGTTAGTTCTGTTTGTCTATTCCCTGTGCCCACCTTTCGAATTCTTCTGGGGAGAATATAGTGGCACTTTTAGTTCCTGTAGATGTTTCTAAACGTATTTCTTTTGAACAACTAGGGGTAACCCTTTTCGGATTTTCATTTATCTATTCTCTTATTGGCAAATCCATTTGAGAAATTACTGATTCGCATTCACTGACTTGATCCTCAATTATTATGTTCTCTTTTCTAGGTTCTATTATAGGAGTGGTCATAACTGGGGGTTTTGAACAACTTGCCTTAACCCCTTAAAATGGAACAGCGGGACCCGTAGTCAATGGTATTGTCAAAGCTTCGGGGTGTGCACTCAAATGGGTTATTTTCTGTATTAATTGTTCTCTGTTTCTATTTATTGCTTCTCTTTCTTTTTTCCTGAAGTATCCTTCCATTTAATGAGTTATGCATTACCTGAAGAACTAATGGTGTTTCTAAAGTAGGGGCACTTGGAGTAGTTTTACTAGGTCCCTTCTGATATGGCGCAGGATTCTTTGTTAGGATATCTTCCATAAACTCATCTTCTGATTCCCCTCAACCTGTCATTGTTAAATGTTCAGCTTTTGCTGTACACTTGGCTCCCAACTGTTCCTCTAACATTATTACAGGATACAGTCCTTCTGTAACCATTGCCTGTCTCCATTGTTTCATTTGATCTTCCGTGATTCACGCACTAATTTAGGATAGAATCCTCTATAACACCTTGAACTTCTTGATCTGTCTTGTTGAAATACCTCTGTTTCCCATTCTTGTAGAGCTTCATACAGTGTTAGCCTGGTTCTGGGTTCTAATTCATTCATCCTCGTCCTTAAATTCTGAAGAATTCTCTCATTAAACGTACCAATTTCAGGGAAAGCTAATATTCCATCATTTGTAGTATATTCAATCCAATTCTCTAACCACACACAGGTTTGCTAGCCTTTTTCCATCATCATAAATGAGGCAGGAGTTTTAGGTGGTGGGATAAGAATTCACTCCCTAGTTTTAATGGGTTTATCTTTCTTGAAATAATGTTTGATTCTCTGCATAAGTGACATTTTTCTTTTCTCTCGTTAAATATTACGAGACAATCCTTTTATATATTCTTCTCTTACGAAACCTAAATATCTCCTATCTGGGCGATTCCCTATTAATGTTGGATTGTGTTTCCATATACAAACTTCATTGCCTAAGACTCGTACTGCTTCTATTTTATTAACCAATTAGTTCTTCGTTTACATTCAGATTTCACCAATGCTGGTGCGGCTCTTATTCTTTCATCCAATCAAGCATAAAACGTACACAATTCGCTTAACCAATACTAGCGCGGCTTTAATGTGATATCAGTATCACTCCTTACTACCGACCCCTCCTTTACAAACCTCCGTCTAATACACGCCCACTGTCTCAACCAACCCAGTGCTGCATTCTGTGACGTCAGCGCACCTCCAGCAGCTGACCCTTCCTTCATAAGATAATATGGAAACTTCTTTTCTTTACTTTTTCACCAAAATACCTAATTAATAATAACATAAAACATTTGCTACTCTGTTTCATTTAAACTAATGGCTTTTACTACGAGTAAAAGTTTACACTTACTCTTCATACACTACGAGTAAAACCCTTCTCCTTACTCTTCATTCAAGCTCAGAAGAACATGCTTCTCCTCTAGTGTTACCCTTTCTAGGTGATATAACACCAAAGTTTCAGCAGCGAACTCTTTGCTACCAATCGCTCTAACTTATTCTCAAACGTAATTACTATTTCCAAAACAGACGAGTAACCTCACTGCAGTGTGGCTTCCATTCACCACCCGCTATACACTTCCCGGGAATTTCCAGACAACATGAAACACTAACTTCCTCCTCGATTCTTCCGCGATCTTCTTCTAATTCTATTACCTCCTCAGTTCTTCCACAATCTTCTTCTACTTCCATTAGCTTTAAAATTCTAAGTCTGCTTGTTCAGATATTTAATCAGCATTCGGACAGCATCCCGGTCTCTTAGCGTTGTCTTGCTGCGACTGCTCCACTTCTAACTAAGTACCTCAATTACCTTGTTAAGTTTTAATAATTTTTACTTTAGTTCATTGATTTAAGTTCCCTCCCATAATTTGTTCTCACAAGCTTTATTTCCCACCCATATTTGCAAATTTTATCAACAACATTGTATACATTTCACAGTTGTAGAATGAATCTTCAGGATGTTCAGCTGGTTCTCAGGACATGTACTGAGAACGTCCTTGGACGAGTTTCAAGACTTGGCATCACTGTTTCGGGCTTGTCATCTTTGCGCATGTGGGAGGAACCATGTGTGCGGTGGCCTTTAGCATCGTTCAGAGGCCCAAATACTAACTAATAGAGAGGTCAAAAGGAAAGGTATTAATTGCAAAATAAAATGATTTCACTGTATACCACCTATCTCTACTCTAATCCCATTTACCTATAAAGACTCTTTATGCATTCTCATTTAGTATACAACTCATTTTAGTTTCAGCAAAGTAGATGCTTAGCACATGAGTTTCCAAGCGGCCATTTTAGATGCTATTGCGCAGAAGCAGAAATTTCCCTCCAAGCGTAAAGACGTAATTCTGCGTAGATGCAGTTGACGCATGCGCATTACAGTTTCCTGCGTTAGCAGCCATTTTAAGTTACACTCGGGTTACTTGTTAGTAAAACACATAGGCACACTTCCTCTATCTAGAAATATATGAAATGTGGTGTATATTAGGGTAAACATCGTTTACCACGAAGTTTTAACAACGCGGTACCTTTAGCACACATCCCTTACAACGCAAGTTGTTACCACTACTTGCGCTGGAGGGCGCTAAAGGATTACAAATAGTAAATTTACTATCCCAACACCTTCCCTAGGGTCCACGGGGACTGGTGTTAGAATAGTAAATTATACTATTCGAAATCCACACCCCCAACGCAAGTCGTGGTGACGACATGCGTTGTAAGGGATGCGTGGTAAAGGGATGCGTTGTGACGGTACGCGTTGTACCGTCATACATCTGCATATTAGTATCAAAATACATTGTTAATACTTCGTTATGGGTTTATATGAGAGGATTGCGTCCAAGCAAGTCTCTTTTATATGAGACCTTGCTCCATCATCGACAAAGCAGGAAGTGTTGCGAGACTTTGCAACGGGACATGCGCAAGAGCTTAGCATTCTTGGACATTGGTGCTGCGTTTGGAGACTCAAAACCAGCCATCGTGTAATATGCAGTCATTCAACAAAGCAGACTGTAATACATGCATTTGGTGTTTGAGCAAAGTCAACGTCCGGGAGGTATAATTTGCACAATAGCAGCATCTCACAAGGTATTTGTGGGTGAGGTGCAGATAAACAAACGTTATGTCCAGTGATCAGTTTAAAAAAACATTCAGGATAGAGGATGGACTTCCACATGAGTTCATGCCGATGTGTAGTATTTGATCAACATCCAGGGTACTGTGTGTATGTTCAGCTGGGATGTCATTCACGGGTGAGGAGGACTTTGAATTTGCTGACAGTGTCAGGATCCGCTCCTGAGTTCGCCCAGGAATTCCGCGCCTACCTAGACTACAACTCCCAGATGGCCATGAGAGGATGGGCTAGTGCTTTTAACGACGCGCGGCGCTCACGCAAGCGTGCGTAATTCTGTTTGCCGAAGAGGTTCTATCCGGAGGTTGCCGTGCAGAGAGGCTGGTTGTTTTTGAGTTCCAGACCCCAGGGTGTGGTGAGTCTAAATCTGCAGAGAGGCGGCGGTGAAGTTTTCACTGCGGACGCCATTATTCATTGTGTGTTTAGGGCGTTTATCCTTTATATCATTTTAAGGAAGCGATATACCTTGTAACGCGGCTGCGCTTTTTGATCAACGCTTAGTAGTCTATTGACAGAGTGGGTGGAGGTGAAGTAACCATGGACGCCCATGTTCAATGCCCATTTTGTTTACTTAAAGGACAAACCTTATTAGCGCGACGGCGCTTGTTGAATGGTAATTGGAATCTGAGTACACAGACAATAGGCGGCGGTTGTACCAATTCCGTGGAAGCCTTTTTCTATCATTCTTGTGGGTCTAGCAGCGAGGACGGCGGTGACGGAACCGCGGATTGCCTAACCATTTCTATATTAGAACCTATTCTATTTGCATTCAGGCCTGAGGCAGCGGTATACTACACCGTGGAAGCCCAGCCTTTGTTTATTATTTTTACTTTTGACTCACGCCATAAGGGATGCATTTATCTCATTCTGGATTGTACCTACAGTAAGACATTACATTCCTGGCATTTCTTTCTTTCATTGTTTTGAGGACATTCTTCCCCATAGAACCAGCGAGCCAGTATGGATAGTATACAAGTTATATAAGTGGAAGTCTGTTTGAATGTGTCCCACATTAACTCCTGTTCTTTTGGGTATTAGATTATATCTATTGGAGTGCTCTGTTATGATGGAAGGTCCGAATAGAGTATGCTGATCCAGTCGATATACAAGGTATGCAACGTCCATTAGCGAGATCTATTGAGAGTAGATTGTATATGTTCTATGTTTTTGATCTTGTTACTTTGTCAAAGGTTCTCATCCCCGCTGTCCCTACCCTTTCCTATCCCTCACCTGATCGCCCTAACACTCTGTTAACTATCAGTCAGAGAGTGGGGATGTCGGGAAGTGGACCCTATTTTGCATCATCCAGATCCTGAGAAGCGCTGATTCTGACAGATTTACGCACCCAAGAATAGACACTCCTCCCGATCTGGGTGTTTCCGAAAATATGGCGTCTATGAAGGATGTAGTCCAAGCCTCAGCCCTAGTGCAGCAGGAACTAGCAGCTTCTAGATTAGAGACAGCAGCTTTGAGAGACAGAGTTGATAAACTGTCTAGAAATCCGTTTGATGTGAATGTCACCAGTAACCCACAAATACAGGTGACAGTACCACCACCTATCCCCTTAGCCAGTACTGAAAGGTATGCAGGGGATCCTCGGAAAATACAGGTTTTCTTGACACAGATTATGCTCCATTTCTCCTGTAAGGCTTCATCTTTCCCGAATCACCATTCAAGAGTGGCCTTTGCTATATCATACCTTATAGGGGACTCAGCTAATTGGGCGGTTCCTTTGATCAGAAACAACGATCCTGTGTTGTCTGACTGGGACGCGTTCCAAACCGCATTTGAAAGAGTCTTTGATAGACGGACTACCACTTTTAGTGCAGATAAAGAGTTGCTGGAGTTGCGCCAGGGAAAGAATGATTTAGTGACCTATCTCACATCTTTCAATCGCCTAGGGCCCGATGTAGGTAAATCGCTTTTTCCGATTTCAAAATACCGAGGCGCACCGAATCGGTATTCTGAAATCGGAAAACGAGATGTAGGAAAAAAAAAACGAAAAAATACTGATTCGTTCGTCATCGGTATTGTGATTCGATACGTACCGAATCGGCATGGACCGATTCGGAATGTACCGAATCGGCTTCCACCGAATCGGAAATTGCCGAATCGGCAAATACCGATTCGGCAATTACCGATTCGGAGATCTAAATACACCCCCATGGCCAAAATGCCCATAGGAATGCATTGAACAATCCGAATCGGCAAAATCCGATTGGGTAGAATCCGAATCGGTAAAATCCGATTCGGTAAAATCCGAAACAGCCAATGAGGTGGATCCACCCTCCCCCACCCAAGCAGGGAGTGGCTACCCAGGCAGGTGCAGCTCATTAAGAACTTTCTGGAGAGGCAGCCTGAGCTGAACATTCACAGTGAGCAGCAGTGGAAGCAGGAGCCAGAGCACTGTGAGAGAAAGATGGCTAGCAGCAGTGAGAGCCAGAAGGCTGGCCACAAGAGAAAACCCAAATTTAGTACCATGGAGCTGCAGGTGTTGGTGGAGGAGGTGGTGAGGGTGCACAGGCAGTTCTTTGGGAGGCTGTCCCTCACTGTTCCGGACAGCACGAAGAGGAGGCTCTGGAGCGAGATTGCTGAGAAGGTCAACTCAGTTGGTGTCACCCCCAGGACCCTTGATGATCTAAAAAAAAGATTTTATGACATCCGCAGCCTGACTAAACGCAAAATGGCAGAGCTGCAGAGGCAAGCTGGACTGACTGGTGGAGGCAGGAACCCGGCGCCACCCCTCACTAAGCTGGAGAAACTGGTGTCCAGCACCATCGAGAGGGAGAGTGTGACTGGAATCGGGACCCTGGATAGCTCAGCCAGAGCTACAGCTACAGGTAAGAAGCATGCGCATCATGACACACCCTACCAGACACCTCCCCTTTAGACACAATGCACAGCCAAACCCCAGCCCAGTACTGTCACCAACATACAAGAGAAAAGCATCATGGTAAATGTAGTCAGCAGAAGTAGCCAAAATATGGCAGTGCAGAACCACAATATAGAAAACAGTGGAACACATTCAAAGTATATGCAAGGACATGTGCAATGCTTTAATTGTAGTGACTGTAATACATCGGCACTCAATTCACAAATGCTTCTTTATACCTAGGGGCACCATCAGGCGGAGGAGCACAAGCAACTGAGGCACCAGCACCAGCAACAACTACCAGTGCGGTGGCAGGGCCAAGCACAAGTCAGGCTGCCCTGGAGGAGGAGGAGGAGGAGGAGGACAACACCATTGGCCAGGGAAATGAGGGAGAGCTAGGACTTGACTACACTTTTCTTCACTCCCCACAAATGTCTGGCACACCCCCATTGCTGTTCTCCCCTGAGAACTCTCCAACAACGGCCCACCCTGCACCTACCACATCTCCTGCCAGGAGTATGGTTGTGGCTCCACTCAACCCTATCCAGGGAGCAGCGGGTCAGGCCCCAGCCACCACCACAACAACACCAGTGGCACCCCAGCCCACACAGCAGGGCAGCAGCAGTTCCCGGAGGCGTGCCATTTCCAGCACTGCACCTCCGGCACGGGAGGGCAGCGTCTTCCAGGGGCTGGAGGGCAGCATGGTCAAGATACAGCGCATGCAGGCAAAGTCCATCATGGCCTGCCAGCGCCAGCTTCGCCAGCACAACCTGCAGATGGGCGAGATGGTGCAAGGGTTTAAGGCTTTCGTCGACACAAATAAGGAAGTTGCTGCAGGTCTTGGCCGTCTGACCACAGCCATCACACAGCTATGCGGCAGACTTGACGAGCACGAGCACTCGCGCCGGCGGGATGCCCGCATGCACAACAGATCTATTAGCCGCCTTGCTGCTGCTACCGCGCAACTGTGCCAACGTGGGGCTAATATGGAGGCAAGCTTGACACAGAACACCGCTGAGGTCACCAGGGGCATGGCCCGCATAACAACAGCCATGGAGGCAATGATTATTTCCAACACTGCGGCTAATCCAGCCCTGGACCTGGGGGAGGCTGGGGACAGCAGCAGCCGCAGCAGCCCGGCCAGCGCTGTGTCGGAGCCGCGCCGGAGCACCAGGCGCTCTGCAGAAGCTGCTGGACATGCGGAAGGGGGAGAGGCACACCCCAGTGGGGCTGCTAAGCGCAGCAAAAAGTAGGCTTGCCAGGGCGGGTGAGGCAACCCGGACCTTTGACATTTATTTTCTTTACATTGACATTTTCTTTTGTTGCACATCAGTGCAGTAACGGTGTTGCAACATTATTAAAATTTTCTTTTCCTCACAACCATTTACCTGTCTGTGCATCTGTACTCACTCAGAAATAGTTTTCTGTAATCTCCTCACGTCTGTATCTGCCATCACTTGGCGTAGACACCCCAGCAGGTTGTGTTTGTGGCACAGCAACGTCGTCGTCATGGTCCTCGTAGTCAGACAACTCCACCTCAGTGCCCTTCTTCACCGCAAGGTTGTGCAACATTGCACAGACAGCTATGATCTTGCAGCAGGTGATGGGGGTATACTGCCTTGCACCTCCACTCTTGTGCAGGCATCTGAATCTACTTTTCCAGATGCCAAAGGTCCGTTCAACTACATTTCTTGTGCTTTTGTGGGCCCGGTTATACCTCCTTTGGCTGGGTGTGGAGGGGTTGAGGTAGGGGGTGAGTATGAATGAGCGGAGGGCATATGCACTGTCGCCTAGAAGGAAAAGGGGTAACATTACTCACATGCATACATGTATTACACTTAGCTACTTTGTGTTATGGGGGTCTGATGATGTGTCTCACCTAGGAGGTATCCTTCACCAAATTCGCCAGCCATCAGCCGTGCATAGATGCCGCTCTGTTGAAAAATGTAGGAGTCGTGGGTACTCCCTGGGAATTTTGCTACCAGGTCTGTGATGGTGCACTTCGCATTGCAGATCACCTGAACGTTGATGGTGTGCGTACACTTCCGATTGCGGTATATGTATTCTGTGTCAGCTGGGGGGCAAATCGGAATGTGCGTGCCATCTATGCAGCCAATGATTTGGGGAAATTGTGCCATCTGGTAGAAGTCAGCTTTAGTTTGTACCAGTTCTGCGTGGGTTGCAGGGAAAGAGATGTATTGGTCCATCCTGTGTATCATGGCGTCAAGGAATGTGTGGAAGAACCTTGACAGGCTGCTCTGGGTCACCCCTCCTACCGCTGCAACTCCACTTTGATAGCTGCCAGACGCAAGCAGGTGTAAGCTGCATAGCACCTGGACGTGCGCTGGGATGGCGTGTGCCCTTGGGGTGGGGTGGTCCAACAGTGGTTTGAGGTCCCTGATGAGCTCCAGAATGGTGTCTGAGTCCAGCCTGTACCTCTGTAGGATCTCTGCCTCTGTGAGCATGAACAGGGTGATCCTCTGTCTGTAGACCTGTTCCTCTCTTTGCCATTCCCTCTGTCCTTCCTGCTGTAGCCGTAGCCGCCTTGCAATGACATAAAAAGCTGCCATCCTGCAAGTTGCAATGCATTTTGGGTCTATTTTTATGGGTTGGAGTTGGTTACCACCTGATTGTAATCCATGGTAAATACCGAGTGAGAAATACCGATTTAGAGCCAAAATCGGTATTTCTGTGCTTCCCTACATCTCCCTATCTGTCCGAATCGGGGATTTTCCGATTCGGTGATTCTACCGATTCGGTAGGTTATCCGAATCGGCTTTTTTCCGATTCGCTGTCTCTACCGAATCGATACATGGACCGATTCGGATTTTTTCCGATTCGGTGTCACTACCGATTCGGTACATGGTCCGATTCTGATTTTTTCCGAATCGGTGTCACTACCGATTCGGTACATGGACCGAATCGGTATTTTTATCCGAATCGGTATGTTACCGAATCGTTACATTTCCGATTCGGGGTATTTTCGATTCGGATTATTTTCGATTCGGTAGTCATTCCGATTCGGTATTTGTACCGATTTGGACGTTTTTCTTTGCCCTACATCTCGATGGCTGTATACCGATCGGTAAGGGCCCAAAATCGGTATTTTCGGCCGTTACCGATCGGTAACGGCCTACCTACATCGGGCCCCTAGTGGCTGAAACAGCATGGCGGGAAGAGAAGAGGATGTCTCTTTTCTTTCAAGGGCTGCGTGACGGGTTGAAGGATGTGATAGCCCAGATCGATCCACAGCCTACCAGCTGCGCAGATCTAATCAGTCTCCCTCTTCGCCTTGATGGTGGAATGTCTGAACGTAGTGGAGAAAGACCACGGGGTGAGATGGCTTTCTATAGAACAGACAAGAACCCTAGGAAGAAGTACGTCACCAGCGACAATGCTAGTGAACCCATGGAGATAGGGGCCATCAGGGCACCACTCTCACGCATGGAGAGAGAGAGTCGTCGTACACAAGGGCTGTATATGTATTGCGGCAAACAAGGGCACTTTGTATGTGACTGTCCTTCTAAACCAGGCTTCTCATATCAAAATAAAAAAGGCGTCTGTTTTCGGTTGTTAACACTGAGTCTGGGTTTTTTTCACTGTCTCTTCCTGCTGGTCCAGTGGAGAGGGAGTGGAAAATACCGTCTTTATCTAGCAATACTATAAAAGATACAGAAACTCATATAATGTTGGTAGTAGGTTTGGAACATCAACAACAAGTACATCAGGTACTAGCCATGTTAGATTCGGGAGCCACAGGGAATTTCATTGACAGTGGGTTAGTGAAACAGTTGGCCATAAAGAGCATACCGAGAGAAACCCCTGAAGAGGTTTTGGCAGTAGACGGCAAGCCGTTAAAATCAGGTTTAGTTACCGATCAATCCGAATCTATACAGCTTTCGATATGTGACGGGAAGCGTCAGCATTTGGAAACCATTACACTTAACATCATAGATGCTCCTCAGTATGAGGTCATCCTGGGAATGCCATGGTTCGGGCATCACAATCCTACTATAGACTGGAAGGAGAAATCAGTCAGATTTCTGTCTAAAGAATGTGAGGAATGTTGTTTATGGGAAGCCAAATCTCAAGCAGAAGCTTTGACCTATCCTTTCCAGGTGGCCACCAAGCAGAAAAGGAGGTATCTCTGCCAGTAGAATATTCTCAGTTTGCAGATGTGTTCAGTAAAAGACAGGCAGAAAAGCTTCCACCTCATGGGATCTATGACTGCCAGATTGATCTTGTCGAGGGGGCTATCATCCCGGCCTGTAGGGTGTATGCTTTGTCAGAGCCCGAAACTAGACATCTCCGAGACTATTTAGACCATTTTTTGAAAATTGGTTTCATACGACCCTCCCGCTCTCCAGCTGCATCTCCTCTTTTCTTTGTAGCCAAGGCTAGTAGGGAATTGAGGGCCTGTTGTGACTATAGAACTTTGAATAAAAACACTATTCGTAATCGTTACCCCCTACCTTTGATTTCGGTTTTGTTGGATCAAGCACAGGATGATAACATTTACACTTGAATAGACCTAAGAGGGGCTTACCATTTGGTCAGTGTCAGAGAGGGGGACAAATGGAAAACTGCCTTCAAAACAAGATATGGGCTGTATGAGTATACCGTTATGCCTTTTGGGCTGTGTAACGCCCTAGCTGCATTTTCAGCTTTTTCTGAATGACGTCCTGAAAGAATATGTGGATCACTCGGTGGTTGTTTACCTTAATGACATTCTTGTGTATTATGGGTCTACCGAGGTACATACACAACATGTTGTACAAGTGCTGGAAAAATTGAGGGAATACTATCTCTATTGCAAGCTGAGTAAATGCGAATTTGGAGTACGTGAAGTAGAATTTCTAGGAGTGATCTTATGTCCTGACAGTTTGAGTATGGCGACACGTAAGATACAGGGAGTGCAAGAGTGGCCCCCACCGAAGTGTGTCAGGGATGTCCAATGTGTTTTGGGGTTTACGAACTACTATGGCAGATTTATTTAGAATTTTTCTCAAGAAGCAGTACCCATCACCAGGTTGCTTTGTAAGGGCATGCCGTTTGTCTGGACTCCTGAGGCATCCAAGGCATTCACATACTTAACAAGCATTGGCAGTCTCAAGCTACCTTATTTTGCAAGCATATGACACAAAAAAAAATATTAAAATAAACCCACACACAAAACGTTGGTACCTAAACCTTCACAGATCACGCGTTTATGAAAAGGTTTAAAACTTTCATTTTTAAGCAAGGCTTTCATCTGATTTATAAATGAGACAAGGATAGATACATTTCCAGGCACTCCATTGCAAACAGCTACAATGTTACCGCACTTCCACGCACTTCATACCAGCAGCTTAACAAGCACTGCCAAAGTCAATATGTCTGGCTTTTGAGAAGCCATCTTTTAGGAAACTTATGGAAACAAATAATTAAAAAGAAGGATTTCATGCATCTTTTGCAAAATGGAGATTACCTGCTGCAAAAGGAAGGTTAAAAAAAACCTAATGAACGTACGCAAGAGGAAATGGCAGTCATTCAGAGAGAAGAAAACCAGCAGCTGAAGCGGCCCGACCAACCGTCCGTGGCGGTGAGACATGGTGGACGGAAGCTGAATATGAAGATCACGTGACAACATGAATGGGTGGAGAGGGCAGAACAAAAGCTCCTTTATACACACAGCAATATTTACCAGGATGTCTCTGAATAATTATTTTAACTACGAGTGTGGCAAGCACCTAAAGCGGAGTCTTGGCCAGACCTAAAGGGAGCGCAAGAAGTACCTAGAAACGCTGCGTATGCACAAAGGATAAAGAATGACACTTTTGTGTCCCAGAAGAGGCGGACATTGTCCCTACATTTGGGCAGGCTTGGGGCGCCTAGATGGGACATGGTCTGAAAGAAGCACTGCATTACGAGTGGGGCTGCGGTCCTTCGTTTTGTAAATCGTGCATGCTTCTGTGACTGTCTCCAAGTCAGGGACTGACAATGCTATGTGAATGTGGTAGCTGTGATAACTCCCTGTCAAAGAGAACAGAACCGCAGAGGAAGCTAAACTAGGAAGGTCGTCATACTGCACACAGAGGTTGAAAGCAAATGTGGACTTGTAAGTGTAGTTCCTTGAAGAAAGCTTTCCCAAAGCGCATTTGAGCACACCAAGGATAGGATTAATCCATTATGATTCATTACACACTGCAACCTTAACCACTGAAAGTACCAATTTGATAACATGTATTTCTGCTTCGGACGTTAAACCGGTTGTATATTAAAGAAGCCTGCACTTTTACTGCGGTCTGGGAGGTACTGTTGGTGGGGGGCTTACAGTGCTGCTGCACATGCGATATAAGCATGCAATGCTGTTATATTTTTGCCCGTACCCCTTCAGTGCCGTTGAACGGAGCTTGCCCTATAGCTGCCGCTACCCTTTGTACTGACTCCTGTGCAGTCCCAGTTTGGGTAGTGGGTGCTGTATTATGTGCACGGGAGACGCTAACACCGCTGTACCCAGTCACGCCACATTAGACTCCTTTGGCTCCACACATGTGCCGAGGCAGGTCATCCCCCTTCCATCTCTCGCCACCCAGCACTATATTTTGACTGCGGAGTACGCAAAGATGCTGCCCAGATGCTCACAGGTCCCCGCCCGCCTGCCCCCACACTTCCGCAGACTCGAGACATGTCACTTGGCTAGCAAGAGGATTTCTGGGGCTGTCCCGGGGATTCGGTCACCAGTAGCCTCCACGTGTTCTGGTCCAAAGCAGATGCGACAAGAGTGAAAGTTTCTAAAGGGGGGTCTCGCGTGCATGCTGGCATCTGCCAGCTGCACAACAGGAAACAACAAGCTTCGACGCTTATCAGCGCCGCACGACTCTCTGCAGACTCCCCCTGCATTCCAGAGAGGCGCGCGACGCCATCCGGTCTATGCTGTGGAGAGAAGACCTGGCCGCGTGCGCAGCGTTATCCTATGGGACAACGCTGCGCGCGCAGCCAGGTCTTGTAGCCACATTCCAGCTCATTGTCGGCTGAGACGCCACCTATAGTTCTCTGGCGAGAACGCGCTTCGCGCGTTACTAGCCGAGACCTAAAAAGGGCTTTCACCTCAGCTCCGGTACTCAAACACCCTCAATTGGAATCACCTTTCATCGTCGAAGCAGATGCTTCAGACGAAGCCATCTGAGCCATTTTGTCCCAAAGAGACAAGGTGACTGGTCAGTTACATCCTGTCGCATACCTCTCCAAAAAGGTCAATGATGCCGAAGGAAATTACACCATAGCTGAGAAAGAGCTATTGGCCATTAAAAGGGCTTTTCAAGAGTGGCGACATTATCTCTGGGGGGCACGACATCCAATTACTGTGTATTCTGATCACCGCAGTTTGCTATACATGAAGACGGCCCGTCATCTCACACAAAGACAGATGAGATGGTCACTGTTTTTTGCAGAATTTGATTTCATGATAACCTACAGACCAGGATCAGACAATCGTAAAGCAGACTCATTGTCACGACAAGATACAGCACTGGAAAGACATGTCAACATACCTGAGGCTATAATCAATCCAGCCAGACTAGTATGTGTGTTACGGATCGATCAATTCCTTACCGAGGTGGCTAAGAACCAATCTGTTGACTGGTGGGTGAAATGGGCAGAAAAAGAGGACACCCGTAGTGTTAGAAAAGGGTTGCCTTTCCAGAATGGTAGATTGTATTTATCTACGAAATCTTTGCAAAAGAAGGCTTTTGAATGGTGCCATGTGGCCCCCTTGGCAGGCCATCCAGGGTATCGCAAAACCATGGATCTACTGCTACGTCATTTCTGGTGGAAATCAATGTCGAATGATGTACGCATTTGGACGACTCAATGCAAAGAATGCGCTAGAGGTAAAGGGGAGTCCACCAAGAAAAAAGGAAAACTCATGCCTATGCCTACCCCTCTACGCCCATGGCAGAATGTTAGCATGGATTTCATCACTGGCCTCCCCATGGATAAGGGCTTTTCTGCTATTCTGGTGGTGGTGGATAGTCTAACCAAGATTGGTCATTTTATTCCATGCAAAAATGTACCTACGGCTGGTCCAACAGCACAATTGTTACTGGACGGTGTATTCAGGTTACATGGTTTGCCAGAGGTGATCGTATCGGACAGAGGTCTTCAGTTCATAGCGAGTTTTTGGAAAACCTGGTGTAAGACCCTAGATATCGAATGAGCGGTGTCTACAAGTTTTCATCCTCAGACAGACGGTCAGACCAAGCGGCTGAACCAAACTCTGAAGAAATATCTGCGCTGTTATGCCATGGAAGCACAGAACTCATAGGTATCCCTACTTTGGATGGCGGAGTTGGCAAATATCAATGCATGGCATTGTTCCACAGGGATGTTTCCTTTCAAGGCTAACTATGGCTATGATGCGAAGACCTTACCTGTCAACATAACCGGAGACCTGTCCAATCAACCGTCTGTGCTGGCTCATATTAAGGTCTTACATGCAGTTCACAAAGCCGCTCGTAAACATTTGCTGGTGGCTAAACAGATGTACAAAAAATGGGAGGACAGACATAGGATTGTAGGCCCACAGTACCAGGTGGGTGACAGCGTATGGTTATCCACAAACAAAATCAAGTTTAAACTGCGCAATGTTTTTCACCCCCGGTTTATTGGCCCATATAAGGTGGTACGGCAAGTCAACCCGGAGGCCTACAAACTGCAATTGCCTGGCAGTCTCCGCATACATCCAGTTTTCCACTGTAACCGTTTGAAGCCATTGGAGCAAGACGTCGACCGCCCCCACCGGTGGCATGTGATGGTGGTCTGGAATTTGAGGTGCGGAGGATACTGGATTCTCAATATCGTCGGAGTAATCTGTGGTTCCTCATCTCTTGGAAAGGATACATGTCGGAGGAGGATTCCTGGGAGCCTTGCATCGATGTTCTTGCCCCCGCCGCTGTCCGCGCTTTCTATTGCAGATGCCCCAATAACCCTGGATCTAGGAGGCGCTGGATGGGAGGGCCTACTGTCAGGATCCGCTCCTGAGTTCGCCCAGGGATATCGTGCCTACCTAGACTACAACTCCCAGAAGGCCATGGAAGGATGGGCGAGTGCTTTTAACGACGCAAGGCGCTCACGCAAGCGCGCGTAATTCTGTTTGCTGAAGAGGTTCTATCCGGAGGGTGCCGTGTAGAGAGGCCGGTTGTTTTTGAGTTCCATACCCCAAGGCGTGGTGAGTCTAAATCAGCAGAGAGACGGCGGTGAAGTTTTCACTGCGGACGCCATTATTCATTGTGTGTTTTGGGTGTTTATCCTTGATATTGTTTTAAGGAAGCGATATACCTTATAGCGCGGCTGCGCTTTTTGATCAACGCTTAGGAGTCTATTGACAGAGTGGGCAGCGGTGAAGTAACCGTGGATGCCCATGTTCAATGCCCATTTTGTTTACTTAAAGGATAAACCATATTAGCGTGACGGCGCTTGTTGAATGGTAATTGGAATCTGAGTTCTCGGACAATAGGCGGCGGTTGTACCAATACCGTGGAAGCCTTTTTCTATCATTCTTGTGGATCTAGCAGCGAGGGCGGCGGTGACGTAACCGCGGATTGCCTGGCCATTTCCATATTCGAACCTATTCTATAGGCATTAAGGCCTGAGGCGGCGGTATACTACACCGAGGAAGCCCAGCCTCTGTTTATTATTTTTACTTTTGACTCATGCCATAAGGGATGCATTTATTCATTCTGGATTGTACCTGCAGTAAGACATTACATTCCAGGCATTTTTTTCTTTCATTATTTTGAGGACATTCTTCCCCGGTGAGTAAGTATGGATAGTACACGAGTTATATAAGTGGAAGCCTGTTTGAATGTGTCCCACATTAACTCCTGTTCTTTTGGGTATTAGATTATATCTATTGGAGTGCTCTGTTATGATGGAAGGTCTGAATAGAGTATGCTGATCCAGTCGATATACAAGGTATGCAACGTCCATTAGCGAGATCTATTGAGAGTAGATTGTATATGTTCTATGTTTTTGATCTTGTTATTTTCTTGTTCCAGGTTCTCATCGCCGCTGTCCCTACCCTTTCCTATCCCTCACCTGATCGCCCTAACACTCTGTTAACTATCAGTCAGAGAGTGGGGATGTCGGGAGGTGGACCCTATTTTGCATCATCCAGATCCTGAGGAGCGCTGATTCTGACAGCCAGAGATTTGTTTTTTTTAATGCTGAATTCTTTACAAGTGATGTCATTGTATTGTACATTTTGCTCATTTTATTCCTATCTTGTGTGGAGTGGATAAGAAAACATGTTTTATATTCGTTGCAAGCAAGAGTTTTGAGAGGACATAGTGGTTATGGCTAAGTCCATATTTTGCATGCGCACAATAGACGCATTGGGCCATTTAAGTCCTGCGAGAGTGTTCAGTAGAGGGTGTGTGTTTCTGTAGTATTGGTTCCTGGTCCAGCAAGAGTATAAAATAGAGAGTGAGTGTAGTGACCCTGAAGTGGATGCAATAGCAGGAATGTGGAATGTGTCCCTGGTCCTGCAAGAGTATGCGGTAGAGGATGAGTGTATTCAATTTTTCTTGGTCCTTCAAGAGTGTGCAGTAGAGGGTATGTTGTAGTGTGGTAAATGTCCCTGGTCCTGCAAGAGTATGCAGTAGAGGATATATGTCCCTGGTCCTGCAAGAGTATGCTGTAGAGGGTATATGTCCCTGGTCCTGCAAGAATATGCAGTAGACGGTATGTGTCCCTGGTACTGCAAGAGTATGCTGTAGAGGGTATATGTCCCTGGTCCTGCAAGAGTATGCTGTAGATGGTGAGTGTGGTGAATTCTTCTTGGTCCTTCGGGAGTGTGCAGTAGAGGGTATGTTATAGTGTGGTAATCGTCCATGGTCCTGCAAGAATATGCAGTCGACGGTATGTGTCCCTGGTACTGCAAGAGTATGCTGTTGAGGGTATATGTCCCTGGTCCTGCAAGAGTATGCTGTAGATGGTGAGTATGGTGAATTTTTCTTGGTCCTTCGGGAGTGTGCAGTAGAGGGTATGTTATAGTGTGGTAATCGTCCATGGTCCTGCAAGAATATGCAGTCGACGGTATGTGTCCCTGGTACTGAAAGAGTATGCTGTAGAGGGTCAATGTGTGGTACTTGTCTCTGTGCAAGTGTGCGTTGGAGGGAAAATGTATGATTTATGTCCCTAGTCTTGTGGCCGAATGGGTAGCAGTGGACGTAGGTGTAGAACACGTACCTGGTCTTGCAAGTGAATGCAGTAGAAGGTAGGTTAATTGTATATGTAGTTCACAAAATAAATGGAAACTCATTACGATGGTCCCAGTTAGAACATACAGAATTTACAAAGAAAATTGTGGTAAATTGCCAAAAATCCTTTTTACTATGCCTGGATAAGACAACTGCCCACGACAATATTTTAAGATTCTATGCCCAGATCACATCTCAAATAAAAAACGGTTTGAGGGTTGAGAATAAAAAAGCACATGGGAATAAGCAAGGATGGTTTGATACAAAATGCACAAATGCTTATTCAAAATTAAAGCACGCATCGCACAAACCGGCAAGAAATAGCAGTGAAATAAGGAAAACCAGAAAGGAATACAATCAGGCCATGAAAGCAAGCACATGCGAATTAAAAGGTAAGGCATGGGCTATGCTACACGAAGCAACCCTGAAAAGAGATAGTGCAGCTTTATGCGGTAATCGCCCCATTCCTTTCAGTTCAAGATTTACTAACCATAGAGATCGCCATAGACGAACGTCAATGGGTGGAGTATTATTCTAAGGTGTATAAGGAACCGGATGGAAGTAGTACGATAATTTCACCAATACAACATGGAGGTAGCAACCTAGGCAACTATCCGATAGACCTACATTTTACCTTAGACAAGGTCATCTGTGCAATAAATGCAAGTAAGGAAATAAAGGCTCCCGGCCCAGACGTCATTCAAGAAGACCTTTTTAATCAAATATACCTTTATGGTCCCCTTTTTTTAAACACAGGTTTTAGCAGCATGTTGTTCCACCAGTTTCATTGAGACGTGGTCGGAGTCAATATTGGTCCCTATATTCAAACAGGGAAATCGACAGAAACCAGCGGTTTACCGCCCAATATCCCTGTTAGATTCCTTGGCTAAGGTGGTGGGCCCGATTGTGCTCAATCGACTCCATGATTGGCCAGAAGATAAGAACATTTTCTCACAAGTACAATTTGGTCTCCGGAAGGGATTGGGTACCCTGGAACAAGGATTAAATCTAAAAATTCTGTTGTGGAAGTACCCGCTGTCTCAACAAGGTAAGCTATGCCTCGCATTCGTAGACCTCACAGCAGCTTTTGACTGCGTGGTTCATGACATAGCCGAGATGGGAGTGGATGCTCCACTTATTCATTTTCTGAGAAAACTCTACGGGAACGCGAAGGCAAGGGTTCGTTATGGAGAAAAGGGTGAATGTACTGCACCGTTCAACGTTGAGAGGGGGGTTAAACAGGGCTGCGTCCTGGCACCATTTCTATTTACACTCTATACTATTGTTCTAGAAGATACAATGGTGAAGAAGGACTTAGACATGCCACAAATAAACAATCGCCCCTACCCGTCCTTCTCTACACGGATGATGTAGTGTTGATGGCAAGAACACAATTGGGACTCCAAAGAGCCCTTCCAGTATACACTGAGTATATGGATAATTTGGGATTGAAAGTAAATACAACAAAAACCTTCATTATGACGTGTGGGAAAGGCAGTGCTAAATGCAGGGATATGTTTATTGGTAATAGAAAGGGGGAATTCACCAAGACATTTTGAAACCTAGGCATTTTATGCGATCAAAAGGGAACATGGTCCCAAGCAATCAAAAATAGGGCATTATTTTTCATGAAATCGATGGCAGCTCTGGCAAACTTCGCTAGGAAATTGGAAAGAAGGCCACCTGTCAAGCTGCTGCATATTTATCAGGCAAAATGTGTCAGTATGTCAACTTACGGTGCTGGAGTGTGGGGTTATCATTGTACAAAATCTATACAGCAGGTCGAGAACACCTTTTTAAAGTTTCTTTTGACGGTCCCAGGCAGTACATCAACATACATTTGCCACTCTGAACTAGGGATACAATGCATCTCAGATCTAATAAAAGCCCAGCATGTCCTTTTATGGCACAGGATCTGGACTTCTACAAAGACTACTCTGAACTGTGATATTTTAAAATACAGTCTCAAGTTGGACCAGGCACTGGAGATACCATGGTTAAAATATATAAAGGATTTTATGAATGATCTAGGCTACTCTGAATATTATAACAACCCCGTTATCATAAATTCCGTCTCTAGAAAGAATTTTAAAAGACTCTATATGACCCATCTGGAGGCAAACAGATTTGTGGACGAGGCAATGAAATCTTCGGTACAGTCCAACCAATTGATTCTGACATCAGTGCTTAATTTGTGCCGGTGCTTAGCACAGCACTTACTTATCAGGGTCGGGTCTACACGTATGCTGCTTGCACGTCACATTATTTGCATGATATTGTTGAGTTGACTTAATTGTTTAAATACAGTCTCCTCCTCACTGACTCTGCCCAGAGTGTTGTTCTCGACGTCGCCCGTGACCGCCTGAGCCTTTCAGATGGCATTGGCGCTGCGGCCCTTAGCTGGTGGGCGGGAGATGGAGTAGGACAATGGTTCTCAAACTTTTGACTCCTGAGGGCCGCCATTGACTCACCACTTGAAGCCGGGGACCCCCAGCAATTTGTATGATTTAATTCTCAAACATTAAAAGAGTAATTCGAAAAAAATAAACACAGGTGCACACAAAACAAATACTCGAATTACTAACGATTTTAGTATTTTATATTGAAAGAGTTTGAAAAAAAAAGAACATTTTAATGGGAAGGTTGGTGCTGCATCTCCGTGATTACCTTTCAAGTGGTTAATTTTATTTTGCAGTTCAAGGCTCCTGCTCCTGCCAGGGCCAAAGTGGAAACCCAAAGCAGCCCTGGCAAATGTTTTCAGACCAGTCCCCATACAGTGCACGCCAAGTGGAGTGAGTGAGCCTGACCACTACAAAGGGGGCTTTGCGAGGCTCCCCCCACCCCCAAGAAAATTCAGGATAGAATGCTGCATTCTACAACACATTTATTATTATATATTGAATTGTATTAGCTTTTAAAGCACTGTAAATGATGATTTTACTATGACCCAGCATTCAACAATCTTTGTTGGGGTTCTTCAATGATTCCCTTATTATCACCCTTCAACACTGCCTCTCATTTCTCCATAGCACACGTCACATGTATTTCATTTGTTTTATAGCATCTCTCATACCAATGTGGGATATCAGAGCACTTTACATCACACACATATAGAGACAATGAATCATATTTGTAAATCAGTGTAGAGAAAATGTTACATAAGGTAAAGGGGACTACAAGGTGTAGGTGTTTGGTCTGGAAATGCACAAGCTCAGGATTCAGATTCAGGACATAACACAGTGGATAGCATTGACTAACAATAAAAATGTACTCCCACCCAAATAAACTCCTTTAACAGCATCAGGATAATCAAAGACTGGGAAAAAACATAAGTTACTAACTTGTGCCATGCAGTGTGTAAACAGATCTTTGATGACCGTTTATCAGTCACTGAGTTAGATTATGATTGTCTCTTATGAGCTGCAGAGTAATAAAATAATCTCTGTGATAAAAGCAGTAACCCACTGACCTATGCACAGAAAATACTGTTTTTAAAATGCATGTTACACTTTCTTTGCAGCAGGCATATTAACCCTCTGTGCTACGTTAGATAAGTCAAACCTGCCACTGGACAAAACTCTCATCTCTCTCCAGCAGGTACATTAATCACTGATGTTATCTTGACACTTTTATTGTTGCTCAAAAACTGCTAATTCTACAAGGAACTTTGCAGTGCTTTTAAAACTGCTGACTGCGGACCCCCTGGGAATGTGTCACGGACCCTTGGGGTCCACGGACCCCAGTTTGGGAAACACTGGAGTAGGACACTAATTGTGCTGGATTAGGTTCTTTGGGGGTGGGGCTGAGCAGCAGCCTGCGCAGATTTTATTCAGAGGATTGCCACGCCCCGGCACACCGAGCACCTCACGAGTCCTCATCAGCAAGCATTAAGGCAGGCAGCCTGCCCGACAACGTTGAGGGCAGGCAGCACCAGGCCCATTTTATACTAGGGCTAAGGTAGTGTGCCCCAGCCCAGTCTGCCACATAACAGCCGGTCTCTACGTAAGTACTAAGGGGCGGACTTACAAGCCCCTGGCGACACTTTTACGCCGCCGTCGCGTCACTTTTGTGATGCAGCGGCGGCGTAAACAATGCACCACGTTGCGACTTATTTACAACGTGATGCATTTAGGCAGATGCGTCACGCTGTAAAGCCCTGTGCCACATGAAACCTGCGTCAGGTTTCATGTGGGCGTTCTGTCGCAGGGTGGGCGTTCCCTCATATCAAAGCCCCGTAAAACTGACGCAGTGAAATCTACAAGATTTCACTGAATCAGTTTTACGACGCTGCTACGTCAAATCCTTATGCCTGCTTGAAGCAGGCGTAAGGTGACGCACCATGTTATGTATGGGTGGCCCCTGTGCATTGCAGGAGTTGTGTCGTGCTTGCGACGCGACTCCAGCAATGCGCCGCCCATACGCCACAAGATGTGTCACGCATCTTCCCTTCCTTGCACTATGGTGCGCCGCATTGTAAATGCGGCGCATCTGTGGTGGCGCAAGGAGGGGATTGCATGACGCATCTGTTCTGGCACATCCCTGCTGATTTGCAGAGATGCGCCAGAACATGTAAATATGCCCCTACATACTTACTAACAGCATGTATATTAGTAAATTAAAATTATAGCAGTAACTGAAGCCGTAAAAGCGGACTTGTTACTGTCCGCCCCCAGCCTGTGGTGTAGCTTGGGCCCTGGCCTGTGGTCTGGCAATGCACTCACCAGCGTCCGTCTGGGTTTAACTGTAAATTTGGATTTTCTTGCACCGTCCCGGCCGGTGCACAAACAATATTTGCTGGCACTATTACTGAGGCTACGTTTGACACTGCGCATATCAAACGAGTGTTGTAAGTTAAGGTCTCGCGCAGAAGAAGTTGCATGTAGAAATTCGCACCTAAGTGCCCCGGCCATAGCACTGAATTGTTGCTTGTTTGTCGTGCCATTACTAGTGTTCAAAGACGTGGGGATGCTTTAATGAAGTCTTGTCAAAGGCGTCGAGGGACATCTCTTTAATGTATTTAAGAATCCTTTCAGCCCGTTGAGCAATTTTAAATTTAAACCCTCCTTTTAGAGCCTTGGTTGCCTGTGTCAGTGTTTTTCGCCTAACAAGTGCTACATCTAAACGTGTGCGCGTGATGGAGCGCGTGACAGAGAAGGAAAACAAAAGTGAGGTGCGAAAGAAATGACATTTGTAGAGCAGGACATGTAGAGTCATAACCAAACTCAAGCACAACCAAAAGTGTCAGCTCAGAACAAAAACGTGGTTAGAAAGAGAAAATAAATGTTAAAAGCACAGAAAAAACTTAATTGCACCATATTTGTTTCACACATTTGCTGAATGTGGGTCCAATATGCAGAGTGCAGTCAACCCTTGACCCCTAAAAATTATCATAAAATAACAAGTATAACAAAGCACTCAGAACTAATGTGCTTCTTTCCAAAAACTCCAAAGGGCTAGTTTGTGGCAGCTTTGTGTTTGTGCTGAACTGATTGGTGTAGCGCCAAGTAACTGTTTGTAGGTCGACTGGTCGAGTAAATCTTATTTTCTTTGTACCAAAAACATTTTGTTATTCACAAAGCCTTCTTAGAAATGGAGAGGCGGAGTGTGCTCTGTACACCACAGTAACTGGAGGGGGAGATACAAAGGCCAACGTTAATGATTCTGGCAGGTATCTCCACTCCAGTATTTACAAGTTACCAGGCCCGGGATCAGGGAAAACATGAAGGTGTCGAAATTACGAACATCGTTCTCCTACCTGGCAGCCAAAACATGGAACTCCCTCCCGGCACACCTACGACTGACCCAGGACCATCTCACCTTCAGGAGACCCCTTAAGACCTGGCTGTTCAAACAGTAAGCGACACCCCCACCCCCACCCCCACCCCCCCTTCAGCGCCTTGAGACCCTCAAGGGTGAGTAACGCGCTCTATAAATGTATTGATTGATTGATTGATTGATTGAATTACTAGGCCCATTCCTGCATGCGGTTCCCTGATCCCTGGCCCTGGTGTTGACGTTTTGCATCTGCTTCCGGCTGGTGGAAAGTGTGTGCAGTAAAGCACTGGGGATTCTTGTTTTTTTTGTTTGGAGTTTTATATATTGCGAGCTTGACCCGAAGTCATCAAAGCGCCTTACATGACCACCATTTGCATTACAAACGGACACATTAATTTTTTTTGTTTGGCAGAGGGAGAGTAAGTGATCTGCCCAGAATCACTGGATGTTAAGCGTCCCTGCCGAGACTCAAACCTGGTTCCGCAGCTTCGAGGTCGACCGCTCTAGCCCTTAGGCCACATCCTCTCCGTGCTCCTGTACCCAGAGTTCGACTGGATCAGAAAATACACAATTAGGGGTGTGTCCTAAATCATGCAAACTAGAATCATGCGCTTAAGAAATTTATAAAGTTGCATTTAACAAAGGATAATAAAATAGCAAAATGTTACATGAGACCTGAGACCTGTACACAGCATAGCCAGACAAGACACACAAACTAGCCTGCTTATACAATAGTGATGTAGGGAGTGTGTCATGGGCCCTAGTGCAAGAAAGGAAATGGGTCAGCACTGAAAGTGACCTATAAGGTAAATACCTTTTTGTTCTCACAAACTTAAGCTGCAACTAAGTACTTATAGAGTATGAAAGCTTGCAAGAGAAGCAATGGTGGTGATAAGACTTAGGTGCCTGGGGGTGTGTTGGTGACTGTACGTATGAAAAATATTGTGCTTACAAGTACAGCTTTGTGGTGTTCTAAACCAAGTCTGGTAATTGGCAAACCATCTGTTTTGGTCACCGTCCCATGTTAAAGGTGCTCTCTCAGGTGCGAAGAAAAACAAAGTTTGCTAAATACTTATTAAAATCTTTACATTTCTTTAAACTTCTTGGTTATTTTGGTAACAATTGTTTTCTTAAATTCTGTTGAGGAAAGAAGTCTGCTTATTCTCTTTGCATCTGTTATATAACATGATTGAAATTAAACCTTATTCTAAGCTATTGTGTAATATCAAACACCTGGAAACAGTTTTTATAATTGGGAGACCTCATTTATGAGAGTTATTAACTGCCTTAACTGTTGCACGGGAGTCAACAGTGAAACTGCCTAAAGAGAGTAGAGTTTAGACTGATGATTGATAAGAGCACTATTTGAAGTATGATTGTAACAAAATGATTTATAAAAACAATTTTCAACAAGAAGACAAAAAGTCACAAGTGAAGCCACTGGTTCCTTAGCCCAATTGGTAATCATCTTTTTCTATTGTTTCTCTAAAAGTAATCGCTTTAACGGAATACTCTACTATTTATGAACCCCAAACCCCTTCGGCCACTGGAAGTGACAAAGTAATCCATTCAAGTGTATTGCATGATTTTATTCAGTTTATTTGTTTAGAGTGTTCTCAGAATATTTTGGTTTATTTTGTCACATAAACTATGTAAAAGTTGTATCTTTGAACTCATAGACTCTGTTAAAAATGGTGTATCCCAGTATTGAAAAAGTCAGGAACCCACAGTAATGGGTCCAGAGACCTAGTTTGTGTGTATGGTAACTGCGTAATTCTGTCAGTATCTACCATAAGAAGAAAGAAAAATTTCTTTCTAGAGTTCCCTCACTCAACGGGGTTTCCCCACGGTGACATGCTTCATCATTGGGGCCATCCCAGTTCTCTACGAAAAGGGGCGTGCTGCGACTAGCGAACTACGCAGGAGCACTGTATTTTGTGAAAGGCTATGTGTGGTGTAAAGTGTTGTGATGGTGGAGTGGTTGTGTGATTAAAAATACCTTGCTAGTGGGCCTCAACAATTTATTCTGCTCCTAGTTTGGTATATTAAAATGGGGTAACACTGTTATCTAACCTTGAATTGGGCTAGATTGTTTTGTGGTCAACATGTTTCAAGCTCCCCAAGCTTTTCATCAGGACCATACAGGGTCCAGCCCTGTATTTACCACTCCTATATTTAAATAAATAGGATTGATTTGATATTTCCTTATTGCGCTGTTAATTTAAAACATGCGTTTTTATACATACGATTTGTATTTCAATGGTTTATCTGAAAAAAAGAATGACACTTGATTAGTGGCAAACATCCCCCCTAAAGAGCATGGGGATCACACATGCAGCTCACATTGTCTAGGGCGTGAGTGTGCCTTATACACCTTATTGGGGCGTGCAGGCTTTCAAATCCAGTGCAGAGATAAAAAAATCAATGTGAAAAATACGTGGTTTTGTGAATTCACACATAGAAATAACACAGGACTTGATGTGACTATAGACAGGACACACAACATATATATATACACATAGTTTCGTCATGGCAGGGCATATTTACTTGTATTGGTGCTAAATTGCACTTCATGGTCTTAGGCGAGGGCGGGATCACCTTGTGGAAACATTGCTGTAGGGTTTGTAAAGCAATAATTAAAGTTGCGTTTCTTCAGACAAAACGCGTTTTAAATAAAGAGTTTGAACCTTCTTTGCGATCGTTATAGCAGCTTTTTCTCTTTTAGCTTCGTTTTGCTGTACTTACTTCCTTATCGGCGAAACCGCTCGGTATTACCTGCTGGATCCTCACCCGACCGCATATAGCCGGTGATCGGGCAGAACGGTGTATTTCATGACACCGCCCTTCCGGGTTCTGACTGTTAGAGGCTAGACCGTCTCGTATGTAGCGGCCATATTGGGAGGATGTGAAAGTCGTGAGACGAGTGTGTTGGCAAAATCACTCGCAGATGCCGTTTTTTATGGGGACTTTCAGATATAAAGTTTTTACGTGGGTGTCCCAATAATTTGCTGCATTTTTGTGTTATTTACAACAATTTTTGAAAAAAGAAAAAACGTAAGTTATTTCAATCAATCAATCAGTGACACTTATAAAGCGCGCTACATACCCGTAGGGTCTCAAGGCGCTGGGGGGGGGGGAGCCGCTACTGCTCGAACAGCCAGGTCTTCAGCTTCTTCCTGAAGGAGAGGTGGTCTTGGGTCAGGCGCAGGTCGGTCGGGAGGGAGTTCCAGGTCTTGGCGGCCAGGTAGGAGAAGGACCTTCCTCCTGTAGTCGCTCTTCGGATGCGGGGGACGGCGGCGAGGGCGTGGTTGGCTGATCGGAGGTGGCGTTTGGGAGCGTAGAAGTTGACTCGGCTGTTGAGATAGCTCGGGCCTTGGTCGTGTAGGGCTTTGTGTGCATGGGTGAGGAGGCGGAAGGTGATTCTTTTGTTGACGGGGAGCCAGTGAAGGTCTCTCAGATGTCCGGAGATGTGGCTGGTTCGTGGGATGTCGAGGATGAGTCTGGCTGAGGCGTTCTGGATCCGCTGGAGTCTCTTCTGGAGCTTGGCGGTGGTACCGGCGTAGAGGGCATTGCCGTAGTCCAGTCGGCTGGTGACGAGGGCCTGGGTGACGGTCTTCCTGGTCTCGGTGGGGATCCACCAGAAGATCTTCCGTAGCATGCGTAGGATGTTGAAGCATGCCGAGGAGACGTTGTTGACTTGCCTGGTCATGGAGAGGGAGGAGTCCAGGATGAAGCCCAGGTTGCGTGCATGGTCTGTCGGTTTGGGTGCGGTGCCCAGGGCGGGAGGCCACCAGGAGTCGTCCCAGGCGGAGGGAGAGGAGCCCAGGATGAGGACCTCCGTCTTGTCCGAGTTCAGTTTCAGGCGGCTGGTCGTCATCAAATCTTTGATGAGTGGAAAGGCTGTAATAATAAAGACCAGGTTATTGGTGCACTTGGTTCACTTATAGTTTACTTGATTTAGTGTCCTAGGTGAACCGGATTGATTGATCACAACTCAGTGTGATGACCTCATAACTGTTTTATGAAATATCATCATATAGCCCGATGGTGTTTGTGAATGATCTAATGAGACTGTCAACGGATACCCACAGTTTCTGAATGGTATGGTCTTGTTAAACAGGGACCATTTTAGTCTCTGAATGCACCCCATGGAATTTCATCATTTAACCCAAGGGTGTCTGTATGTAATCTGAACACCCATCTTTGTTTTAATATACCAAACTAGGAGCAGAATAAATTGTTGAGGCCCACTAGCAAGGTATTTTTAATCACACAACCACTCCACCATCACAACACTTTACACCACACATAGCCTTTCACAAAATACAGTGCTCCTGCGTAGTTCGCTAGTCGCAGCACGCCCCTTTTCGTAGAGAACTGGGATGGCTCCAATGATGAAGCATGTCACCGTGGGAAAACCCCGGTGAGTGAGGGGACTCTAGAAAGAAATTTTTCTTTCTTCTTATGGTAGATACTGACAGAATTATGCAGTTACCATACACACAAACTAGGTCTCTGGACCCATTACTGTGGGTTCCTGACTTTTTGATATAGACTGGAGGCTGACCTAGTTTTGTTTATCCTCCTCCTCTCTCCCCCCTTTTTCTCTTTGTATCCCAGTATTGACCTTTCCCCAAATCGGCACATAGAGCACTGGAATTGTCTCTTTTCAATGCATTCGTGATTTTAGCTAATTTATTCCAAAATTGTGCTTGAAATACACACTTGATGTAATCTTTTTCAAAATGTTCACAGGGCAGGGGAACTTCCTATCAAAACCTTACTATGAGGAAGGCTCCCTTGCTGAAATTCAGATCAGGTATTACATCTGACTTTTAGCAGTGCCTAGTTGAGGATGTGGGTGGAGCCAATAGAGTAAGTGGGTGGGGCCATTGGAGAAAGTGGGTGGGGCTGGAGAAAAGTAGGTGTGTCCTCCAACAAACATTTGAGCACCTGCACTTCATATTTCACAAATTAAGCATTGTTCTGACCACTCATGGGAAACAGCCGTATCTAGAACTGACACTAATTGGCTATTACAGATTTGTATCAACACGTTTTAGATACGGAATATTCCACCATTCGGTTACCTTCCCTGAAATAAATGACTGGGCCACTGTACTGAGTAGTTGCCCATGCGATGTATTGTCCCAGCAATCAACAATTAATTTTTATTTTGTACGTTTTATGTAACGCAAAGAAGGAGATGGTTCTTACTAATTTTAAGACTATTGGGTTTGAGACAATGTAGACCAGCATTTTTAGCACTACAATTTCTGGATCATGAACATTTTATAAAGTCAATTTCATCCTTTTTAAAATATAAAGTGAAATGTAGGAAAACTATTCTTATCTGATACACTTGGTCCCAAACAAAACTAAACTGTAGTGACTGTATAAATTGAATCTTGTAAATGTAATTCTAAGTGCCTTTTTAAACCATGGTTTATCGATGTGTTTTAAAAGTATGCTTTTATGATTTTACCACACAAATCAAATAAAGTCTATGTTGATTGATTGATTGAATTGTATGTGTGTCACTGGGGCCAAGATATTATTCCCCTGGTATTGCCCATGCTCGTGGTTTTTTTTGGATGGGTTCTGTGTTAGTTGTATATGGGTGTGCTGTTTGTTTCAAATGGATGGGGTCGGAAGTGACCACTGTGTGAATAATTTTTGAGGCTTGTATTTTATTATTGAAGCTATATTCTCTTATGGTTCTTTTGCCATTTTATTAGCAATGTTGAATGTTGCTTTTTTTCTAATGGAAGGAGATGTGTGATAATCAGCTTTTTATTTTTTCTAAGAGAAGGAAATGTTTTCTAATCTGCTTTCAGTTATAATGCATTCTCTGCACAGCTTCTCTGTTTCCCTGCTCTGCACAGCCAGCGTCTGATGTCATGGAATGTTGGTGAGTGACTGAAGGAGTGGACAGTTGGTGAGAGTGGTCTGAGCAGAGAAGATGCTGCTCCTGGTGGGGTTTTCCATTGAGTAACCTGTATCCTGTAATCTATCCTGTTACCTCTTCAATAAACCTACAATTTGTTATTCTACATGAACTGGCTACTTGACGTCTACCTATGGAGAGAGAACTCTTTTAATTACAACACAATAATAATACCCAAAATTAATATATCAACTAAAACACATTCAAATAATAAAAAAAAAACAATATCGTAAACCCCTATTATTGAAAACGATATTAACAACACCATTATTATTTAAAATGATATTACTAACCTAAAAATGTATATTATTGTCAATACTTGTGTATCACACTCTTTGGGCTAGATGTATAATCCACCAATTTGCGACTCGCGAATTGGGATGTACAACAATGTCTCAGACAGTGCTTGAGATTCCTAACGGGGTCGCAAATTGCATGCCTCATTATATTATTGAGGCTGTTGCAATTTGTGTACCCTTCAGGAATGGCCAGCACTCACCGGGGTGGTGGCCTGCTGGGGTCAGCAGACCACCATGTCTGTGACTGCTTTTAAATAAAGCTGATTTTGAATGCAGCCAATTTTCCATAAAGGAAAACTGGATGCATTTAAAAAAAAAAGAAAAATGAAACTTTTCAGTTTTAGTTTTTTAAGGGCAGGCAGTGGTCCGACCACTGCCTGCCCTTTAAAATATGTTTTGACCCATTCAAAAATGGGAAGGGAGAAGGTGGTAATTTGCGAGTCTTTTGCAACCACAATTGCGGTAGCAAAACATTCATACATACAAATGCAAGTCGCTATTAGGAAGGGATGGCCTTGGCACGCCCCTTCCTAATAGCGAGTGGCAAACCTCGTTTTGCGAATTTGTAAAATTTACTGATGCGCAAAATGAGGTTTGGACATGACCATGCCCTAAATTGTGGTCGCTAACTGGACGATTGCCCTTTTGTGACCTCAATTTAGGGTCGTAAATCTGGCCCTTTGTGCATTATGATATTTATTTTCTGATATTTTTGCCTTTCAATATTTTTTATTGGCTATTTTGTCCAAACACCAGTAAACATAGCTCACTGTTGGTACGCCGTCACATAGTGGGTTTGCTATGCATGCAACGCCTTAGTCCAGGCAGCACAATTACTCTGCAGTGACTGCCAGCCTTTCTTTCCCTGAAAGAAACTCAGCCCAAGTGGCGAGGTCTGTCGCACATGTCTAGTTGCAAACAGTAAGCAATATTTCCAGCCCCGCTTCGTGGCAGGACCCTGTCTAGCTAGCCCTCACAGAGTGCCTAAAGGTTAGCACTGTCCACTTCACGTAGAGTGATTGGGTGCAGTAATATTTATTTATTTATTTTATTTATTTAATGCTATTTCATATAAGGTGAACTTTACCTGCAGGTGTCAGAGCGCTTTGCAAAAGGACCAGTTACATTACATAAGGACTTCAGAGTACATGAGTTACATAAAAGTTACAAACAGAAAAACTCTAAATTCACATAAGAATGGTAGTAAATTCAAAAGTCTACTACAGATACTAGTGGTTAGAGATACAAATATAAAAGTTGCAAATTCACTCACGGAAAAGATACAAACAGATAAACTCTAAATTCACATAAGAATGGTAGTAAGTACATAAGTCTACTACAGATACGACTGCTTAAAGTTACATATAAACAAGATGCAAATTCACTCAAGATTACATTTTAATGAACGTTGAAGTGGTTAGGGTCGGACAAATATAAAATACACATTTACACAGCATGATCTTCTCGCCATTGTTTGGGTTCTTGCTTTCAGACAGGCCTTCAGGGTATCCTGAACAGTGAGACCCTTGCCTCAGACTTTGACCAGGAACTGTTGATATCATGAGGCTCAGGGGTGGAGATAAAGGAAAGACAGAATAGCAAGCAAGGGAAGTGACAAATTAAAGTTCTTAATGACAATTTGGAAGAGTGTCAGAGATATACTCCCTCATATTGGTGTAACAGTCTGGCCCAAGATTGAAAGGATGTCTCCTCACTCTTCATTTCAGCCAAAAACCAATTACAATTTTAAGGAGAGGTCAGTTGGAATGCAGCAAATGAGGTACGAACTAGCCATTTGCCTGGAGCGGCTTCACTATGTAGGAGTATCTACCTGCGTTAAGACAGTAGGATTTAACATAGGGTGCAATTATCAATAGTACAGAGGCACAGGGATGCATTGCTCTGTAAATATGCCTTGCACAAAAGCCCATGGGAACATTGCTATGCTATTGGTCTCTTGACTTCCCAATGGTCGAGGGGGTATATTTCTATAGGCGACATGGGATATATTTTTCAGTCTTTTTTTCTGGAACATCAACTATGCAACCGGAACAAAAATTAAGCAAGCAGGCTACCACAGAGCCCCTGTTGCCCACCTCAATGGCGGGGTGGGAGGGCATACAACGTTCCTATGCCTTGCCCATGGGTAAGAGGAGAAATTTAATTATATTTGTTTGTTTTGTCAATTTCCAATGTTCACAAAAATGAGGAGTTTTATTATGAAAAGATTTAGAGCCTGATTCACAAATGTAACTTACACATTTGAGAAATTTACATGTTTGAGTAAGTTAACTACATTTTGATTATCCACAAAATCGGAGTATAAGTTACTACAAAAAAACTAAAACAGTAGTCAGTCCAGAACCACACATACCCAACCACTGGTACTACAACACCCTTCAATCGAAAATAAGGTAAGGAATTGAAATAGAACCCCATAGGAAATTATGTTAAATTAAATGACATTATTTAAAATAGTTAAAAATATAAATAAATATAATTTAATGTTAAAATAAAATATAAAAGAAAGCATATTTTTATTTATTTAAAAATATTTCAATACCCTATTTTGAATAAAAAAATAATATACCAATATTGGTATTTAAACATAACAACATTAATTTTAATTATTTGTATACATCATTTTTAATAATTATTAATGCATTGTATATTTTTTCTTTAGGTGGGAATTCATTTTTGAATTTAAACTTCAGAAAAAACATATTTAATTTCATATTTTTCCATGAATTATATGTGTAATTCAAAATTAACTTATTAGTGGTCTAGCATTTTTTTTATTTTGTTCTGAATTAAAAAATGTATATATATCATTGGTTTACAATTATATTTAACATTAAATATTTTTAATATTTATTGTCAAGTTACAATTTTTTTGAATTTTTTTCCGTATACTTTACCATGCGGACATCGCCACCCTGACTGAGGGGTCTCCCTTTGGTAAAGGGTAGGGAAAATTTAGAGCACTGTTAGATGCTTTTGTACATCACTGTGAAAGACTTTCCCAGGATCAATGCAAAACACCTATTGCAGAGGCATGTGAAACTTATTGTAGACCACTGCGAAACACTCTCCCAAGAGTTGGCAAACGACTGCAGAACAGTAAAAAAGACTTACTCATGAGCACAGCAAACTACCTATCTCTGAGAAAATGGGAAAGACCTACTGCACAGCTCGGTGGAAGACTTACCCAAGAGCAATGCAAATGCCATACCAAAGAACACTGCAAAAGACTAAGGGCCTAATTTACAAACTTTTACTGTAGGGCAGCGACGCATGGTTTTCGGCAAAAGCAAAGAGCTGGAATGCGAGATATCAATCAAATGCAGCACATTCTGTCCTCTTCCCCAGTGCTGGCGCACAATGGTGCAAGGGTGTCTTCATTGTGGGGATGATTGTTTTTGTCCAGGAAGAGACGCCTTCCTGCATAAAAGCAATCAATGGAGGCCAGTGGCATGGCAAGAGATTTGTTTCCCCCGCTCCTTCATGATCTCGCCAGCATCCCCCTCCCCCATTCTTCAGCGCGGCCGCGGGGCGGCAATGGCAGGAATCAAAACAGCCAGCCAAGCGCCTAGCTACGCCACTGATGGAGGCGATTTCCTCCCTATATGTGTGCAGCTAAATGCAGGGGAGGCGTAGGCTTTTGACGCATTCCCAGGCTCACAGAACGTTGTAAATCTGGAAATGTATCAAACGCCATGGGTGTTACATGGGAACACCCACCATAACGCTCAAGGCTTGACTCTCCATCGCAGTGAGAGGCAACTCAGCGACATGCATTGCGTTTCCTCACACCATATCTACAAGGCTATGAAAAGCCGCGCAGGGTGGCTTTACGTGGCCTCATAGACATGGCACTGCACTGTGCACTTCAGTAACATCAATAAAAGTGACGCTCCACAGCGCACAGGAGCTTGTAATGAGGCCCTAACTCCAGACCACTGCAAAAAAAACTACAGAAGAGCACTCAAAAAGCCTTTCTCCAGAACACTACAAATGACTTAACAGAGAGTAGTGTAAATAAAATACTTGCCAAATAACACTGCAAAAGGCTTACACACAGAGAACAGCAAAGGATTACCAGTGAAGCCTGTGGAAGCCTTACCACCAAGCAAAATAAAAGAGTTATCTTATAGTACTGTAAAAGTAAATATGTTACAGTGCTCAGGATTAACTTTTTTACTAGTGAGAACTCTAGAGCACTATGAATGAATTATCTATGGGTACAGTGAAAAAATGACTGTAAAGCAATGGAAAATATTTAACCCAGAGCACTGGAAAGGACTTACCCAGATCCCAACCTGTCCACAAGCATACAGCCTGATTTCAGGCAAGATCCTGCTAGAAGCTGTTGGATCAGCACTTACCCTTAGACGCAAAGGCAAATTAACTTGGACCACATCAAAGTATCAAGAACAGCCCGTATGGTATGGTCAAACAGTGTGTTTGCCCGAGTGACTTGGGTCTAACTTCAGCTTTCAGAGCTTTTTACAACCGATGTCACTGCCCAGGACGGCTGTGTTCCATCCAGGTCAGAGTTACATTCCCCAGGACTCAGGTCTTCCTGAAGAGCCCCGAAAACAAAAGACGCCTATGGGCCCAATGGACAGAGATCCGAAATCATTAAATATGCCCCAGGTAAATGAGCTGCATAGAAGCATGCACAGTACCTGAGTGGCATAGACATCCATATATTTGCATTACAGATTAGTGCCTCTGAAATACCAGTAGGATTGGGGGTGAGTCAGTCTCATCTAGAAGACGTATCCCCACATGTGTCTTATCTGCCTTTTAGAGGCCCCACCCTACCAGTATGGTCAGAATTAATTGGAAAGTCGGTGGACCGCGACAGTGCTTCATACAGCAGCAGAATGCATAACATAAGGATGCCGATAACATAACAAGAGACCTTCAGATGTTGTTGTAGGCAAAATCTCTCCATCATTGGGCTTGAACGACCCCACTTTCCTTCATCAAAGCTTTCAGAGAAAGGAGTACAACACCATCTAACATGTGACTTATCCTTTCCTCCCCCAGGTCCCTAGATACAATTACAACTATGCGAAATCTAATACAATTGTGAAGTTTAATTGTAAAGATTGTGTAAACCTCCACTTGATATACATGATTTTGAATCGCCTCCCAAAACATTCCATTAATGTGTTCTCCTATTAGGTTTGTGCTATATAAACACCAACAAATGCATACATCCTCCATGCATACACACGTAAGGCTCATCAGTTACTTGCTACAATTCCATCATCCAACTCTGTGTAACCGAAGACTTGAGGATCCAACGGTCCTTTCAAAGTGCAGGCTGATTCTGTCGGTATTGTTAATTATCGTCTGATTTCCCTTTTCCCAGTATCCATCAAGTTCCCTGAGAGCAATGTACCCAAACATCTATGCACCTTTTTTGATTCTTCTGATGCACTCTACTCTGGCTGGCTTCCGCCCAGGACATACCATGGAGCTAGACTTCCATTTGTTTTTTTGCTGTTTTTCTATAGCGCGAACTCGACCTAAAGGTATTGGGGCGCTGCGCATGAGCACCAGTTACGTTACACAAGGGCATACATTCTTTTTTGGTGGGCACTGGGGAGATTGAGTGATTGGCCCAGAATCACAGGATGTTGAGCCGACGCAGAGACTCGAACCTGGTTCCCCGTTTCTATAGTGGGCAGTTCGGGGCATTACTACAATCCTCTCTCCCACCACTTCTTTGTGACCATGGATGACCTCAGGAGAGAAACAGACAAGGGCCGTGTCGGTGCCATGATGCTTCTTTGTCTGTTAGTGTCATTTGACACCAATGATCACTCAATTACTGTTGTACTAGCCCCAGCCTTCTGTGATCTCCAAACTGGCCTTGTTCTGGTTTAAGACATATCTTGCTTACTAGATCCAATAGGCCACCTCCTTTTTTTTCCTGACTTACATTCCTTCCTGAATGTAGGGACCCCATATTTTCTGCCTTATTTCCCCATGTATTTAACACCTGCAATGAATCAAACGTATCAATATAGAATAGTTCCGCTTATTTACATACGCCAAAGATATCACTCGTATCATGCCCATGGGTGGGAATGTCTCATTGATGTCTCTCTTCAAACTAATTTCAAGTAGCTATGCAATTGATTCAGCAGCCATTGGCACACTTTAAACCCAGAAAAAAGGTCTTGGTGCTGGACAACTGTCACTTTGAAACCCTCTCCCACTGTGTTGACATATTATCTCTTCTGTCTGCGTTTTGCACCTGACTTTTCTTGGAAGCCTTTTAGCCTTTATGAGCTTTGTTATGCTAATTCATCCAAGTACCAAGAAACATGAACATGTGTGTGAATAAAAATACCCATTATATCCTTTAGATGACCATAATGTGCAAACTCCGTTTATCTATTGCTTTTGCAGTTAGGAAGCATGGTTCTGCAACACCAATGCTGATATTTACTCAGAAGAACACGATGGTGTGCTCTTCCCAAATTCCCAAACATAAATATATATACTTAAGTAAAAGAAGCAGACGACAAATGGAATGAATTAGAACTTGGTTGTAGTACCTAAGGCACACGCTAACAGATCTAGTCTTTGTCTTTCCTCCCCAAGAAATAGCTGTTTGGGAGCTCTAGACCAGTAACAGACAAGCCTCCTTCTTAAGCCCACCCTTTGCCACTCATCACAGACTTTGGTGGTGTCAGTGAAGGTCAGTGACCTCACCCCCAGCTTGTGCTGAGTGGGAAAAAGACTGCCTATGTGTGATAGGGAGTCCAAGCTTAGCCACTGATAGAGCTATAGCAGACAATGACAAACCTAAATCGTATCAGCACCAGCCAGTGCCAAGCAGCTCAGAGGGTGGATCAAACATTGATCGTATTGCAGGACTTTACAGGGCAGAGCCCCAGTTCCCAAATACACATATGACCCCAGGCTGGAAACCTTGCTCTCTTTTATTTTAATCTCGGCCATGAAGAAAAGCTCAATGTTGCTCTCACTCCACTCTTGGTGACTTCAGTTTTTTGTGGAGTCTCTTCATCACTTAAGTTAATTTCCAACCTTGAAGCCCAAAGAAGATCTCAATTCTCACACCCACAGAAGGACCAACTCCCACAGTCCACACAAGAAACCTAGGAATAAGCATGGGCGAATTTTGCGAATCTCGCGTTCTCGAATTTTGCGGATTTGCAAACTCGCAATCCGCAAAATCCGCGAATTCTCGCGAATTTGCGGATTTTTTTTTTGTGTTCGCGCGGGTTTCTGCCAGTTCGCGAGGGTTTTGTACAATTTCGCAAACGCGAACTTACCTGTCGGGTCGCAAGTTTTGCGAACTTGTTGTTTCTACGTGTCCAGCCTGTTTGGGACACCCTTCTTCATCACTGCCACTCTCTGTCACCACTGCCACTCTCTGACTACTCATGCCACCCTCTGGCCCACCCATGCCACCCTCTGTTTCATCACAGCACCCTCTGGTTGTCCAGTGTACATTATTGTGGCAAAGCAAAGCACACCTTCCCTGCCTCAAGTGACCTGAATTAATTTGGGGCTGATTAATGTGTCACAGAATATTTTTTTAGCTGGCACCTGCTTCCTTAGTGCTTCCTGATTAGTGATCTTTTGTACTTGCTAAGTGCTTTCATTGTTGCAAAATTAGTTACAACACCTGCCCTGCCCCAAATGACAATAATGAATTAGGGGCTGATTAATGTGTCACTGGATTTGAACTTCCAGCCTGGCTCCTGCTTGTCTGCCTTAGCTGTAATTCAGGACCTTTGTGTAACTATTCTGAGGGTCAGAGCAGGGTCACATAATAGTTGCAAGTAGGCAACTGAACTCTGGAGGGCCCCTCAGGAAGCACTACAGGAAATGGCTACTAATGATGAGCTTGAACTTTTGAACCTGGTAAGTAGTTTCAGTTTTGCTAAGATCGTATTTCTGCAATTTAGCGCTTATTCGCGTGGCGCGAAGTTGAACTGGGAAGCCGCTAACTCACGCGAACAGTGCGAGCAAGCCATAAAATCCGCTGCTCGCGGATTTGCGGATTTTGCGGGAAATTCGCGAATCTCGCGGATTGCGAATTTACCGAAAATCCGCTAAATCCGCGAGCGTAACGGATTTTCCGCCCATGCTTACCTAGGAATCATTCTACACAATAAGCTCAACATGACAGCACAAATCAATGCAGTGAGCACCTCCTGCTTTCACATTATATGTATGTTGCAAAAGATCTTCATGTGGCTGTCACAGACCACCAGATGCACACAAACTCTCATCAACAGTAGGCTTAACTACGAAACACTCTCTATGCCAGAATCTCCAAACAACTCCTACACAGACTACAGATTGTCCGGAACACTGCAGCAAGATGAGTCTCAACCTCCCACACCACATCCACATTACACAGCACCTCAAGAAGCTTCACTGGCCAACTATCCATAAGTGCAGCCAATTCCAACTCCTTACACAAACATACAAAGGCCTGCACAACACAGGACTAGAATACTCAAACAGTTGCAAACACTTTCACAAGCTCACCAGAAACCTACCCTCTGCCTCACTCTCATCCGCGCACACTCCCCGTATCTGCAAAAGCAGAGAAGGAGGTTGCTCTTTCTCCTACATTTCACCCAGAGCATGGAATGACCTCCCTCAACACATCAGAGCCTCCTCCTCACTTATTCCATTCCGCAAGAAGTTGAAGACCGGGCTCTTCGACTAACCCACATGGTCCACACACCTATATACCTGCCAGAGTTCTTGGATACTCCCACGGATGAGTAGTGTGCTCTACAAATCGACATAACATACCAATGTATTTCCACTGCAACTCATTCAGCTGACCATTCTCTTGATATTATTTTCTTAACTTTCTCATTGATAGATAAAAAAGGCATCACCCCTTTGGTCTGGACATACCACTCTCTGGTGCAGTCACTATTTCTACTGGCTCCTTCCTAATATCGCTTGAATGTGTATGAAATATGATATGGCTATCATCTTTACTGTCCTTGTGGAAGTCCAAGGCCCCTGGCATACACAGTAGTTTCCTTTCTGATCAGATGTCATCCATTTTATGATCACCTGGGTCCTGTAGTATGGAATTAGAAAATAATGGAAAAGGCTAGATAAACAATCAATAGTTCTCTTCCTTCTCCACTCCAAAAAATGTTTCCCATAAGTTCGAACTTTGATGCTGGCTCTTCTACTCTGCATGTATCTATTAGCCCACTAGTAAGCAGCCTTCTTTATTTCTAAAATTAGTGCTGCTTCTGATTGTATAATGTAGAATAGTGCAGCCAGATGTAATCGAAGACTTCTTAGAATACTGTTAGCAGTACTTTCACCAACTGTACACACCTTCGAAGACTTCTTAGAAGAGAGATACAGACGACACGTGTTTCGTCTAAGTGACTTTTTAAAGACCTCTGTCCAGAAAACAGACATATAAGAAGTGATGGTGATTGTGGAGTGGCCATCTGCAAAATGATGAATAACTCGAATGAGGTGAAATTACCAGATGATATAAATCAATGCCCCAAGAATAAGTAGCAGAATAATAATTGTTGTTGTATGACTTTATTCGATATAAAAATATCATAAAAGTATAAACAAACCATGTCCATCAGGTAAGACGATCTAGTATTAAAAAGGAAGATGTCTCAATGTCATACAATAGCTCGATAAAACACAATTGTGATAATAAAAACAAGTTAAACAAAATGTAAAATAGCATAAAATCTATACAGATTAACAACAATTCATATAACGTAGAATCCACATGTCAAGGGGAGACCTTACTATTAATCCTGGTTTTTAACGGCATTCGCCTTCAATAGCTTACTTGTGGTTAACCAGGCGTAGCCCAGAAATTTAGCTGTCCCACAAATTGTACTAAGGGAGGATGTATCAGATTTTAAAATGTGCAGCACCTCCCTATAGTTCCTAGCTCCCAGGTTGATACATACGGGTTTGAGCCATTTTCTTCTCGGGAGTTTGTACGCCGGACAGGCAAAGAGAAAGTGTGGAATAGATTCTGTGGGAGAAGCACAGGTGGGGCACTTTCGACCTTTCGCGTCACAAGTATTCCACCCAACCGTAAAGTCATTGAGTGGGAGTGTTCCATGCCTCAACTTCAGGTACAATGCCCTATCTCTCGGGAACTCAATGAAGTCGAGAAAGGGTTCCAGTTTAGCAGTGGGCTTGTGGTCTAGGAAGTGTTCCATCAAAGTGCCCCGCTTAGATTTAGTAGTGACTTCTGTTGTGACCCACTCCCAATAAGCTTTCTTTACTGCCTGTTTTGGCGGCGGAGTCTGGCTTTCCCATGCTTCCGCCAGTCCAATGTCCCCCACCAACTGTTTCAATTTTACTATCCAGGTGCTCTTGTGGGCCGTGTCTAGACGTACTAATTCGCTCAGGGCAGAGGCATAGTTTGACAATTCAGGGGTCCTTCTCAATCGCACCCAGAATAATAGGGGGCGCAGCATAGCTATTTCATTAATTGGGTGTTTCCCAAAATCATGGCGGAGCGGAACTAACAGGGTCGATGGAGGGAGTGAGACCAGATCCCTAAAGATCTTGTTTTCTGATCTCACTAAGCCCATGATATTCTCGAATCCCCAGAGTTCCATCCCGTAAAGGGACAAAGGCAGGGCTTTTCCCACAAACACCTTGATGGAAGGGGCTACTGGCCTGCTAAGTGAAAGACGCTGGTGTCTTGCAATGGCCCCCGAGACTCTTTTGTGGTTAAGCAGCATTTTTGACAGGTGGGAACTCCACCTCATCGAGTTGTTGACCCGTACACCCAAATAGTCGAAAGCATCGACTAATTCTAATGGGGAGTCATTCAACTTGATGGTGTTCTTGAATCGTTTAGATGGAGCCAGCGCCATGAGCTTGGTTTTAGATGTATTCATACATAGGCCAGTGGAATCACAAAATTGGCTAAACCGATCCAGTAGTTTTTGGAGTCCCATTGGGCTTTTTGAAATCAGGAGGGTATCGTCCGCAAAGAGCAACGTGGGGGATTTCTCCCCTGTCAGGGTTGAGGCGTGGGGTGGGTCCTCCCTCAAATGGTCTACCACCCCATTGACAAAGAGGGAGAACAAAGTCGGGGCCAAGACACAGCCCTGGCGTACCCCTCTCTCTACCGCTACCCTTTCTGTCAGGTCACCCTGGCAACCCCACCTGATTCTGGCATAATTCCCCTCGTGCAAGCGTTTGATGAAGTCCAGAATCAGACGGGCAGTGCCTAGGTCAGACAGTACCTGCCAAAGCTTGGCACGAGGGACCAAGTCGAAAGCCGTTCTTAAGTCGATAAATGCCAAATAAAGGCTGCCCTTCTCTATGATCATAGTTATCCAATAAATCGTATAAAATCTGAAGACCTGATCCATCGTGCCAACCCCCTGCCTAAATCCCGCTTGAAAATGTGAGAGGACCATCTCCTCCTCCATCCACAATCTTAGCCTCGTGAGGAGGACCCTGCCTACCACTTTCTGTACTACATCGATTAAACTAATCGGCCTGTAGTTGGCAGGGTCCTCCCTCTCCCCCTTCTTGAAGATGGTCACTACCTCAGCGCCCTTCCAAGAATCCGGGACAGGATGGCCGCTTGCAATGAGGTTCATTGCCCGGAAGGATAAAAAGGGACCACCTCCGCTTATCATGGAGTAGTAGATCGCCAGGGATGCCATCAGGACCCGCTGCCTTACCTGGCGCTATGCTTGCAATGGCCGATGACACCTCGTTGAGCCCAAATAGTTCCCCATCTTTCGGGGTCGCTATAGGATAGCTGAGTCCCTTGGTCAGAGGATACACACTCTGAACCTCCAGAATACAAGCCCTGGAAATGGCGACCAGTAATATGGTTAGGAAGCGGATCTGCTCCCTGCCTCGTGCTTATATTAATAAGCTCCCAAAAAGTGGTAGATTCCTTCAGCTGTGCAGCGGATTTGAGCTCCTGCCAATGTGATTCTTCCCACACGCGCTTTGCTTGGTCTATTGTCCTATAATAGATCTTTCTAGCTAGGCTGATTTTGGACTGATCTTTTACCCTAAGAGCCACAGAAAGGTCCCGTCTTTTATCCCTGCATATGGCAGTGTACCACAGATTGGTCGATTGTGGGCTTTCCGGTCCCTATTGCCTTTTTTATTTAAAGAACTCTCCCAGCTTGTCAATTGTTTCCTGGTAGAGCCCAAAGAACTTAGAATCCTCAGAATCCGCAGAGATGGTATCAAGTAGATCGAGATCCAGGATCCTCTGCTCAATAAGGTCCCCAATATTTGCAAGTGTCTCCCCTGGTTTGCGACCATGTGCCATCTAAGGCGTCGGTTACAGCAGAATAATAGTTGTCCCACATCTGGTGCTGTGCATAAACGCATTTCACTGTACACACGGCTACATTAGCTGTGGACACTGCATTTATCTGAAAACACTACTTTTTTGAGGGACTTAATAAAAAAAATTAACATATACTCCTTGTAGACGGTTGTTGAGTCAATAATATCTCCACTTTGGACTTCCGTTTTGATCTCTGTGTACTCCGGGCCGTCTTATAAACACTTGTTTTATTTGAGCTCTGTCTCCTATGAGTTAATGTATTTCTTGTTCATCTTGTTACACCAACCCCGTGTGAGTTGGAGTAAGTGTAACCTAGGGCTGGCTCCAGGCCTTCGCCAGTCTGTGGCCTGCAGCAACCCACTGGGAATCCATTAGTGTTCACGTGTTCATATGGAAAAGCTTCAAAAACACACTTTAAACTAAATGAGAGCGTCACACCACTCTCCGACTCCGAGAATAATAATGGAGGAAAGAGTATCTGTGCCATTTTTAACTATTACGTGACAGACAGGGCGGTGCGAGACTTTGAAAGCATGCCGGCTGTGTGAAATGTAATTGTGGTAATGAGGGTAATGGATGTAATCTACCTTTGACAATGTAGAAAGCACAATTATGTCTGTGTCGCCCCTGTCCACGAGAAAGCCAGATTTAAAAGAATTGTGTTTACGAGCCTTTGGAGCCTGGGGTGATCCACGGTGTTTATAGCCTCGGAAAACAGCAGAACGTAAGGACATTTACATTTACATTACACCTCGCTTGAGCATAAAATAGGTGCATTTGTGTAAACAAGTGATGAAATAGCGTAATCGGAGATTGCACAATCCCTGCACCTTCATGCACACGAGCTACCGAGACCACAGGGGAGGGTGGATGGCCACTTGGAAGGGGCATGAATGTGCGAGGGTGGGCCGTACTGTGTTGCACTGTTGCATTTGTAGAGCACTTTCACACCCCTAACAAGGCCCCAGTGCACGTTCCATGTGGTTGAGTAATTAGCTAAACAGCTGTGTAAATATGGCAGAGTGTGTGTTTTATACAGATGAATGTGTGGCAGGTATTTTAGTGTCATGTATCAGTTTTAAAGACGTGCTCCCATCAAGTTTCACCAAGCATTTGGCTGAATGACACGAAACAGAGACAAGTGCAATCCCAGTTTCTTTATATTCACTTAACTTACCTCTTTATAATTCCCATCATGAATTATTATTTCTAATGTCGAATATGTAAGGAGCTATACCGATGATTGTGATAGGTGGGCAGGTGGGGGTTTGTAGCCTAGCCTAGAATGAGAGGATGTGATTCATTGAAAGGAACAGACACCGCAACTGCTTGGGTCTATGGGGTCTTTGAAGGAGCACTGATGCTGGGACCCCGAAATTAAGTGACTCCCTACCAGTGGCGGCTGGCAGGGAAAGGGAGTGGTGAAGCAGGGTGGTGTGAAAAAAAGCAACAAAAATATTTTCCTTTTCGCGGCCGCCGTCTCTCCGTCGTTCCTTCTCTTCCTGCAAGTCCTAAACCAGGAAGCACCCAGCCAATCACGGTGCTACAATGCAGCATTATGATTGGTGTGAGTGCTGCGGTTCAGTGATCAGATGGGGACTGGGAACCTGGGCATGTTCCCCAGCAGGCTGTGTAATCTAGCCCGGTGGGGAACATACTAAGTGCGCATGACACTTTGGCCGGGCCAAGACAGTCGGCCAAGCAGTCATACGCACTTTAAGCGTGTTTATTCACCACTCCTCCCAGGCTCCGGACCCCAGTCCCGCCGTGCCCTAACCCAGCCCCATAGCAAAGAAAATAAAACGATAATAACAAAGTTATCATTCTATTTTAATTTTTTTCTGCTCTTGGACAGAAATTGAGTGCTAGACAATATCCATATAGGCTAGTTAAACGAGCACTCAAACGTGCGTGGTATTATGACCGCACGGCATTGCTGGAGGAAAACAAGAGGAAGGAAGGAACTGAGAACACCATTGCCTGTATAACTACTTTTGGCACAGAGTCCAATCAGATCAAAAAAATTATTTCAAAAAATTGGCATCTGATACAAAAAGTTGAGCCCCAACTAAATCTCCCCAGGTTTGCGTTTAAGCGAGCAAGAAACCTTCGGGACCATTTGATAAAAACCTATAGGGAACCCAAACCTGTCACTCTACACAACCAATGGGGGCTTCCACCTATTGTAGGACATTATCCGTGTGGACAATGTGCCGCATGTGACACTACTACACCAACTAAAATCTGTGTACTGAATGGAAAACAAATTGTATTCAAACACCATTCTAATTGCCTCACAAAGAATGTCGTCTATTGCATAGAATGCCCATGCAAACTGTTGTACATAGGCAAAACTACCCAAGAAGTGAGGAAAAGAATAATCCAACATCAGTCCCGCATTAGGTGTAAAGTACTAACAGCCCAATTAGTGGAACATTACATACAACAGTCCCATGGTCCTAAAGATATGAAATGGTATGTAATAGAGGTGGTCAAAGGTTCTAAAAGAAGGACCAATGTGGATCGTCTACTTACATTAAAAGAGAACAGATGGATTTGGACCGGAAAGACAGTTGAGTATGGTTTAAACCAATGTGTGGAGTGGCATAATTTGGCAACCCTATAAGGATGTAATGCTTGATTATCTGACCTTATTCTATGCAATCTATAGGAATAGTGAGATTTTAGCGAGCTGTGGGTATTCTTTGACTGGTCCTGGTTGTGATATTCACGCTTTCCGTCACTAATTTTAATTTTAATTTTAATTTTTGTTATTAATTTCTGTTATTGCTTTTGAGGACCTAAAGCCTTGTATTATTGTATAATTGTTCAACTAAGTGTGTCATCTGGTGGTTATCGCACTGTTTAGGGTGATCGCATCCCCTTTTAATATGGGTATTTTAATAGATTACACTCCTTTCTAAGATGGCCGCCACACGCGGTGATTCGAACGCTACCATGTGCGCATGCGCACAGACTCGAGAGTGTGTATTGACGCTCACGAGCGAGGCATACAGACGCCGACGGAGACTTGATTGATACGGTCGCGTCTGTGGAGCTTTCCAAGTAAGTCCCTTGCCCAGAGAGAATCACGGACATGTTAGTTGGCTTCCTAATAGATGATCGTTTAAGTGACTCGATATTTTCGTTTGTTCCCCCCGCAGTTTATATGGTTGGCAGGCTATTTAAAAGCCGAGGTGTGCCCTGGTGCACGTGATTATAAAAAAGACATAAAAGAGTGTCAAGTGGAATCAAGGTGGAGGTAAACTCCATACCTGTTACTGTACTATACGATTGCCTATGGGTTAGAACTACATACTGAATCTGTGCAATGTTTACCTAGGAGTGGTGTCAATTACCCTGAGAAGTAGTGGTGGATTGAGGCTTTGGAAGACATCTTGTCTAGTGAGTATAGAGAAACCTGACATGAGGTGTTAAGGAGTTAAGGGTTGTATATATGTATATATATTTAGTAAGGTTTTTGGACACACTGGGTGTGGTGATGGTATTTTAATGTAAGCAGACGATCAAATATTGGACATAAGTAGCTGGATCCTTTATACTGACTGTGTATATATTGTATATGTTTTTGTAGATTCCATGTGCAACGTTTAGTCCTGAGGATGGTCTCGGTGAAAAGCATACAATAGAGACCGAAACGTCGACGCATATACACCGTTTGGTTCATAATTATCCAAACAAGGATTTGTATATATTATATTGATGGATTAGCTGACTGCATGTACGGGAGCACCCTATGTATATATCTGTATATTACATACTGTACCAACGGTGTACCACACTACAGGAAATGTACAGGAAATTGTAGTGTTGTTTGTGTTGCCTATCATTTGAACTCCTAGAATCTTGTAAAAAATTTAAAGGATCATTTTCTAAACAATATAAAAAATTTGGGAGATACCAGGTTTCTTATGTTTTCTTTTGAAGTAAAGTACTTGTATAAGACTTAATAGAAATTATTGAGATATTGGAAATAATTCCTCATGGAGCCTTCTTCTATTTAACTTGGAGCAGGGAGGCGGCGCTCCTCCGCCTTAGTGGAGGAGCCGCCCCTGCTCCCTACATACATGGTACTCTCACCAAGAGAGGAACTGCTGTGACTCAGGACATCAACAATCCCAAGGAGACGCACCCACATCTGTGACAAATCCTGGCACTGGAATCTCAGAGGTAACATTGTCATGTGGGACACCAATGGAAACATGCTGGGACTGGCATAAAAGAGGGAATTCCTGGCCCAGCTGCAACCCGTGGTAACATGTTGGCACTGGCACATTGGAGATAGTTCTTGGCATAAGAGAGGATAACACAATGCTGGCCCTGACATACTAGAGGTCATTATGACATATATGGGTCACTCATGGTATAAGGATGGCACTAATGTGGAACATTCTCGCATTAGCATATTGTGTGTAATTTTTGGCATAAGCGGGTACGTAAGTACTTCAAAGATCACCAGGTCATTTGATGCCACTCCCTGTGATGTCAGAAAGGTCAAGGGAGGTGTGATGTGCCTTCTTCTACCCTGGCTTTTTGGTGAATCAGTGTCAATGATCTGGGGTGGAGACGTGGCAGCCCTTATAAATTAGCAGACATTCCCAAGGAAAAGAGATGATGCGTAGAAAATGTGGCTAGATTTAGCAAGAGGAGTAGTGCACAGTTACAGAAAGCATGCAAAGGTCTGGTATATCTTAAAATAAAGAGGAACCTCTACAGTTAGTCATACTGATATGTCACAGACAAAGAAACAGCATATCCTAAAAAATGTTTGCTTAATTAACCAGTTTGGTAATTCAGTGTGCATTAGACAGGACTAGTTATTCTCCACTGAGTATCACATAGTAGTTATTAAAAAGATATGATAAATGCCCAGAAATGTTACTCACACAAGTGTACCTTATAAATAAAACAAGGATAGCTGCTTAATGGCCTATCTTTGTCTATAGCAGTTCAGTATCGCTAAATGTACATGTTAATCTTTATTTGAACAGGTAACAGTTCTCGACAATAATGCCCAGAGGTATCTACAATAGGAATTATACTCTGGCTGTATAAACTCACAGATTTTTACTTCATTGTTTCCTTGAATTCATATGCAAACAAAACCTTTTTGTACATCTGTTTCAGACGCATCAATCGTAGATGATGAAAAATTCACATCCGAAATCCATAGGGGATGTCCTTAAAAAAATTGCTCCAAGGATTCTCACAATTGTGGAAACCTGTGTATGCAAACAAACATTGTGATGTGGTTCTAATTATATGGATTGAAATTAATAATAAAGCTTGAAGCAGTGTGAGTAATTTCAATGAGAAAAGATATTAAAATCAAACATCTGGAATCAAGTGCAGAAGGCTATATGTAACCACGATAGCAGAGCATGGAGGGACTAGACCCCGACAGTGGACTGCATGGAAGCATACAGATTTTGGTACCCTGAGCAGAGGATACACCTCAACTGCACATCTTGAAAATGCGAAAAACGGAATAAGCTTTAATCCCTTTACAGCTGAGGCTTTTTCATCCTAGTGCTGAGCCCTTTTTTAGGTCGAGCCTTAAGCAGCGCATGCGTTGCTTGCTCGACTTTTAGTAAGGGGGTTTTCAAAGTGCTACCCACAAGCTTTTCCTGGCCTAAAGCTTGCGTGCATGTGCGCGTGAACGCGAGCAGCCACCATCTGCATTTCTTATCTCATTAAGCCTTGTTTTACAGTTAGGAGCTGTCATGGCTCATTAAGTGCTTTCACACCCAGCGCGCGTGCACACAACTCCCTGCGCCTCTCTCTCCCGCTGCAGCCCCCACCTATGCATTCCGCATAGCCAATGCTTGTTCCCTCCTGCAGCTGCTTTCACTTTTGCTGCCCCTTCCTCTCACCCCTCTCCGCCCTTTGTCATTGGAGTGCGTATTCACATGTCTCTTCTGTTTTTATGTTTTCTTTTGTGTCGCCACTTCTGTTTTACTTAGTGTGCGTGCCTTGTCTCTGTCATTTTCACTATGCCCATCTGTACCTACGTCTCTTTTCTGCTTTGCCCCTCTTTCTCTCCCTTCCACTGCCTCTCTCCATGCCCAGTCTCTGGCACACTCTTTAATGGTCATTTATGGCCATGGCTCAGCCAACCAGAACAAAAAAAAAGGGAGAAACTTTTCGAGCAGTTGAACAGCATTCACAAGCATCAACTTCACACTGCACAAACCAAAACACGCTGGGTCAATACCACGAACACCAAGAATGGCCTCATCTCGAAACCAGGGGCTATTCATATTTCTTGTTTAATGCAGTTGCAGAATTCCAGTTTTTACTCGCCCCTGCGCTGCTTCTTTTTTACCCCATCTCCAGCTGCCTCCATGGTGAGCTCTCCACCGCTCCCTGCTACTTTTACCCTCCTGCCCACACCAAACCTCTGCTCGATTCCATCCAATCCTCATGTTTTTCCCTCCTGCCACACCAAACCTCTGCTCGATTCCATCCAATCCTCATGTTTATATTTGCAGTTGTATATACTTGGAGCATGATCTGAGTCCTTTTACATGAGCACTAGTAATATTACACAGGACCCATTCATTTTTTTTGGGGGGGTATGGAAATGTTAATACATTTCTTTACATGTATTTCTGCACTTATACCTATATGTAACCAGTGTTACCCTGAGACAATGCCCCTGGGGAACTCATGCGCTAGCTTGGATGCCCCATGAGTCGGTCTTTCAGAGGGTATGGCAACACAGCTTTCTAAATGGCCTGAACGATAATATACCATGGGCGAGTGTACTCTAACATTTGACTCTCCTAAGCACCCTCATAAGACTCTAAACCCACTGGTGTACATCCTGTTTACCATGGTCCTAATATACCCCATGTTGAATGATTGACTCTTTCGGAATTTCCCTGTATGAGATCATATACCCCTTGGTGCTGAACCAGCCCTCTCTCTTTAGCAAGGAGAATATCTGGTGTGATTTATATTTCACTTGTTTCGAATTAACACCCCACTTCGACCATAAGAGTGTAAATATGAACAACTTCCTTGCGATATTTTTCACCACAATTACCAGTTAAACCGCCCTCTGAACCTGTCTAGAATTTCCTAACAGCTTCTAATGTCAAACCCACTTTGGATTGAAACGCCACGAAACGCTATTACGTTTCCATGACAATTCCCCCCCCACGCCTCCCCCCCTTTTGCCTAGACGTTCCTACCAATGGAGCACCTTGAAACGCTACTCCGTTTCTATGACTACCCTCCGGCACCAAATGGGCTTCCATAGTTACCCCTTAAGTCGCGTGACGTCATTACGCCACGAAAACCACACCCACTCTAACTCCGATGGCGGCCGCCTTTACCTTTGGCTCCGCATTTGGCTCTTGACGGGCGTATGGAGGGGCGCAATAGGTATACGGCTGTAGACTGACCACTGAAACTGTAAGTAGGTCCTGGCTATGTGAAAATGAAACGCGTCCGTTTCAACTTGCCTAATTCGAGCAAGCAGTTTGGTGCTGATGGAAATTTCACCAGGTACTCTGCTGATCCATTTTACTTTCCGTTTACAGAATACGTTTCCTGTACTGTGGCCTCCCTTCCCTCTAAACCCGTGCAGTAAATTAACCCCTAAAAAGGAGTAAGCACGTTTTATTCCTAAATATGTGTTATGTATTATGTCTGTACTGTATTGTCTATTTGGATCAAGTTGTACCTTTAGCACGTCGGTAATCCCTGGCACCATTAGGATATGAGTACTACTTAGGCACGCACTTTTCAGCCTAAGCAATCAAGCGATAAATAGATTACGCTCGTTCACCTTCACACTCATATTGATAGGTGTGTCTAGAAACAATCCTAGTCTCACTGAAAAACAATACTCGATCACCGCACTTGAGTAGTTCGCATTAAATGGATGTGGGATGATTCACAGAAAGAGCAGATTCCGTCACTTCACTACGTTGCAGGCATGTAACTAGTTTTGATGACTTATACTTTCGCTTTCTTTACAGGTTTTTCTGCTTTTTAATGTAATCACTTTTGGGTTACCTTTTCTCGCCCTATAACATTTTTTGTTATCAGGGAACAAAGGATTGCAGGTATGGCAGGGTGTTAGTGTACCCTGACCACCCAACTCCTTTATTGGTCCTGAAGAAAAACCGGCAATTTCCAAGCGGTTTGAAACATGTAGACCTCACACATATATCACAGATACATTTGGTCATAATAAAACCTTTACTGTATCGACACACACTGTTTTTATTATTGTCCAGTAGTCTTAGAATAAATAATTTTTGTATAAGCCATACCAGGACAATTTTTAACTCACTGATTTCTTTTTCTACATGCATCACTCACATACCCGCTCCACTGTATCTCAGGTGTCGCAGCACACCTTGGCGGCATTCGGCTGTCAAGGTGGCCCCGATGATGAAGCATGTCACCGACCAGGTCGGTGAGTGAGGGGTTTATTAAAAACAAAGAAGGACTTCTTCCTTTTTCCTCATTAGAATTCATCCCACCGATATCGCTTTTCAGCCTTATCTTTGGTGGTACTCCTCCTTTTTGTTATATTAGTTAACACAGCTTTGGCAACACAGAAGGTGTCTTGCCACAAAGCTCCATGCCCTTGCATTGATATTGCAACCCCATACCACGTGTTGCAATTATTTGATTTAGGCGCTTAATTTGACCTTGCATCAGCAAGCATCGGTTACAGCTACACAGATGTTTCCCTCAGACAGCCAGGCTATCAATCCAGCTAGGCTGAAGGAAGCCTCCTGAAAGCATGTACAGCACAGCTAAAAACATTGACAAAGCAAATAGATCTCACATCGATGAGACCTATAGTCTTTGCCAATGCTTGTTTCTTAAGATAGGGACTAAATGTCTGTTATGTGTACAGGGTTGCTGTGGTGGGGAAGGGATGAGCATGGGCGTCATTTGGGAGTCGCTGCTGCGACCCCTGGCATACCCCTTGTGACCCCGGCACTGCTTTGCAACCCCTGCAACATCATCACTCAGCACCACCACAGCATCACTCAGCACCACCACAGCATCACTCAGGGCCACCACAGCATCACTCAGAGCCACCACAGCATCACTCAACGACACCACAGCATCACTCAACGACACCACAGCATCACTCAGCGCCACCACAGCATCACTCAGTGCCACAACAATATCACTCAGCACCACCAAAGCATCACTCAGCACCACATCAGTATCACTGAGCATTGCCTTTGCACTAGTACACCACCACATCATCGTTCAGCAAGACCTGAGTATCAATCATGTAGTTCCGTGAGTTTTTGGGTCTGGTTCGGTGGTTCCGAACCCGTTCAAATAAGGTCGTCGGAAATAGACGATTCTGGTGTCAGCAGACCGCAAATGACGAGTGCAGTGTGTCTGAGTGTTTTCGTATGAATCGATCTAAGAGAACACTCTGTATTCAAGGATTTAGTTTGAACCCTCGGGTTCCATTTTGTGTACGGCAGCCATATTGTATGGTTGCCCTCACATAGGCCCTGACTGCGGCCGAACGAATCCTTGAGACACTTATGCCTTGGCTGACTTCTGAATGACCTGGCCGAACTGACTCCTTGCCCAAGGCTGACCTCGCTGAGCCAGTTCCTTGTTAACCAGCTGGTCAGATAAAGATCAAAGAGTAGGACGTGCCCGAGTTTATGGTACACTGCTCCCACCTTTCTATCTCACTTCCAATCTGTGTCTGCCTTTCCTTTACGACATAATCATTGATTTGGGTTGAGGGTTTTATGATGGGTTTGTCCGGCCTGATCCGACAAGAAATTTGAAATGTGCTTGGTCATTTCTGGTGGGCTGGACAACGGAAAGTAGGATTGTCCTCATACGCTACTTTTAAATTGTCACACTGTCATTAGTTAATTTGTATGAACTCGATGCTAATTTTAAATGTTGCCTGAGGCTTGATTTTTGGCATAAAAGACCATGCTCCGCTCATTGAATTTGTGCAGTCTCTAGCGAACCACCCGTGTGTGCTTCGTAGATCTCTGTTCCTAGTTGCAGCCAATAAACTTTGGTCTTTGACGTCATCAAGAAGTGTCCCAGGTCTCTGTTTGCCAAGACAGGGGAACTCGAAGGCATCGGGCGTTTTCCCCGACGCCGCTGGGTTCTAAAAACCCGGTCCTTCAGTTGGCGCCCACCGTGGGGCGACTTCAGCGGTACCGGTCCAAGCCCGAAGATCGTGAGAAGCTTTGTGTGAAAATTCTGGAGGAAGGCCTACCACTTCATTGACCCCTGTATGTCGGCGTGATCCAAAAGTCTTTGCTGTGAGGTTTCCCGCTTTCCGATGGCTATGAAGGACTGCTACCCTGACTGTCGCCCTGTTTTGGAGCCTTAGACGTTTGTAGAGCGAGACGATTGACGGGTCTTCTGGTGACGCCATCGACATTTCAGTTAAGTATGAGTGGAGCGTCTCCTAGTCCTTAGTTTGTTTTGGTATCCCTTTAGTGGATCGCTTTGATTTGGTCCCTGCAGGCCCCAAAGCCAAGGGACTCGTGTATTCACGAGACTATCGTTTTGATATTTCCCTTGTTGTTTGAAGCTAGACTAGTGAGCAAGATGCCTGGTCTTAGCAGACTTGGAAAGATATTTGGTTGTGGTTGTTCTAAGGATTCCCAGTTAGAGGATTCGTGTCCGGTTCCTCCAATTGGAACTCCTACATATGAATTATATGTGAAGCATGGTGTGGGCCCTATTAGTTATAATGAGATCTGGGTGAAGTATACGAGGAAAGACGGTGTCCTACAGTGGCCCCGTTACAGTAGTTTTGAGGGTGAGATTTTAGATAATCTTGAAGCAAAGCTGTTCAAGAAGAAAGCCCGGCCGGCAATGTTTGACTCTTTCCGCATATGGCGCAAAGAAGCCAAACAGAAAGAAATTAAATTAGCGAAGAAGAATAAACGAGAACGAGGTATGTCAATGGTACAAGCTGCTGTTGCATTTAGGGATAATGAGGAAGAGCAAGAAAACGAAAAGATGCTTAGAGCAAGGAAGTGGGCGGTAGATAGATGCTACCCAGTTTTACCGCCTAAAGAACAGGAAGACAAGAAAGATCTTGCCAAAGATCCTTTAATGTCGCATCTATTGAGTTCGCCACCCCCTTATGCACAGAGTGCTACGGCACCACCGCCACCAGTTGTGGCTGTGCAACATCCAGTTGTTGTACCACCTGCGATTCCTCCACAGCCAGCTCCTTTTCCGTTGGCTACTGTTCCTTTGGCGCAGCCTCCTCAGGGGCCGCCAACTTTGCCTCCCCCTTTGTCTGCTACTCCTACGCTTGTCCTTAATACTCCTTCCGTTCCGACTTTGGATTCTTCTACTATTGTTCCGTCTTCCCTTATTCTTCCATCTTCTCCTTCTACTAGGCAGCAAATGACTTCTGCTGTTTCTGGTTTCCTTTTTCCTTTGTTGGGTCAATTGGGTGTGTCTCCAGTGCATGAGGAAAGACAATCACGTAGTCAGTTGCCTGATACAGATGAGCGTGTAGTGTTGGATCACATGGCACGTAGATGGGTTACGTATACCTCCCAGTATGATCTTGAGGGTATTATGGATGTTTTTCGACAATGGAAAGCACCGAAGCAACGATATGTTTTCGAAATGATGTGTGTGTTTCTCCATGAACAGTGGATGGACGAAGTGGGTAAAGCGCCTGAATAATTATATCGAGTGCGTTCCGAGTTTGCGAAAGGGACGATTGTGAGTCTTCTTGACATTGAGAGAGCGGTGTCGACGTTGTTGTCGTTTCGTAATAATGCTCCTTCTGAGCGATTGTTTGAGTCTGATTCGTCAGTTAGGAGAAAAGCGCGTCAATATCCGATGCGTGAGGTTCCTCCAGTTTGGAGACCTGCTGACGCAACAGCTCTGACACCTGTTGTCACGCACTTTCAGCGAGTATGGATACATGTTCCTTGGAAGCGGGCTGAAGTTTTAGCACTTAAGCAGACTTTACCTGATCCGCGCAAAAATCCGGCGGGATATTATAAAGAGCTCACTCAAACTGTGGGTTCGTGCGTCATGAATTTAGCGGACATAGACATGTTGTTTGGTAACGTTGTTCCACAGCCTATCTGGAATATGATTCGACATACGGATCATGATAATGAATTGGGTGATACATGGGTTAATCTTGTTGCTGCAAATGATAGACAAGTTGGAGGTGCTAAGCCTGAAGATCTTATTACTGAACTTCCTGGTAGGATAATTACCTATATGAAGACTTTGATGCCCGAAGTGCATGTTAATTGGGACAAGTTGTCTGCATGTAAGCAGAAGAAAGACGAGACTGTGTCTGATTTCTTCACGCGGTTTGAAGAAACTTTTGTAGATCATAGTGGTCAGGATATGGCTACCGAGGGTGGTCAGAGAGTGTTCGTTGACAAATTTGTGCATAATTTGCTTCCCAAGTTGTGCACTAAGTTGAAGGATTCCGAGAGTGCTTGGGCCGTTTCCACGTCAGCACAGATTTTAGCTAGGGCCCAGTACTATGAAAATAGGCGCAAAGATGAATTAGAGAAAGCGGATAAGAAGACTAAGGAATTGAAGACTAAAACTCTTCTACAACAAGCGTATCCACCCCGTACTAATAGTCAGCGTGATTATCAGCAGAATCAGCAATATTCGAGAAACTCGCAAAGAAACGAGTTTTCTCAGCAGCGTTTCCCGTATGGGCCTAATCAGTGTGCGTATTGCAAAGAAGAGGGTCATTTCAAGAATAGTTGTCCAGTTTTGTTACAGCGCACAAATGGTGTTTTTGGTGTTAGAGGTCGAGGTGCTCAACAAGTGCCTAGAGGTAGAGGTCGCGGATAGAACGTACGTCCTTTGCCTCCACAGAACTCGATGGATAGTTTTGATCAGCAGCAAGGTTCGTCTGGTAGGACAGCACAGTACTACATGGATGATTACTATGTTGAAGGTGACGAAGTGAACGGTAATGATTGTTAGGACAGCCATGGACAAAGAGAGGGAGTTGTTTCAGTTCCATTAGATCAGAGTGGACCCTATGTTGAAGCGATTGCATCAGGTGTGTCAGAACCTTTTCTGCTAGATACTGGTGCTACAAAGAGTTCTATTATTTATTTTATTTTATATTCTTATATAGCGCCTGAATAGACCCCCGAAGGGGTATCTCCGCGCTTTGCCAGTAAGAACATAACTCCAGATGGTCCGTAGTCAGAGAGGATGGTGCAATTTATCAGGGAAAGATCAGTTGCTGGAAAATAGGTGTGTTTTTAAGATCTTTCGGAAAGTCAGATGGCTGGTGGGTGATCTCACCTCGAGAGGTAGAGAATTCCAGAGCCTTGGTCCAATGTGGGCCAGCGCTCGGCCTCCTTGTCTGGACTTCTTTATTCTAGGCACCTGCAGAAACTGCAGGTTACCAGAGCGCAGGGATCGCCCAGGGGCGTATGGCTGAAAGATTTTGGCCAGATATTTTGGACCTTCACCTATCACACTTTTATGAATAGTGCATAGGGTCTTAAACTGCGCTCGCTTCTTCACTGGTAACCAATGGAGTCTAATCAGCAGAGGGCGAGAGGGAGTCCTAGGGGGAACATTAAGGACTGTCCTTGCTGCCGTATTTTGTATTGCCGTATTATGCACTCTAAACTCCCTGGCACACCTTTGTCTGGCTTTGATAACGTTTCTGTAGGTTTTTCTGGCGCCCCCGTTACTAATCCGATTTCTGCTCCATTGTCTCTTTCTGTTGGACCGTGTAAGATCGAAGCACCCCTTCTTTTGACTACCGGTTGTAATGAGAATTTGTTGGGTTTGGATTTACTGAAGAGATTGTATGCGACACTGTATTGTTCTCCGTCAGGAGTACATCTTACCTTGGGTGAGAGAGTGATCTCTCCAATGTACCTGTCGAAAGATAGTCTTCCATCTGAATTATCTTCTTTACCAGATTCATTGTGGGCTACTGGTCCGAATGATGTAGGCCTACTGGACATTCCCCCATATGTTGTGACACTGAAGGTGAATGCTAAGTTACTGCGCATTCCACAGTACCGTATCTCGAGTGATGGTGAGCGTGCACTTTTAGCGATTATTTATGATCTGATCGAAAAGGGTGTGATTGAGGAAGCGAGAGGTAATGTGTGCAATAGTCCTGTTTTACCTGTTTTGAAGAGAACTGATTCTTCACAGCTTCCTGTATATAGGTTTGTCATTGATCTTCGCGAAGTGAACAAGATTGTTGTTCCGCAATTTCCTGTTGTGCCTGATATTACAGCTTTGTTGACTCTGACTTCGGCTACAGCCACATGGTTTTCGGTGATTGACTTGAAGAATGCTTTCTTCAGTATCCCGATTGCCATAGAGAGTAGGGATATCTTTGGATTCTCTTAAGGAGGACGCAGTTTCCGCTTTAAGCGCGCTCCTCAAGGCTATTGCGAGAGTCCATCGATCTATAGCCAAGCTTTGAAAACACAACTTGATTTGTTGGTTTTACCTGATGGTGCAGCCCTTATTCAGTACGTTGATGATTTGCTAGTGGCTGCTGATACTGCAGATGTTTGTAGGGAAGCCAATTTGTCATTACTATGCCACTTGTCTGATTGTCATCACAAAGTTTCTCTCTCCAAGTTGCAATATTGTCGACAAGAAGTAACCTACTTAGGTCACCTCTTATCGAAGGAGGGAAGGAAACTGACCCCAGAGAGAATTCAAGCTATTGTGAAAATGAGTGTTCCTAAGACACAGAGAGAAGTACGTGCGTTTTGGGGTATTACGTCGTACTGTAGACAGTGGATTCCTAATTTTTCTTTGTTAGCAAAGCCTTTGATAGCACTTACTGTTAAGGATACTCCACATCCTATTCCTTGGACTGACGAATGTCAAAAAAGCTTTTCAGAATTACGCAATGCGTTGTGTTCGGCTCCTGTGTTGGGTACTCCCGACTACAGTAAGCCTTTCACACTGTATGTCCACGAGAGAGAGGGATGTGCATTGTCAGTCTTGACTCAGCAGTTTGGCGATAAGCAACGCCCATGTGCTTACTTTTCGTCGACTTTAGATCCTGTAGCTAGAGCGTTGCCGAGTTACTTGAGAGCCACAGCGGCAGCAGCTGTTTCAATCCGACAGTCTGCTGGTTTAGTTATGGATAACACGTTAGTGGTCATGGTTCCACATGCAGTGGATACCTTGTTGAACCGTACGAAGACACAGCATTTAACTAGTGCTCGGTTGTCGGGTTATGAGTTGACATTGTTAGTGAGTCATGTGCATATTAAACGATGCAACACGTTGAATCCAGCTACGTTGTTGCCAATTTCAGTTGAGATAGATAATAGTGAAGAACAGCATGACTGTTTTCTGAGAACTGAAGAAGAAACGAAAGGGAGAATAGACCTAAAAGACACTCCTCTTCCTGAGTGTGATGGTACTTTGTGGGTTGATGGTTCGTGTTTTAAGTTGCCGAATGGTGATACGACTGCGGCTTATGCTGTTACGACTTTGCATATGATTGTCGAAGGTGCACGTATTCCACATAATTCAGCACAAGCAGCAGAATTGATCGCATTAAGGAGAGCATGTGTGTTGGCGAAAGGAAAACGAGTGAATGTGTATACTGATAGCCAATATGCCTTTGGCGTGGCTCATAGCTTTGGACGTTTGTGGCGTGAACGTGGGTTTCTGACTTCGCATGGGACGAAGATCCAGCATGGACAGTTGGTGAATGAACTTCTTGAATCTCTTACTTTACCATCACAAGTAGCGATCGTGAAATGCAGTGCCCATAAGAAAGTTACGGATGATGTTGGTCGCAGAAATGTGTTTGCGGATGAAGTTGCGAAAGACACTGCGAGAAATGTGATGAGGCGAATGTATGTTGTGGGTCCGGCGAGATGGGTTCCAGAGAAGAGTATGTGTGAAGATACGATTGAGAGTGTGAAATCCATTCAAGCTAAGCTACAGAGAAAGAGTTGAATGAATGGAGAGAAAGCAAGGGTAGATTGGATTTGAATGGTTGTTGGACTGATTTGCCTGAGCATCAAAGATGATTGTTGCCTAACGCGTATGTGCTTCCGGTTGTTACAATGGCTCATGGAATGGCACATATCAGCGTGAAAGGGATTTGTAAGTTGTTGGCTCCAGTTTGGCAGAATGCAGGAATTCCAAAATGTGCAGAGAACTTGGTTAAGAACTGTATGGTGTGCCTGATGTACAATCCTGGTAAGGGAACTCCAACACCAGCTGGTCATTTTGCTCCTCCTACCTATCCGTTCGAGGCTTTGCAGCTAGATTTTATCCACATGGAAAGATGCAACAACTTGAAATATGTTCTAGTGGTTGTTTGCTCTTTTTCTAGATGGGTTGAAGCTTATCCCCTTAAGGACAATACTGCCTTGTCCACAGCGAAAGTTTTGATAAAAGAGTTTTTCCCTAGATTCGGAATGCCGAGAATTATCTGGAGAGACAATGGGAGTGAATTTGTGGGTCAAGTCATGAAGAGAGTGTGTGAGGGACTAGGAATTCGGCAGAAGTTCCACGCTGCAAATCACCCCCAATCAGCTGGATTAGTTGAGTGCTATAACGGCACTCTTAAATTAAAATTGGCCAAAATCCAAGCGAGCACTGGTCTACAGTGGCCAGATGCTTTGCCTTTAGCGCTTCTGTCAACAAGAATGACTGTGCATTCAAGAATGGGTCTGAGCCCTTATGAAGTGGTCTTTGGCCGCCCAGCGAATATTTGGGGTGTGCCAAGACCAACTAGATTTAGTGAGATCGAACATCCTGTGTTGCTTGACTATTTGCACGAACTGACGACTAAATTGCGTGTCTTACACCAACAGGTACATGAGAGCCTACCACAAGCTTCAGAAGATCCAGGCCACGCTATTGAACCTGGAAGTTGGGTCCTTATCAAGAATTTTCAGCGGAGCAAGAACGATCAGCCCCACTGGACGTGACCCTTTCAAGTCCTCTTGTCTACACGATCTGCAATACGAGTACAAGGTAAAAAGAAACTGGATTCACAGTGTACACTGTAAGCGAGCACCTTTGCCCTTACTATACAATAAGTGGGTCCAGGAGGGACTTCCAGATTCTGAAACCGACATTGTTCCACGATTTTTGCCATTCAGTGATGCTAGTCTGACTGGTATGAACTCTGAGAGACAAATTGATGATCTTTTACAAGAAGCAGTGCTTCCTTTGAATCGCTTGAACACTGCTGAGCCTGATTTGCTGTTTAAAGATCAAGAATTGCCTGGAAGAAGCCGCTATAATTTGCGACCGAGAGTCATGGACAAATAAAGCGCAAATAAAGTTTTTATTATTTTTTTGTTTGCAGGTTAACTCTCCACCGAGGATCTACTCATTTTTGTTTTTCGAACCGCCATCCGGGTTCAGCTGTAGGGTCGCGGTTGCCGAAAGTCTTTGGAGTGCAAGCCTGAGACACTAGGTCGAGGGTTCTGGTTGGCCTAAGGGAGTTGCCCTGGGTTGACAGAGGCATTCCTTAGCATAGAACACCCTACCATCGCGAGCAGCATATTTAGTTTAGGATGGATTTCTTCGAGTTGGAGAGACCTGCAAGCACAATAATTTTTAGAAAGAAGATATGCAAATTGATCACAACGAAACAATTTATAATACCGTGTTTGTTTTTGCTATTGAGTTTAATGATATTCATAATTGGTTATGTGACATTCTCTTTTAAAGTAGCGTTTAATCCCACTGTGCAACCTACACCTCCACCTACTATTTCTTCTCATTCTTTTCACCCTTTGCCTAAACATGAGGTAGTTAGATGATTGGAATTTGCCAATAATTCCTTTATTCAACTTTTGCACCAACACCAGTTAGTGATGAACACGACAAACTGTTGGATCTGTGGTCTAATGCCCCATACGACCGATAAGGGTTTTCCGTATTTAGTTTTGCCCTTCAGTTTAAATGGTTCAATTTGGGCTTATAGAACAATGTTTATTTATGCCCATAGTGTTTATCCCCTACGTTCACCGAAAGACAACCCAAAGAATAGTGCTGTTGCAAGAGGCATAGTCGATATGGTTAAAGGGACTAATGCCGTCGAAACTATTCCGATAGACGAGAAACAACCCTATAGTGGATGGGATATTACTGGATATGGAGTTAGTCTGAGTGTTAACCAGCGAGCGAAGAGTTCTCCACCAATTTGGATAGTGCCCCATCAGGGTCGCTATTGTCTGCAGGGTAATGGCAAGAATCCAAGAGCTCAGTTAGGGAAGAGTGTTTGTACGGATGTATGTATGTATGTATGTATGTATGTATGTATTTTAATGCTTGTTAAGCGCAGCTGTCACCCAGCGGGTATCCTGGCGCTGAGATCAGTTCCACCATCAATTCTACAAATTATTCTGCTCTAGGGAAGAGAAAGGTTTTAAGGTCCTTTTTGAATAAAATCAAATTTTGACTGCTCCTCAGTGTTAGAGGTAGAGTGTTCCACATTGTGGCGGCCGTGAAACTAAAGGCGCGGCCGCCCATTCTCACTCTGTTTATTCTAGGGACTTTCACTAGGAACGCTGAGGCGGATCTCAGAGGTCTGGCAGCCTGATACCACAAAAAAAGATTTTGCAATGGTATTGGTCCTTGACCATGCAGTGCTCCAAAAACCAGGCACATAGCCTTATAGGAGATCCTCTGCTGGACCGGCAGCCAGTGTAAGATTGCCAGAGCTCCCGCAGAAGACGCCGAGCGAGGTAGGGATAGGGCTAGTTTAGCCGCCATGTTTTGAACCCTCTGCTCTCAGTCTTCCCCAGCATTTTAGCTGCTAAGGGTACCTATTTTGTTTGCCACAACAAAGCATATACATGGTTTCCCCCTGACTTTTCGGGCACATGTTTTGTTTCTTTCCTGTTGCCTCCCACTTTTACAGCTGCGGCAGATTACCATAAGACGAGAGTTGCTAGAGGTGTCTTTAGTCAAGAAGACACTGCAGGGCAAGAGTTGGGAGATTTCTTTAAGGGTTTTCTGCCATTTTTGGGACCGATGGCTAACAGCAGGAATATTCGCCAGTTGACGAGAGTGGTTGAGTCCACCATAGTCGAAACTGCCGGTGCCCTTGGGAACTTGACTGCTGAGCTCCAGTCGGATAGACTCATGACACTCCAAAATAGAGTTGCCCTTGATGTCATACTAGCAGATCGAGGTGGAGTTTGTAAACTGATTCAATCAAGCTGCTGCGTTTTCATTCCAGACAACGCTCCGTCAGTTTTCCAGGCCATTTCCAAGCTACATAAGATCTCCGATTCTGTCCATCCATTTGGACAAAAGAGATTGGTCATTGATGGAATGGTTATGGGGATTGATATCCACTTGGGGTTGGAAGATTCTGATGGTCATTGGGATGGTCTTAGCTATCCTTTTCATGTTCTGTCTCTGTGTGCAGTGTGCTCCTGCTATTTGTGGCCTCTGTGCTACTTCGTGTGCAAGGAGACCTGTCCAAAGAGAGGTACTAAGTAATAGGATGATGCTACAGGAACATATCGATGATCTGATGAATATAGATCCGGATTCAGATTAACATGGGTTTGGGTCTGTTGCCTATGTAAGGGCAAAAGGAGGGTCTGTAGTTCAGTGGGTTTTTGGGTCTGGTTCGGTGGTTCCGAACCCGTTCAAATAAGGTCGTCGGAAATAGACGATTCTGGTGTCAGCAGACCGCAAATGACGAGTGTAGTGTGTTTGAGTGTTTTTGTATGAATCGATCTAAGAGAACACTCTGTATTCAAGGATTTAGTTTGAACCCTCAGGTTCCATTTTGTGTGCGGGAGCCATTTTGTAGGGTTGCCCTCACATAGGCCCTGACAGCAGCCAAAAGTAACCAGAGCCTACAACTGAGCTGCACCTTACAATGGTATTTCATTTAGTACTGAGTTTAGTCCAATTCATATGGCAACATATAAAAACTGAAAAATGTGTATGAAGGTAGCCTATGTATTTCTACAATGTACACCAGACACTGAGCTTTGGAGTAGAGGTTATTTGTACATAACTGAAGTTGTGGGTACCCATACTAACATGTGATTCAGAGGTTGTTTAGCAAAATGTTTTCTTTTTTGCATGCTGGCTACATTTGAAAGGTACAAAGACAGATAAATCCAATTGTTGATAACAGATGTTAAACTGTGTGTCAATATGTCTCCCAATGAAAAAGAGCACTGCACTTGTGTGACAGGGTCTATCACCTGCGACACAAAACATCATAAAACAACACCTGGTGACATCATATTTCACCCAGCAGAATCCATGCTTTCTTTACAATGTATGTACCTGCAGATTTGTGGCTTTACCTCACAAGAAACACTTGGCTTCTTTTACACCTTCACCAGCAAGATTTTTAAGGTATTTGAAAGTCTTCCTGTTATTTGTTTTTTCGAGTGCATCAATGACATCATCAAATATCTCTATCCAAACAGTCCATCTGTAGCAAATATTCTGCTTTTTGGCGGTATTGAATGGTGGTGGTGGTTTCATGAAGGTGGCAACATTGTAACTAGGGTTGGCAGCAAACTTCACTCTGGCAGCAGAGTTCACAGATTTTTGCCAACTCTGCGCTCCACTTGGAGCATGAAGTTCGACAAAAACTCTGCAGCTGCAGCGCCGGAGGGACTCAGCAGCGGATAACTCATATCTAGGAGTTTCCAGGACGGATTTGTGATCTTTGAACACGCCGTCTTTTGATGCTCGATGGTACGATGACCATTTTCGAGCATAAGGTCCTCATATGATAAAATGGAGGATTGAGAATAGAGACCCAACTATTTGCCCTGACGAAGTTGCCAATGACAAGGCAACGAAACATGTCGGTCCAGTCATAAAAATGAATGGTATTTATTCAACCATTTTTTAATGGTGAAGTTTGGCAGCACCAGAATAAAATCGACTCAGCCAGCCAAACCTCACGTTTTTATATTTGTTGGTTGTTGGGTGTAGGTACTTGTTATTATTTTCTAAAGCACTTTTTCTGTCCTACTAGGTAGTGTATTTGTACACTCCTTGTCTGTCTCTTTCTCTATTCTTTCTTGTGCATATTCTTTCTGCACTGGTTTCATCCTCCTAGAAAGGAAAGTAACCGATGATGAGAAGTGGGTATACCGGTGATTAACAAACCGGGAACCCCCTCGGGTGTTACGTCCGTGAGGTACTTTCCTTGCCTTCCCACATATTTTCTTTATGTGGGTGAATCTGTACACCTCTATTTTCATATCTTAAGGCATGTCCGGACCTGTAACACAACACTGGTTAAATTAAATTTTTTCTTGGTGAGCCAATATGAGGTGTGGCCCCAATAGTTACAGAGTTTGAGATCCAAATCATGCAAGCTGAATAGGGCTTTTTGTTTCATAGCAAACTTCACTCTGCTAGCAGAGTTCACAGATTTTTGCCAACTCTGCGCTCCACTTGGAGCATGAAGTTCGACAAAAACTCTGCGGCTGCAGCGTAACGGAGTTTACCGGAGCTCACCCCAAGCAAAGAAGAATAAGATGGTGAGTGACTCTGAAGATGGGAGCGGCTACCGACGGGAAAAAGGTTCACTTTCCGGGCTGCTGCCTCCTGTCTCTTTCTTACTAACAGCGCCCACTTCCCCACTGATGGCACTGTGGGTTGGTATAAATCATTAAAAGAGAGATGGTGGAAGAGGGTGCTGATGGGTTTCCTGAGGGGCAGACGCACAGCAATGTCAGTCAGGCACACGCATATCATGTTGTACTGCAGCTTCTGTTGTCCCTGCCCCCGGCAGCAGGGCCAGGAGCTTCAGCGGGTCCTCTTGTCTATGCACTCAAGAAGCATGGTAACCACAAAAGAATAAAAGATGCCTTTGGTTGGGCGGTCTAATTGTTTCAGTGCTTTGTAACGCTACTGCAAGACTACGATTCCCTGCAGGCCCTGCTTGATAATCCGGTGTCGGTACATACGGCATGCATTTCTGGTCGCCTGGCGGTGCAGAGGCTGGTGATGCTGCTGAGTTGAGTCAGATGGCGGACGTGGCAGTAGTGGAGTTTCAGCGGGCACATAGGTAATTCCAAATGCTCACCTTGTTACCGTTGCCTTAGTTGAGTATCTTCATAGACTCATGTTCTCTGAGCAGTTGATTTTAATAGGCAGCTAAACAGCGAATCGAGTAGGCTATTTTTATTTGCTTGTTGCATAAATTGCAGATCATGTGTCTTGACGCTACACTCCAACATCATATCGGCTCTTAATAGATTTTACAACTCCTATTATGTGTCGCGAGCTCCCTAAAGTTACCCCAGTAGACTACGAAGTGCAGCACAAGACCTCATAGAAAGCGATGTACCTTCTCAATCCCACATCCGGTTTTACGCTATAGATGTGACATTTCTTGGACCGGACGGCATCATTCTGCCACATGCGGAACTCCGCAGAGTCTCACAGAGTTTTCAGATAACTCAGTGGAATTCCACAGAGTAGAATTCCGCCAAACCCTTAATTTTAACCTTTTATGGGAGTGGCTGACATTGAGGGTGGAGTTCTCTCCAGTACTGTCTGTTGTCCATTAGGGCAGACTTCATCCATACTACCTCTAAGGCTCATTAATGTGCTGGCCTCTGGGTCATCTTGGACAGTCTCAGCAACTGTGACCTCTGTCTTGGTCTCCAATGGAGCCCTTCACCTTTCTGAAGACGTGTGGAGTTGTGCTGAGCTGCCGTCATCCGGCAGCTTTGGTGGTGTGCCCCTTCAGGTAATGGGCAGCTCGGTAACACAACCCCTGTGCTTCTGCTTGGGTCTCTTTGCCCATCACTGAGGTTGTGGAGCTCTGGAAAGTACAACAACAATATGCTTTGTAATCAATTGTTCTGCCAGTTACAGTGGTTCATGAAATTCATACTCGGACATATGTGAAAACTAGACTCCCGGGAGTGTGCAGGGTGATGCCACTTGCATGGTTCTAATGATATTTTCTCACCCAGAAGCCCTTGCAAACCTCAAATTGTGCCTAAAAAACACATTTTCCTCACATTTTTGAGAGAAAAAGCCTTGAAATTTGGGAAGGTCCACCAATTTTGACCACCCAGTATTTACCCACATCTTCTGATAAAAATGGTACCTCACTTTTGTGAGTAGGCCTTCTGCCAGTGATAGGAAAGGGCTCAAAATGCCACATGGACAGAACACATTTTTCCACCAAAAAACCTACCCTTTTTCGCAATCTTAGTGGCTGCAGAATTTGGGCTATAGTTCAGCCCACACCCAGGGAAACCTACCAAGCTACAACATTTCTGAAAATTAGACACCTGTGGGAGTGCATGGTGGTGTGACTTGCATGGTTTTTTTTGCCCAAGAAGACCTTGCGTACTTCAGCTCACATTTCTGTGAGGGAAAGTTCTTGAATCTATGGGGTCCCAAAATGTCCTAGCACTCAGCATTCTCCCAAGTCTCCTAATAAAAATAGTACCTTATTTGGGTGCATGGGCCTAACTGCCATGGACAGGGGAAACGGTCCAAAACACAACATGAACAGATCACATTTTTCCTCTCAAAATCAAATCCTTTTTGGCAACTTGGCTGACTGTGAAATTTGGGCCCTAGTTTAGCTGGCATCTAGGGAAATCTATCAAAGCTGCACATTTCTGAAAACTAGAAACCAGGAGGAGTCCATCGTGGTGTGCCCCATATGGATCCCATGACATTTTCTTACACACAATGTCCTGCAGACCACGAACTTCGGCTAAAACACACACATTTTCCTCACATTTCTGACTCAGAATATTCTGCAATCTGAAGGAAGTCACACATTTCCTTCCACACAGTGTTCCCCTAGGTCGCCTGATAAAAATGGTACCTCACATGTGTGGGTGGACTGAATGTCTGTGACAGGAAAGGGTTCAAAACGCAACATGGACAGATCAAATATTTTCTTACACATCTGAGCCTTTATTAACTACATGGTTAACATTGGATTTTTGGGCTCTAGCTCAAATGGCACCCAGGTAAACATAGCAAACTCCCAGATTTCTGAAAATTAGACACCTGGGGAGTCCAGAATGGTATGCCTTGCGTGGATCTCATTACATTTAATGTTTACCCACAATGCCCAGCAAACCTCAAACTTTGACTATTATATTTTCCTCGCATTTCTGTGAGGGAAAGTTATGGACTCTGTGGGGAGCCACAAATATTCTACTACTCAACCCAATCCAAGTCTCCCGATACAAATGACACCTCACTTATGTGGGTAAGCTGTAATATTCTTACTAGCTCCACACTGCTTTGTGAGTTGTTGTTGTGGAAAGGTGGTGGGCTAAGGTTCTATGGAATGCAGGTGGTTTTGAAGTTAAAAGGCGGTTGATGGGGCAGGGGAGTGGACAGTTTATGCCTGAGGCTCGGGATGGTTTATGTCTCTGTTATCTTCAATAAAAGGATTGCTACTCCCATCACTGGCTCCTGCGTCCATTACCACATAATTATTGCGGCAACGAGAGTCGAAACCACCCCACCTGTGTAAGCCTACATATACCTACATAGTCTTCGGGACTGGCATCAACATGTTTGATGAACAGAGAGATTTGGCCCAAGGAAAGTCGCACTGAACCTGGATGGGAGCCTACAGCATGAAAGAGTCTGAAATGCAACATGGACAGATCAAATTTTCACACTCAAAACCGACCCTTTTTTGCAACTTGGCTAGCTCTCGATGTAGTTTGGGGCCTAGCTCACACAGCACCCAGAAAACCCTACCAAATCTAGACATTTCTGAAAATGAGAAATCTGGGGGAGTACAGGGCGGTGTGGCTTGCATTGATCCCGTGAGGTTTTCTTTTACAGAATCCCTTGCAAACCTCAAACTTTGGCTAAAAATATACATTTTCCTCTCATTTCTGTGAACAAAAGCCCTGGAATGGATGTACGTCTTTACGACGCGTACTTTTACAACACGTGCCGTTGCAACTCGGCTTTTTCAACGCAAGTCGTTACCACGACTTGCGTTGGCGGGGGTGCGGACTTAGGAATTTTTTAATTTACTATTCCAACACCAGCCTACATACAGTAGGGAAGGTGTTGGATAGTAATTAAAAAAATTCCTTGTCCTGCAGCGCCCTCCAGCGCGAGTCCTGGTAACGACTTGCGTTGAAAAGACCGCGTTGTAACGGTACGGCGTTGTAACAGCCGCGTCGTAAAGGCTGTTCCCCCCTGGAATCTATGGGGAGCCACACATTGCCCAGCACCCAGAGTTCCTCCACATCTCCCAATAAAAATGGTATCTCACTTGTGTGGGTGGGCCTAGCATCCATGACAGGAAGTGGCAGAAAACTCAACTTGCACACATCAGTGAAGTACGGGGAGGATCCATCTAAATATATTACAAACAGACAGTCGTGAAGACTGTGTTGCACACCCTAAACAGCTCAGCAAATGGCAAATCCGTCAAAGCTGAAAACATACTATACAAAAAAACCTATGGATCGAAAAAACTGTTTACATTATCAAAGTTTCCATCATTCAGCTCTCAAACGTCATCTACCATTCTCACAATTTATGAGCCTGAAGAGAATTATTTCTGATTAAGAAGAATTGGAAGTGGCATATGATTAATTCCAAACCCGGTTTCTTGCCATGGGTTAACCACAATCAGTGTTGGATCTATCCATGCAACAAAATCAAACACTACAAAGGGAGAACCTTCATGCCAAACTGTGAAATCAAATTCTAAGAGGATGGTTTGTGTGTTAAAATATTCCACCAAGTCACAGGCTATTAAATATAATCAATAAACGATGGGAAATCTTACAAAGTGGACCGGATTTCAAACGATTATTTGTTGAGAAACCTTTGCTCGCGCATAGCAGACCAAGAAATATCGAGGAAATGTTGTCCTCCAAACCTCGTGAGAAAGAGGGCATGTGTTGTGGCCAGCAGAAATGCTTAAATTGTATTCACTGCAATTATATTATTGTGGGGTACACTGTCAAACACCTTAGAAAAGGGAACATCATCAGTTTGAAGCATTCTGCTGACTGCAATTGTAAGGATTTGGTGTACATATTAAAGTGCCATGGCAAGGCATACGTTGGAAAGATGGAAAGAAAAATCAAAGCTCACAGAACACAAAAATAATATTCTTAATAAGAATAAGAATAAGAACTCAAGTGTGGCTACCCATTGGGTTGGTGCAAGAAATAATCTTTGCTCACATGCAGCATGAGAGCAGCGCCCTGGTTGGTGAGAGCAGCCTCTTTACGATCTGCAGTGCACTGGAGGCCTGCACCTGCTCTCAACCCAGCTTTCTTAACCCCTTTCATGCGCGGCAAATTTTCGCGCTGTGCAGGCGATTTACATAGTGGGCGGGATTCGGACGTCCCCCGGCCGTCATCAGCACACACCCACTGTGACGCATGACGGCCGAGGGCCGTCATGAGCATGCAAGGGGTTAAGACAGCTGGGTTGAGAAATTTAAAGTGTGCATATCTGACTGCCCGTCGCAAGACGGCTGGCTAAAGAGACCTACACATTTTAGACAGTGCACAGGCCGCCGCCTTCTGCCCACCACTCCTCCCTGCTGCCACTCAGTAGGCCAGACCCCGTCCTTACAGTCTGTTCAGGACGGGATGATGAAAAATAAAATGGTAATAATTTAACATTATTTTTCATCTCTGGAGTTTGTGGGGCATGTAAGTGGGGAGACGCGCCTCCGCTCAAACGGAGGAGCCGCCCCAAATAAGTGAACTCTTTAGTTCTCTACACTGGATGGCCCCTTTAAGACAGAGCACTCTACAAATTCAAAATCCAAACTACATTTCTGAATTATCAGCCCTAACCGTTCTTTTTAAGAAACAGGCAGTTGAAGCAGAAGGTTCTGGAACGGGTGCAGTATCCTGTCGTTAGATCCGCCTGGACCATTGGCTGGAGTGTACAGGAAAACCGTAAAGGAGACAGAAATAAAGGGGAGAGGGAGGTTTCTACTACGGGGCTGGACTGTATGGAGGGGCCATTTCATGCATTCATGTACTACCTTGTGTTGGAATGTCCTTTTTTCTACTGACTTGCTCTTTACTTTTGGTTGGTTTAGCAGTAAACAAATTCTGAGAGCACGCTTTTGGTATTTTTAAGGAATTGTATGAGGTTTCACATTCTAGTGCGCTTTGTACTATAAGAGTATTGCAAATGTACTACAAAATCATATTCACAAATTATGTGCAGAGGCCTAGGACTCTGCCTGTCCTATCTTTTCTGTGCAGACGTCTCCACTCCCACTGTTGTGATATAGAACAGTTTTTTTTATTATTTCGCATTTTACATATTTATATATTTACCCAAATATAAATTCATAATTTAACTACCAATCAATTTGCAAAATATACCCCAGAACACATTAAAAATACAAACGTTTATTTTAAAAATATATTTTTTTCAATGTTACTATTATTTAAACATGCAATTAAAATCATTTAAAATGAATACAGTAATACATTAATATTAATTTATGTATAACTATTGTAATTTAAAAACATTAACCACCCAATTCTTATATCTACCCAAAAAGCTTAAATACAAATTTTATATGTAATAAAAAATGCATTAAACATTTAAACAAATTACAAGATGCAATACATTTACCATATTAATCAATTTACATTAATCCACATATCAAAAACACTACCCACCCAATCATCCAATAAACCCCAAAAATGGTGCATTTAAAAAACAAACTTTATTCATTTTCGCAGTTACAATACAGGTAGAAAAGAGGAAAAAGATGTCATTTTCATCATAACAGAACCATACACATATGTTGTGTAATGACAGCGCTCAAGAAAAGACATAAAATTACGTATCTATATAATACCAACGTGGTTTCACTTATCCCGGTATTCAGTTGAGCAGTCGTCTTTTAAACGGACCTTCCTTCATGCCATGCTGTATAGCAATCACCTTATTACCTGGGTAAATAAATTAACAGTAACATATGTTTTATTAAGTCCCTATCCACCACCCCTGCTGACGGGCCCATGCATTCTCACATCATTCCCAGTTCAATTAACAGTTGCCTGGTATCCAGAGTCCGCACACTTATCAGGTTCGAATCGAAATGAAATAAGGGAAGTATAAGTGCATAAATTAATCAGAAGAAAAAAAAAAGTAGGGTCCCTGAGAATAATGTCTATAACTTCAGAGTACCAAATGCTTTGGAAGTTTGCAACAATTGATCCCAGCTCATAGCGATTGGTTCCTTCCTTGGGCCTCTTTTCTCCTCCCTGCGGAGTGCCACGCTCTCTGCAAGACCCCAGCGCCCCACTTCATCTTTCCAGCTGAGTATTGTGGGAGCTTTGGAGATTTCCATCTCTTTGTGACACCACGCTTAGCAAGTATTAAAGCTAAGTCTGAAAATCTGGTTTGTACTTCACCCAAAAAGGTGCATTACTATAACATTAAAAAAGTACTTTTCACAATAATAACTCCATAATAAAAAAAATTAAGTAAACAATATTTCAGAGTTCGATTATACAATAAAACAGTAAAAAATATATATTAACCTTCGATTGTTTGGTCCACGATATTTTTGTAGTCATGGTTTTGACTATGATATTTTGGGCAGTCAATATTTTTTAGTTCGATTTTTAGGTGGAATACCATTTGGTGGCCGTTGCAATGAATATATTTAGTGCCGACAGGTGTGCTTCCGTTTTGTCAAGCCCTTATGGCACTGCAGACATCCATCTGGGTTAATTTATTTATTTAAACACTTTCGTGTTAGACTTGCAGAGCGTAGCCTGTCATCACTGGCAACTCGTGGGCGAGCCAACAAGGCTTAGTGAACCGTAAACTCTTGAGGGCGACCCCAGGTTCAGATCTGGCACGGATCCTGGGCGTGCTGACTGAAGTGAGAGGGAGAGACACCATCACAGCACATTGATTACTTTCCTGATGACAGGAGACGAGCGGATAATTTCTATTTTGACAGGTTGAATAAGAGAGCAGCTGCTGGGAAAATCAGGAGCTAAAAATACCAAGTGAGTTGAATATTTAGTAGAAAGAGCAGAAATGATGGAGTGTAAACACACAGGAGAAACATGTCATCTGCTATGGACAACATCCTCTTTGCTCCATTGCCTCCTTAATCGAGTTATGTCTAATAAATTGTGCATTTTGGCTCTCTGTGGTATTTCATTTCACCATTTAAAATTACAATATTTCAATTTTTGCACTGGCTGTATATATGCCCCAAATCCTACTTACTTCAACTGAGCCGAAAAAACAGCCAAAACCGAGACAGTTTTAATCGTGGAACGGAGCAAAAGACATCGGAACCAGACAAGACCACCACGGAGTGCAGAGGAAGATTACAGCGCAGGTAAACATCGAAGAACTCCCCTCGCGGCAATCGACAAAGAACGAGCAGGAAGGAGCTCAAGAAGGCGCGGTTGGACAGAGACGGATAAGAGGCAATCACTACAAAGTACTTCAGAGGCCCCCAAGAGGCACAAGGTCAGTGCGAGCGGCCCGAATATAAGCCTGATATTACCGCCAGATAACTGATCAAACTACTAATAAGGCAACGAGAATATAGCGAAGAGCACAGGCAGAAGTACCCGAAGCCGAAACCGAAACTCCTCATGGGCGCGGCCATTTTGGGTTAAAGAACGAAACTCTAAACAAGCACACACAAGTCGCGCGCGTGCAGAAAAGAATTATGGCAAGCCAAAGGTCGCAAAGGGAAGCAGAACAAAAACAAAGATACACGCAGGCGCCAAAGCGATACACCAACGCAACACCAGCCCTGTGGCCAGAAACGAAATAGACAGCCATCTTGGGTGCGGTGCATTTATACCAAGAGCGCAGCCATCAGGCGGTCAAACGAAAACGAAACCCATAACAAGCGAGGGCACAAACAAGGAGAAGCCAGCATAAAGGAACTAAGCAAGCGGAAAAAGAAACAAAAAGGAACAATTTAGTGTCCCGTAACAAGGCGAAATAGCGCAAGCCAAGCCAGACATCAACCCTAGCACTAAAGCGAGCCATCTAGATAGCGACAACACCACTAAAGAGCCTAATAGCGCTGACTAATAGCGCGGCACAACGAATACCCGCAGCGGGCCAAGGGGACAACCGGCAACACAAAGAACCTTCAGAAAAGGTGTACGCACAAAGAACCAGAGTCACTTAAGGCTAAAAGCGGGTAAAAACATAAGACACCGCCAAGGCTGTACCAGATAGTGCAACAAGGATTGACAATTCGAACATAGCACGAGCCAGTCAGGCCGCGAGACTATCGTGCAACGGTCAAAAAGCAACCATCCAGAGCCGTAAGTAGGCTAAGGAGGGGAAAACAAGGTCTACTTGCAAGCAACAACACACTCTAGCAAACAAAGGCAACTTAGGTAGCTCAGCAGGGACATTGCATACCCCCGACATAAAACCAACAACAGCCGGCAAAACATCAGGAAATCTCCAGCACACATTACAAGGATACAAGGAGTTTAACAACAACCATAAGCTAGCCCAGCCAATCAAACTCAATAACAAAGGAGTAACAACAACAACGGACCCACATAATAAGCCAACCACATCAAGATGGCGGGTGGAGACAGTAAAGCAACACAACAACTAAAGAAAAACAAGCTGGATGGCAATAATGACTCACCGATCAAACAAAAGACTGACATAAACAGCACACTTGACAGTATCCTAAGAAAGCTGGAAGACGTCCACGAGCTGGCCAAATCAACCAAAAAAAGTACGGACAAAATAGAGCTGGAGCTAGCAGCAATCAGAGCAGACATCCACGCAACAAACAACAAGGTAGAGGTGATAGAGCAAAGAGTCAGTGACATCGAATACCGGTCACAACTAACAGGCAAGGCCATAGGCAACATCGCCAAGGCAACCACTGAGCTCCGACGATAGGCAGCGGAATTCGAAGATCGAAGCAGAAAGGAAAACATAAGTATTCTGGGGATACCAGAAGTAGAGGAGGACAAAGCCGGATCGTGCGTGGCACTATTACAAAACCTTATCCCAAAACTAACAAACATAAAGTTCGAGGGCCCCTTCGAAATGGATAAGGCATACAGAGTTCCTGCAAACAAACAGACAGGGAGAACTAACCCCAGACCGATAATTTGCAAACCGCTACGCTCGAATCAAACCGACGCCATCTTCGGCGTAGCAAGAAAGAACCCCAACCTAGTTTGGAATGGCCACAAAATCATTCTAACGCAGGATTACTCAAAGCCTACAGTAGATATCAGAAAGGGGTTTTTAGCCCAAATAGACAAACTAAGAAAAGAAAACATTGCCTTCTCATTCACAGGCCCAGCAAAATTCAGGATAAACAACAAAGGAATAGTCATGATCTTCGAAGACCCCGCAGAGCTCGCAAGGTACCTACAAGGACCACCAACACAGGAAATGGAAGACTCGATGCCAACGGCAAAAAGGAGCGCCTCACCAGGAACAGCAGCCAGCAGAGACTAAGCTCTGGACACATACATCTCCACCTCACCAGACTATCATAACAAACTACATAAACATGAACACTACTGTGGTAAATAAGGCAGTCTGTACACGGCATTCACGCGATCAATTGATTGTGCAGTGTATTAGCAAAAAGACACAAGAAAAGTTATGGGCTGCTAAGAACCCAACTCTAACAGAAGCTATCACCATTGCTATGGTTGCAGAGGAAAGTGATAAGTGCATGAAAGAGTTGAAAAGAATACAGCAAGGGCATGCAAATAGTCAAGAAATTGCAACCTTACAAGGTGGTGCATCGGAAAGTGTTAGTTGAATACAGGGGAGACAAACGATAAAAGGAGGGAAAGCTACAGCACTATATAATAAAACTGGAGTAACGAACAAGTTTAAACAAAATACACGTTCATGCAACAGATGTGGTAGTCCTTTTCACTTAGCTGACTCTAGGAATTGTTCAGCCCTATCTAGAGATTGTTTGAAATGCGGGAGGAAAGGGCATTTTACACGTATGTGTCGAACTGGCACATCTAAGAAGGTTGCAATGGTTGACTGTGAGGTCACGGATGATGAAGCGGAAGTAATGATGATTACGTGCGCAGAGAGTCAAAAGATTACAGAGGAAATTGTCTTATCTCGGCCAAAGGCAGATTTTGTAGTGAATGGGGAAACTTTGACCCTAATGGTGGATACTGGATCAATATATACGATTATTCCCAAAAAATTATATGACTGTTCATGTACAAAGGCTAAGATGGTCACATCTGATGTTATACTAAAGGGATATCAAGGAGTAAGCATTGGTGTACTTGGTTTCTTTAAAGCTAGTATTAACTTTAAAGGGAGAGTTACACAGGGTAAGGTTTATGTGTCTCCTCATGGTCCTGCGATACTAGACTGGTTACACCAGTACAAATTACATATTAGAGTGGATCCAAGGGAAGATCCACCAGTGATGTGTGTAGATGATGGGAATGAATGCAATAGCATCCAAAAGAATTTAGAAAGTATTTTAAAAAAACATGAGAATATTTTTAGAGAAAAGTTAGGAGAAGCCATTAGATACCAACATGTCATAAAAATCAGGAAATGTGTTGCACCTATAAAACATACTGCGAGAAAGATACCTTTATCTGCTAGAGATGAGGTAAGGAAAATTATTAAACAGTTATTGGATGATAACATAATTGAACCTGAAGAAACCACACAATGGTTAAGTCCAGTTGTGATCACTCAAAAACCGGATAAATCTTTGCGCTTCTGTGTGGACATGCGAAGTTTGAATAAGGCAGTAATAATGGATAATTTTCCGCTTCCTAATATAAATGAAATTGTACTAAGTTTGGGTGGGGGGAAGGTGTTTTCCAAATTGGACCTTCGAAGTGCATATCATCAGATTAGACTTCACCCAAATTCTAAGGAGTACCCATCATTCATCACTCCGGAAGGAACGTATCAGTTCAAGAGACTTCCATTTGGACTGTGTTCAGCAGCAAGTGCTTTTCAGAGAATCATCACTGATGTTCTCAAGAACATTGAACGGGTTGTCTTCTTTCAGGCCGACATTTTGATTTATGGTTTAAATTCAGATGATCATAATATGATTTTGGATAAAGTTTTAACAACACTCTCAAATGCTGGGTTAACATTGCGTAAAGCGAAATGTGTATTTGCAGTGGAAGAAGTAGATTGTTTGGGATATCATGTATCCGGGAGTGGAATACAACCGAAAAAAGATCTAGTTAGCGCAATATGTAATGTCTAGATAAACAAAGAGAGGAGTACCATCAATGGAAGGTCAAAAAAGAGATGTGGTGGTAGACTGACAAAAGGAAGGAATTTATCCTTTTGTTAAAAACCCCTCACTCACCTGCCTAGTGGTGACATGCTTCATCATCGGGGTCCACCCTGGTAGCCTAGCGTCACCAGGGTGTACTACAACACCTGAATTACAGTGGAGCTGGTTGTGGCTGTAAGTGCAGAAAAAAAGTTGTGTTAAAAATTGTCCTGGTTTAACTTAGTGGGAAGATAAATTTTATTTACAAGTAACTGGACAATGTTAAAAAGGTGGGGCGAGATACTGTGAGGGTATATTAAGGCCAAGAGTATCTCTTATATGTGTGTTGGTCTACATGTTTCAACCATGCTTGGGATATACCAGGTTTTCATCAGGACCAGTTAAACAGGGAACTGGACGGTATGTAACCCCTAAAAAGCACACCCTATCCTCGTTCTCTGTGACCCAAAGTAGCAAAATTCGCTAAATGGTACAAAAAAGACTCTAGCCACATTGGGTGAGTCCAAAATAAGAAAAAAAGACCTGTGGGAAGAAGAAGAAAAACAGACATCAATCAGACGTGAACTGTGTTATATGCCTGTTACGTTGTGCAGTGTCGTGTCTTTGGTATCTTCATGCTTACTGCCACTCTCATTAGGAACAATACTGTGGATTTCAAGGTGAGGGTATCACCGTGTGACAAGACCCATTATGGGCTAGTTGTCAAGATGGAGCATGCATACTTATCAAGAGGTGCGTGCTGTGCGGCAGCATGATTGTTGCTGTGCGGTATATTTATTCAGGCTTACGTCCTGGTCGTATCATTAAGGTGTTGTGGTATCACCATTCATTTATGGTGGTCGCGAATAAGGGTTAAAAGTGTGTAAATTATCTGTAATAATACACTCGACACACTCGGACTTACTGATATATAACATAGACACATACAGACACATAATGGTTGTAAGTATAAGGCTTACTACTATTCAGGAGTCTTACATCATTGGAGGGCGGGAGGGGGTATCCCCACTACTCAACCGAATTCTGTGAAAACATGGGTTGGATTGTTATCGGGGGAGTACTTGTCATGGGACCGCCGCGTTGTGCGGTAAGTAAAAATTGAATGTTTTCCGTCTCAGTTCCTGTGAAGGGAAGCATCTCTATTTACAGTTCCTTCGTGGCGGAAATGCCGAATACCTATGGTTGTCCTCCACTGCCCTGCTACGAAGCCGACCTGTCTTGTGTGGGGCTAAGTAACGGCTTCGTTTCCGGGTTGGGTGGCTGGTAATGTGGTGGTTGCCACAGTGACTCGTGTGCGTCTCTTCACTACGGAGGCTGTTAGTTGCCAAAATGTCTTTGGTTAGCAGGCATGTTGCCCGGGTAACTAGTGGCGCTGCTAGCGAAGTTGACAGAGCAGGGATGAATACATCTTTTAGACAAAGGGTCGCAATAGTTTTTTGAACAGATGCGATCCCATTATGTTCCGAAGTTGCACATTGCTGTTTGGATTGAGGTGACACGCTGGCTGTAACGAGTGTACTTGGGTTTGTAGTGTCTCCTGTGCTTGGCGGGGCTGTGAGCGTAAACGGATTAAAAAATATAAGCCACAGGATGTGTGAATAGGCTCATTAGTAGTTTGACAGACAGGCTGCTGGGCCATTTTGCAATCGGTAGTGGCATGATAGCTTAGTGGGGCACCCCATTTCCAAGTTAGTTAGCACGGATACATTTTGGGGCAGATTCACAAGGTATGGATTATGGGTTGTACATAGGGGTTCCATATTGTCTTTGGGTTTCAGCCTACGTATCTAGGTGCTATTCGCTCAGATCCCGAGGGACTCATTTCAGAACAGTGGCCCAAGGAACATTGTCATTCAGGCCCGTCTTATGTGTGGAAAGCCTATAAATCCATCTTTGTTCCTTTTCAAATAAACGGTTCTGTGAATTTGGACCTGGTTGTACCTATTCAATGACTGTCCACTGCATGTCATTTGGAGTATGATGTGCTGTCAAAAAATGATCCGTTCGTTTTGTGATGTTCTTCTTGCAACACATTGTACTCCGATGTTCGCTTATTCGTTGTTTCACTTTGCGCGCTGTCATACCTATGTAGGGTTTTCCACGTGCACATTTGGTTCTGTTACAGTTGGTGTGCGCCCTTTGTTCCCAGATTTCTCCTTGCTCTAAGTTTAGGGTTTTGGTGTTCTCTGTGAGATGGCATACGCTGCAGTCACCACATTTTGAGTGTCCTGTCACCAAGGGGGAGCCCCCATATTTGTGTTATGGTGGGATTCGTGTTGGTGGTTATTACCTTGAGTCTGGTGTTGACCAGGCTGTCTTTTAAGCTTCGTCCTTTTTTGTATGAGAAGAGGGGTTTGTCCCACTTGAAGTTGCCTGTGTTAAGTATCAACCAGTTTTTGTTGATGCTTTTGCTCACTTGATTTGATAACGCGTTGTAGGTGGTAACGCAAATTAGTGGTGTCTCTACAGATTCATTTGTTTTGTCTTCCAGTAGAGCGTCTCTGGGTTGATTTCTAGCCCTCTTCTGACATTTATTTACAATTTTTGTGGGATAGCCTCGCTGCTTCAATTTTTTTGGGAGGTCCTCCGCTTGGTTCTTATAGTCTGCTAGTTCGCTGCAGTTTCTCCGAAGTCTGAGGTATTGTCCGTAGGGAAGGTTTTCCCTGAGTGGGCGGGGATGGAAACTGTCATACCGCAGGAGATTGTTTTTAGCTGTGGGTTTAAAGTGAGTTCTTGTTGTCAGATGCTCCTCTTCCCTGATGATCTCAATGTCCAGAAAGACAATTTTGTCTTTGTCATGACAGTGTGTGAACCGTAGATGTGGGTCACGTGTGTTGATCCATGTTATGAACTCAGCAAGTATTTCTGGTGGTCCCTGCCAGATTGCTAGGATATCATCAATATACCTGCGCCAGGGGAACAGGAGTACTCTCCGTTCACTTTCCGTGAACACGATCCCTTGCTCTCCCCATTGTTAGCATATGCAATATGTAATGTGTCTGAACCTGATGACAAAGAAAAATTGAGATCATTTATGGGCATGGTGGAGTACTATGCAAAATTTGTGAAAAATTTCGCAGAGAAAGTAGAGCCTTTGAGAAACATTTTGAGAAAGGTTTTGTTTGGGGGACGGAACAAAAGAATGCTTTCAAGTTGATCAAACAGAACATTTTGGATGCAAATATACTTTCTAGCTTTGTACAGTCTTTGCACACCATTCTCACTGTGGATGCAAGCTCTGTTGGAATCGGAGCAGTTTTGACACAAAGAGAGCCGAAAATAGCAGTTAAAAAAGCTCTGTCACGCTTCCTGAGGACAGTCTTAAACCTCCCCGGTGAGTTTTATTCCTCTAAATCAGGAACATACCTTTCTCCAAGCCTTACTTTACTTTTATTCAGTAAAACGATCTCCACACTCGGATCGTAGGCTGCTTTTGCTGTCATTGAGTTTCTCTCCGTGTTAACCACTCCGGTTGCTGATGTGTTGCCTTCTCCAAAGTATGTCGCCATAAAATGTGGTAAGGATGGCAGTCTGTACTCGGCATTCACTTGAGCTTATGGTGATTTATTTAAGCACAACGGTAGAGAAAAACCCGACCAGCAAGACCGGGATCAAACAGGCATCTAACCGCCGTTAGCCCGAACGCTCAGCCCATGACACCACAAACAGGTCACGAGGCCAGAGCGAGACATAGACTTAGATAGAAAGAGCACAATATAAATATAACAACTACAACAAATCTACCTCTGAAAAAACCAAGAGAAAGATACAACAAAAGAGTTACAAGAATTAAGTAACAACAGGAGCACAACCAGCGACAATATAGAATCTATTCGCACAGAGAACATATGATCAACCTCAAGTACTGCAGTCAATCTACCTCAGGACCCGCCACAAAGGGCCCAGTCATCATGTATATATCCTTTCTAGTAAAAACATGGGGTCAATGACAGGCTAACAGTCTCGCCTCCCCGGGGTCGAAGCGGGAGCAGGTGGATATTGCTGTCGCACGCCCACAGCACGAGGAAGGACTGGACAAAATGTGGGTGGGGGAGGGGGGAAGGGAGGGGGGACAGATGCGGGGTGTAATTTTTTGTGTCTTCTGTGTCATGTGCGTCAAGTATGTCGAGTTAGCAGCGTACGTCTTGTCAAGGTCTCTGGTAGACAGGCCTCCAGCAACTCACGCAGATCGGCCTCGGCACTGAAGCAAAATACCCTGAAATACGGGAGCAGGTTAAGGAGGGTAAGGCCGACAGAGGCCAAAGTATACCTAGCCCCAGTAGCGGCCAACAAATACAGGAATAGGTAGCACAACACTACTAGCTGACCTCTCACTCAATGTGAAAGGACTCAACCACCCAGTTAAGCGAAAGAAAACCCTAGACTACCTAGTCAAAACAAAAGGAGACATCATACTACTACAAGAAACAAAACTATCCCTAGAGGAAGCAGACAAAATCAGGGCGAGATGGATAAAGCCAAGTAGCATGCTCACCAGCGGTGGGGAAAAATAGGGGGGTAGTAACACTGATCAGTAGCAGATCTAACATATTGATCGAAAGTGTGCAGCATGCCAAAGAAGGTAGGCTACTGATCACGCAGCTGAAAAGAAGAGATGAAACAATACTGGTAGCCAACATCTATGCGCCCAATACGGATGACACTCCATTCTGGGACAAAGTGACGAAAGAGCTAGAATCCAGCCCCCAAAACAACATGATGGTAGTGGGTGGTGATTTCAACATGGCATTAGACCAGACGCTAGACAGACAGACCAAGTCTAAAACACACACCCCAACTTCCCACAAATCACTAATGAACATCTGCAACAAATTGGACCTAGCAGACCCATGGCGTTTGCAACACCCCGATACTCGCACCCACACAACTCCTACAGTAGGATAGATTACATCCTCATCTCGAGTACTCACATACATCTTACCGAACATACAGACATAGCATCAAGAACACTATCAGACCATGCATGCATCAGCCTACACCTTACGGGGAGACACAATGAACAACTAACACGCAGATGGCGACTCAATCCCACAACCTTAGCCAAACAGGAGGACAGAATAAAAATACAGAAAGCCATAGCGGACTACATTACAGACAAAGGATCCCAGGACACAAATCCTGGTACCGTGTGGGAGGCACTCAAAGCAACAGTAAGAGGAGTACTAATACAAATAAAAGCGAGAAGAGATAGAGAGGCGAGAGCCCAACTTGAGCAGCTTGAAAAGGATATCAAGAATCTAGAAGCGCAACACATCAGAGACACCGCAAATCAGAGTATCCTAACACAACTCACAAAAAAGAAATACGAATTCAATAGAATACTTAGCTAGCGTGCTGGTCTCTGGATAAGGAAATACAAAGAAATCAACCTATGCGAAGCAAACAAAGCAGGGAAATCTCTAGCCTCATACCTCAAGCGCAAACAAAGACAGCACAGCATCACAGCAATCTCAGACACCTCAAACAAGACACACATGAGACACAGCGAGATAGTACACACCTTCAAAGAATTCTATGAGGAACTATACAACAAAGACTTAGGCCTAAACACTAAAGGAACGAAATCCTACCTCGAGAAGCTTAATCTACCAAAAATAACACAGACAGAAGCAGAAGCATTAGGCCAGGACTTCAAAACCACAGAGATCAAATCGGCCATTTAGTCTCTAAAAGACAACAAGGCCCCAGGGCCAGACGGATACACAGCACACTTCTACAAATCCTTCCAAGATCTAATCGTACCTACACTAGCGAAAGCTTTCAACCATTGCGGGGATTTAGGAGAAGTTACCGCCACAATGTCACAAGCCAACATCATAGTCATTCCAAAAGAGGGTAAGGATACACAATGGCCAAAAAACTACCGTCCTATATCACTTATCAACATAGACTACAAACTTTTTGCTAAAATATTAGCAACGAGGCTTAGTAAAGGCAGGATGTCCAGCGATAACACCAGACTACTCTGCCAAGTAATAGAACATTGCTCAAACTCACACACACCAGCGGTCACAATCACACTCGACGCTGAAAAAGCCTTTGACAGGGTGTCCTGGCACTTCTTGGAAGAGTGCCTACAGGCATACAATCTAGGTGATATATACGTCAAGAAGGTTATGGCCCTGTACAAAAACCCAAAAGCGCAGATTGCAATCAATGGCACCACATCTGCCCCTTTCAATCTTCAGAGAGGTACAAGACAAGGTTGCCCACTATCCCCACTACTGTTCCTACTGGCCCGAGAACCACTGATCCAAGACATTATCACCAATAAGAATATTGCAGGCATTTCCATCAACAAAACTACGGCAAAACTAGCGGCCTACGCTGATGACCTCCTGATCATCACAGAAAACCCGACACAATCAATTCCCTCACTAATGCGCACCATCGACTCATACGCCTCACACTCCGGGTACAAACTAAATCGAGACAAATCAGAATGCATGCCAATGAATATACACACCACTAGAGAGGTTCTAGGGGACTCTGGTTTGACTTGGCAAACGCACTCGATAAAATACCTGGGAATCATGTTTGATAGAAAGCTAAGAAGCACGCTCGAAAAAAATGAAGAGTGCACATTCAAAAAGATAAAAGAACTACTGGATAAATGGTCGCCTAAATTCATAACCTGGTGGGGAAGAGTAGAAACAGTCAAAATTATGGTCACACCAATAGTTAACTACATGGCCAGTATGCTGTCACTAGCACTATTGGATGACTTCCACAAGAGAATAGACCAAGCTCTCAACAAATTCATTTGGAGGGACAAAAAACCCAGACTAGCTCTACAAAAATTAAGATTGAGGAAAGAACTAGGAGGCCTCAACATTGCAGACTTAAGAACCTTCCAAACAGCCTGTATTGCCAGGCAGGGCCTACATTGGGTAATACAAAACCTAACATACACGCCAACGTGGCTAGCCCTAGAGAAAGCCATCCTCAACAACGTACAACCTCTAACTCTCCTAACATCCAATAAACAATCCCTAAAAATGAATCCGGTGTTCAAAATAACAAAAAACGCACTGCTCAAAGTAGATCAGAAACTAGAAGTAAGCCTCAAAAACTCGAAATGGGTGGCACTATGGGCAAACCCAAATATAAAATACAAAAGCAAAACCCTAGATATACATACATGGAAGGAACTAGGCCTCTCTTACCCGGCACACCTAGAAGAAAAAGGCACACCGCTCACATTCAACACCATAAAGAGCAGGTTCAACCTCCCAGAAATGGAGCTCTATAACTTCCGAGCCATCAAAACAGCGATTACAAAAGCTAACCTTAACAGCCAAACGCCCTCAATTTTCAAACATATAGAAAATCTGAACAAGACGGGCCACCATGTATCAAACCTGTACAAACCTATTCGGCCCACCTCCTCTAAACTCCATGAAAAGAACAAACAGTATTGGGAAGCTCAAATAGGCAGAAACCTAACGGAGCAGGAAGAAGCCAACATGTGGTCATCCCCCACAAAAAACATCATATCTCCAGCACTAGCGCAAACAAATTCTGGCTACTGCACCAGGCTCACTGGACCCCTTCTAAACTAGCGTAACTAGGCCTAAGAGAAAATAACCTGTCCTGGAACTGCAACACAACAACTGGTGACCTTGAGAACCTGATCTTCCGGTGCAACCAGGTTAAAAGGTTCTGGGACAAAGTGTTCAACTTCACGAACCAGACACTAAAATGCACCCTTAAGAAAGAATTCTGAACTCTAACAACAGCACACATGAATACCGTCATTAGTACACAACACAACAGAAACTTCTTAGACTTCCTCCTAACAAGCGCGGCAAAAATTGCACTAACCAACTGGAAAAACACTTCCAAAGTCACTTTCAAAGGATGGCTAAACTGGATAACCTTCTTCAGAGGAGCAGATAGTACAGCTCGCAAACACACCCCATGGACTAAACCAAACAGAGAGATGTGGTCCGCACTAGACTTCGCCCTAGACCCTTTCAAACCATTATAGACAGCACCCAAACGCGTACCTGCACCAAAACAAACTACGGCACCACAGGCCGATCACCAACCAGCAACAACAACTATATGTTATATGTTTCTATGTTTTATGTTATCTGTGTATCAACAAGCTCGGAACCAAGGCAAAATAGACATGGTTAGGTCTAACCAAGAGGGTTATGCAACCAAAACCGCACAGACACTAACAATCCGCCTGTGATTTGTAACAGTACGAGCCAAAGAAGCAGAATGACAACTACAGCCAGTCTTTTATGCATCTCTCAATGAGTGTGTTTTATGTAAATGAAAATACAATAAAAATATTATTAAAAATAAATAAATAAATAAATGAAATTAGTTTACTCGTTTTGTATATATGAATGTAGCAGGGGCTCGTGGGGGGAGTATTTCCGGTATGAACAGAAACTGTAAGATAGTGAAGAAAGACAAAAACAGCCAAATAACAGAGAGCCAGAAGCAGATTTGCCAACACAGAGCCACAATGTATCTTGGCTTGGCAAGCTGGTTCAATGGGTATGTTTTTCATTTTTCATTGTAAGCATATGTCACAAGGAGAAAATGGAGAACAAAGAAAAAAACTTGTAGTTGTGGCCTTTTGCTTGTAATAAAAACCGAACATTTATAAACAAATTAACCATCACATATAATTTTAAAGAACAGTATGAGCTTTTTCCTAGCAGGCGGATGCAGTTGGAACAGGTATACAAATCCTTTTTAGTTTTAATCGACATAACAGGAAAGTACAATTCTTTTCGACACAAACAAAATGTACTTTTGGCTTTGAATTACTGCAACCGAAAGGTACACTGTAAACAGGCAATCATGATTTCAATTGTTTTTTTGTTAAATGATCAAGAATAGAAAAAAAGTATAAGTAAAGTAAAGCCTACCATCTCCTGCACTTCTTTTTATCCAGATGTGCACATACAATCAGGCAATAAGCCATCACTCTCCTTGCTAGAAGGGTAATGGCTGAAGTGGTCTGGCAGTTGCTGTATGCTGTGGGGGTTATAAGCAAAATGTGAGTGGCATATGAAGAGGGCTAAAGCAAGCAAAGACCTTCTATGCATGTACATATTTGTGTATTTTTTATCTACAGTTTTTATTTTGTTATTAAACAAGTCTGCCAGAGCTAAAACAAAGAGATTCAGGGCCAGATGTAGGTAATTCCTATTTACCTACTCTTAAATACTGAATCATACCGATTCGGTATTTAAGAGTAGGTAAATAGGAAGGGGGCAGATGTAGGTAATTCTTATTTTAGAATTACCGAATCGGTATGATTTGGTATTTACCGATTCGGTAAATACCGAATCGGTATTTCCTAATTCCTATGGGCCTTGAAGCCATAGGAATCAATGGGAAATACCGATTCGGTATTTACCGAATCGGTAAATACCAAATCCTGCAAGGGTGAACGGGGTGTCACTTTGACACCCTGTAGCACCCCAATTCCAGGCTTGTGTGCCATGCGGCACACATACATGCCCTGAGGGCATGTCTGTGTGTTACATGGCACAGGTGTGCAAGCACAGATGTGCATGTGCACCTGAATTCGGTATTTTACCACCCAATTGTATTGGGTGATAAAATACCGAATTCTGAAGGCCTTTAGCACTGTAAACAGTGCTACCTACATCTGGAATATACCAAATCGGTAAAATTACCGATTCTGTAAAATAATGGCCCCTACATCTCAAAAACCAATTACCGGTCGGTAACGGACGAAATCGGCCATTACCGACCAGTAATTAGCGACCTACATCTGGCCCTCAGTGTGATATTTCCAATGGAAATGTACCTGCACATTTGAGTACTTCTGGGAATCCAAAACAGTCCTAGGGTCCCAGGAATACTGTGAATTGTTTATCAAGAAAAAATGGTGAGTTTCAGAGTCAATGTGTGCTCAAAACATATTTGAGCCTCATCGGCCGACGTTCCATTCAACAAGAATGACTGCTTTCTGCTACATTTGATTCTCATTATTGGGATTAAAATTATTTTACCTAATTGGAAGCAGATTAGGACATTTTTACACATATTCACAAAATAGCGGGCCTGGATTACACACACACACATACACCCGCCAATGCAACAACATCATTCTGTGTAACAAATACCCCATCTGTAGCCACAGGCCTCTAGGGATCGCCAGGATACAGAGAGGAAGGCGTTCAACCACTGGTAACACTTCCGTACATACCCGCTGCAAGGGTTAATCACTAGAAACCACAACAGTTATTTTTATACTCCCTCACCCTTAGGTCACCGGTCTGCTTATACATAGCACATAAATACACATTGAAGGACCGGGTTTTAGAACCCAGCGGCGTCAGGGAAACCGCCCGATGCCTTCGAGTTCCCCTGTCTTGGCAAACAGAGACACGGGACACTTCTTGATGACGTCAAAGACCAAAGTTTATTGGCTGCAACTAGGAACAGAGGTCTATGAAGCACACACGGGTGGTTCGCTAGAGACTGCACAAATTCAATGAGCGGAGCATGGTCTTTTATGCCAAAAATCAAGCCTAAGGCAACATTTCAAATTAGCATTGGGTTCATACAAACTGACCAATGACAGTGTGACAATTCAAAAGTAGCGTATGACGACAATCCCACTTTCCGTTGTCCAGCCCACCAGAAATGACCAAGCACATTCCAGGTTTCTTGTCGGATCAGGCCGGACAAACCCATCATAAAACCCTCAACCCAAATCAGTGATTATGTTGTAAAGGAAGGGCAGAAACAGATCGGAAGTGAGATAGAAAGGTGGGTGCAGTGTACCGTAAACTCGGGCATGTCCTACTCTTTGATCTTTATCAGACCAGCTGCTTAGGAAGGAACTGGCTCAGCGAGGTCAGCCTCGGGCAAGGAGTCAGTTCGACCAGGTCATTCAGAGTCTGCCAAGATGTACGTGTCTCAAGGACTTGTTCGGCCGCAGTCATCGGCCTATGTGAGGGCAACCACACAAAATGGCTGCCGTACACAAAATGGAACCCGAAGGTTCAAACGAAAACCTTAAATACGAAGTGTTCTCATTGATCGATTAATGCGAAAACACTGGTACACACTACACTCGTCATTTGCGGTCTGTTGACACCAAAATTGTCTATTTCCGATGACCTTTATTGAACGGGTTAGGAACCATCGAACCTCACTCACGAACCACGGAACTACAGACCCTCCTTTTGCCCTTACACAGGCAACAGACCCAAACCCATGTCAATCTGAATCTGGATCTATATTCATCAGATCATTGATATGTTGCTGTAGCATCATCCTATTACTTAGTACCTCTCTCTGGACAGGTCTCCTTGCACACGAAGTAGCACAGAGGCCACAAATAGCAGGAGCACACTGTACACAGAGACAGAACAGGAAAAGGATAGCTAAGACCATCCCAATGACCATCAGAATCTTCCAACCCCAAGTGGATATCAATCCCCATAACCATCCCATCAATGACCAATCTCCTTTGTCCAAATGGACAGAATCGGAGATCTTATGTAGCTTGGAAATGGCCTGGAAAACTGACGGAGCGTTGTCTGGAATGAAAACGCATCAGCTTGATTGAATCAGTTTACAAACTCCACCTCGATCTGCTAGTATGCCATCAAGGGCAACTCTATTTTGAAGTGTCATAAGCCTATCCGACTGGAGCTCAGCAGTCAGGTTACCAAGGGCACCGGCAGTTTCGACTATGGTGGACTCAACCACTCTCGTCCACTGGCGAATATTCCTGCTGTTAGCCATCGGTCCCCAGAACGGCAGAAAACACTTAAAGAAATCTCCCAACTCTTACTCTGCAGTGTCTTCCTGACTAAAGACACCTCTAGCAACTCTCGTCTTATGGTAATCTGCCGCAGCTGTAAAAGTGGGAGGCAACAGGAAAGAAACAAAACATGTGCCCGAAAAATCAGGGGGCAACCATGTATATGCTTTGTCACAGCAAACAAAGTAGGTACCCATAGCAGCTAAAAATGCTGTGGAAGACTGGGACGTAAATACGTAGGTGTCAGTACAAACGCTCTTCCCTAGCTGAGCTCTCGGATTCTTGCCATCACCCTGCAGACAATAGCGACCCTGATGGGGCACTATCCAAATCGGAGGAGAACTTTTCGCTCGCTGGTTAACACTCAGACTAACTCCATATCCAGTAATATCCCAACCACTATAGGGTTGCTTCTCATCTATCGGAATAGTTTCAACGCCATTAGTCCCTTTGACCATGTCGACTATGCCTCTAGCAACTGCACTATTCTTCGGATTATCCTTCGGTGAACGTGGAGGATAAACACTATGGGCATAAATAAACATCGTTCTGTAAGCCCAAATCGAACCATTTAAACTAAAGGGCAAAACTAAGTACGGAATACCCTTATCAGTCGTATGGGGCATTAGACCACAAATCCAACAGTTTGTCGTGTTCATCAATAACTGGTGTTGGTGCAAAAGTTGGATAAAGGAATTATTGGCAAATTCCAATCGTCTAACTACCTCATGCTCAGGCAAAGGATGAAAAGAATGAGAAGAAATAGTGGGTGGAGGTGTAGGTTGCACAGTGGGAACAAACGTCACTTTAAAAGAGAATGTCACAGAACCAATTATGAACATCATCAAACTCAATAGCTAAAATAAACACGGTATCAAAAAACTTTTCTTTGATATTAATTTGCATATCTTCTTTCTTAAAATCATTGTCCGTGCAGGTCTCTCCAACTCGAAAAAATCCATCTTAAACTAAATATGCTGCTCGCCATGGTAGGGTGTTCTATGCTAAGGAATGCCTCTGTTAACCCAGGGCATCTCCCTTAGGCCAACCAGAACCCTCGACCTAGTGTCTCAGGCTTGCACTCCAAAGACTTTCAGCAACCGCGACCCTACAGCTGAACCCGGATGGCGGTTCGAAAAACAAAAATTAGTAGATCCTCGGTGGAGAGTTTACCTGCAAACCGAAAAATCATAAAATCTTTATTTGTCTTTATTTATTTGTCCATGACTCTCGGTTGCAAATTATAGCGGCTTCTTCCAGGCAATTCTTGATCTTTGAATAAGAGTTCAGGCTCAGTGGTGTTCAATCGATTCAAAGGAGGCACTGCTTCTTGTTCACTTTGTCTCTCAGAGTTCGTACCAATCAAACGGGCATCGCGGAATGGCAAAAATCGTGGAACAGTGTCTGTTTCAGAGTCTGGAAGTCCCTCCTGGACCCACTGATCGTACGGTAAGGGCAATGGTGCGCGATTACAGTGTACGCCGTGGATCCAGTTTTGCTTGCCTTGTACTCGAACTGCAGAACATGTCGATAGGAGGACTTGAAAGGGTCCCGTCCAGCGGGGCTGATCGTTCTTGCTCCGCTGAAAATTTCTGACAAACACCCAGGTTCCAGGTTCAATAGAATGGCCTGGATCCTCAGTAGCTTGTGGTAGGCTATCGTGCACCTGTTGGTGTAAAACACACAATTTAGTCGTCAGTTCGCGCAAGTAGTCAAGCAACACAGGATGTTCAATCTCACTAAATCTAGTTGGTCTTGGCACATCCCAAATATTTGCTGGGCGACCAAAGACTACTTCATACAGACTCAGACCGATTCTCGAATGTACAGTCATTCTTGTGGACAGAAGCGCTAAAGGCAAAGCATCTGGCCATTGCAAACGATTGCTCGCTTGGATTTTGGTCAATTTTAATTTAAGAGTGCCGTTATAGCACTCGACTAAACCAGCTGATTGGGGATGATTTGCAGCGTGGAATTTCTGCCGAATTCCTAGTCCCTCACACACTCTCTTCATGACTTGACCCACAAATTCACTCCAATTGTCACTCCAAATAATTCTCGGCATTCCAAACCTCGGGAAGAACTCTTTTATCAAAACATTCGCTGTGGACAAGGCAGTATTGTCCTTAAGGGGATAAGCTTCTACCTATCTAGAAAAAGAGCAAACAACCACTAAAACATATTTCAAGTTGTTGCATCTCTCCATGTGGATAAAATCTAGCTGCAAAGCCTCGAACGGATACGTATGAGGAGCAAAATGACCAGCTGGTGTTGGAGTTCCCTTACCAGGATTATACATCAAACACACCATACAGTTCTTAACCAAATTCTCTGCACATTTTGGAATTCCCGCATTCTGCCAAACCGGAGCCAACAACTTACAAATCCCTTTCACGCTGATCTGCGCCATTCCATGAGCCATTGTAACCACCGGAAGCACAAATGCGTTAGGCAACAATCATCTCTGATGCTCAGCTAAATCAATCCAACAACCATTCGAATCCAGTGTACCTCTACTTTCTCTCCATTCATTCAACTCTTTCTCAGTAGCTTCAGCTTGAATGGATTTCACACTCTCAATCGTATCTTCACACATGCTCTTCTCTGGAACCCATCTCGCCGGACCCGCAACATACATTCGGCTCATTACATTTCTCGCAGTTTCTTTCGCAACTTCATCCGCAAACGCATTTCCGAGACCAACATCATCCGTAACTTTCTTATGGGCACTGCATTTGACAATCGCTACCTGTAATGGCAAAGTAAGAGAATCAAGAAGTTCATTCACCAACTGTCCATGCTGAATCTTCGTTCCATGCGAAGTCAAAAACCCACGTTCACGCCACAAACGTCCAAAGCTATGAGCCACGCCAAATGCATATTGGCTGTCAGTACACACATTTACTCGTTTTCTTTTCGCCAACACACATGCTCTCGTTAATGCAATCAACTCTGCTGCTTGTGCTGAATTATGTGGATAACGTGCAGCTTCAACAATCGTATGCAAAGTCGTAACAGCATATGCCGAAGTCGTATCACTATTCGGCAACTTAAAGCATGAACCATCAACCCACAAAGTACCATCACACTCAGGAAGAGGAGGGTCCCTAAGGTCTACTCTCCCTTTCGTTTCTTCCTCAGTTCTCAGAAAACAGTCATGTTCTTCTTCAATATCATCATCTGTCTCAACTGAAATTGGCAACAACGTGGCTGGATTCAAAGTGTTGCATCTTTTAATGTGCACATGACTCGCTAACAATGTCAACTCGTAACCTGACAACCGAGCACTAGTTAAATGCTTTGTCTTCGTACGGTTCAACAAGGTATCCACTGCATGTGGAACCATCACTACTAGCGTGTTGTCCATAACCAAACCAGCAGACTGTCGAATTGAAACAGCCGCTGCCGCTGTAGCTCTCAAGCAACTCGGCAACGCTCTAGCTACCGGATCTAAAGTCGACGAAAAGTAAGCACATGGGTGTTGCTTATCGCCAAACTGCTGAGTCAACACTGACAATACACATCCCTCTCTCTCGTGGACATACAATGTGAAGGGCTTACTGTAGTCAGGAGTACCCAACACAGGAGCCGAACACAACGCCTTGCGTAATTCAGAAAAGCTCTTTTGACATTACTCAGTCCGAGGAATAGGATTTGGAGTATCCTTAACAGTAAGAGCTATCAAAGGCTTCGCTAACAAAGAAAATTAGGAGTCCACTGTCTACAGTACGACGTGATACCCAAAAACGCACAAACTTCTCTCTGTGTCGTAGGCACACTCATTTTCGCAATAGCTTGAATTCTTTCTGGGGTCAGTTTCCTTCCCTCCTTCGATAAGAGGTGGCCTAAGTAGGTTACTTCTTGTCGACAATATTGCAACTTGGAGAGAGATACTTTATGATGAAAATCAGACAAATGGCGTAACAACGACAAAGTGGCTTCCCTACAAATCTCTTCAGTATCAGCGGCAACTAACAAGTCATCAACATATTGAATAAGGGCTGCACCATCAGGTAAAACCAACAGATCAAGTTGTGTTTTCAAAGCTTGACTATAGATCGATGGACTCTTGCAATAGCCTTGAGGAGCGCGCTTAAAGCGGAAACTTTGTCCTCCTAAAGAGAATCCAAAGATGTCCCTACTCTCCATGGCAATCGGGATGCTGAAGAAAGCATTCTTCAAGTCAATCACCAAAAACCACGTGGCCGTAGCCGGAATCAGAGTCAACAAAGCTCAAATATCAGGCACGACAGGAAACTGTGGAACGACAATCTTGTTCACTTCGCGAAGATCAATGACAAACCTATATACAGGAGGCTGTGAAGAATCAGTTCTCTTCAGAACAGGCAAAACAGGACTATTGCACACATTACCTCTCGTTTTCTCAATGACACCCTTTTCGATTAGATCATAAATAATCGCTAAAATTGCTCTCTCACCATCACTCGAGATACGATACTCTGGAATGTGTGGTAACTTAGCATTCGCCTTCAGTGTCACAACATATGGGGGTATTTCCAGTAGGCCTACATCATTCGGACCAGTAGCCCACAATGAATCTGGTAAAGAAGACATAAAATTCCGGTGGAAGACTATCTTTCGACATGTACATTGGAGAGATCACTCTCTCACCTAAAGTAAGGTGTACTCCTGACGGAGAACAATACAGTGTCGCATACAATCTCTTCAACAAATCCAATCCCAACAGATTCTCATTACAACCTGTAGTCAAAAGAAAGGGTACTTCGAACTTACGAGGACCAACAGAAAGACAATGGAGCAGAAATCGGATTTGTAACGGGGGCCCAAGAAAAACCTACAGAAACGTTATCAAAGCCAGACAAAGGTGCGCCAGGGATTTTAGAGTGAATAATAGAACTCTTTGTAGCACCAGTATCTAGCAGAAAAGGCTCTGACACACCTGATGCAATCACTTCAACATAAGTTCCACTCTGATCTACTGGAACTGAAACAACTCCCTCTCTTTGTCCATGGCTGTCCTAACAATCATCACCATTCTCTTCATCACCTTCAACATAGTAATCATCCACATAGTACTGTCCTGTCCTACCAGACGAACTTTGCTGTTGATCAAAACTATTCATTGAGTTCTGTGGAGGCAAAGAACGTACGTTCTGTCCGCGACCTCTACCTCTAGGCGCTTGTTGAGCACCTCTACCTCGTACACCAGAAGCACCATTCGTGCGCTGTAACAAAACCGGACAACTATTCTTGTAATGACCCTCTTCTTTGCAATACGCACATTGATTAGGCCCATACGGGAAACGCTGTTGAGAAGACTCGATCCTTTGCGAGTTTCTCGAATATTGCTGATGTTGCTGATAATTGCGCTGACTATTAGTACGGGGTGGATAAGCTTGTTGTAGAAGAACTTTAGTCTTCAATTCCTTAGTCTTCTTATCCGCTTTCTCTAACTCATCTTTGCGCCTATTTTCATAGTACTGGGCCGTAGCTAAAATCTGCGCTGACGTAGGAACGGGCCAAGCACTCTCGGAATCCTTCAACTTAGTGCACAACTCGAGAAGCAAATTATGCACGAACTTTTCAACGAACAATCTCTGGCCACCCTCGGTAGCCATATCCTGACCACTATGATCTACAAAAATCTCTTCAAACCACGTAAAGAAATCAGACACAGTCTCGTCTTTCTTCTGCTTGCACGCGGACAACTTGTCCCAATTAACACGCACTTCAGGCATCAAAGCCTTCATGAAATTAATAATTCTACCAGGAAGTTGAGCAACCACATCTTCAGGCTTAGCACCTCCAACTTGTCTATCATTTGCAGCAACAATATTAACCCAGGTATCACCCAATTCTGGATCATGATCCATATGTTGAATCACATTCCAGATAGGCTGTGGAACAACGTTGCCAAACAACATGTCTATGTCCGCTAAATTCATGATGCATGAACCCACAGTTTGAGTGAGCTCTTTATAATATCCCGCCGGATTTTTGCGCGGATCAGGTAAAGTCTGCTTAATCGCTAAAACTTCCACACGCTTCCAAGGAACATGTACCCACACTTGCTGAAAGTGCGCAGGCGCAGCTACAATACCCAACCCAGCATCAGCCTGAACTGCTTCTTTCCACACCAGAGGAACCTCACGCATCGGATACTGACGCGCTTTTCTCCTAACTGACGAATCAGGCTCAAACAATCGCTCAGAAGGAGCATTATTACAAAACGACAACAACGTCGACACCGCTCTCTCAATGTCGAGAAGACTCACAATCGTCTCTTTCGCAAACTCGGAACGCACTCGATACAACTCTTCAGGAGCTTTATCCACTTCGTCAATCCATTGTTCATGGAGGAATACAAACATCCTTTCAAAAACGTACCGTTGCTTTGGTGCCTTCCATTGCCGGAAAACATCCATAATACCCTCAAGATCATACTGGGAGGTATAGGTAACCCATCTACGTGCCATGTGATCCAAAACTGTCCGCTCATCTGTATCAGGCAATTGGCTACGTGATTGTCTACGCTCATTCACAGGAGACATACCCAATTGTCCCAACAAAGGAGAAAAAAAAACAGAAACTGCAGCATTCATTCGCTGTCTAGTAGAAGGAGAAGATGGAAGAATAAGGGAAGACGGAACAATAGTAGAAGAATCCAAAGTCAGAACAGAAGGAGCATTAAGGACAGGCGCAGGAGTAGCAGACAAGGGGGAAGGCAAAGTTGGCGGCCCCTGAGGAGGCTGCGCCAAAGGAACAGTAGGAGCTGGCTGTGGAGGAATCGCAGGTGGCACAACAACTGGAGGTTGCACAGCCACACCTGGTGCTCTGTGCATAAGGGGGTGGCGAACTCAGGAGATGCGACATTAAAGGATCTTTCGCAAGATCTGTCTTGTCTGTCTGCTCTTTAGGTGGCAAGACTGGGTAGCATCTATCTACCGCTAACTTCTTCATTCTAACCATCTGTTCGCTCTCTTGCTCTTCCTCATTATCCCTATACACAATAGCAGCTTGTACCATTGACATACCTCGTTCTCGTTTATTCTTCTTCGCTAATTTAGTTCCTTTCTGTTTGGCTTCTTTGCGCCATATGTGGAAAGAGTCAAACATTGCCGGCGGGGCTTTCTTCTTGAACAACTTCACTTCGAGATTGTCTAAAATCTCAGCTTCAAAACTACCGTAACGGGGCCACTGTAGGACACCGTCTTTTCTCGTATATTTAACCCAGATCTCATTATAACTAATAGGGCCCACACCATGTTTCACGTACAATTCATATGTAGGAGTTCCAATTGGAGGAACCGGACACGAATCCCCTAACCGGGAATCCTTAGAACAACCACAACCAAATATCTTTCCAAGTCTGCTAAGACCAGGCATCTTGCGCACTAGTATAGCTTCAAACCACAAGGGAAATCTCAAAACGATAATCTCGCGAATACACGAGTCCCTTGGCTTTGGGGCCTGCAGGTGCCAAATCAAAGCGATCCACTAAAGGGATACCAAAACAAACGAAGGACTAGGAGAATCTCCACTCATACTTAACTGAAATGTCGATGGCGTCACCAGAAAACCCCTCAATCATCTCGCTCTACAAACGTCTAAGGCTCCAAAACAGGGCGACAGTCAGGGCAGCAGTCCTTCGTAGCCGTCAGAAAGCGGGGAACCTCGTAGCAAAGACTTTCGGACCACGCCGACATACAGGGGTCGGTGAAGTGGTTGACCTTCCTCCAGAATTTTCACACAAAGCTCTCCACGATCTTCGGGCTTGGACCGGTACTGGTGAAGTCGCCCCACATTGGGCGCCAACTGAAGGCCGGGTTTTAGAACCCAGCAGCGTCAGGGAAACCGCCCGATGCCTTCGAGTTCCCCTGTCTTGGCAAACAGAGACACGGGACACTTCTTGATGACGTCAAAGACCAAAGTTTATTGGCTGCAACCAGGAACAGAGGTCTACGAAGCACACATGGGTAGTTCGCTAGAGACTGCACAAATTCAATGAGCGGAGCATGATCTTTTATGCCAAAAATCAAGCCTCAGGCAACATTTCAAATTAGCATTGGGTTCATACAAACTGACCAATGACAGTGTGACAATTCAAAAGTAGCGTATGACGACAATCCCACTTTCCGTTGTCCAGCCCACCAGAAATGACCAAGCACATTCCAGGTTTCTTGTCGGATCAGGCCGGACAAACCCATCATAAAACCCTCAACCCAAATCAGTGATTATGTCATAAAGGAAGGGCAGAAACAGATTAGGAGTGAGATAGAAAGGTGGGTGCAGTGTATCGTAATCTCGGGCAAGTCCTACTCTTTGATCTTTATCAGACCAGCTTCTAAGCAAGGAACTGGCTCAGCGAGGTCAGCCTTGGGCAAGGAGTCAGTTCGGCCAGGTCATTCAGAAGTCAGCTAAGATGTACGTGTCTCAAGGACTCGTTCGGCCGCAGTCATCGGCCTATGTGAGGGCACACACAAAATGGCTGCCGTACACAAAATGGAACCCGAAGGTTCAAACGAAATCCTTAAATACGAAGTGTTCTCATTGATCGATTAATGCGAAAACACTCGTACACACTACACTCGTCATTTGCGGTCTGTTGACACCAAAATCGTCTATTTCCGACGACCTTTATTGAACGGGTTCGGAACCATCGAACCTCACTCACGAACCACGGAACTACAACATAGTACATGGTCACAGCTCTCCCTATTACTACAAGATCCTATATCTATGACATTCCTTAGTACTTTTATGTTAGGTTCATTATGTCGTGTTTTTTGGGGGGGTTTCTGCATCCTGGGGATATGCTATATGCCTTCCAAAACGGTCTCTTTTGGAACTGGAATATATCCGTTCCTTTATATAGTTTAATGTATTGGAATATATCATTTATTCGTTTGGTTATTATATCTTTGAATAAACTCTAGACCTCTTGCCATTTGTCTAAGTTGGTATCCCCTGGTTTGCCTTTTTTTGTGGCTTTGCCTTGCTTTGTTCTCATTTTGAATTATGGATAAAATCATATAAAAACATCTGTGATTAAAAGAACATATGTTTCATTATTTCGCCTGTAGAATTGAAGGACAGCGAAAACTGAATTTGAGCTACAAGAAATCAGCAATATTAAACTGGGTTTTTTCAACAACCACTTGCTGCCGGTGTTAAAAAAAAAGTTGTACTCCTACAGATGTTAGTTTATCTCTCCATACAATTAAAATACGGGTATATGAAATTGTGAAGTCTTTGAATAGCAATAACATAAACTTTGCGAGGTTTGTGGTGTGTAAAACTCATACAGTTTGAAAAAAAGAGATGGACAGCTTCAGCATCCATTTCTGGGGTGGGAGGTGGGCTCAAACTCCCCTTCTTATAGTCCATTTCCATACACAAACATGTGATTCAGTGTCTGAGTCTTTGAAGTTTGTGTTAGGGGTCTGCTTCCTTTTGAAGTGCCCATTCATCTGCCCTGCCCTTCCTCCAGGAACCAGTCTGTCACAGCAGGAGCAATTTTAAATCTGAAAGCCCCACAACACATGCTATGGAGTGACAAGAGGTTCACACATGGATGTCAGCCATAGGAATATGTTCATTAACACCTTAGCTGGTGTAAACATCCCTCCCCAGTGCTGCGCTGTCCATTGGAACCAGTGCTGAATGGACGTCCAATGGTCGTGCGCAGCACTGGGGAGGTAGCGCTGCTGACGACCGTTGGCCGTCAGCAGCACATTAGGGGTTAAAGGGTTATCGAGGAGCCCCAGCCCTTCCTAAGATGTGCTCAGGCTCCTTCCCAGTGACCTCTCTGAGAATCAAAGAGCGCTGTTTGAAGTGCACTGAAGAGCCTGACCCTTCCTCCAGCGTGGCCCACAAGGCTCTAAGGAATGCAGCAATCCACACATCTGTCTAGGGTGGAATCCTCTACCTCCCCATTCTCCTCCAGTTAGCCACGAGTCTCTGAAAATGGAACCCTGAGTCTTCTGTGTATTGTTCCACTAAGAGGCACACATACACGCATGCATCTGCATGAGCGCTGCACAGAGCCACATACTAACTTGATGTAGGCCAAAGGTAAATTAAGCACACAGCAACTGAACTTTATATAAGTAGGCCTGTAGGCCTCACTCCAGTGACACAGGTAACAAGCATTTGCAATGCAATAGGTCTCGCAGCATTAAAGTTTGAGTTACTGGCATTGTAAATGACAATGCTTTGCATTAATTTTTTTTTATTTGCAATTGGTATATAAACATGGTTTGTGAATGGTTAGCTGTTGCTTATGCTTATCTAAGTTGGCAGTAATATAGAGTGCTTCCTTGTTATAAGCATGCTGATTTAAAGCGAGTGCCTGCACTTCTTACAGCACTTGAAACGGAGAGTGCCTGAACTTCTTAGTGGGCGTTCAATGCTTTTAATTGGAGAGCACCAGCCCTTCTCAATAGCTCACAGGTACCATGGGACAGTGTGAATCTACACTTCTGTAATTCAATTTTAACCACTGATAGTAGGTGGCAGCGTGCGTGGAAAAGTGTGCACGACCACAAAGTGCGAGCGTGTGGGGACTGGGATATTGTGAACACTAAGTTATCTCTCAAACTGTGATGCTGAGAGAGCAGGCTCGCAGTGTAGTGAGCAGTGCACTATAGTGAGTGGACGCTGGTGCTGCGAGTTTGTATCACAGTGAAAAGTGAAAGGTGGCAGAAGACGCTAATCTCTGCGTGATATGGGCAGTGTGCTGAGGTGTTACACATACCAATGGAATGAAGCCACACATACTCCATGTGAAGTAAACAGCGTACTGAAGCGGCGTGGCCGCACACACATTACCTTCTCTCTCTGTGTATCAGATAGAAGCTGCGAAAGAAACCTAGCAGCTCATTCTCGATCAAGGCGCTGTACTCCGTCCCCCCCTTGCAAAAACCTACTACCCTCCAGCTCTGGGTCGGCATCACCTCTGCCCATGGGACATCAGACCGCTGCTTGGGCGCACCCTATTAGAGGGGTCTAATGTCTGAACCCCAACAAGGAAGCAGTGACAGAGAGAAGAAACGCCACAGGTAACATCGGAGCTCCTGAGAGTAGGGGTGAGAGGGGCAGCGAGTTGTAAAAGCACGGTAAAGAGAAGAAAGAGCTTTAGAAGGAAAGGAAAACTGAAGATACTAAGGAAGGAGATACATATATCAGAGTGTGCAGACAGTACGAATAAAGATCTTATAAATGAGCGAGGTGGGTGGGTAGGGGCAGGGAGATGATAGAGTCAGATTAAAGAGAAGAGGGGAAAGGCAGGAAGGGATAACATTGGACAGAGACGTAGAGAAGGGGGTCAAAGAGAGTAGGGGCAGGTGATCAGAGAGGAGTAACGGGACAGGAGGCAGAGAGAGTTGACAGAAGAGGGCAAAGGCGGGCTACAGGGCAATGCCAAAGACAGATGTTTTACCAGGGGTCTGAGGGGGACCTGTTAGGGTGGGATCCAAAGACTGGCCTAATCTGAGCACCGGGGGAGGCAGCGGTGTGACCAGGAGAGTGCAGAAGATGGTGGCGGGTAGCACCCAGTACGAGGGCCTGCCACTGCCCGTGTGATCTCGGAGGTTGCGGCTCTGTCCGGAGTGCTCTGCTCTGGGGGGAGCGGTGACGGGGTCCCTCGCCCCTAGTGCGGTGCAGGCTGCTCCGGGACGGCTCTGCTGCTCTATGCATCCCTCCCGACTGCTGCTGCATGATCCCGGGGCTGGGCCCCGCTCGCCATCCGAGGGGCCGAGAAGGTCGGGGTGCAGGAGAAGCGGGGCAGCTGCGGGCTGTAGCCTCGGGGCCAGGGCGGGCTCTGCCTCGGTCAGCCCCTGGCCTCAGGGATGCAGGGCCCAGCGGAGGATGCTTTGTGCGGCGGCTGAAACCATGGTGAGGGCTGGCGGTGCAAAGTTTAGTAGCTCCGTAGTACATACACGAGCGGGGCCTCTATGGCACACAGCTGTACGCGTAGTGAGGCTAAGTTTTGCGGCACTGATGCATCTGGGGCTTTCAAACAGCACTGTTGTGCTTGGTAGACCATGTTGTACCTACGTGCATGAACATCTGGGCCTGTGTTTCTTTCTACCCGGCCCTGCCAGAGGATTAGGCAACCTTGTAGTTGGACAGTAAATCTAAACTGACTGTATTTATATGGGAGGAAAAACAACGAGTCCTGCCAAAGACGCAAGTGCATGACTGACGTAATGAGGATTAGGAATACTTCTGGAAAAACACATATTGGCATTTCGAGTGCATGTGACCCATTTGGCACAGACATCGCTCTCTCAACTGTTTACACTGAACGTGAGCTGAGTAAATCTGTGCTCTTATAACAATGCCCTTGATGCGCACGGATTGACCCCATGTTCCCCTGCGCCAAAGCCATAATATGACCAGACAGACAGGTTCAGTGATCGAGCGCTTTCCACAACTGTCTCTTGGCGCTTAGATCCCGAGTGTTATTATCTTGTTATGATATGTCTGCCATCAGTTGGGTCTCGGGCGTTAGCACTTAACCCCCTGAGCTATCTTGTGACGAACTGTTGTGAGTCCTGAGTTCCGGCCTGCCTCTAAAAAGCATTGCGTTAGTTTGAAGAAAACATACAAAGAGCAGAAAGAACCACAGCAGCTCGTCTGCACACCGATGCGCCTTCTAGATCAATGCACTTCAAGCAACCCCGGTCTTTGTCTCACATAGTCGCAAGCAGTGCTTTAAATGGAAAAAAGCATTAACAAGTCAAATACCGCTGCTTCCTGAATCAAGTCATATACCGCTGCTTCCTGAAATAAAGACTGCCTTTTTATCAGCGCCGCGCTCCCCTCTGCAGACTCCCCCTACATTCCAAAGTCAGTCATGTGAACTGTTCACGAGGTGCGCGTCGTGATCCTATTTTTCTGCCATGCTGTGGGCAGAAGCTCACACGCGTGACCTAATCCTATTGAAAAACGCTGCACGTGGCCAGGTCTTGTCTCCCCTCGTTGTCGGCTGAGCCGACAGCTATAGCTCTCGTGGCGAGAGCGCGCTTTCGCGCGTTTTCACCACGGCGAGACCTAAAAAGGCCTGTTTACTCCCACTAATCACTACACAGAATGCTGCCACCACAATGCTTGTGCTGCTTAGCTCCTGGTAAAGGTAGCAACCTTTGGCCACCACAATTCATGAGACAGGTCTAGGTCATGGCACTCACGCACTATCTGGGTTCGCCCAGGACTAAAAGGGACCCAGCATAAGGGACCCAGATATCATTGAAACTGGGGCAATCGGGGCAGGGGCCCAAGTCTGATATAATGCAAGAGACTTTTCCGACCCTACACACCACAACCATTTACAAGAGAAAAATCACCTTATGTAATTGGGAATGTGGATTTTACACATAAGTGAAGATATTTCAGCACCCCAGCGAAATACACAAATGCCTTTGTGTATCAGGCTCCTAAAACTGTGGAACAAGAAAGCAAGGCTTCCATTAAATGTAAGAGGGTGTTGTTTATTCTTACTTAGCAGATGTATACAGCAGAAATATGAAGGCTGCTGTTGACAAACAGCTCAACAAACACCCCAAAAAACCTTTCATAAAAAAATGAAATGCAACCAACACACTCCCTAGACTGGTCTTAACTTTAATTTTTAGGTCGTGCCTACCAGACAGCCCAGCTTACCAAGAATACTAGGGGCTTGGAGGCCACACTATTGCTTACCATTAGTTGGCCTGCCTGTCACTCTCATTTACCTGCTTATTTTATGTCCAAGCTTGTCTATCTCATGTTTTTCCCTCCCATGAGTATAGAATCTTTACCACTAGCTTCTATGATTTTACTGCTTGCTTTTCAAGCACTATTTTTTTATTTTTTGGTTAAGCACTTCACGAGAATGCATGTGTTTTCCAGTTGTCTCCCTAGTGTCCTACTCTCTTTCTACCCACCATGTTGCTCATGGTCCACCGTGAGCTTCTTCTAGCCCTCACCTCCCTCCTTTGTGTGATCCCTTTCAAATTCTACCCCTATTGTTTTCTCACCTGTGTGCTACTCACCCCAACTGCTACTCATTGCTCTCTTTTGCCCAATCCTTCTCGCCCCCACGCCCATCCTTCGTGTTGCTTCCCTCACCTGCGCTCTACTTCTCTGTTGACTGCTGGTTCTCCTCCCCCAGCCTCCTAATGTTGCCCTACCTGATCCACTACCTGCGCTTAAAAGCAAATACTTTTATGCATTATGTCTTTTATTTGATGACCCAACTCTGATCAACAAATAAAGAGAAAAAAAGTCAATGTTGTTTTGAAGGCACGAGCATACAAAATGAAGCAGCCAATCACATCATATGCTTTTTGTTTCTCATTTCAATTGATTTGATATGATACTTATAGAGCGCACGAATGCCGAGGCGTATTGGCGCTGATTGCCGTACATGGGAACGAAGAACTGTGAATGGAAACCTATTTGATTGTGAAAAACAACCAGGTTTTCAGCTCCTTCCTAACATCAAAAGGTTAGGTTGAAGTAGTAAAGTGGGCGGCATCTGGTTCCACAGCTTAGCCGCACAAAAGGACAGAGTACGGCCTCCCCACCTTGTCTTGTAGATTCTTGGAATACAGATGAGGCCCATCGTTGTGGATCTGAGTGTTCTGGTGGGAGAGTATCTTGAGAACAACTTCTGTATCTGCCCGGAGATGCCGCCATAGAGGGCCTTCTGCACCAGGCAAAGGGACTTGAAATCAGTTTGTTGCTGAACTGGGAGCCAGTGCAGAATCCTGACGGCAGCCGAGGTGGGGAAACCCTTAGGGATATTCATCAATAAACTGGCTGCAGCATTTTGCAGGAATTGCAACTTCCTCATCTGTGCCTTATCAATTCCAACAAAGAGCGCGTTGCAGTAGTCTAACTTAGAAAGAAAGAGTGCCACTACAACGGTCTTTTGAAGTTCATGTGGAATGAAAGGAAACATGTTTCCTTAAATTTTTCTGAAGGAAAAAGCAGGAGGAGGTCAGATGATTCACTTCGGCTGAGTTGATCGTCCAAGATCACGCCCAAATTCCTAACTTTGGTGACAGGGCATGGGCATTCACCCACCTCTGTAAAACCATGCTGTGTTGGGTCCAGCAGATTGTTCTCTTCCAGATGTTGTATTAGCTCCCTGTTATTGCTTTTTCTAGGATTTTTGCTGTCATTGGCAGCCTGGAAATCGGTCTATAGTTTTTTGTCGCCCTTGGATCATGAGCTGGTTTTTTTAAAGAATTGGCCTGATACAGGCTTTTTTCCAGGCACTGGGGAATAGACCGGTTTCTAAACCCTGGTTCAAAAGAGGGGTGAGGTGAGTACTAATAGTCTTGGATGTGAGGTGAATTATAGCTGGAGGAAAAGGATCATTCAGGGAACCTGATTTAGTTGATATTATGAGCTTGTGGACCTCCTCCGAGGAGAGAGCCCTGAAACGTGAGAGCCTACATTGTCCTGCCCAAGCTTATACGATAGGAATGTTGCTACCAGGCGTGGCAGTGGCCGAGTTTAGAAGATCATTATATATCAATTGTACTTTGCTTTGGAAAACGGTGGCCAATGTATTACAGAACGCTTGATCTGGTCTAAACTGGGCAGTGTGCTGCGGTTTGATTAGTGTGTAGACAGTTTTAAAAAGTTCCTTTGGGGAATTCCTATCATCCCCAATTGTAGCAGTAAAATACGCCCGCTTGGCCTCAGTGATGGCCTTCTTATATTTTTGTAGGTGTGTGTTATACGCTGCCTTGTGTTTAGAACTGTAGTCGGTCCTCCAGGTCCGTTTGTTTATTCAGTCATACTGTAATTTATCGATAATGCTGGACAGTATGGCACCAAGCCAATAGGTCTCGAAGACGAGACTTCTTGGCATAGCCAATACTTGTTCCGTCTATTACCACAAGGCATAGAATGGCCCTGAAAAAAGGATCTAGTGTTGCAAAGATGGCTTCCCATGAAACTACTGGAAAACTTGATACATTATAAAAAGAATACACAAACAGTCCATTACTGAGAGAGGAGAATGCTGGACAAGAATTCAAATATACCCATTTTTTGAAACATGAGGAACTTAAGCTTAATAAAGAGAAATATCCCAGCTGGATTCCTGTCACTCATGAGTTCTCTCTTAGATGGCCAGATGTCACTCCTAGCTGGTGAAGCAGCAAGACTGTTTTCCTCGCTGACTCACAGATTCATTATCATCATCAATAACTGCTTGTTTCAAATCTGAATTGTCTGTAATGTCTTCCAGGCGGTCACACAGACACCTACACAGTCATACACATGCCCTCACAGTAAATCAGCAAAGACATGCCTTGGCTGGGTAGACATATAGAAGCATGCTGAGAGACAATCTCTCATAATGTAAATAGACAAATGTGTTTTGGGGTAAGGTGGTCTTAGGAGCCTCACAAGTGCCTCTGGAGTTCTAATTTATTAGCCGATTAACCGATGATTGTCTTCTGCTGGCCATTCACAAGGTATCTCACACCAGGACGGCCACAACTCACAGGTGATCTCACAGCACGGAGATCACACTCCACTCGGTATCTCACATCTGGACTGCTACCACACACAGCTGGTCCCACAGTGAGGTGAACACCATTCAAACGATATCCCAAACCTGGACTGCTACCACTCACAGCTGATCTGAGAGCAAGATGACCACATGTTTACCAATATCTTTCACTTAGACTGCCACCACTCACAGCTGGCCTCACAGTGAAGGGATCATCCATCCCAAGCCATATCACACCTGCACTCACAGCTGATCTCACAGCGGGGGGATTCAGCAGGATTCTTAATTCTCAAATGCCGGGTATAATCCTCATACAAACTCCACCACTGGTTGTACGGACCTTTTCTCATTGACGTGGAGGGTGTTAGGAGCAATTATTTACATACATTTCCGTAAACAGTGAAAATCCATGGGACTCGACTGGAAAACACAAGACGATTTAAATACATTTAAAAATATTTATTAAAAAAATTATTAAAATCAAGGTCAATAGTTCAGTAAGTATTCAGATTTTAAGTATCATTATTACAAGTTTAAAAGGCCCAAGAACTGATATTTCAAGTCCGCTCTTCTCATAAGTCGCTCTCCCATCCTGGCACTTTCTTCTTTCAATGAGGACCTCACAATCACTTGTCTAATACATAACAATAAACTATTCAATAGTTAGTAATAGGTGCCTGAGAAAAATAGCATCTGCAAAAAAAAGCAGATAACATGCAAAACAAGCATGAATGAAATATGCAGGCCTCTCAGCCTTAAGCGAGTAAAAGGCGGCATTCAAGATGGCACTAGAAATACAGCTAATTTAAGTTACACAGTGTGTTAATTCAGGTGCTGCTCATAAAGACTAAATACAGTCACCTACTGCAAATTACATGATTAATATGCACATGTTATTTAGCAATGTAAATCACACTTTGCTTGTAAATGCGTTAATTATGCAAATGGAAAAATGATGCTCTTCCATGGGTGACTACCCATCAAAGTTATCTCACCTGGATTGCCACCACTTACCACTAGTCTAACAGCGAGGTGACCACCATTTACAGGCTATCTCACACCTAGACTGCCACCCCTCGCCACTGGTCTCACGGTGCAAGGTCTAGAAATGAGGACCTTGCTATGAATGTTTGTGATTTGTCAATATTATCTTGGGATTGGGATTGTCATCGTAAGAGATGGGATTGTTCAAGATTATATCAGCCATTGCTGGAAAGATTTCTGCAAGTTAATGGTATGTGGTCATTGTCGATGTATGTCTGGGTCGGCAAGGTAAGGCTCTTTCTTATTCATTTTTTACCACTCTTTTAGGCATTCGCCTTTCATTATTTAACATTTCTCTCAAACTCAATCCTTGCCACCTTTTGGCTTCTTTTACTCTCAAGTGCTCTTTTACCCTCTCTTCTCCATACTTTCCCACAATCTTTTGCTCTCCTTCACACCCTTCTGCCCCGAGGTGGCCTTTCCCACCTCCTCTTCCATGCCGTGCTCCCTTCCCCCTTCTTGATTGCTTAGTCCCACCCACTGTCTGAAAGCCCCAACCTTCCAATCCTACTTAATTACAGCTGCAGCTAAGCCAAGCAGCAGATGCTTGCCGTGGGTGCACCATATCACCCTAGAGGCAAGCCTATTTGCACCCCGCCCATGTCCAGCACCAGGTTCGCTGGTCCTCCTCCCACTCTCCGTCGCTACTACTCCACTTCCCTCCTCCCCCTGAACCCCGGATGCACTTCCCAGTGCTGCTGCCCACCCCTGCCGGCTGAGGCCAAAGGATCCTTCCCCTGCTCCCCTTGCCACTGTTCCTGCACCCTCATGTGACCCCTGCATGCACCACATACAACACACACATCACACTCACCCACCCACGCTTACCCGGCTCCCACCTATACACGCCCCCACCCCTCCCTATCCTGCCTCCTCCACAACTCCCGCTCCATCACCAAACACACTAGTGAAATCTGGGACTCCAAAGCATTCATCCTCCTTGGTGACCTCAGATACCACCTAGAGGATCACACCAATCTCAACACAGTTATCCTCCTGGAAGCCCTGACAATTCTCAAACTCACCCAGTGCGTGGAAAGCCCCACCCACACTGGCGGACATCTACTGGACCCTATCTTGACCAGCTTCAGTAAAATCATTCAAGACAAGCCCACACCCATCACCTTGTCAGACCACGTCCTCGTCCATTTCAACATACCCATACCTCACCACCACAGAAATGCCATTGCCAAACCCTCATAACAAGATTGGAACAAGGCCTCTGAAGAATTCAGTACCTATGAGCTCTTACATCACTGACTCAAACACCTCAACAACGACCTCCCAACAGTCATCCCCAACTTCAATGCCTGAATCACTTCCTGCGTGGTCACCATGGCCCCACTCAACACCGCCAAGGCCACTAGAGCCACAGCATTCACAAGATGGTACACAGAAGAGTTCAAACTAATGAAGCACCACTGCAAGCAGCTAAAGCGCAGACGGAGACAAAGCCAGGACGACGCCAAGAGCAACTACAAATCAGTCCTTAGACGATAACATCAACAGATAAGAGTCACCAAATGCTACACAATCACACAGAATTCATCGAAAGCAGCCCCAAACGCACCAAGGAAATCTTAGCCATTGTGGATGATTTCACATCTGCATCAGTAAGTTCCTCCCTCACAAGACATCTGCACCCAACTGTCACTCTTCTTCAGTGGCAAGATCTTCAGCGTCTATGACAACTTTGTGCCCCAACTGGACCCCTCCACCCTCTCAGCCTCACTCTCAACACTCAAGGACCAGAGAACATCTGGCCCACCATCACCATTCAAGAAACCACAGCGACCATGTGTATCATACACTCCAGATCACCATCAGACTCTTGCCTTCATCACGCATTCACTAAAGGACTAGATCCCATCAGCTCAGCCTTCATACCAATCATGAATGAACTGATCAACACAGCCACCTTCCTGGTAACCTGGAAACACACCTCTACTAAAGAAACCCTCAGCAAACTGTAAAACACCCGTCAACTACTGGCCAGTCTCCCTGCAACCCTTCTTGATGAAAGTCACAGAGAAGATCATGAACAAACTTCTAGCCACCTACCTCAATGACAATAACTTCTTCAACACCACCCAGTCTGGCTTCAGACCCAACCACAGCACTAAAATCTCCCTCATCACTGACACAGGCAACATCCGACTGGTCATAGACAGTGGAGACCTCATCCTTCTAGATCACCTCCTTGACCTTCTCCCACTCTATCCTCAGTCAATGTTTTCACAATGCCAGCATTCAGGGACCAGTGCTCAGCTGAATCTGCTCCTTCCCCAAGGCCACACCCAGTCAATCCGCCTGACTACTTTCACCGCCACCACCAAACTCATCTGCAGAGTTCTAAAATAGTCCTAGCTCAGTCCCATGCTGTTCAATGCCTAGGTGGCCCCATTCACCAGCATTATTTGCAACCATAGATTCAACGTTAAATCCTAAATAGACGACACCCAGCTCATCCTCTCATCTCTGAAAAAACATTGAACATCCGAATCAACATACATGTCTGCAGTCAGCAGATAGATAAAAACCAACTAACTTAAGCTCAACACAGACAAGAAGAAAGAAGTCATCTTCAGTAAAGACACTTCACTATGGAACACCACCTGGTGACCTGTTAAACTCCTACCCACACCTAACGCAACCACCAATGCAAAGAACCTGGCAATAATAGTCGACAACCAGATCACTATTACAAACCAATGAAAACGAAGTCCCTGCCTCCTGTCTCCAAACACTCAAGATATTCCAGAAGATTTTCAAGTGGCTTCATTTAATCACCCAAGCTCTCACCATCAGCAAGTTGGATTTTGGCAACATACTCTACATAGGAAACAACTCATAACTGACCAGAACGTTCCACACCATACAGAATTCAGCTTCAAGACTTAGACTTCTCCCCAGCACCCAAAACACCACACACCTCAAAGCCCTTCACTGGCTCCTCATCCACAAATGGGCACTCTTCAAACTCTTTACGTACACACACAGACTTGAACAGCATCAGCACCACCTACCTCACACATTGCATTAACTTCTACAGACCCACTTCAACACCTTGGCCAGACTCCTACTTGCACAGATCCCCTGCATACACAGGATCAGATCTGGTGACCAGGCTTTCTCCTACCTTGCTCCCAAGCCCTGGACCAACTTAACCCTGCACATCATAGCTGCTTTCTCAGTTACAGAATTTTGCAAGAAACTGAAGATGCAGCTCTTCACCCAGTCCCGGCCTTGGCTTGGCCCATGCCGCTCCTGCTTTTCAGAATCAGGATGCCCTTTATGCAGCCTGTGTATGTGATCACAGTTACTTAGCATGGCTGCTCCAATGACCAGAAAGGTGTAGGCTTTTTAAGAAACTAATTTCAAACCATGCTCAGCTAAGGAATCATTACAGTGTCCCACAACATTATGTTTCTCTTTCACAACTAAGACTCCTGTGTAAGGTTTGCTTTAGAGACATCATCAGTAGGGTCTCCAGTCAACACTGCTGCATTGTGGAACACAACTTTGTTTTCTCAGACACAAGCTTCAAAATTATTTTTCAGCACTTTTGCTGATAATATACAGCATAAGAAAAACAGGCACTGCTGAGAATAGATAGGAAGACGGTGTGTACAAGAAGAGTAAGTAAACTGAGGTTTTAGGAAAATGAGGATATGAGCAGTGGTGGCTGGCAATCTTTGAGTGTGGCAGTGTAAGGAATTGGTGGAAGCCCTTCTCAAATAATAAACACAATCCTTACCAGGGTGAACCCCAGACACAACAAAATTAACCTGTGCTTAACCCACTGGTAGCTTGGCACAAAAAGCAGTCAGGCTTAACTGTGAGGCGATGTGTAAAGTATGTATGCAGTATACAAACAATAATGAAGTTAAAACACTACAAAAGACAAATCTATACCAGTTTAGAACAATAGAGTACATTTAAATAAAAAGAATAACACCAAAATGACGAAAATTCAAGCACTAGAACAAGAGTTATGAATTCTTAGCACCAAAAAGTACAAAGCACCAGCCAATGTTATGTGTTCATGTGAGACTGGGTCAAAGTTACAAGTTAAGGCTGACATCGAAGGAGCGCAGGTTAGATACAGAGACCAGGTTCACTTCAGTCTAAGAGTTACCTTCGGAATTCTTGAATATCTCTGGAGAAGGTAGAGTCTACGGCAGGGCAGGACAGAGGGCTGTAGCAAAGGAGGAGGTTGTCGACAATGGGGAGACGCTGGACGAAGTCTCGATGAAGTCATGTATGAAGCGGGAAACGCTCAGAGCGGGAAAAGCTGAGATTTGGTGGAGAGAAGGGTGTCATTGATGGAGTGCTGCTTGACATCAGGCCTGCTGAAGATTTTTATCTTGGGACTTAGATTTTATTTTGGACCTCAGATTTCCTTAGTGGGATGAGGCTACAGGCTGTAGCCAAAGAGGGCTCCACACCATCTGACATTTCTGTCAGAAGGCCATTTGTACCTGGATTTGTTGCTGCAGAGAAAAGTGTAGCAGGAGCTGTAAGTCAGGCCCACTGGCGATGCACCTTCAGCAGATTGGCTTGCATGTTGGTCCCAGTCGTCAGTCAGCTCTCCAGGCAGAAATTGTGGAAAAAGTTTTGGATTTAGTGTTAGTTAGGAGTGTCTCCTAACTTCACTACCAAGAGTCCAGTACCTGATGGAAAACTACTTGGGGGGGGTTAGGATTTACTCCAGAGGATGCCAGCAGTAGGCTTCAAGGCAGTTCCAGTGGGTACTTTTCAGTGATGCAGAAAGGCCTTTGGAAGCTTGTTGTGTCCCTCTAGCGCACACAGGTCAGACAAATGAGCCTTGGAGTCACCCTGGGTAGCCATGGTTCATGGCAAGCAGGTCCAATCTTCCTTACTCAGAAAACAAGGTTGTCCTTCCAATAGCAGAGCAGTCCTCCTGGCAGTAGAGCAGTACTTGTTCTGAATCTTCCACAGGTCCAGTACTGTTCAGAAGAAGGCTAGTTCTACCTGGTGCCAGCCTTTGTCTCAGAGCATTTTGACCTACGCTAAAAACTGTTCTGGTCAGTTCTTCCCATTCCCCTGGACCTGACGCCAAACTATCTAGGGAGACAATGACAACGGCAGGCCTAGTGTCAGGTTCCTTTGTGTGTGCTGCAGGCAGGAAATGTAATCAGGGCAGAGTACAGTTCTTCCTCATCAATCCTGCCAGGAAGACCCACTCCCAGCTCATCCAGGTCCCATGGGTCCCTGTCTGCGCCCAATACACATTCCTAAATGGGCGAGTCATCAACAGGCCCAGAAAGATGGAAACTCATGAAAGGCCCCAGAAATTTTTGGCAGAAAATGCCAACTTTTGAAAAGTGGCATTTTCTAAAATTAGACGTTGGCATTAAAGAGGATTTTAAAGTATAATCAATTTGAGGGTAAACAGTATTTCTCTATCTGCTCTCAAACTGGAGTTAGCACTTCTTGCAGCAAAGAAAAACAACTTTGCGAGTTTTTCACTGCCAGGACATTTAAAACTTAAACCCACATGTCTTACTTTGTAAATACCATGCACCCTGCCCTGTGAGACTTTAGGACCAACCTTAGGGGGTGCCTTATGTGTATTAAAAAGGAAGGCTTAGGCCTGGCAAAAAGTTTATGCCAGATCGAAATGGCTGTTTAAAACATGCAATGGCAGGTCTGAGACAGGTTTTAAAAGGATACATTAGTGGGTGGCTGAATGAGTACCACAGCCCACTAATAACATTACATTTACAGTCCCTGGGTACATGTAGTACCATATACTAGGGACTTGCAAGTAAATTATATGTACCAGTCGGGTGAAGGCCAATGCTACCACGTTTTAGGGAGAGAGCCCAAGCAGAGGGAAAGTGCACATAGTCCCAATGCCACCAAAAATGAGCTCAGCAAAAAGTCCTGGGATAAAGGCAGAACGAATGTCATGTCTAACAGATAGGATTTAAACTGTCCACAAAATTGCAATGAGAGACAGAATCAAGTTGAGCAGTGGGGAACAAGGGTGGTGCATCCTCTTTAAAAATTGAAAACATGGGATCGAATATTACAAGGTTTACATACGGTTCCTTAAAACCCGTAGGCTTGTGAAGTATTCCAGTTGATGATGTGCCAACCAAGCCTGACCAGAGTGTTGCACATGACAATGTGCAACTGACAAATATTTTTGGGATAATGGTGTCAAAAACGGTGCACTTTCACCACAATTTCCCTAAAAAGAGCTACGAAGCCAAAGGCATGCTGTTGTAAATGTATGTAAATGTAAATAAGCAGGCTCACGTAAATGTAAATAGGCAGGCTCACGTAGCTTATTTACCATAACACAAATCTACACTTCTACATTTAATTTCTTCGAATTTTCCAATCTGTCACTGCAAGTATTTGTTAAACCCTAAAAATCTTGGAAAGCGAGAGTTAATTTAAAAAAACACTTATAGTATTTGGAGGTACACAACAGAGCTATGCAGATTGCATGGGCCTAAGCAGCTGTGCGCTTGCTTAAGTTATAGACACAAGGTAAGTTTGGGCCGCAGATGAGTGATACTATCCCTATCCCTGCGCGGCACCATATGAAGAATCGCACTCATACAATGGCAAACTCTCGACTCGCGGGAGCTGCTTTGACCCATGTGCCCACTCTTGTGCACAGAAGAATGAACAACCAAACACCTGAATTAGTAAATTTGCTCATAGTGGTATTATGTCCCGATTCTAGTGCAACTGATAGTGCTTCACATTACACCTCGCCCTAGCAGACAATTTTATAAACCTTAATCAAGTCTCAAGATCACAACTTCCACAAGACCTACCAGCTTTACTGCTTCTTTATACCTCAAGTGTTTAACAGAATAATCTATACAGGGCTATCATCAAAATTCGAAGAAGAATATCAAGAATACAATCATCATAGCCCCTAAAAGTCCAAGGATCAAAGACAAAAAATCCATAATTCCAATGTCTGGCCATTGCATTCCAAAGCTCTCTCGACTACAAATCCAAGCATGCACCACATTGCCTTGCGCACGCTTACACCTTCTCACATACTTTGATCCCCATTTATACTCACTTCGTCATCTTCGGGCGGCTAGATCAGCTGCCTCAACTCTTTGCAGTCTCCAAGTCTTAGGATCGAGACATGGACTGGGGCACAACCATCTGTACTGTGCAGGCACAGTTCTCAATCTCTAAAGTCAATTTACCATGTCCAATCAGTGCTTGCCTGATCAAATCAGAACCATCAGCTCTGCTACCAGATCGGTCAGCACGCAAACCCAGACTTTGTTTTGCCCCGTGTGCGCTGATTTTTTTTTCAGACTTGGAGAGGTGTATACCCTACACAGACTTTGGTGCATACCAATGGACTTGCCTTTCCTGTAATGGACATTCAAAAGCCCCATGTCTCTAAATCAAATAGTCTTGAAGAATGATCAACAAGAATGTCTTATGTTTAAAGTTTTACAATGAAATTTATTGAAGTACAAAGACACAGATTGTAGTTAGTCAAATAGAAATTCAGTCAGAGTGTTAAGTGAATTATGAACTCAGGTGAGTTCAGAGTTAAAAATTGACAGATTCGCCTTCTAAGAATGGGGAAAGGACTTACTCCACTCATCATGAAAATAAGACACTTTTATGTCTCTCTTGAACAGGGGTTGGAGGATGGCTATGGCAATTCCCGCCTAGCGTAGCCACAGGTGACCACTTTTGCTCCAACCCCTGCAATGGAATCCACTACGGAGCTGCCGATTTATGCCCCATGAATGTTGCTGAATCCCAAATTTCCGAGCATCTCGATCTCGGAGAAAAATGGAACGTAGTCTGCTGCTAGACCGGGAAAACTCACCAGTGGTACCTGTGATGCTTCTAAAACAGCGGGAAAGGCTTTTTCAGGGTGTTGGCTCGACGGCCGTTGTGGTGTAGTTCAGGGGCGGTGGGTGACATTTCAAAGTGGTGAGGCGCAAAATGATTTGCATACAGCACCGTAGCGAGCGAGCTCAGCGAGCGAGCCGGAACCCCAAAAGGGGGGTTTGGGCGGGTTACCCCCCCCCCCCCAAGAAAATTTTGAAAAAAAAGAAGAAAAATCGTGCCTTTTCAAGCAAATTTGAGAAAGCAGGAACGTTAATAAAGCAATTGTAAAAGTGCAGTTACTACATTAATAGATGGCATAACATAGGTAGCTGCTTATTCAGTATAACCACAGAGCTTCATACATTTCGTCCTATTACGCTAAGGTGCTGAATTCAGACTATAAGACTTTCATGAAGAAGTTGCACAGCAGTTGGGAAACAGCCTTCACAAAGCATTAGGAAAATGAGAGGCAATTACTTGAAAGCAAACTGAAAGCAATGCATCAAGTAGTAACTTAAAGCAATGCATCCAGCAAAACAGTGCATGGAGTCAACCATACAAAAGTAAACTAAAGCAAGTGTGAACCTGTGAACCTTCACTTTGAAAGCAGGGTGCTAGTCAACAGGCCAGTCACATACATTTAAACTGAAGAAGACTACACTTCAGCATGCAGGCACCAACATAAAAGCACCAAGCAAGTCAAACAGTTTAATGAAAGAAAAATGAAAGCAATACATACAGCAAACTAGACAGTGACTCAAAAAGTAAACTGAAGCAAGTGCACACTGAAAGGAATGCGCAGTCATAAGTCAGACATTCACATAAAAGCAACTTACCAAGACACCCAATCAATTACATGGGAAAAACTTGAACCGTTGCACCCAGAAAACCAGACAAGCACGCCAAAGCATCCCACCCCTGATTGGATGGCAGCTGTGCTCTTAGGGTCACCCCTCAGTTTTTTGGCAGGGTTGAGCACCCCCCAGTTTTATGCCCTCTGCGTCTGAAGGGGAGACAGGCAAAAGGGGTCATAATGGGACATCTGGCACGGCCACTTTGTAATCGAGGTCACCCACCCAGCTCAAGACTGAGTTACAGGCTGAAATTAAATCTTTAAACAACCACAAGGGTCTCCAGCTAGTTGGTTCTTGAGCCAAAAGAGTCCTCAGCTCACTGGGAGTCTTTACATCGCGCCTGAGATGACATGACAATGTCCCTTAATCCGGAGCAACTGTGGGGACTGTTCTGGGTCTGGATCTGACCTGGTACGAGCAGGATACAAAAAGTAACGGGTAGGTGGTAACCCACTTCAAGTGAAGGAGCTGTAAGGAACCTAAGCGCACTGGTGTGGATACCACTAACAGGGCAGCTCTGGCTTTCTCAGGGTGGGTGACAGCTGTGTGATGAAACCAGCATGTGAACCTGTTACCTCAAACAAACTAAAACCAATGCACTCATCAAGACAAGGAGTTACATGTAATCAAATAGAAAACCGCCATCAAGCCAGGTAGTCACCTAAAGGCAAATTGAAGTGACTGCACACTATGGGAAGTGCGCTTCACCAGCCAGCCTATTACACTAAAGGAAAATAAAAGCAATGCTCCCAGTAAACAAGACAACATAAATTGAAAATGTTTCCCTGCAGGACCAACAGTCACAAAAAGTAAAGAAACAGAACGAAGTCAGAGGCACTCAAGGAATGAAGATTTGTGAAAGCAGATGCGACTGTTGAGGTATGGTGGGTCAGTTTTATGTAGTGCCGTGAAAGTGTGAATGAGTAGTTTAAGTTGTGCTAGTTTGAGAATGGGAAGCCAGTGGAGCTCTTTCAGGTGTGGTGTGATGTGAGTTCCGCATGGGAGAATGAGTGATTTTAGCCACCATTTTGAGAACCATTTAAAAAAAGAAATAATGAATAGTAAATTAGTAGTATTCTGCAATCATTTTAGTTCGTATTTATTGATTTGCCAAGCTCTCTGATGTCTGTGAGTTTGCTCGCAATTTCTGATACTTCAAAACAAATAAATAAGGAACAAGCAATTACAACTGGAATGCAATTAAGCTTGCTACTTGTCTGCTAATTGAACATAGTCACATAAAAGCCCGAAGAAACACAACGTGGTATCAGTGTATATTTGTAAGAGGGAGAATAGGAGCCTGTACCTGACAATGCGAATGCACCTGAAACACTGGGTATTAGCTGGTGGCACAATGGTTGTATGGTTGGACACGGTTAATGGTACAATAATAGATTGATGGGTGCAAGGTACAGAGGCAGTGTCTGCCTGGTAAAGAAGTTTAATCTTACCAGTGTGGTAGAATTGGGGTGTCTGCACTTTTGTAATATTAAATTGTATATATTACGTGGGATTTTGCAATCCCTTTAAGAAAACTGGTCTCCAATTTCTTTATAAAAGGCTACTTGTGACACACCCATTTGCCTGTTACAAAGAAATTATGTAGACACTCTTATTACAGTTGAGTTATGATGTCACATAAAATCATCACATCAAATCGCAAATAACAAGTGTCCACGGTAGGAGCAGCTTGCATGGACAAACAGGAAATGCCCACAATCCGAACCCCTAGAACGAAAGAGCAAATCCACCCATACCAATCACCAGAGTACAAATAGCAATGAGACTCATTACTAACACCTTAGCACAAATACCAGATGGACAAAAACAACCACATGTGCACAGATAACAAATACACACACTTCTACCATAATTTGAAAATGTCTACATTTCTAGCCCCCCAGACATTATTGCTAACCCCATCACCTTCCACAAATAAGGACTCATCACAGTAACCGCTCACCTGCACCTTGAAACAAGGCTTCAATATTCTCCATTAGCACATTTTTTCTTATTTGCATGCGTCAAAAATGTTTGACTAAATGATGCCTCAAAGAAATTGTATCCAAAGTTGGTCCAAAAGTTTAGCAAAACATTTTTCAAGCTGCAAAATTGTTGTGCACACTTTATCTTGAAAGCAAGAAATCTCACATCTTGTTTTCACGTTTGTCCATGTATTTGCTTATAATCAGGGACCATTCTGAGAAGATTATATGTAGGCCAATAAATAAGAAAGGAGCCCCGTGGAAGAGCGGATGAAGGGCAGACAAGCATGGGAAATAAGAGCTAAATTCAAAGAATAAGAACAATCTGCCCCTTATGATTTATAATAAGGCTCAGAAAGAGTCCTCAATTCACATAAAACAGTGATAAGCTCACAATAACCAGAAACAGAAACAACTGAAAATCATAGTGGGCAGATTGTTCTTGTTATTTGAATTTAGCTGTTAAGATTATATGTAGGCCCAAATTGTTGGATTTTGCAAAATTATGAACACTGAACCACTGGCAGTAACACAAACTGAATGTACATCTTACTGCATTTCATGAGAGCTCTTACCCAAATAGTAAAGGTTTTGCATCAATCAAGCATATATACAAGTTTGAACAAGTTATTCATATGGATATTTTAGTCTTAGATGTGGACAATCCTCTTTTAGAAATCCATACTGTTGTACTGTGAACTGTCAGCCAAAGGATTTCTGTTGCTGGGGATGTTACCTAGTTGTAAACTGGACGAAGTAAACATGAAATTGTATTGTCCTTGGCCTCAAACAATGTCTTGGGCGTCGTGATAGGAATTCCACACCTCTGAGCACAGCTGCCAAATTAGCGTACAGAGAGCTAACATCCCCCAATGCTCCATTTCACTACAGCTAACACACCCAAGTACACCATTCCACGTAGATCAATTTCGAACCCACTATCCAGATAAGCTACATACAGCCCCAAGGTCACCATCCTGACAGTTCACACAGAACCTCAAGGCTGCATACAACCTCAACGTCAAAAGTGTTGTGCGTTGCTTACAACCTCACAGGCCGCATCTCTTCAGGGAACCAGGATATGCACTGTTTCAGCACAATTCAACAACGTCAGCTGCACAATGCTGGAAAAGCTATTGGTGGCAAATACAACACAGCAAAACATGCATAACTACTATGCCTTGCGCTGCCTGTCTAAAACCAGCCATATCATTTGCTAATGCGGAGCTGAATATATGTGGAAATGCATCTATGGGACAGCTGTATAAAATTCTTTACCCACCTTTGCACCTTTGCACCCATTTGTCTAAATCCCAGAGCCCTCTTAGGCCGACCCTTTGCCTTTCCACTTCCCTCCAGTCTGACTGTTCTATCTTACATTTGCCATGCTTTCTCTCACTCTACCCATTTCCCCATGTCTTCATCAGCTTGCCTGCTGCCCCCCACCCAGGCCACTTTCCTCCATTCTATCCACTCTCCTCTGAGTCTGCCTAACTTCCTGTCAGCCTGCCCACTTTCACACAGTGCGTGTATTCTCCCATGGGTCTGGCTGCTTCCCCCCAGACTTCCTACTCTGCTGTTCCCCCCCATTCTGCCATTCAACCTCGGAGTCTGCTTGTTTTCCTCAATCTGCCTTATCCCCTCCCTCCAGATCTGTCCAATTTCCCCTAAACATGTCGCTTTCTCCCAGTCGTCATTTCGTCCCTTGAGTCTGCTTACCTTCTTCTCAGCCTACTTGCTTTCCCCAAATCTGCCCTTTCACCTCTTGAGCCTGTCTGTTTTCGCCCAGTCTTCCCTCTTTTCCGTTAGCATGTCTCATTTCCTCACAGACGGTCTTCTCTCCGTTCTCCTCTGGATTCTCTGTCTCCTCATCTGACTAGTCTCCCCTTGCCTCTCCGCTCTTTCCCAGGAGCTCCGTGCCAGTCTGTCTTTTCTCTTACCAGCCTCTTCTCACTTTCAGACTGTCCTCTCCACCTCCCAGTCTCGAATGCCGGGCCACCCCCACGCGCGGCATCCAATGGGATGCTGTGCCGGTGGACCAGCCAATCCTGGCGCTTGCTGCAGCGCCAGGATTGGCTAGCGGGGCACATTTGCTGCTCGCCCTGTCGCCCTTAGGAAACCCGGGCTGTGGCAGGCGCACAGCACGGTGAAGCACCCCTGGGTCCCACTGGGGAACTTACAGTGCGCATGCTTGAGAAAGTTGCCAACTTTCTCAAGCATGCGCACTGTAAGTTCCCCAGCGGGACTGCGCACTACGGTCTGCTGCAGCCTGAGTGTGTGGACTGTCACTCAAGCTGCAGCAGGCCACCCCCCCCCCTGCGCAATTCATCGCAATGTATTTTATTTAGAGTCTAGAGATACGGCCGGCGGCTGCGATGCGGGTCCATGGTGGCTGGTGGGGCTATGCCCCTACGCCCCAATGGACGCACCGCGGCTGGTGTAGTTTGCTCCACTCACGTGCGCTGACCTCCGCTGGCTGGAGAGGAGCCGTTGGCAGACGACGGGGCTGTCCAGCGGAGTTTCTACTGCGGCTGAGACCGTGTGTACCTTAAAGGACTTTGAGGAAAGGCCTGTACGGTGAGACTCTGTGATTCTGCTGGGGCATTGATGTTTCTTTTTTTGGTCTGAGGCTTCAAGAAGAGTTACATTCAAGGCAGTGGGAGAAGCTGGAATACATGGCTAACAAGCATTGGCATAGCCAATAGGTCTCGCTTTTGGAACCTTATAAGTATTTAGTTATGCAGCACAATATCCTTGGTGCAACAACATCAACTGTTGCATGGCTAAACACTTATAAGGTCCCAAAGGCGAGACCTAGTGGCTATGCCAATGCTTGTTGTATACGTCATTGACACTCAAAGCACAGTAACCAGGGATCAAAAAAAGACTCGTTTTGGGGAAAATTAGGGTCGGATGTTAGAAAAAAACACGTGGTTGGAGGACCTTCATGTAACAACTGACAGAAGCCATTAGTGTTCTTAAGTACATTCCTTTTCTAATGTGAAGAGAAGCCATGTGGAGAAATAAGTGCGAGAAAATTCAGAACAGATTAGAAAAAGCTTTTTAAAAAACTATTCTTCGCCAGTCAAGACTATTCCAGGGTTGGTGATGAAAGGACGATTTACTGCCTATTACATCAGCAATGGTTTCATTGCAAAGTTCAGTATAACTTCCTGGAGCATGCTGTTCCAGTCCCAGCATGTGGCTGCGCAGGACATGTTCGTCAAATTAAACCCTGAAATCAAACACTGCTGCAAGTTACTGGGGTGGGGGTGTCCTGGCAGAAAAGAATGAGACTAAAAGTACAGAGAACCGCGCTCGAGTGTCATATGCAAAAGCAGTGGTTGAGTCTGAATCCAAATAACTTGAGGTAATATAAACGAAAGATGGGAAGAAGAAACAACAAACCAGGTCCAGAGTGCTGTTTGAGAACAGCTTCACTGCACTTGAGAGGGTAAGAGTCGAAGCTGTGCTGTTTACACTTGCTTTTAACTCCAGTCGAAGGTTGTCCCTAGGGCAGCCTCAGTCTATGGATCAGGACAGCTAAGTGCTGTCATCTTACTCGGAGCTAAAGAGCTAGTTACTACCACGATGACGTTGTCCGTGGTTTAGGTTGGTAGTTATTGTAATGGGTGATGGCATTGCCACGACATGGTGACAAGCAACTGAACACACCTTGTAGAAAAATCGGTACCACTGACTGCATCTGCCAACGCATGAGTTGAGACAATCAGAAAAGTTCAAAGTCCTCATGACCAACGAAGGAAAAGCATGGCCACCGCACAAAGGGAGCAAAATAACAGGTCAATCACCGATGCCAGTGTAATGAGCAAACACAATTGGGGGGTGGGAAAAGGCACAAACTGGCCCCCACAAGCGAGGAATATCCAAGAATAAAGTTTAACTCCTCTCCTGTTTATCTGAATGGCTGACTCATGTGATGATGGGCTCATCGATGCTATAGTAGTGCGCATGTGCACAGGGTTTCTAGTGGCAAGGCGAACGGCAGACCACTGACAGAAGCGGGCATGGCACTCCAGATTAGTGCAGCAGACAATGAAAGACTGTTCAGATCCATATGAAAGAGGCCATTTTTGGTAGGGGGAGGGGGTGGGGAGAGGCAGGGAGAGAAACAGTGAAGAGGGCCCTGGAAGGGAGAAACATAGGGGGCAGAGTTAGATTGGATGGTGAGAAGGGGGGGAGAACAGGAAAGGCAGAAGGGGGCATTTTATGGGTCATTAAATTCAAAGGGAAGACTGCAAAATCTGCGAAAGTAAAAGAGATCGCGTCCGTGTGCTTGTGCGCGTCACCGCGAAAGTAAAAGCAATCGCGCGTGTGCTTGTGGCATGAAAACAGGCTGGTGAGTGGTGTGCGATGTGCGCTCACCATGATGAGAGAGGAAAGCCAGATGGCGCCTCTGCTCATCATTGTGCACGAACCACACGCTCAATGCCACCCGGTCAGACTTTTGAAAGCCCACTCACTAAATGTCTCGCCATACAGCGCATGCATTGGCTCAGGCGAGACCTAAAAACAAGCTGGGTTTCAAGCTAATGTATTCCCTTTGAAGGGAATGAAAAGGAGGGAAAAGGAAAAAAGAAAAGAAAAAAACGAGGCGCATTAAAGGGAAACTACGGAGGATACAACTGTTGCTACTACATAGTTGCATATTTGTATTGCTAGCATAGGAGGAACTACAGCTGGCAAGTTGATTTGGACTTAATTAATGTTTGTGGACTCTTCGGATTCCTACGAGAGCAGAATCAGTATTTCTTTAGCTAGAGTAAACATTACTCTGAGACTTACTGGGGGGGAGTCTAAGGAGTTTCCTTGGAAAATCCTGCTAATCTCTGTATTTGGTGAGACAGCGGGAGAGGCACTGCTAGTAGGAAGGGCTGGCATCCGGTTGACTGTGCTGGAGGTGCTGGGTGCTGGGTTTTGCTTTTTTAGAAAAAGGACCAGGTTGAGAAAAGCCAAATTGTTCCCTGACAATATAAGTTCGGACTCAAACTGGGCAAGGCAATTTGAATATAAGGCTGGGCTTGGAAGGCTGCTAGAACTACAATAGCCGGGAGAAAATAAACATGGGAAAACATTTAAAACAATCAAACCTAATGGCTAAGGTGAACTCTGCGGCAGTTTTTAAGACGATTGGCCCAATCAAAAGCTGTATCATCCGCAGCAAAAGCAGAGTATAATTTAAAGAGATCTGGCATAAATTCAAGTTTTGAAAACTCAGAGGAAGATCTGCCAGAACTCCAGCAGAATTTGAGAGTGAAAAATCTAGGCGCAGAGAAGGGATGGGGTGAGCTGCGGAAGAGCAAATAAGATCCACGGCAGAACAGACTTTTAACTCAACTCCCGAGGCAAGCGAGGAAGGTTTGAAAAAAGTAAAAGACTTCCCATTATTTGCAAAAGGTAACGCATCTCAGTCGACACCGGAAAAAGCCCCAGCAAAGCCGAGAAAACTTCTGGAGGGGTCCGCCAGAGGACGCATTAACCAGCTCTATCCAAAGTGCGCAATTAACTTCGTGCCAAGCATCCATTCCAGAAGAAAATACTTTAAAGGCTTCCCTTTTTAGGGTAAAGAGTACCCTGATGGATTTTCAGCCCTCGCTCCAGGCAGCATCACAATATCTACGTCTGACACATCAAGAAACACAGTCAGAGTCAGTCGCAGGCCCAGCCTCAGTTGCCAGTTAAAGGAGGATCGGAAATTGTAGGACCGCAAGCTGATGACCGGAAGAAAGATGATAAACTCAAGATAATTACCAGAAACAAGCCCCAGAAAAAGATATCACTCATCAAATGGATATAAAGATAACGTTGAATCTCATTTTAGAAGAAATAAGAAAAATGAAGATATCTCATGTGAATGAAATAGCCTCCCACCACCAGCGCCTCGGAACAATTGAGGAAGCAGTGGCTGGGTTTCCAGCCAGAATACAAGAAGCGGAGTCTAGGATTACACATCTGGAAGATCAAATGACTAAAATGCATCAGAGAGTGAGCGAAGCAAAAAAGGAAAAATTCACCCTGGAGAATAAGCTAGAGGAACTCAAAAATCATTCTTGGTGTGCAAATTTACGTATAGTTGGGGTGCCAGAGGGGAGTGAGGGGTCCCAAACACTTCAGTGGGCCGAGACTTTCATTAAGAAAAATGTTTTGCCTGAATTTACTGGATACCTCACCATAACAAGGGCACATCAAGTCCCGCTCACCAGATACCAAACTCAAAATTTGCATGCACAATTTTGATTAATTTTGCAGATTATCGTATCAAAGAAAAGATTCTAACTAAGGCAATCCAGCAGAGGCAATTCGTGATTAATGAACTCTGTCTGTAGAAGCTTCATGCAGGCGTAAAGAGTTTGTCAAACTGCTCTATCTTTTTAAGGCTCAGGGCGCGCAGTCCTCAATAGCTCAGCAATCAAAGCTAAGAGTATTAGTAAAAGGCAGGTTTCACATGTTCACTGATATAGAGGAAGTACAGGATCTGTTGAGTGAAATCTCCTCTGTAAATTAGAATAGGAGGTCAGACGGCTATGCAGGGTATTTAAGACGGGGGTCGACAGGTCACCCAGGGTGCAGCACCAGGGCACCAAACAGAGCACTAGTGGCAGTTCAGATGTGGCTTTAGGGCTCTGCCACATCTTTTGGGATGGGGGAGGATGGGTTCAAGGGAGGGATATAGGGTGTACGGTATTAAAAAAAAGCAGAAGCACAGTGGTGAGGTGGAAGAAAAACAGGGTCTTGAATCAAGTACCATGATTTTTAGGGTTAAATCATAGAAATGGGCATCAAATGTTGAATTATCTTGGTTAATGTCAATGGAATTTTAAACAAACAAAGGGATGGAGAGCTAATAAGATGACTGGCCTCATTTGCACCACAGGTTCTTTTTTTCAAGAAACGCATTAGAAATGAAACTCACCAAAACATTTTGTCCCAAGAGCTTTTTCAAAGGTGTTCTTTGCCTCTGCAGGGTTGGCAATGAGAGGGGTAAGCAACATATTTCTGTAGGGATCTGAACTGGGAGTTTCTTCAAGTTCAGAGGGATCCTCATGGACGATAGTTATGGGTTATGGCAAATTTGAATGGGGCTACATTAAATTTTGTTAACTATTATGACCCAAATACTGATGATCCCTCATGCATGATAAAGATTAATAAATTAGTTAGAGGGTCTTCAGGTCAGATTATTTTTGGAGGGGATTTTAATTATATTCAAGATCTGATAAAGGATACTTCCAGAAAAAATAAGAAACAACTAAACCTAAGACTAAATATTTTTTAGATACTATAATACAATATTATCAGTTAATTGATCCGTGGCGTAAAGTCCATCAGGGACTACTTGAATATACTTGTTATTCCCGTCAATTTCGAACTGCTCCTCTCGTTCCCTGAAAGATACTGGCTCAGAAATAGGGGCCAACTCTTTTTCAGACCATTCCTTGGTTAAGTTAGACCTAGAAATTGAAGGTGAAAGCAGGACAAGATCCAGGTGGCAGATGGATCAACTCCTCCTCTCAAATCAACAATGGGTTACAGACACAAGGGAATGCATACAGGAATTTTTTAGGGTTAATGAAGGAACTGAGGGTTTTTTTCAGTATGGGGGGCTTTAAGGCATCAGTCAGGGGGCAAATGATTGCTTTTATGACCGATCAATCTAGCAAACAAAGAAATCAAATAGCCAAACTCCATCAGGCAGTCAATATAGCCCTAATGTAGAACAATGCCTCTTTACGGGGCCAGGGTTTAGTTGTAAGTCAGCTTGAAAAAGTGAAAAAAGAATTAAGAGACTTTTTTGCTGGAAGAAATTAATAGCTCTAGTACATTCCTACAGCGAACATATGAAGAAAGCCAAATGGGCGGCAAATTGTTAGCTTGGTCAACAAAGGCTAAACAGGAAGCAGGCTTCATTACCGAAGTTATCGATCCCAGGACCAGAGCTACGGTGACAGATAAGGCGAGGAGTTCCCAAGTATTTGTGGAGCTTTATGACCAGCTATATGCTACTAGGTATGGGGCTAGCCAAGAGGCAATACAGCACTATTTTGAGGGTACATATCTCCCGCTCCTGTCAATTTTCCAGGTCGAGAACTTCAAGATGATATAGCAGGAGCAGAAATCATGACAGTCCTGGATACAATGGCAGGAGCAAAAGCCTGCGGAAATGATGGGATAGCAACTGAATTTTACAAGGTTTTTGCTAAGGAATTAACACCCTTTTTGACAAAGATTTTGGATTATTAAAGGTAAGTGGTTACATTCCCTCCACTTTTAAACAATCCATTATAGTGAGCTTTGTAAAAAAATAAAAGGGCAACATCCTAAGGATGTTAATGCCTATTGGCCAATTAGTCTACTAAACACAGGGTTTATCGCAGGGAGGTTAATGTTGGCAGATACAGGGTTTTTAGTTCATGCTCTTGACTTTTTTTAATAGTAACCAAACCCCTGTGCTTGTCATGATGGTAGACTCAGAAAAAGCGTTTCATTTGTATAATTTGGATGTGCTTTTTTATGGTCTGGGCAGGTATGCCCCCCCCCCTGTTCATTTAAATGTTATGGAATATTTATCAGGGGGCACAGCCTCAGGTTTTTATTAATGCTAACTTATCAGGGACAATAAATGTGAACCGGGGGACTAGACAACGGTGTCCGCTACCTTTTTATTGAACCTTTGGCCACCAAAATTCGAAACAATATGATAATTAGAACTCCAATAGTGGGCATGGCAAAATTTAAGTTATTTGCGGACGACATCATTCTTTATCTTAAACCTGAGAGCCCGATCATAGAGCATAAACTAGTAGAACTTGCTCAGTTTGAACGGATTGGGGGGTACAAAATCAATCAAAATAAGACTGAGATCTTAATTATGAATATAGAGAGTGATTTTCTTCCTGAAACCCTTAAACAACAAGTCCCTAATGCAGATCCAATTTGTTATCTCAGGATTTATGTCTCCAATCAGTATGAGGATTTATATAAATGAAATTATGAAGCCATGCGGAATAAGATCAAAAATTGCTAGATGACTGGTCATTATTACCCCACCCTTTGATAGGCCATGTGGCCCTCATTAAAATGTCAACTCTGCCTTTGTTGGTTTTTCTCTTCACAAATATACCTATAAAGATCAATATCTATTTAAAAGAATTAGAAACAATCTTCAGAAAGTTTATCTGGAATAAGAAGGTACCCAGGGTCAAACTCTTTGTGCTTCAATTGGATATTAAGCATGGGGGCTCGCACTCTCTCAAATTAGGACATACTATGAAGCTGCTATTTTAGACTTGACAGTTGATTTATTCGACTTGAAAGGTTCAGTAGATAACTTTTTTGGGGATAAAATTGTGCAAGAAATTGGCTCACAGATCCCAATATTTTCAAAAACAGCAAAACTCCCTAAAAAACTAGGTATAAGACTCTCCAGGAATATTCTTATAGATTAGAGATTTTTTATAAGCAAGCAGGGTTCCACTATTTAAAATTAAGTGAATGTAACAGCTTGGGTCTTCAAATCAGGACTAGCCATCTAAACTGTTGGTATAAATGTGGTCTTAAAGAGTTGGAGCATTTTATAATAGGAAATGTTTTACAGAAATAATGAAAACACAGAGGCCACTTGTCACATCTAGGAACTGTTGCGTAAAGACATTTTGTAATGAAATGGCACGCGCAGAGCCGCTGGCTCCTGTTGTCACCACTGGTCCGGAAGAGAGCGGGCACACTTCTGCTGAAAGAATCAAGTAGCCTCTGCTGTAGGTGCACTGCGTAGCCATACCTGCTGTGCAGACTAACCCAGAAGATTATAACGTCCATTTTACTTTGGGCTTAAGCCCATTCTTATTTTAGATGTTAAGTATGGGAATAGCAACGCTAGCAGATTGACATGAATGAGCAGGGTCGGGTAGTGAGAAGGAGAAACCGGCACCGACTGGTTGTTGGGTGGGAGGGAAAAAAGCAGACATGAGGGCGGGGGAGTGAGATGAAACTGAGTGCAGGAGGGGGAGCAAGATGAAGTAGGGACAGGTGGGGTAAGGGAGGAACAAAGCCTGGGAGTAGTGTGTGTGCGCGCGCATAGTGAGCTTCACTCTAACTAAAACTGCACGGCTGGAAACTGACAGCACCCCCCAGCCAGCTGCGGGTCATAGAAGCGTCCCTCACAGAGAGGACAAGTGCAGTGCAGGCAGTCAGTGTTAAAGTGAAAGGGTGGCGCGCACGCACGCTCCAAAAGAAGAAAAAAAGCACGCGAGTGGTGCTCGTGCGAACGCGCGCGGCGGAAAAAGTAAAAAAACTGCTGCAGTCTGGCAAGTGATGTGCACACCCAGTGACGAGAGAGGAAAGCCATATGACGCCTCTGCTTGTCATTGTGCGCATAACCGCACGCTCATGGCCAGCAAAAACAACTGGTAGGACTTTTGAAAGCCCACAGACTAAATGTCTCGCAGTGCAGCGCATGCGCTGACTCAGCAAGACCTAAATATCTACCCTTCCTTTTGCCTGGCAACGGAGGCATCTATTCTCCACTTCTGGATAGATTTTATGGAGTGCTTTGGGTGTGTAATAAGCCAACAATTTAGACAAAAAGGCCATTCTTTTAAAATTATCAGCACTTAAGGTCTTACTACCTAACTGCAAAATGGCCTGCCAATCCGATCTGAAAGTGTACATTGTGTCTCCTGAGTGACTTTTTCAAGGAATTTTTTGACCAGCATTGATTCTTCCTTGGAGCATAAGAGACTGTACCAATTTCTCACCCCTCTTAACTTTGCTCCCAAAAAGGCGGTCATGAATTTAGTGGGACCGAAACGTGAAGGGAGATTGAATCTATTTAAAAAATATACAATCTGTAAATATTAAAAAAAAGAGGCTTGCACCCTTCACCACTTCTATTTAGAACCTCTTGCCAAGCAATCACTCTATTTCCTATTATAAAATAGAGGGCGATACAGGGTGGGAGACAGAGAGAGAGGGAAAGAGGGAGACAGAGAGAGAGGGAGAGGGAGACAGAGAGAGGGAGACCAAGAGAGAGGGAGACAGAAAGAGGGAGACAGAGGGAGGCAGAGGGAGACAGAGAGAGAGGGAGGGAGACAGTGAGGGAGACAGAGGGAGGGAGACCGAGGGAGGGAAACCGAGGGAGGGAAACCGAGGGAGGGAGACAAAGACAGGCACTACAACATTGTCAAAATCGAAATTTCATTTTTTTCCATTTTTAGTCGGAGTTTTTTCACTGTTAGCTGTATTGAAACTTTCTTATGAAATTCCACCTGTTTGTGCAATGGGGAGAATGCTGTATACAGCTAACAGTGAAAAAACTCCGGGAAAAAACACTAAGGACTGAAATAACTACATTTAAAGAACAATATGACTAAAAATGGAAAAAAATGAAATTTCGATTTTGACAATGTTGTAGTGCAAAATGTAATTAACCCTCCATGTTGAGGCCAAGGGAGACATACGAGCAGAGGAGAGATACAGAGAGAGACAGAGCCAAAAGGAAAAATAAGAGACGTAGCGGGGAGTAGAGACAAACGGAGAGGGGGAGAGGAAAGAGGTAGAAATGATTGACGAAAGAAGATAGGAAAAGAGGCGAGAGGGGGGGACATAATTATAGATAAACACAATGAGGGAGGGAGACAGAGGGCGACATACAGAGGGAAGGGGACGACAGAGGGAGGGAGGGAGAGAGGGAGACAGATAGAGGGCGATACAGGGTGGGAGACAGACAGAGACAGACAGAGGGAGGGAGACAGAGAGAGAGGGAAAGAGGGAGACAGAGAGAGAGGGAGAGGGAGACAGAGAGAGGGAGACCAAGAGAGAGGGAGACAGAAAGAGGGAGACAGAGGGAGGCAGAGGGAGACAGAGAGAGAGGTAGTCAGATAGTGCTGGAGACAGAGGGTGAGAGGGAGGGAGACAGAGGGAGGGAGACAGAGAGAGAGGGAGGGAGACAGAGGGAGGAAGACAGAGGGAGGGAGACCGAGGGAAGGAGACCGAGGGAGGGAAACCGAGGGAGGGAGACCGAGGGAGGGAAACCGAGGGAGGGAGACAAAGACAGGCAGAGGGAGACAGAGAGAGAGGTAGACAGATAGGGCTGGAGACAGAGGGTGAGAGGGAGGGAGACAGAGGGAGGGAGACAGAGAGAGAGGGAGGGAGACAGAGGGAGGAAGACAGAGGGAGGGAGACCGAGGGAAGGAGACCGAGGGAGGGAAACCGAGGGAGGGAGACAAAGACAGGCAGAGGGAGACAGAGAGAGAGGTAGACAGATAGGGCTGGAGACAGAGGGTGAGAGGGAGGGAGACAGAGGGAGGGTGACAGAGAGAGAGGGAGGGAGAGAGACAGATAGAGATAGACAGAGACAAATGGGGGCAGAGAGAGACGGAGAGGGAGACAGAGGGAGGGAAACAGGGAAAGATAGAGACAGACAGATAGAGGCAGAGACAGGGACAGGCAGATAGAGGCAGAGACTAAGACAGACAGAGAGACATAGAGGGAGACAGAGGGAGAGAGGGAGGGAGACAGAGGGTGACAGAGGGAGAGGGAGACAGAGGGAGGGAGACAGACAGAGGGAGACAGACAGAGGGTGACAAAGGGCGACAGACAGAGGGTGACAGATAGAGGGTGACAAAGGGAGGGAGACAGAGGGAGGGAGACAGAGGGAGGGAGACAGAGGGAGAGAGACAGAGGGCGACAGACAGAGGGCGACAGACAGAGGGCGACAATCAGAGGGAGGGAGACAAAGGGAGGGAGACAGAGAGGGAGACAGAGAGAGACAGAGAGAGGGAGACAGAGGGAGGGAGACTGGGAGACACAGACAGAGGGCGACAGACAAAGGGCAACAGACAGAGGGAGACAGACAGAGGTAGACAGACAGAGGTAGACAGACAGAGGGAGGAGGGCGACAGAGGGAGGGAGGTAGACAGAAAGAGGAAGAGAGACAGACAGAGGGAGGGAGGGAGACAGAGGGGGAGAGAGGGAGGGTGACAGGGAGAGAGAGAGACAGAGAGAGAGCGAGGGAGAGAGAGATAGACAGAGTGAGTGAGACAGAGGGAGAGGGAGGGAGACAGAGAGATAGAGAGAGGGAGACAGAGAGACAGACAGAGAGAGAGAGTGAGAGAGAGAGAGAGAGAGAGAGAGAGAGAGAGAGAGAGAGAGAGAAAGATGTGTGTATTGCGGGTATGGTGGATAAGTGGACGACGGCGTCCGCTGCAGGGACCTGTGTTCAACCTCATGGTCATAATTTTTTTTGTTGCTCTAGCCTCTCACCCTCCCCCACTGACCCCGCCCCCACCGGTGCGGCCCTCGGCCACAAACCACACTTTAAATTTTGCCCCGAGAGAAAGTTTGTGAGTACCCATGCTCTAGAACCGCATCAACCTAATTTAGAATGTTTTTGTTTTTTCCGGTCATTTTTAGTTTTTCCCTGTTTTATTGTAGTTGCCAGGTCGTCTGCTGTGGCGCCTCACAATATTTTTCTCTTCCCCCTATGGGTTTCTTTGTTTATTTAAGCTCTTTGTCTTACTAGATTTTTTTTATGTATTTAATACTTGTGCTCAATCATGTCGGAGGATGGTGATGAAGTTAAAATGTTGCCCCCCCTGGAAACAATTCTGCGGATGCCCATGCACACACCTGCACGCACACACACACGCACGTCCTGCCCCAGAGAGTTATCTGCCCCCCAGGTCTTCCTTTATGAGTGATAAGGTGAAACAGAACCGTATTTTGCTGTTTGTGTCTTTGCATTCAGATATATGATCAGCTCTGTTTGAGCCTGCATGATTCACCTACATTGGGGAAGGGGACAGGGAATGTGTGGGGTGCATTGACATGCATCTTACCTTTCTTCCTTGCAGCTCTGTCTGTGCTATCTGCATCCCCGATCCCATGTATGCTCTCTGACTCCATGGTGGATTCAACAAGCTGCTCCAATTCAGTCAGGCGTGGTGCACGGTTACTCCCCCCACCTGTGAGTCCTGATTCCTTCCTCTGGCTGGCAAGCTTCTTTTTGGTGGTGATCCTCAGATCATACCACCTTTTCTTCATGTCATCTATTCCACGGTGAGTCACTCCCAGCGCATTCACCTTGCTCTGTATTTCCAGCCAGGTGCTCCTCTTGATGGACTCTGGTACTTGCAGTGAATGTCTCTCAAACAGCTGACTGTAGTGCTGCACGACCTCCTCCACCAGCACCTGGAGCTCTGTGGGGCTGAATTTGATCTTTCTCTTCCTGTCACCTCCATCCTTATGTGCCTCCTGGCCCTCCATGTGTTTGCTGTGCTGGGCTCAGTGCAGCCTGCTCCTCTGTCTCAAGTCCAGCTCTCTCTGCTGTTATGTTGCTCTGAACCAGCATGGGTGTGGCCTGCTACAGGTACTGGGGTGTGGTACTTGCTTCTGATTGGTTGGATTCCCTGAGGCTTTGTTGTTGGGTGTGGTGGGTCTCCCTGATTGGTTCACTGTGCTCACATGTCTGTTTTCGAATTTTCCAGAGCGGATTTTACCGAATCGGTAAATACGGTAATGTCCGATTCGGTATTCTCCGATTCGGTAACTCCCATTCATTCCTATGGGACTGTAGGTCCGTTGGAGTGTATGGGTGTTACCGAATCGGAGTTTTCCGAATCGGACAATACCGGTTCGGTATTTACCGATTTTGGATACCGATTGGTACCGAATCGGTATTGTTTTCCGACTTTTTACCTACATTGCGTTTTCCGGTTCAGAAATACCGATTCGGTATCGTTCGGTATTTATGAACCGGTAAAAAAATAGTTACCTACATCGGGCCCCAAGTATGTTAATTCAGGTGCTGCTCTTAAAGACTAAATACAGTCACCTACTGCAAATTACATGATTAATATGCACATGTTATTTAGCAATGTAAATCACACTGTGCTTGTAAATGCGTTAATTATGCAAATGGAAGAATTATGCTCTTCCATGGGTGACTACCCATCAAAGTTATCTCACCTGGATTTCCACCACTTACCACTAGTCTAACAGCGAGGCGACCACCATTTACAGGCTATCTAACACCTACACTGCCACCCCTAGCCACTGGTCTCACAGTGCAAGGTCTGTAAATGATGACCTTCCTCTGAATGTTTGGGATTTGTCAATATTATCTTGGGATTGGGATTGTCATCGTAAGAGATGGGATTGTTCAAGATTATATCAGCCATTGCTGGAAAGATTTCTGCAAGTCAATGGTATATGGTCATTGTCGATGTATGTCTGGGTCGGCAAGATAAGGCTCTTTCTTATTCACTCTTTTATGCATTTGCCTTTTTCATTATTTAACATTTCTCTCAAACTCAATCCTTGCCACCTTTTGGCTTCTTTTACTCTCAAGTGCTCTTTTACCCTCTCTTCTCCATACTTTCCCCTAATCTTTTCCTCTCCTTCACGCCCTTCTGCCCTGAGGTGGCCTTTCCCATCTCCTCTTCCACGCCGTGCTCCCTTCCCCCTTCTTGATTGCTTAGTCCCACCCACTGTCTGAAAGCCCCAACCTGTCGCTCCTACTTAATTACAGCTGCAGCTAAGCAAAGCAGCAGATGCTTGCCGTGGGTGCACCATATCACCCTAGAGGCAAGCCTATTTGCACCCCGCCCATGCCCAGCACCAGGTTTGCTGGTCCTCCTCCTACTCTCCATCGCTACTACTCCACTTCCCTCATCCCCCTGAACCCCGGATGCACTTCCCAGTGTTGCTGCCCACCCCTGCCGGCTGAGGCCGAAGGATCCTTCCCCTGCGCTACTTGCCACTGTTCCTGCACCCTCATGTGACCCCTGCATGCACCACATACAACACACACATCACACTCACCCACCCACGCTTACCCTACTCCCACCTATACACGCCTCCACCCCTCCCTATCCTGCATCCTCCACAACTCCCGCTCCATCACCAAACACACCAGTGAAATCTGGGACTCCAATGCATTCATCCTCCTTGGCGACCTCAGATACCACCTAGAGGATCACACCAACCTCAACACAGTTAACCTCCTGGAAGCCCTGACAATTCTCAAACTCACCCAGTGCGTGGAAAGCCCCACCCACACTGGCGGACATCTACTGGACCCTATCTTCACCAGCTTCAGTAAAATCATTCAAGACAAGCCCACACCCATCACTTTGTCAGACCACGTCCTCGTCCATTTCAACATACCCATACCTCACCACCACAGAAATGCCATTGCCAAACCCTCATAACAAGATTGGAACAAGGCCTCTGAAGAATTCAGTACCTGTGACCTTAGTCCACTGACTCAAACACCTCAACAACGACCTCACAACATTCATCCCCAACTTCAATGCCTGGATCACTTCCTGCGTGGTCACCATGGCCCCACTCAACACCTCCAAGGCCACTAGAGCCACAGCATTCACAAGATGGTACACAGAAGAGTTCAAACTAATAAAGCACCACTGCAAGCAGCTAAAGCGCAGACGGAGACAAAGCCAGGACGACACCGCCAAGAGCAACTACAAATCAGTCCTTAGACAATAACACCCAACAGATAAAAGTCACCAAATGCTACACCCTCACAGAATTCATTGATGCAGCCCCAACCGCGTCAAGGAAATCTTAGCCATTGTGAAAGATTTCACATCTGCATCAGCAAGTTCCTCCCTCACAAGACATCTGCACTCAACTGTCACCCTTCTTCAGTGGCAAGATCTTCAGCATCTATGACAACGTTGTGCCCCAACTGGACCCCTCCACCCTCACAGCTTCACTCTCAACACCCAAGGACAAGAGAACATCTGGCCCACCATCACCATTCAAGAAAAGACAGCGACCATGTGTATCATACACTCCAGATCACCATCAGACCCTTGCCTTCATCACGCATTCACTAAAGGACTAGATCCCATCAGCTCAGCTTTCATACCAATCATGAATGAACTAATCAACACAGCCACCTTCCTGGAAACCTGGAAACACACCTCTACTAAAAAAACCCTCAGCAAACCGTAAAACACCTGCCAACTACTGGCCAGTCTCCCTGCAACCCTTCTTGATGAAAGCCACGGAGAAGATCATGAACAAACTTCTAGCCACCGACTTCAATGACAATAACTTCTTCAACACCACCCAGTCTGGCTTCAGACCCAACCACAGCACAAAAATCTCCCTCATCACTGACACAGGCAACATCCGACTGGTCATAGACAGTGGAGACCTCATCCTTCTAGATCACCTCCTTGACCTTCTCCCACTCTATCCTCAGTCAATGTTTTCACAATGCCAGCATTCAGGGACCAGTGCTCAGCTGAATCTGCTCCTTCCCCAAGGCCACACCCAGTCAATCCGCCTGACTTCTTTCACCGCCACCACCAAACTCATCTGCAGAGTTCTAAAATGGTCCTAGCTCAGTCCTATGCTGTTCAATGCCTAGGTGGCCCCATTAACCAGCATTATTTGCACCCATTGATTCAATGTTAAATCCTAAATAGACGACACCCAGCTCATCCTCTCCATCTCTGAAAAAACATTGAACATCCGAATCAACATACATGTCTGAAGTCAGCAGATAGATAAAAACAAACTAACAAGCTCAACACAGACAAGAAGAAAGTAGTTATCTTCAGTAAAGACACTTCACTATGGAACTCCACCTGGTGACCTGCTAAACTCGTAACCACACCTAACACAACCACCAATGCAAAGAACCTGGCAATAACAGTCGACAACCAGATCACTATTACAAACCAATGAAAACGAAGTCCCTGCCTCCTGTCTCCAAACACTCAAGATATTCCAGAAGATTTTCAAGTGGCTTACTTTCATCACCCAAGCTCTCACCATCAGCAAGTTGGATTTTGGCAACATACTCTACATAGGAAACAACTCATAACTGACCAGAACGTTCCACCCCATACAGAATTCAGCTACCAGACTCAGACTTCTCCCCAGCACCCAAAACACCACACACCTCAAAGTCCTTCACTGGCTCCTCATCCACAAATGGGCACTCTTCAAACTCTTTACATAAACACACAGACTTGAACAACATCAGCACCACCTACCTCACACATTGCATTAACTTCCACAGACCCACTCCAACACCTTGGCCAGACTCCTACTTGCACACATCCCCTGCATACGCAGGATCAGATCTGGTGACCAGGCTTTCTCCTATCTTGCTCCCAAGCCCTGGACCAACTTAACATCATAGCTGCATTCTCAGTTACAGAATTTTGCAAGAAACTGAAGATGCAGCTCTTCACCCAGTCCCGGCCTTGGCTTGGCCCATGCCGCTCCTGCTTTTCAGAATCAGGATGCCCTTTATGCAGCCTGTGTATGTGATCACAGTTACTTAGCATGGCTGCTCCAATGACCAGAAAGGTGTAGGCTTTTTAAGAAACTAATTTCAAAGCATGCTAAGCTAAGGAATCATTAACGTGTCCCACAACATTATGTTTCTCTTTCACAACGAAGACTCCTGTGCAAGGTTCGCTTTAGAGACATCATCAGTAGGGTCTCCAGTCAACACTTCTGCGTTGTGGAGCACAACTTTGTTTTCTCAGACACAAGCTTGAAAATTATTTTTCAGCACTTTTGCTTATAATATACAGCATAAGAAAAACAGGCACTGCTGAGAATAGATAGGAAGACGGTGTGTACAAGAAGAGTAAGTAAACTAAGGTTTTAGGAAAATGAGGATATGAGCAGTGGTGGCTGGCAATCTTTGAAATGCAGTGTAAGGAATTGGTGGAAGCCCTACTCAAATAAAGACAATCCCCAGACACCACAAAATTAACATGTGCTTAACCCACTGGTAGCTTGGTACAAAAAGCAGTCAGGCTTAACTATGAGGCAATGTGTAAAGTATGTATGCAGTATACAAACAATAATGAAGTTAAAACACTACAAAAGACAAATCCATACCAGTTTAGAACAATAGAGTACATTTAAATAAAAAGAATAACACCAAAATGACGAAAATTGAAGCACTAGAACAAGAGTTATGAATTCTTAGTACCAAAAACTACAAAGCACCAGCCAATGTTATGTGTTCATGTGAGACTGGGTCACAGTTACAAGTTAAGGCTGACATCGAAGGAGCGCAGGGTAGATACAGTCAGAGACCAGGTTCACTTCAGTCTAAGAGTTACCTTCGGAATTCTTGAAGATCTCTGGAGAAGGTAGAGTCTTCGGCAGGGCAGGGTAGAGGGCTGTAGCAAAGGAGGAGGTTGTCGACAATGGGCGAAGTCTCGATAAAGTCATGTATGAAGCGGGAAACGCTCAGAGCGGGAAAAGCTGAGATTTGGTGGAGAGAAGGGTGTCGTCGATGGTGTGCTGCTTGACATTAGGCCTGCTGAAGATTTTTATCTTGGGACTTAGACTTTTTTTAGACCTCAGATTTCCTCAGTGGGATGAGGCTACAGGCTGTAGCCAAAGAGGGCTCCACGCCATCTGACATTTCTGTCAGAAGGCCATTCGTACCTGGATTTGTTGCTGCAGAGAACAGTGTAGCAGGAGCTGCAAGTCAGGTCCACTGGCGATACACCTTCAGCAGATTGGCTTGCATGTTGGTCCCAGTCTTCAGTCAGCTCTCCAGGCAGAAATTGTGGAAATAGTTTTTCAAGTCCCAGGTTTTAGTGTTAGTTAGGAGTGTCTCCTAACTTTGCTACCAAGAGTCCAGGACCTGATGGGAAACTACTTGGGGGGGTTAGGATTTACTCCAGAGGATGCCAGCAGTAGGCCTCAAGGCAGTTCCAGTGGGTACTTTTCAGTCATGCAGAAATGCCTTTGGAAGCTTGTTGTGTCCCTCTAGCACACACAGGTCAGACAAATGAGCCTTGGAGTCCCCCTGGGTAGCCATGGTTCAGGGCAATCAGGTCCAATCTTCCTTACTCACTAAACATGGTTGTCCTTCCAATAGCAGAGCAGTCCTCCTGGCAGTAGAGCAGTACTTGTTCTGAATCTTCCACAGGTCCAGCACTGTTCAGAAGAAGGCTAGTTCTACCTGGTGCCAGCCTTTGTGTCAGAGCATTCCTTGACCTACGCTAAAAACTGTTCTGGTCAGTTCTACCCATTCCCCTGGACCTGACGATAAACTATCTAGGGAGACCATGACAACGGCAGGCCTAGTGTCAGGTTCATTTGTGTGTGCTGCAGACAGGAAATGTAATCAGGGCAGAGTACAGTTCTTCCTTATCAATCCTGCCAGGAAGACCCACTCCCAGCTCATCCAGGTCCCATGGGTCCCTGTCTGCGCCCAATACACATTCCTAAATGGGGGAGCCATCAACAGGCCCAGAAAGATGGAAATTCATGAAAGGCCCCAGAAATATTTGCCAGAAAATGCCAACTTTTGAAAAGTGGCATTTTCTAAAACTAGACGTTAGCATTAAAGAGGATTTTAAATTATAATCAATTTGAGGGTACACAGTATTTCTCTATCTGCTCTCAAACTGGAGTTAGCACTTCTTGCAGCAAAGAAAAACAACTTTGCGAGTTTTTCACTGCCAGGACATTTAAAACTTAAACACACATGTCTTACTTTGTAAATGCCATGCACCCTGCCCTATGAGACTTTAGGACCAACCTTAGGGGGTGCCTTATGTGTATTAAAAAGAAAGGCTTAGGAATGGCAAAAAGTTTATTTTGCCAGATCGAAATGGCTGTTTAAAACATGCAGTGGCAGGTCTGAGACAGGTTTTAAAAGGATATATTAGTGGGTGGCTCAATGAGTACCACAGCCCACTAATACCATTACATTTACAGTCCCTAGGTACATGTAGTACCATATACTAGGGACTTACAAGTAAATTATATGTACCAGTCGGGTGAAGGCCAATGCTACCACGTTTTAGGGAGAGAGCCCAAGCAGAGGGAAAGTGCACATAGTCCCAATGCCACCAAAAATGAGCTCAGCAAAAAGTCCTGGGATAAAGGCAGAACGAATGTCATGTCTAACAGATAGGATTTAAACTGTCCCCAAAATTGCAATGAGTGACAGAATCAAGTTGAGCAGTGGGGAACAAGGGTGGTGCATCCTCTTTAAAAACTGAAAACATGGGATCGAATAATACAAGGTTTACATATGGTTCCTTAAAACCTATAGGCTCGTGATGTATTCCAGTTTATGATGTGCCAACCAAGCCTGACCGGAGTGTTGCGCATGACAATGCGCAACTGACAAATATTTTTGGGATAATGGTGGCAAAAATGGTGCACTTTCACCACAATTTCCCTAAAAAGATCTACGAAGCCAAAGGCATGCTGTTCACAATATGCAGGCTCATGTAGTTCATTTACCATAACACAAATTTACACTTCTACATTTAATTTCTTCGAATTTTCCAATCTGTCACTGCAAGTATTTGTTAAACCCTAAAAATCTTGGAAAGCGAGAGTTAATTAAAAAAAACACTCACCGTATTTGGAGGTCCATAACAGAGCTATGCAGATTGTATAGGCCTAAGTAGCTGTGCGCTCGCTTAAGTTATAGAGACAAGGTAAGTTTGGGCCGCAGATGAGTGATACTATCCCTATCCCTGCGCGGCACCATATGAAGAATCGCACTCATACAATGGCAAACTCTCGACTAGCGGGAGCTGCTTTGACCAATGTGTCCACTCTTGTGCACAGAAGAATGAACAACCAAACACCTGAATTAGTAAATTTGCTCATAGTGGTATTATGTCCCTATTCTAGTGCAACTGATAGTGCTTCACATTACACCTCGCCCTAGCAGACAATTTTACAAACCTTAATCAAGTCTCAAGATCACAACTTCCACAAGACCTACCAGCTTAACTGCTTCTTTATACATCAAGTGTTTAACAGAATAATCTATACAGGGCTATCATCAAAATTCGAAGAAGAACATCAGGAAAACAATCATCATAGCCCCTAAAAGTCCAAGGATCAAAGACAAAAAAATCCATAATTCCAAAGTCTGGCCATTGCATTCTAAAGCTCTCTCAACTACAAATCCCAGCATGCACCACATTGCCTTGCGCTCGCTTACACCTTCTCACATACTTTGATCCCCATTTATACTCACTTCCTCATCTTCGGGCGGCTGGATCAGCTGCCTCAACTCTTTGCAGTCTCCAAGTCTTAGGATCGAGACATGGACTGGGTCGATTTGAATTTTGGGGCACAACCACCTGTACTGTGTAGGTACAGTTCTCAATCTCTAAAGTCAATTTACCATGTCCAATCAGTGCTTGCCTGATCAAATCAGAACCATCAGCTCTGCTACCAGATAGGTACTTTCAGTCTTTATTTTGCCCCGTGTGCGCTGATTTTTTTTCCAGACTTGGAGGTGTATTCCCTACACAGACTTTGGTGCTTACCAATGGACTTGCCTCTCCTGTAATTGAAATTCAATGGCGCCTGGTCTCTATATCAAATATTCTTGAAGAACGATCAACAAGAATGTCTTATGATTAAAGTTTTACAATAAAATTTATTGAAGTACAAAGACACAAATTGCAGTTAGTCAAGTAGAAATTTAGTCAGTGTTAAGTGAATTATGAACTCAGGTGAGTTCAGAGTAAAAAATTGACAGATTCGCCTTCTAAGAATGGGGAAAGGACTTACTCCATACATCATGAAAATAAGACACTTTTATGTCTCTCTTGAACAGGGGTTGGAGGATGGCTGAGGCAATTCCCGCCTAGCGTAGCCACAGGTGACCACTTTTGCTACATCCCCTGCAATGGAATCCACTACAGAGCTGCCGATTTATGTTCCTGAATGTTGCAGAATCCCATATTTCCGAGCATCTCGATCCCGGAAAAAATGGAACGGAGTCCGCTGCTAGACCGGGAAAACTCACCAGTGGTACCTGTGATGCTTCGAAAACAGCGGGGAAGGCTTTTTCAGGATTTTGGCTCGGCGGCTGTTGAGGTGTAGTCTGCTCCACTCACGTGCGCTGGTTGAAGAGGAGCCGCTGGCGGACGGCGGGGCTGTCCAGCGGAGTTTCTACCGTGGCTGAGGCCGTGTGTGCCTTAACCCGTTGGCTGCTGCCGTCGGCCTTGGTAGTGCTGCGCACGTCCATTGGCCGACGCTGCCCCACCCGTTTTTCGAATGTTCAGCCATGGAGCTGAACGCTCGACGTAGCCAACGGGTTAAAGGACTTTGAGAAAAGGCCTGTAGGGTGAGACTCTGTGATTCTGCTGGGGCATTGATGTTTCGTTTTTTTTGGTCTGGGGCTTCAAGAAGAGTTAAATTCAAGACAGTGGAAGAAGCTGGAATACATGACTAACAAGCATTGGCATAGCCAATAGGTCTCGCTTTTGGAACCGTATAAGTATTTAGTTATGCAGCACAATATCCTTGGTGCAACAACATCAACTGTTGCATGGCTAAACACTTATAAGGTCCCAAAGGCGAGACCTATTAGCTATGCCAATGCTTGTTGTATACGTCATTGACACTCAAAGCACAGTACCCAGGGATAAAAAAAAGACTTGTTTTGGGGAAAATTTGGGTCGGATGTTAGAAAAAAACACGTGGGTGGAGGACTTTCATGTAACAACTGACAGAAGCCATTAGTGTTCTTAAGTACATCCCTTTTTTAATGTGAAGAGAAGCCATGTGGAGAAATAAGTGCGAGAAAATTCAGAACAGATTAGAAAATGCTTTTTAAAAAACTATTCTTCGCCAGTCAAGACTATTCCAGGGTTGGTGATGAAAGGACGATTTACTGCCTATCACATCAGCAATGGTTTAATTGCAAAGTTCAGTGTAACTTCCTGGAGCAAGCTGTTCCAGTCCCAGCATGTGGCTGCGCAGGACATGTTCGTCAAATTAAACCCTGAAATCAAACACTGCTCCAAGTTACTGGGGTGGGGGTGTCCTGTCAGAAAAGAATGAGACTAAAAGTACAGAGAACCGCGCTCGAGTGTCATATGCAAAAGCAGTGGTTGAGTCTGAATCCAAATAACTTGAGGTAATATAAACGAAAGATGGGAAGAAGAAACAACAAACCAGGAGGCATATTATCAAGGGATTTATCTCCGCTTTTTTGGCTTTAAAAGCCAAGAAAGCGGAGATAAAATTACCTCCCTATCAGCAACAGGGTGCTAACACGCAAATTCGCATGTTAGCACCCGTTTTCTCTATGCTTCCCCTTGCATCTCTAATGAGATGCAAAGGGGGCGTTCCAGAGAAAAATAATAGGAGAAATGTTGTTAAGCGACATTTCTCCTATTATCAAGGATTTCGCTTTCCCTGTTAGTGATAAAAAAAAGCAGCACTAACCGCGGTTAGCACTGCTTTTTTTAAACCTGGTATTTTCCTGACTTAGCCATGATATCCTATGGAAGGTGGATATCATGGCTAAGTTTGTGAGCCCCTATCATCAAGCTAACGCCAAACTTCGAGAGATTATCGTTGATTTTCCAGCGATAATCTCTCAATTGGCAGTTAGCGCGAGGATTTTTATCACTTCTGAGATAAACCTTGCTAATAGCAAGTTATCTCTGCGATAATTTCCGACGATGCTTAGCGTTAAAAAATTCGTTGCTAAGCATCGTTAGCGATAAATATTGCTTAACGTTGGTAATATGCCCCCAGGTCCTGAGTGCTGTTTGAGAACAGCTTTGCGGCACTTGAGTGGGTAAGAGGCGAAGCTGTGCTGTTTACACTTGCTTTTAACCCCAGTCGAAGGTTGTCCCTACGGCAGCCTCAGTCTACAGATCAGGACAACTAGGTGCTGTCACCTTACTCGGAGCTACAGAGCTAGTTACTGCCACGATGACGTTGTCCGTGGATTAGGTTGGTAGTTATTGTAATGAGTGACTGCACTGCCGCGACATGGTGACAAGCAACTGAACACACCTTGTAGAAAAATCTTTACCACTGACTGCATCTGCCAACGCATGAGTTGAGACAATCAGAAACGTTCAAAGTCCCCATGACTAACGAAGGGAAAGCATGGCCACCGCACAAAGGGAGCAAAAGAACTGGTCAATCACCAACGTCAGTATAATGAGCAAACACAATTGGGGGGTGGGGAAAGGCACAAACTGGCCCTCACAAGCGAGGAATATCCAAGAATAAATTTTAATTTCTCTCCTGTTCATCTGAATGGCTGACTCATGTGATGATGGGCTTGTCGATGCTACAGTAGTGCGCATGTGCACAGGGTTTCTAGTGGCAAGGCGAATGGCAGACTACTGACCGAAGCGGGCACAGCACTCCGGATTAGCGCAGCAGACAATGAAAGACTGTTCAGATCCATATGAAAGAGGCCATTTTTTGGTAGAGGCAGGGAGAGGCAGGGAGAGAAACAGTAAAGAGGGCTCCGGAAGAGAGAAACAGAGGGGGCAGAGTTAGAGTGGATGGCGAGGAGGGAGGAAGAACAGGAAAGGCAGAAGGGGGCATGTTATGGGTCATAAAGGGAAAAGCTGTGAAAGTAAAAACGACCGCGCGTGTGTTCTTGTGTGCGCCACCGCGAAAGTAAAAGCGATCGCGCATGTGCTTGTGGCGTGAAAGCAGGCTGGCGAGTGGTGTGCGATGTGTGCGCACCATGACGTGAGAGGAAAGCCAGATGGGGCCTCTTCTCGTCATTGTGCACCTAACCGCGCGCTCTATGCCATCCGGTCAGACTTTTGAAAGCCCAGGGCAGTGCATGCACTGGCTCGGGCGAGACCTAAAAACAAGCTGGGTTTCAAGCTAATGTATTCCCTTTGAAGGGAATGAAAAGGAGGGAAAAGGAAAAAAGAAAAGAAAAAAAAAACTACGGAGGATACAACTGTGGCTACTGCTGCAACATAGTTGCATATTTGTATTGCTAACATAGGAGGAACTACAGCTGGCAAGTTGATTTGGACTTGATTAATGTTTGTGGACTCTTCGTATTCCTACGAGAGCAGAATCAGTATTTCCTTAGCTGGTGTAAACATTACTCTGAGACTTACTGGGGGGGAGTCTAGGGAGTTTCCTTGAAAAATCCTGCTAATCTCTGTATTTGGTGAGACAGCGAGAGAGGCACTGCTAGTGGGAAGGGCTGGCACCCGGGTGACTGTGCTGGAGGTGCTGGGTGCTGGTTTTTGCTTTTTTAGAAAAAGGACCCGGTTGAGAAAAGCCAAATTGTTCCCTGGCAATATAAGTTCGGACTCAAACTGGGCAAGGCAATTTGAACATAAGGCTGGGCTTGGAAGGCTGCTAGAACTACGGAAGCCGGCAGAAAATAAACATGGGAAAACATTTAAAACAATCAAATCTAATGGCTAAAGTGGACTCTGCGGCAGTTCTTAAGGCCAAAAGACGATTGGCCCAATCAAAAGCTGTATTATCCGCAGCTAAAGCAGAGTATAATTTAAAGACATCTGGCATAAATTCAAGTTTTGAAAGCTCAGAGGAAGATCTGCCAGAACTCCAGCAGGATTTGTGAGTGAAAAATCTAGGCGCAGAGAAGGGAAGGGGGGGGGGGGCGGGGGGGAGTTCTGGAAGAGAAAATAAGATCCACGGCAGAACAGACTTTTAACTCAACTCCAGAGGCAAGCAAGGAAGGTTTGGAAATAGTAAAAGACTTCCCATTATTTGCAAAGGGAAACACATCTCAGTCGACACCGGAAAACCCCCCAGCAAAGCCGCAAAAACTTCTGGAGGGGTCCGCCAGAGGTTGCATTAACCAGCTCTATCCAAAGTGCGCAATTACCTTACTGCCAAGCAACCATTCCAGAAGAAAAGGCTTTAAAGGCTTCCCTTTTTTGGGTAAAGAGTAACCTGATGGATTTTCAGCCCCAGCTCCAGGCAGCATCACAATATCTAAGTCTGACACATCAAGAAACACAGTCAGAGTCAGTCGCAGGCCCAGCCTCAGTCGCCAGTTAAAGGAGGATCGGAAATTGTAGGACCGCAAGCTGATGAACAGAAGAAAGATGATAAACTCAAGATAATTAACAGAAACAAGCCTCAAAGAAAGATATCATTCATCAAATGGATATAAAGATAACGTTGAATCTCATTTTAGAAGAAATAAGAAAAATGAAGATATCTCAAGTGAACGAAATAGCCTCCCGCCACCAGCGCCTCGGAAAAATTGAGGAAGCAGTGGCTTGGTTTCCAGCCAGAATACAAGAAGCGGAGTCTAGGATTACACATCTGGAAGATCAAATGACTAAATTACATCAGAGAGTGAGGGAAGCAAAAAAGGAAAAATTCACCCTGGAGAATAAGCTTGAGGAACTCAAAAATCATTCTTGGTGTGCAAATATACGTATAGTTGGGGTGCCAGAGGGGAATGAGGGGTCCCAAACACTTCAGTGGGCCGAGACTTTCATTAAGAAAAATGTTTTGCCTGAATTTACTGGAGACCTCACCATAACAAGGGCACATCAAGTCCCGCTCACCCGATACCAAACTCAAAATTTGCATGCACAATTTTGATTAATTTTGCAGATTATCGCATCAAAGAAAAGATTCTACCTGAGGCAATCCAGCAGAGGCAATTTGCAATTAAAGAACTGTCTGTAGCAGCTTCATGCAGGCAGAAAGAGTTTGTCAAAATGCTCTATCTTTTTAAGGCTCAGGGCGCGCAGTCCTCAATAGCTCGCAATCAAAGCTACGAGTATTAGTAAGAGGCAGGTTTCACATGTTCACTAATATAGAGGAAGCACAGAGTCTGTTGAGTGAAATCTCATCTGTAAAATAGAATAGGAGGTCAGAATGCTATGCAGGGTATTTAATTTCGGGGGTCGACAGGTCACCCAGGGTGCAGCACCAGGGCACCACACAGAGCACTAGTGGCGGTTGAGATGAGGCTTTAGGGCTCTGCCACATCTCTTGGGATGGGGGAGGATGGGTTCAAGGGAGGGATACAGGGTGTACGGTATTAAAAAAAAAGCAGAAGCACAGTGGTGAGGTGGAAGAAAGCAGGGTCTTGAATCAAGTACCATGATTTTTAGGGTTAAATCATAGAAATGGGCATCAAATGTCGAATTATCTTGGTTAATGTCAATGGAATTTTAAACAAACAAAGGGATCGAGAGCTAATAAGATGACTGGCCTCATTTGCACCACAGGTTCTTTTTTTTCAGGAAACGTATTTGAAATCAAACTCACCAAAACTTTTTGTCCCAAGAGCTTTTTGAAGGTGTTCTTTGCCTAATACAATATTATCAGTTAATCAATCCGTGGCGTAAGGTCCATCAGGAACTACTTGAATATACTTGTTATTCGCGTCAATTTCGAACTGCTCCTCGCGTTCCCTGAAAGATACTGGCTCAGAAATAGGGGCCAACTCTTTTTCAGACCATTCCTTGGTTAAGTTAGACCTAGAAATTGAAGGTGAAAGCAAGACAAGATCCAGGTGGCAGATGGATCATCTCCTCCTCTCAAATCATCAATGGGTTACAGACACAAGGGAATGGATACAGAATTTTTTAGGGTTAATGAAGGAACTGAGGGAGTTTTTTCAGTATGGGGGGGCTTTAAGGCATCATTCTGGAGGCAAATGATTGCTTTTATGGCCGATCAATCTAGCAAACAAAGAAATCAAATAGCCAAACTCCATCAGGCAGTCAATATAGCCCTAATACAGAACAATGCCTCTTCACGGGGCCAGGGTTTAGCTGTAAGTCAGCTTGAAAAAGCGAAAAAAGAATAAAGAGACTTTATTGCTGGAAGAAATTAATAGCTCTAGTACATTCCTACAGCGAACATATGACGAAAGCCAAATGGGCGGCAAATTGTTAGCTTGGTCAACCAAGGCTAAACAGGAAGCAGGCTTCATTACCGTAGTTATAGATCCCAGGACCAGAGCTACGGTGACAGATAAGGCGAGGATTTCCCAAGTATTTGTGGAGCTTTATGACCAGCTATATGCTACTAGGTATGGGGTTAGCCAAGAAGCAATACAGCACTATTTTGAGGGTGTATATCTCCCACTCCTGTCAATTTTCCAGGTCGAGAAACTTCAAGATGATATAGCAGGAGCAGAAATCATGACAGTCCTGGATACAATGGCAGGAGCAAAAGCCTGCGGAAATGATGGGATAGCAACTGAATTTTACAAGATTTTTGCTAAGGAATGAACACCCTTTTTGACCAAGATTTTGAATTATTAAAGGTAAGTGGTTACATTCCCTCCACTTTTAAACAATCCATTATAGTGAGCTTTGTAAAAAAAAAAAAGGGCAACATCCTAAGGATGTTAATGCCTATAGGCCAATTAGTCTACTAAACACAGACTATAACATCTTAATGAAAATCTGGACACAGCGTGTTATCCCTTTAGCACATGATGTGATCAATAGAGACCAGACAGGGTTTATCGCAGGGAGGTTAATGTTGGCAGATACAGGGTTTTTAGTTCAGGCTCCCTACTTTTTTTTAATAGTAACCAAACCCCTGTGCTTGTCATGATGGTAGACTCAGAAATTTGATTTGTATAATTTGGATGTGCTTTTTTGTGGTCTGGTCAGGTATGGGGTCCCCCCCCCCCTGTTCTTTAAAATGTTATGGAATATTTATCAGGGGGCACAGCCTCAGGTTTTTATTAATGCTAACTTATCAGGGACAATAAATGTGAACCGGGGGACTAGACAAGGGTGTCCGCTATTACCTGTCTTGTTTACCTTTTTATTGAACCTTTGGCCACCAAAATTAAAAAAAATATGATATTTAAAACTCCAATAGTGGGCATGGCAAAATTAAAGTTATTTGCGGACGACATCATTCTTTATCTTACACCTGAGAGCCCGATCATAGAGCATAAACTAGTACAACTTGCTCAGTTTGAACGGATTGGGGGGTACAAAATCTATCAAAATAAGACTGAGATCTTAATTATGAATATAGAGAGTGATTTTCTTACTGAAACCCTTAAACAACAAGTCCCTAATGCAGATCCAATTCGTTATCTCAGGATTTATGTCTCCAATCAGTATGAGGATTTATATAAATGAAATTATGAAGCCATGCGGAATAAGATCAAAAAATTGCTAGATGACTGGTCATTATTACCCCTCACTTTGATAGGCCATGTGGCCCTCATTAAAATGTCAATTCTGCCTTTGTTGGTTTTTCTCTTCACAAATATACCTATAAAGATCAATATATATTTAAAAGAATTAGAAACAATCTTCAGAAAGTTTATCTGGAATAAGAAGGAACCCAGGGTCAAACTCTCTGTGCTTCAATTGGATATTAACCATGGGGGGCTCGCACTCTCTCAAATTAGGACATACTATGAAGCTTCTATTTTAGACTTGACAGTTCATTTAATCGACTTGAAAGGTTCAGTAGATAACTTTTTTTGGATAAAATGGTGCAAGAAATTGGCTCACAGATCCCAATATTTTCAAAAACAGCAAAACTCCCTAAAAAAACTAAGTATAAGACTCAATATTCTTATAGATTAGAGATTTTTTATAAGCAAGCAGGGTTCCACTATTTAAAATTAAGTAAATGTAACAGTTTGGGTCTTCAAATCAGGACTAGCCATCTAAACTGTTGGTATAAATGTGGTCTTAAAGAGTTGGGGCATTTTATAATAGGAAATAGAGTGATTGCTTGGCAAGAGGTTCTAAATAGAAGTGGTGAAGGGTGCAAGCCTCTTTTTTTTAATATTTACAGATTGTATATTTTTTAAATAGATTCAATCTCCCTTCACGTTTCGGTCCCACTAAATTCATGACCCAGTTTTTGGGAGCAAAGTTAAGAGGGGTGAGAAATTGGTACAGTCTCTTATGCTCCAAGGAAGAATCAATGCTGGTCAAAAAATTCCTTGAAAAAGTCACTCAGGAGACACAATGTATGCTTTCAGATCGGATTGGCAGGCCATTTTGCAGTTAGGGAGTAAGACCTTAAGAGCTGATAATTTTAAAAGAATGGCCTTTTTGTCTAAATGGAAGGCTTATTATACACCCATAGCACTCCATAAAATCTATCCAGAAGTGGAGAATAGATGCTTCCGTTGCCAGGCAAAAGGAAGGGGAGATTGGCTACATATATTTAGGTCTCGCTGAGTCAGCACATGCGCTGCTCGGTGAGACATTTAGTCTGTGTGCTTTCAAAAGTCCTACCAGATGCTTTTGCTGGCCATGAGCGTGCGGTTATGCGAACAATGACAAGCAGAGGCGTCATATGGCTTTTCTCTCTCGTCACTGTGTGTGCACATCACTCGCCAGACTGCACCAGTTTTTTTACTTTTTGCGCCGCGCGCGTTCGCACGAGCACCACTCGCGTGCCTTTTTTTCTTCTTTCGGCGCGTGAGGCGCGCGCCACCCTTTCACTTTAACACTGACTGCCTGCACTGCACTTGTCCTCTCTGTGAGGAACGCTTCTATGACCCGCAGCTGGCTGGGGGGGAGCTGTCAGTTTCCAGCCGTGCAGTTTTAGTTGGAGTGAAGCTCGCTATGGGCGCGCACACACACAACTCCCAGGCTTTGTTCCTCCCTTACCCCACCTGTCCCTACTTCATCTTGTTCCCCCTCCTGCACTCAGTTTCATCTCTCTCCCCCGCCATCATGTCTGCTTTTTCTCCCCCACCCAACAACCAGTCGGTGCCGGTTTCTCCTTCTCACCACCCGACCCTGCTCATTCATGTCAATCTGCTAGCATTGCTATTCCCATACTTAAAATCTAAAATAAGAATGGGCTCAAGCCCAAAGTAAAATGGACCTTATAACCTTCTGGGTTAGTCTGCACAGCAGGTATGGCTACGCAGTGCACCTACAGCAGAGGCTACTTGATTCTTTCAGCAGAAGTGTGCCCGCTCTCTTCCGGACCAGTGGTGACAATAGGAGCCAGCGCCTCTGCGCGTGCCATTTCATTACAAAATGCTTTCATTATTTCTGTAAAACAGTTAATCTAACCTTTACACTCATCAGTCCCTACAAATATAGTTTTTGCATTGGTGTTTAACTATTTCTATGTTTAAGTACTAATAATCTAGACTCCTGGAAACAGGCCGCCTGCAATGAGTGACGCTTTCCTTCCACTCCCAACGTGTGAGGAGTTTGAGGAGCGACCCTTTTCCCTGTATCCCAGTGACCATTTATAGCATGGTATAATGCTCTACAGTTGTATGCCTAGGTATGCGCTACATCCTACAGAAGTATGCTGCATAGATGCTAGATAGAACTGCGGCTTTCAATTGCCAAATCCTCTGCACATACAGAACCTTCTAGATTCCGTGTGAATGAAAGTGGTACTTGAAAGTCTGGAAAGCCAGTCAGGACGTGTCCCAACACAATGCGTACAAAACAGGTGATGGACCGAATGTGGATCAATGTCACACATTCAACCCAGTCCGAAGATCTGGGCCCAAATCCATCGTTTTTTTGCACTCCACACCACCCTGGGTTAGACAATGGCGATATGCAAATCAGCTCTGACCCTGTGCCCCATGGGAACAGTCCAGTCCGAACTACAAAAGCCATGTCCTTCCCAGAATGGAATCAAGCATCCGAGGACCGGACCGGTTTCGAGGTAACACCTCTCATCAGCCCGGCTAGCTTGACTCCAGTAGTGTGGAGTGCCTGGGACCCACGTCTGAGCATCCCCAGCGCACTTATGGCGAATTTGCAAACAAAACAGGTGATGGACCGAATGTGGATCAACGTCACACATTCACCCCAGTCCGAAGATCTGGCCCAAATCCATCGTTTCTTTGCACTCCACACCACCCTGGGTTAGACAATGGCGATATGCAAATCAGCTCTGACCCTGTGCCCCTTGGGAACAGTCCAGTCCGAACTACAAAAGCCATGTCCTTCCCAGAACGGAATCAAGCATCCGAGGACCGGACCGGTTTCGAGGTAACACCCTCTCATCAGCCCGGCTAGCTTGACTCCAGTAGTGTGGAGTGCCTGGGACCCACGTCTGAGCATCGCCAGCGCACTTATGGCGAATTTGCAAACAAAACAGGTGATGGACCGAATGTGGATCAATGTCACACATTCACCCCAGTCCGAAGATCTGGGCCCAAATCCATCGTTTGGCATCATTTGTTACTGTTAATTATGGGCAGGGTGTTGGTTTGGTGTTCAGCAGTGCGGCTTTCATTACGAACAGGAGAACTTGTCATCTGAGCGCCCATAATAATCTCGTACATTATGGATCTGTGTGCGTAGCAACCAGATGCCTGTGTAATTATTGCAACGAGTAATGAGCAGACATGATACATTTTTCATTCGCACATGCAGGCAGAAAACTTGCTTTACACATTACCATTATTAACTAGCCTCGTGCCCTCAACTCAGTCCTGCTAGATGTCTCTAAGTCTCTCTTTCTCCCTCTCTCTCTCGCTCTTTCTTTCTCTCTCTCTCTTTTCTCCTCGGTCTCCTCTCTCCTGCTATCTCACATTCTGCTCTTTTGCTCTCACTCAGTCCTGGCTATATATCTCTAACTCTCTCTCTCTTTCCCCTCTCTCTGTCTCCCTCTCTCCTGCTATCTTGGCCTCACTCAGTCCTGCTAGATGTCTCTTTTCCTCTCTCTCTTAGTCTTTTTCTCTCATTCTCTCCCGCTCATTTTGCCTCTGCACACATACACGCATGCATACACACACACAGACGCACACACGCATACACACGCATACACACACACACCTGCACGCACACACACACGCGCATGCATACACACACACAGACGCACACACGCATACTCACACACACACACCTGCACGCACACGCGTGAGAGTTATCTGCTCCCCAGGTCTTCCTTTATGAATGATAAGGTGAAACAGTACTGTATTTTGCTGTTTGTGTCTTTGCATTCAGATATATGATACAAGTAACATCATACCAACAGCAAGGCAGAACTATTGGCTTTGTCAATGGTTGTTAGTTGCATAGGATAAATAAGCAGCAACTATGGCTTGTTGTATATAAAACTTCAAAAAGCTTCCACTTAAAGTCCTCCTTGTTTTTTAAGGATACGCTGTAGAAATGTAGTCAAAGCCACAAAATGGTTAAATATGTGGTGGAGTTACATTGATTTCTAAATCTCTGTCCAGGACTGCTCAATTTGTGATTGCTCTAATCTTAACATGCTTTGAGAGCGGGAAACAACCTAATAACGAATATCTAACAACGGGCTTAACAAGAATCCTAAACAACGACCTGTACCTGAACCACAACCTCATTAACCACTACTTGACCTGAACCACGACCTCCTTAATACTTCATTTACAACGAATTTTCAGAGGTAAGTGTATTTATAAGTACACAAATATGGTAAACGTTTCAACAGATCATATTAGTATAATTGGTTCAATTAAATAATTCAACAATATCATGTTTACTAAAATATGAACATCTTTTTAAAAGCAAGCACGACAATTAAGTGATCCATCTATATTTATTTAAAGTATGTGACAAGGATAGGAGGCTAAAAAGTATGTCCATGACCTTGAGTTTAAAACCCCGACCGAGTGCAAAAACTGAAACTGGACTAATTACAAGCAGAAGTTTCTAGCTGCAAATAAACAACAGGTGTACAGTAATTTTGGCAAAACGGACATCTAGTGGCTGGATGTAACTCGACAGGGCACGGTTAAAATTACACAGTCGCTTATTTGGACAGCACGCAATTAACAAATATCAATTTAATGACGAGCGATGACCCAATTTCAAAGATAAGGATTTTCGGAAAGGGGTGACACAATTAGTAATAGTCGTGGCAAAAGCGTCGCTGTGTTTTCTTTGAAAAGGGCTGATTTGAAGCAATACATTGCTTCAGTGCGAGTCCCTGGGCATGTCTGGAACAGTAGAGGCACTAGATTCTTTATTAAAAATAGTTTTTAATAGAAATGTTGTTTAATTGAAATAAATTACATTTTTGGGACCGTGTTTCAAACATGCATTGTTGTGAACGTAGTGGTAGATTCAGAGTATATGTAAATAGATTCATTTTCGTGGTTCAGTAAGTCGTGGTTAAGTACATAGTTGTTTCACTTTGGTCGTTGTTTAGCCTTCGTGGTTTAGGCATTCGTTATATAAAAGGTAGTTGTTTAATCATACATTCTTTGAGAGCATTACACCATGCAGTCATTCTCGCGGAAGAAATCCTCCTTTTTAAACACTTTATAATGGCAAACATAAAATCTATTTCTAAATTATGATGACATTCTTATTGAATTATCTTGACTCAGACCTCATAATCCTAGAGAAAACACGTGAGGTACATAGATTATAAATATCATAAAAAATCCTCCAAATAATACTTTCTTTTTCAGCAAATATGAATTCATTTAATACATCTAAACTAGGTGTGTTGATCAATTAAAATCAATTATTGTACAGTGCCTCATTATTGGATGAACTTAATAAAGGAAAAAGCTTCTGATTGAGGGCCTACTGTTCTCATAACTTTATCAGTATTTTAGTTTCATAGGTAAAAACATATTTTTTACATATTGCCTTTTCTGAAAACCAATATATGCGTGTTTTTTAAGCACGTAACCGCATCTATGTTCAGTTGTTTTTAGCCTACATCTATAAACTTCTGACTTTTTATCACCAGTCTTATTTCCTGCAAATCCAATTAATAATTTTTACTAATGAAAATAGAGAGAATGTGGCCTAACGTCTAGGGTGGTCGACCTCAGAGCTGGGGAACATCAACATCCAGTGATTCTGGGCAAATCACTTAAGCTCCCGGTGCCTAACAAAAATGAATGTGTCCATCTGTAACTTGACTGGTGCTCATGTAAAGCGCTCTGATACCTTTAGGTCTACTTCGCGCCATACCTTCCCCTCCCCAAAAAAAAAAAATGTTATGTGTGTGCTTTGACTACAGTTTAGCTAAAATGCAATTTTACACGATAATTGATGTGTTGGACATGGATGCCTTCAAGAATCCTGTATCTGCTGCAAAGCTGTATTACTTATTTAAATAAGTGACATAGATATATTTTTTGTAATTTTTTTAAACCAGTTTTTGAGTTTTATCTTATATGACAACCATACATATCCATGTTGAGTACTACCTGACCATGCATTGCAATATATCTGGTCCAACAGGAATCATTGGTTCAAAATATGAACAACCAAACATACTCCTCCTTGTGTCACAACAGATACTTTTTTCCAATATAGAGATTCAAAAGCAATACTGTTGTCGCCCTCTCGAGTGTCCTTCCCCCAGGTATCCACACCCCTGTACATAGGGATAATTTAACATACATGCAATATAACCCTACTCCACAGTGTCCCTGTACGGTGTTTCTTTCATTCTTTCGGCGCTCAGGGTAAGGGAGAATGGTGGGGCCCTGGGCGCTCGGTGTCAATCAGTATCGGGCACTATCTCTCCTTAGTCGGGAAGATCCCCTTTAAGCTCTTGCAACTCGGGCAAACGATTGTCCCAAAACACAGCTCTGGGGATCCTACACAGTCCCCTGTTCTCCTCCCGCCTAAGTGCTACAGATTCCGCATTGCCCCATTTAAGTGTCGCTGCACAGCTGTGTTTTAACCCAGGTAACAAGTTGGGCTTCCAATGCTTGGTGATGGACCTGTGGATTATAAGCAATACCAGGTTGTGAAATGGTTTGCGGCACCCCTGGCTTTCTTACTCTTAAACAATCCAGGACTCCACTACCCATGGTGTAAAGGTCTTCGTGCCCATGATATTAGTCAGTGCATCCATGACCCCCTGCCACAGATTTGCTGCCACAAATCATGTAAGCCACATGTCACATGTAAGCACCCTGCCCCAAAATTTCTTTTAATTCACCCTTCATTGCTCACCCCTCGTTCCTTCCTGGCCCCACCCCCTGAGTCCTATCTTCCTCAACCCGCCTGTTCCTTCCCCAGCCCCATATATTTCCTCTCTCTCCCCATGCTCTCCTCATGCTTTATATTGATTCCCTTCCCACCAGTGGCTTTCACCCCATTCTCCTTTCCTCTCATTCACAGCATCTCTCCCTCTTCAGCCCGCCCTCCTTCCCGTCAGTGGCATCCTGTCCCCTCCTTACCACATATCCGTCCCTTCACCTCTCTTTCACCTTAGCCCGCTCCCTGCCCTCAGTAGAATCCTTTCTTCCTTCTCATGACAACTTCTTCCCTCCTACTCTTCGTCTCTCTCCCTCTTCATCCTGCCCCTTCCCTTCAGTTACTCCTCTCTGTCACATCTTCCCTCCCAGACCAGTCTGCCTCTCTCCCTCCTGATCTCACGCCCTTTCACTCCCTGTCTCAGTCCACTACAATAAAAAACAAGCATTTGCATAGCCAATAGGTCTCGCTTTTGGGACCTTATCAGTATTTAGTTATGAAGCAATATCCTTGGAGCAACAACATTAACTGTTGCATGGTTAAACACATATAAGGACCCAAAGGCGAGACCTATTGGCTACGCCAATGATCCAGAAGAGGTTAGTTACCGAAGTCGATGTAGCCCTTTTTAGGTTTTGACTAGCGATGCATGCGTACGAAGTACGCATGCGCTAGGAAAAATCTAATGATCTGTGTGTGTAGTCGGGTAACAGCCCCCTCCTCCTATTGGCTAGCTCCATAAATGGAGGCTAGCCATTGGGAGAAGGCTGTGCCCGTCAATCTCGGACCAGATTTGGGGGCGTTCCCGAGAATTTTTGGCTTTTGGCTACATCAGCCGAAAGCCAGTTCTCGGGAACACCCCCGAGTCTGTTCCGGCATTGACTGCACCCGCCTTCCTGCTCGCGTGGGCGTGCTCGCCTTTCCCGCCCCCTCTCCCGCCCGCTCTTTCATGCCGACCACGGCAGATGCATGCCCCAAATGAATGACGGAGTCATTGGAAAAGCATGCTAACCTAACTCTGAAGATGTTTTATATTATGTTCCGAAAATGTAATTTTTCTTTCTAATTCTGCCATTGGTTGAAATCGCAAATGCATTACAATGAGGCTACCCCTGAAGATGATGCCAATAATTTTAATTGAGTACACTATTAATGCGTATTAAGAGGTTGGAAACCATTGTTTGTACGATAATAAAACAGTGTAATTCACATATAAATCTATTTTACATGGTTGTCTGGCTGTAGAACAGAGTTCGAGTCTCGGCAGGAATGCTCAACAGCCTGTTATTCTGAGCAAATCACTTAATCTGCCTGTGCATAACAAAATTAGTGTGTACCTGTGTAAAGCAACTGGTGATTATTTATTTATTTATTTATGCAATTTTATATAGCGCGGACTTTCGTAGGCAATGTTCTTCACTTAAGCTATAGTTCGTGTCACGCTTGCTACGTGACTGGGAACCTGGGCGGACAAACTGGGTTCTGGAGGGGTGGGTAGGAGGGTGGTCAGAGGGGCTGGTCACGTGAGAGTGGGTGGGAGGGTGGGCTGAGGGCTTGCCACAATCCGAAGGGCCAGGGACAACAAACATGTAGGCAAGGGAGTGGCATTGAGGAACATATGGCAGCGCGGAGGGTTGGGGCCCAGCGACTCCCAAAACAGATAAGGTTCTTGCGGGTACGATCCGGTGAGGTAAAAAGAGGAAGAGCAGGAGGAGGCGAGGCGGAGGGGCTGGCACAGTGTCATGTCAGCAGTCGTCTCTGTCTCCTAACCTTGGAATTCCCTGGAAATGGCATGACTTTCTTGCCCGAAGAAGTGTGTGTGTGTGTGTGTGTGGGGGGGGCGGGTGGGGGGGGGGGGGGGAGGTTCTTGTTTCTAAATAGAGGCCAAGGATTGAATGGGCTGGATACACTCATATTTGCCCCTCGTGCTCGTAACTTGGAGGCAACTAGGGCAAACCCAGCACGCAGGAAGAGTGCGTGTACCAAGACTGAATTAAAAAAAAAGGCAGGGGGTGGGAGTGGGGGTGTTCGTCTCTTTCCCCATCCCACGAACACCTCCAAAGCAGGATCCGCAGGACACTGGAAATGTCCGCCCCCATAGACCGTAAAGACTACGAACGTCTGTCGAGGACCTTTGGGTGTTTCTTCTCGAGGCCCTGTGACTGTCTGCAAGAAGCCCCCTGTCTAATACTATTGTTAAATGATGTCCAGACCAGTTGTCAAACTTCAATGCTGCTGGTGACACCGCCGGTTTGTGTGCGCCTACACGTCTGTGTGAGCTCCTGCTCGGTGACTGCTCGTGTATGACCATGTCCATGTGTGTCTGTTGTGACTGCTGACTATTTTCGTTGATGGGAACAGGAAGCGTAAGGGATTTATCCACTCCCCCCCTAGATTTTGGAGTGGAGGGGACACGCGGTAGAAGTTTAGGTCGACAGAAAAACTGCGCACTTCCACTGTTGACATCCGCATGGGATGACGGCCCTGCTGCTTTCGACCTGCTGACCGGCCTAAGGCTTCAGACAGGGTCGGATTTATTCTCTGGGGCCCGAGGACAAATTCCCGAGGTCAGATGTAGGTGTTGTTTGTCAGGTCTGGGGCAGGGTCCCCATTTAGCACATTGTCATTCTCCATAGAATGCGTCTCCTTCTATCCTGGGCCAAGGGCCCAGCATGGAGGACTCTGCCCTGCTTCTGTGTAGGAGTTCACATCCTCTTGGCAAAGGGAGGTGCTGGGGGCTATTGGAGTTCCTCTTTGATAAGGTGATGCATCTTTTTCATGCAACTCACCTCAAATACAGACATACATGGGAAAGCAAACCTGCTCCATACCTATTTGACACTTAATGGAACTGCTTTGCTTTGTCAACAAATGCCCCGAGCAACGTGTTTGTGACAGTGAGTGCAGAGTGACAGTGAGTGCAGAGTGACAGTGAGTGCAGAGTGACAGTGAGTGCAGAGTGAGAGTGAGTGCAGACTGAGAGTGAGTGCAGAGTGAGAGTGAGTGCAGAGTGAGAGTGAGTGCAGAGTGACAGTGAGTGCAGAGTGACAGTGAGTGCGAGTGACAGTGAGTGCAGAGTGAGTGCAGTGAGTGCAGAGTGACAGTGAGTGCAGAGTGAGTGCAGAGTGACAGTGAGTGCAGACTGACTGCAGAGTGACGGTGACTGCAGTGTGTGAGTGTGCAGGGTGCACATTGTGTGAGTGTGCAGGGTGAACAGTGTGTGAATGTGTAGGGGAAGTGTGTGAGTGTGCAGGAAACAAACACTCAAACTAAGTCCACCACACACTACTGCATATACTAGTGAATACAGTCATCTCTTTATACAGAAAAAATGAGTTATATTTAGAGGGGTCGGAGTGGGACACAGTGGGTGGATGGATGCATGATGGATGGATGTATGCATGATGCATGGATGTATGGGTGGATGCATGGATGGGTTGTTGGTTGGATGGGTTGGTGGATTGCATAAATTGTTGAGGGATTGGCTGTATATATGCATCTATCCATCCACCCATCCATCTATCCATACACCCATCCATGCATGCACCCATGCATGCATCCACCAACTCATCTATGCAAGCATTACAACAAGAGCCCGCAGCTCTCCTTCGTCTCTCCTCGCCCCCCCCCCCTTCCCTGAGCCCGCAGCTCTCCTTCGTCTCTCCTCTCCCCTCTTCACTGTGCCCTGCCCTGCTATTGTAAATGACAATGCCATTTATTTATGTTAAAAAAACATAAATAAAAAAAATGTCAAGAGCAATGCCAATAGCTCTAACTTTAACAAAGGCAAAACCATTGCATTGTAAATGCTTGTTGGAATTACTAGACAAGAGAGTATCTTAGCAACGACAAGAGGTGAGGCGACATTTATAGCAATCACTTCCCTTGTAGCATGCTCCCTGATATTACTGAATTGGAGATCCACAAAAATACCTACATATGTGGGGTGGCTAAATATGATGAAACGCATAAGGAAATTTGAAGAAGCCTGTCACCTTTTAACACCAAGCTATGCCCAACGCTGCAGGAGCGAGGATGTTCCCAATCCACTACCCACACCCCTATGATGTGCACTGATAATAACACAGTGCACAATTCACTAGGGCGCAGGGAGAGGGTGGGAGAATATGGAGAAGACAACACCGGATATCCATTATTATGTACTCCGTCTCTGTTCTAGTCGTATGGGAATAGCACAACACTGAAGCTGCACCTGGAGAAGGAGATAAAGAACAATCCTCAACACTGGATATGTGGGGACACACAAATGTAACTATGGTTCTATGGTCATGCACAAAAACAAGCACTGTCTCTTGCATACATTGGTCTCTCTTCCCAGTTCAGGACTGTTGTGTGACTGTAATGATTCCAGGCTCCAATGTTCCCAAAATGTCCACAGAATCCAGAGAGACAGAAGTGTCCATGTAGTCCGGGAGAAATGCACCCTCAATAAACAAATGTAAATGCCACATTTGTAAAGCGTACAGCTACCTCCAACGGAAGTGTCCCTGCGCTGTCCGTATACCGCTTAGGAACCCTTCCTGGCTTTTTCCCTGTGAAATGTCCACTCCTGGGCACCCCCAAGGTGAAGCCAGGCATCCCAGCGCTGTTGGGGCCGTTGTGGAGATTAAGCAAGCTATTGCCCAGAGTTGCAGAGTGGGACCCATGATTAGAATAGGCACGAGGCGAGAATTATCAGGTCCGAGGAAATTGAGCCCAAGACCCGCCGAGGCGGGTATTGAACCCTGGTCCCGGGCCAGACCTCTGCATCAGGGTCTGCCGCTCTAACCATTGAGCCACACTTCTCCACAGGAGCATAGGGGGAAAACGTCCATATACATAAAAAAAACCCGCTCCACTGGCGTAAAAAAAAGAATAATAGGAAATTCCCGAAAAACCGAATGTAAGTGGCCACTTAGTGAGGTACAAACAAACAAAAAGGGAAAGGAATACGCTACCGCTATGTTGCAGCGTTCATATTTGCACCAGAACTTCACACAATAACGTGGAGCGGAAACAAAGTTCCAGGAAACGGCCGCTCAGAGAAAGCTATTCAACACGCAGCCGCGTATCGAATCAAGGATCCGGTGATCTTTCAGGGGCTCAGGGAAAAAAGATGAAGGCCCCCCAAAATCACCCATAAGCAGTGCCAAGGGAAAATAGCCAAGGGGCGTCAGCAGGAACCGTGTAAAGGGATCCGATGGCCACCGGACCCCAAACAACAAGGTGGAGAAGAGAAGAGCAGCGAGACTTCAGCGATCTCGGGAAACACCAGCAAAGTCACAGAAATCCTTCCGATCCTTTCCGGGTGAAAAATGACGAGGCAAAGAAACCAAGCAAGGTAGGAGAGTTAAGTGCCCCCTTTTAAAGCGTATTACCTAGCAAACGCTAGTTGCAGACCAAGTGAACTTCTTGTACATGGCCATAGAAACAGGACTGGGCAGTCGGCTACTTCCTAACAAAGCCTATGCAAACAGAGTAGGTGCTATTAAAAAGTTCCCTGCCGTATGGAAAGACATGGTGAAGATAGAAAATGCGGTGGAAGAAGAACCCTATACTTAACCACAAAGTCTTGCTTAAAATAGAAGGGGGATATAACACAATATAAACATTTAATTGAAAGAAAAACAATTTAGCAAAAAAAATGCACTTTAACCCGTTTACCGCGGCGGTGCGGATGTTCTACACAGTGGGCGGGGCTGCGTCGGCCGTTGGTGGTGCGAGGCACCTGGAAGGTAATGGCCGACGCGAGCATGGAACAGGTTAATATAGCACATTAGGATGACTAGTTAAGGTTGATGAAGCAAATTTGCACTGGAAGCCCTTAAGCACTGCACTTTAGTACCAAGTTGGGATATTAACTTTTGCATTTTGTAAAACTTGTATTTAATCAGGTCTTTGATGGAGCATGCCATTATGCACGTTATAGTATCTATTTTATTCAACTGTTTCTGAATATTGGTCAAACTGTGTCTTAAAATGCCCTGTTTTTATCGATTGTTGTTTTTCTCTTTATGCTTCTGCTTAATAAAAAATAGAAAAAACAGAAAATAATACACTTGTATAGGATCTTAAACAAAAGGTTCAAACATTCACTAAGTCAGGACATGGTTCTCAGGCTCATGACCAATAGAAATCAACCAAAGGGAAACATTTGCAACAGAATACATTTGAGGACTTTCTCACTGTTGTACTACATCAGATTATGTTCCCACAGCATCAGGTACAAGTGGACATATTGGTTATATTGCATCCTATTCAGTCTGGGACAGGTGAACTCAACCTTAAGAAAATCACATTTCCTTCAGAATACTCAGCAAAGTCTTTAGCTTGCTCCGTAAAGCCTGATGATTCTTTATTTTAGAAAGAGTGAAATAACAAGATTAATCATGTGGTGCAGGCTGACATCATGTTAAAGAAAGATGACAGAGTCTAAGCAGCCTGGTTCACTTAAAGCACAATTTCTGAGATTACATATATTTAATTTCTGTAATTTTGAGTTCTCACAGACATAGAAACCTCTTTCTAAACCTGTGCAGTGTACACCTCAACTCCCTTCTGGGAGACGATGAAAAAAGGAGGGAAAACACCTAAGTACCTATATGGGTGAATTGCCACTAGATGTGATAGAGAGGGGGTTGTGAATGAATCTTTAAGAGAGGGGGCAGGTTAGAGGAATGTGAGAGGGGATGTAAGCAAGTACGGTGTGGACAAGAAGTCACCAACGAAAAAGCTAAGAGAAAGGATATTGGGGGGCGAACAGTAAGAGAACGGTGTGCAAGAAGTGACTACAGAAGAAGAGGAGAGGCAATGGAGAGATTAAAGAAGTGAGAAAGGAGAGAACGATAGGAGGGTAGAAAGATTAGTAGGACAATGATAGAGTGAGAAGGGGGTGGGAAGCTCGAGTGTGAGAAGGAGTGAATGATAAAGAAGATTTCAAGATAGCGGAGGTAAGAGAAAGAGGATGGTGTGTGAGATTTCTGAGAAGGTAGTACCAGGTATAGGACCAAGGTAAGAAAGAACATGCCCAAAGGAGCACACAAAAAACTGGGGTTCCTTAATAGTCCAAATTTCGAACTGTATCTACATGGCTAGCCTAGCATTACAACCTGAATTGTCTATCTACTTAGGTTTGGAAGCCTGCCTTGATCCAAAATGCCAATAAAGTTGTTTATAAAAAATGGTACATGGCACCAATAACGAATGGAATAAAATGGGGGATGATGCAATACGGTGCATTGTTGTATTGGTTCAGCAAGTTTCTTCTTGTATTTTGCTGCTTTCTAATGACTTTCAACCGGAAACTAAAGTCTATATGTGAACATTTTTAACCATGGTTCAACAGGAAGGATACAACAGGTTAAACGCATCAAGTAGATGAATGTCCATAGTTGTAGTCGCTGCTCGTGCCTGGAATGCTCTCCCTTTTCACCTGCGCTCCACTCTATGTGTTGCCTAGTTTAAGAAAAATCTGAAAACCCATCTGTTCAGGAGTGTGACATAAGTTGATTTCCGTCTGTTTTCCTCTGCTTCTTCCCAATCGCGCCAGGATACTCCCAAGTAATAGAGCGCGTTATAAAACGGTTTATACATACATACATACATACATACATACAATGTCATCTCTGTGTTTGCAGTGCTGGGATAACGTCTGGCAAATTATTTGTAGTGTGCCAAACCAATAATTCTAGCTGAGGGCAAAGACGTCATTTGCAACTATTTGCTCATAAATATTTAAGAGGGTGTAATCTTTCTGTGTAACTGTACAACCAGCTGCAAATGGAAGGATCATGGGCTGAAAGCAGATCTCCATCTCTTGATTCACATTTGCAACATGTTAGTAGTACTGCAACCACTAACAAGTGTCCATTTGCAGAACGGATACTGGTTGGACCATGCACTGCTGTCTGCTCCCACCAGCTATAATATCCCAAGTGGCAGTTGTCCCTCCTTGACAGCTGCCCCTGGGTGAACAGTTACCTACTGGCAAAGACGGATGCATGGCATTCCAAATCCAGATACCATGCATACCTTTACCACTGCCCACCCCTAATACTAACATTACCCTTACTCCCTTTATGACTGCCCACCCCTAATACTAACATTACCCTTACTCCCTTTATGACTGCCCACCCCTAAACCTTAAAATTACTGTTACCTCCGTTTACTACTACCTGCACCAAAACTCTTTTTTTTAATAACATGATAACTATGCTGTTTTATATATATATAAATATATATATATATATATATATATATATATATATATATATGTCGAAAACCCCTCCAACAAAGAAAGGCAGAGGCCGCAGTAGGGGAGCAAGACGGAGATTCTTTATTCCAATTGACATGGCAGCGGGCGTATGGCCTCTTCAGCGCCCAGAGTGAAACAGGAAAGGGAGGTTTAATTACAAGGTGTGTCTTGTCCCAACAGAAATAGTACAAGTTCGCTCCGCCTCCATCGGTGATTAGTATCACCTGTGAAACATCCTGAAGTGTCGAATTGACTGCAACACCGTCTTACATCCAGGTTGACTTTATTCGTCTTAGGCAGCATGTAAACAAGCATTGGAAATGCAATAGGTCTCGCATTAGAATTGTTTATGGGTTTTTTTTGTAAATGTTTAGCATTTTTGTTTCCTGTAGCCAATGCTAAAGAATTACAAATAAAAAAAGCCATAAACATTTCTTAAAGCTCTAACTGAAATGGTCTGAGACCTATTGCACTGTGTGAGGGTGAGGGGTTGAGGGTGAGTGAGGGTGAGGGTGGGTGAGGGTGAGGGGTTGAGGGTGAGTGAGGGTGAGGGGTTGAGGGTGAGTGAGAGTGAGGGTGAGTGAGGGTGAGGGTGAGTGAGGGTGAGGGTGAGGGGTTGAGGGTGAGGTGTTGAGGGTGAGTGAGGGTGAGGGTGAGTGAGGTGTTGAGGGTGAGTGAGGGTGAGTGAGGGTGAGGGTGAGTGAGGTGTTGAGGGTGAGTGAGGGTGAGTGAGGTGTTGAGGGTGAGTGAGGGTGAGTGAGGTGTTGAGGGTGAGTGAGGGTGAGTGAGGGTGAGGGTGAGTGAGGGTGAGTGAGGGTGAGGGTGAGTGAGGGGATGAGGGTGGGTGAGGGTGGGTGAGCGGTTGAGGGTGAGTGAGGGTGAGGGGTTGAGGGTGAGTGAGGGATTGAGGGTGAGGGGTTGAGGGTGAGTGAGGGTGAGGGTGAGTGAGGGTGAGTGAGGGTGAGGGGGTGAGGGGTTGAGGGTGAGTGAGGGTGAGTGAGGATGAGGTGTTGAGGGTGGGTGAGGGTGAGTGAGGGTGAGTGAGGGTGAGTGAGTGTGAGTGAGGGTGAGGGTGAGTGAGGGTGAGGGGTTGAGGGTGAGTGAGGGTGAGGGGTTGAGGGTGAGGGGTTGAGGGTGAGTGAGGGTGAGTGAGGGTGAAATTTGTAACTGACATTGGTTTTCCCAAAGGAAACATTCTCTGCACTCATCCCTGAAACCATTGAACAGAAATACGCCAAATTCTAATGGCACAGCAGTCTTTTCGTCATCCAATGCCTCTTTTTGATGCAATTAATTCTTTTTCAGCTGTTTTGGAGATGGAAGCGAAAATGTGACTATTAGGAGTACATGTGCCAATTAGATGTGTGTAAAATATATATATATACTGCCACGACTTCCTTCGTTTTTTGCAAAAGAGTCAAGCACTCCAAGGGGGTAGCGTAGTGGATCTTTATTTAGCAAACAACTCCACCAAACAGACGCGTTTCGGAAAATCCTTCGTCAGTGTCAACTATGATCACTGCGAGGAAGCTATTTAAACTAATTGACGTCACCCGAGTAACAAACTCGATGACGGTAGGGAACACTCTCACAATGCATCGATAATGGCGGCCATCTTAGCATGGTACTTTTCATTGCATCACAATGCTTACTCTTTAAATAACATAATCCTTCTGTTAGAAAACAGTCCTTAAATGTGCAGTTATGGCAGTATCATGCCCCTACATACAATTTCATGTGCCGGTTACATTTGTGTAAAACATTCTCATAATTATTTATAATTCACAACAATCAATGCCGTGTATCAGCTTTCCTGGGGTTAGCGCGGGACGATCTCCCGGGTCCCAAAACAAGCTGAATGCTGGTATTATGGGGCCAGCCGTCTTATCGGGTGGTACTGGATGTTGTTTGGGAGCTGCAGTAGGCGGTGTGAGGATACTGGATGGAAGAGAGGGGAGGGAAGAGAGGGGAGGAGGGAGGGAAGAGAGGGGAGGGGGGAGGAGAAATGCGACACGGCGGGAAGGGGAGGGGGCGGAGCGGGTGGTGCTGGATGTTGTTTGGGAGCTGCAGTAGGCGGTGTGAGGATACTGGATGGAAGAGAGGGGAGGGAAGAGAGGGGAGGGGGGAGGGAAGAGAGGGGAGGGGGGAGGAGAAATGCGACACAGCGGGAAGGGGAGGGGGCGGAGCGGGTAAAACAAGACGGACGTGCACGCGCTTTTAAGCTCAATGCGCATGCGCATTGAGCTTAAAAGTCACGGGCACTGCAAGGAATCGCCACGATTCCTTGCAGTGGATAAAGAGTGGATAAGCCCCCATAGTCTCGCTTGCTCGATGCGCATGCGCATCGACAGGCGAGACCTAAAAAGCACTCTTTCTCCTTACGCGTTTCGACGAACTAACGCCTTGCTCACAGGTGAGTGTCATCAAGACCCAGTGGTCACATGGCCCCTGTTGTAAACTACAAGGCCCAGCATGCATCACCACAGGTCTTCCACAAAGTGACAGGAATAAAATTGAAATATAGCTGAATAGCGTTTCAGAACATTACATTGTCACGTATATATGTCTGAACCAAATTCGAGGTGCATGTCTGTAAATAAAAGCAAAATGCATATGCTGCCATGCCCATGATAAGTACTTGGAATGCGGGCCACCGGAGAGAGGAATAACACCTCCCTCGTGTCCCTTTCTCTGTCATCACACCAAATGTCCATGGAAATCCGGTGGCTGGCGTGTGTAGAGCGGGTCATGCCCCCTCCATCGTACATCCCAAACAAACTCCATTTGCTGGGGGCCCCCGACCCTGCAGGGCGGGCTCTGTTGCAGGAATGGAGATCCTGTTGCACACGTTTTCACGACCAAAATGCAGAGCCACAACACCGTCTTACATCCAGGTTGACTTTATTCGTCTTGGGCAGCATGTAAAAAAGCACTCTTTCTCTTTACGCGTATATATATATATATATGTGTGTGAATAGCACGGGTATACGAGGTAAAGGTACACATACTTACGTAACTGGTACTTACCTGCATGGTAAAGGCTGGGTGGCAAAATCTTTGTTGTAAAGGCTGGAGTAGTCACAAAGCAAGTGATAACTGATATTTTTGTGAATAGCTTGGAGACGAGGAACACTACTTTGCCATTTTGCCCCAAAATATTTTGGTGAGCCTTGGATTTTTCATAATCCTGAGGACTTAAGCGATGTCACATTGATGGTAACACCTCCAAATGTGTTCCAGCTCCACTGGTACTTTTACTTCTCACTATAAGTATGGACCTACAAACAAAGCAAGCTTAGTGTTTGGGAGTCAAAAATCAGGGTTGGCTAGAAGGCATCTTTATGACATAAGGTCAGAGGACAGCTACAAAATGCGGTGCAGGTCTAGGAATGTAAGGATACAAATAATGACCATTCATGTGCAGGCGGCTCTGCGACACAGGTCTTTAGCCGACCGCTGAGGCTTGTGTATGGTAATAAGGTCTTACTTTACGTTAAAGAAACCCTAGAAATCCACTAAAAAACACAAATGTTAAAGTGACATTATAGTTAGGTATGGTTATAATATCTTACTTTATGTTAAAAAAAAATCCCTCATAAATGCACTGAAAATAACAAAGATTAAAGTGATGTTCTAGTTAGTTGAAAATGTCAGGTAGCACGTAACATTTTAAACTTAAAAAACACTGAAAATCACCAGTTACAGTTTACGGAGTTAACTATAACTTTGGCCCACACCATGCCCTGTTTATGACCTCATAGATTTCACAACTCATAATATGTTCAAAGACATCATTGATTACGTCACTGGTAACTTCTCAAATTACATTGTTGATGACAGTACTGGGCATGGTGAGGGCAGCTCAGTAAACTATAAATGGTGAATTTCAGTATTTTTTTAAACTCTAAAATATTAGGTTTTAACTGCCATTTGCACCGAACTATAATCTCACTTTAAACTTTGTTCTTTTTCAATGAACATATAGTATTATATATGTGATGTGTGTATAGCCTCTGAAAAAAATGTTGCAAATGTGCGCGTCACTTTTGTACAAGAGCAGGGTTTGGAAAGTCTTGTTTGACTAGGCACTCCAAGGTGCAGAAACGGTGGACCTTTAGTTTCAAAGAATCACAAGAAAACAGACACAAAAGGTCGCCTTATTTTGGTGTTCAGATTTCTTCTCCCCGTTTATGGTGAAATGGTGCCACACAGTGGTAGTGTTAAGGAATACACGTAAAACCATTCGGTATTTGAAGTCGAGGATCTTAAACTCTCCAACAGCGTCATCTGTATGACGTCAAAGATAGCTACGTGTATATGAAATTGTTGGCTTAGTGTACATGCACATGTTAGCATAGGTTAGACTTTTGTTGGGAATTCTAGAGCGGAAACGGAAACCCAATATTAGTCCCAATCTCTATAAAGTAAAAAGGGAACCATGACAGCAGAGCCCCTCAGTTTGAAGTAGAACTTAAAACTCAGTATTAAAGTGACTCGTTAATACTTTTTGTCTCCACTGTACCGCCTTCGGGTTTCTTGTACCCTTCCTGACATTACTAGGTCAGTGAAGACAGCGGAGTCTGACAGGTTTTACACAAGAACTATATACCAAATATTAAATGCGATAGAAATGTAATCAAAACGACTGAATTAAAAATATATGGTGTTAAGAAAGTGAAGCTTTGAGAAGTGAACTCGAGACATCATTATTTATCTCACCAGAAATTGTTCAGTTTAAACAAAATGATCTATATGTAAACGAAAACATCTGAGGCCCCTTCGTGTCACTAACAATGAAAAGAACAAGGAGTTATGGGGAATAAATAAATCTACATACTTTCAGCATGTCTGGAGTCGTTTTTTTCAATTATTGTGGATGAAACCTTTCTTTTACTCTTTGTGAAAAGGAAACGATATGCCTTATTTATTTATAAATGCACATCAATTAATACAAAAATAAATGTATGCATAATCTTACTTTATTAAATCTGGTTGTATAATTACTGGTGTATTACTTAAAATATTTTAAATTGTAAAACAGAAAAAACAACAGCAAACATCCAACGTACTCGTGCATCCATTTTCTCTGCTCAAGCTCCCGGATTTTCCTTCCAATTGCAATCTCACACAGCAGGCATATGATCTATTAGTTAGCAGACACTGGCATTTTTTGGACCTGGGTCCTCTCCCATGTCCTTACTTGGTTATAGAAGGGTCAGTCATGTTAAATAAGCCGCAGACGTATACACGGTCTTCGCCCATTTGCAGGCAGGTTAGGTGACATCAGTTACATGACAGTTGTGCCTTAGATGTGGCAGGCACTGGCCCAACCCTGCTGTGATTTCAGAGGCAGATGCTCTGTTATGTCCCTATAGTTGGCTAGGCTTTCGAACGCTTGGGAAAAGGGCTCTTTTAGCTTTGTATATTAGCTCAGCGGTTGAGAACCCAATGCAAGGCTCTATAGGTCACCTGTGTGCCATTGGTTGAATTCCAGAGGACCATACATTTCAGCAGATCCGATTATTATTATTGCAACTTGTAGAGCGCACGGCTACCTCCAACAGAGGTGTCCCGGCGCTAACAACGGGTGCAGAGTGGTAGTTGCTGGTGGAGATAGCTCTAAGGTAGGCCAAAAAGCCAGCTCTTCAGAGTCTTCCTAAATAAAGCTTTTGATTTGGTCTTTCGTAGGTGCTACGGCATGGAGTTCCAAAGTGAAGCGGTTTTAAAGGCGAACAATCGGCCACCAAGCCTAGCTTTTGTGAAGCGGGGGATGGCTCAGAGTTCCTGGTGATTCGACCTCAGAGTCCTAGTATGATTGTATATAGGAAGTCTGTGCTTTAACCCCTTGCGCGCTAGCGGTTTTCCCGCTGTGTGCTGGGTTTTTCGAAAACCCGCGTTACATGACGAGCTCAGCTCGTCATCAGCATATGAGCGCCGTAGCTGATGATGAGCTGAGCTCGTCATCAGCATCGAAGGGGTTAAATATTAGGGGCCAGTGTCTGTGGTCATCCAGTAAGCAAGGGTCAGAGCCTTGAACTCTATTCTCCTTTAAACAGGCAACCAATGTAGGCTGAACAGATGGGGGGACATGTGGTGCCGGAGTGGCACATTTTTGATGAGTCTGGCGGCCGCATTCTGAAAGACCTGCAATTTCCTGATCAAATAGGTGGGAAGAACTAAATACAGGCTGTTGACATAATCCAGCTTTGAGGAATCTCCGCAGGGTTTTCAGTTTCCAGAAGCATGACGATGAGACTTGGCATATCTGGGCTTTGCCCGAAAAGGTAGAATCAAATTTAAACCCCAGATTTCTAGCAGAAGGGATTGGAAGAGGGGGAGAGTTGAGTTCCCATGGCCACCAGAGATCAGCTCATGGAGGGGACAGCAGATTAAAAAACAGAACTCCCGTTTATCTGTATTTAGCTTCAAACAGTTGTCAGTCATCCAGGATGAGATTCATGAAGGAGACTCTTGATTTGTGAAATCAAATGTTTTTTTTTGTTGTTTTTTTTACAGCCGTCTCCCGCCTAAATAAGCCTCCGATTAAACTGAAATCAATGGGGATAATACACTCACCTGATTTAATTTTCCAAATCTCCCAGTGTCCTGTTCTAAAATATAGGCATGTTTTGAGGATGGATATCTCAGGTGGTTAATGTGCATACTCCATGGTTGAATCATGGTTCGGTTTACTCAGACTTTCACCTTTAGATGTCTGAAACATCTCTATATATATATTTGGGGGCATGGCCAGAGCTCAGTCAACATAGCCACTTGTTGTCACTGGAAGTTAACCTAAATATCCTTCAAAGCCAAATTTGGCAGCCTAAAACAGGGTAGAAGACCGACTAACGGTGTGCTGAAGGCAGGATGATGGCAGATGGATGGCCTTTCTGGGACATTGGGCCCTGCAGGGCCGAGGCCTATGAGGTGTGGGGCAGGCAAGAGCAGGGCTGGAAGAGCAGTGGTCCCAATGAGCCCGGTAGCCGAAGCACCGCGCCGCAGGCAGCCACTTACATAGATGGCAGGAACGAATATCTTGGCTGACTGGAGGGAGAACAAGCCCCAATGAGGCATCGTGGGCAGGTACATTTCAAACCAGGCCTGCCACAATTGTTCTCAATGGGCAAACCCATCAAGAGCCAATTGTTACATTAAGTGTTGTTTGATTAAGAGACACAATTGCTGTTGCTCTTGTTATGAATTATGTCTTCTTAAAAATTGTGATTAATGAAATCATTTATTGTATTTCTAATTGTTGAACATGATTTTGTAAATGTTTGTTGGATGTTTTTTCTGTTTATGTTTTTCCTTTGATGCCATTTCCTTGAATGGTTTTGTAATAATTTATGGTACTTGGAAATGCACTTTGTTGATTGAATAAGATTATAGTTTTTCTACCGCCTAAAACTTTTTGAGAGAACAGTAGTTTCCAGAGAGAATATATGAAAAAAAAGGTATAAATAAATGTACCAGACCACATTTAATGAAATTGTTTATTTGGTCTTTGTCCAAATCATATTGTAAGTAAGTGTGAGAAGGGGGCACCTTTGTGTGTGTTGTGACAATTGTTCTCAGAGCATACCACAGAAAACAGATACCAAGGGTGAAATATACAGAGCCCACCTCAGACGGGCAAACATCTCGTCCGGGTCTCCAGCTGTTTTACTTCTGACCTCCACTCATCTACACAGATGACCACATACCTTCTTTGGTGTGTAACTGGCAGCAGTTTTTTCAATCATAAAACAATGCTGGATCATAAATCACAAGACATCGGTCATTAGTACGAACCATACAGCATGCACAATCTAGAGAATAAAACAAGCAATCAAAACACGCAATCCATTGTATATCAAGCACAGTGGTGGTAAGAAATCATCAACATTTATAATTCACTCCTTGCTGTCTCATAATGAAGTTAGTCCATTGCCTTAAACCATTCGGCTGATAGCACTTTATTTAAGGGCCCATTGTTGTCAAGAGCGCAGCTTCTAGGTTTCTCTTACTACCAATATCCGGTGTTGGCAGCCCTCTGGCTGTGCCTGGGCTGCCAGTGCGGAGTCCATCTAGCGCTGACCCTTCGTTTTTGCCGTCAAGAGTCCCTGCTGTGAGGCATCCCAAGGACCCTGTTGGAGCGGCTGTTCTTCCTGGCCTACTATGTTATCCTTGACATTCACTTGTGCTGTCTTTGCCACGCTGCCTGTGGTTTCACAACCTATGGCAACTGCCCTTTCCTGCTGTCTTTAACCCTAAGAAATCCCGAACTGCCCGAGAGCCCCCAGGATGTTCAAGAGGAACATGTTCATCCCTACCCCAGATCACTAAACCTTTTCCTGTGCATAGCTGCACAGGAGCATGAGCAGCGCTTGAAAAATCCCCAAATCATTACTAGACCTGCAGGTCTACTAACTTAAAACATCTACTCAACCTAACTGTAATGCACTTGAACTCTGTGAGAAAATGTGACAAGTTAATAAGATTTAAAGGCATTTTTATTGCTCATTCACTTTCTGAGCAATAAAGATGCCTTTAATTATTATTAGAACATTGGAATGTTGGTAGCGCCATTGAAAACAATGGAGTGCTCTGGGCTTATAATGGCTGGTATAAGCCTGGAGCTCCAACATTCCAATGTTTCTTTGTTCACAGCTCTGGCTGTGAACAAAGGCTTCAGGGAGCCTGAGGGGATTCCAATCCCCTCACGCTCCCAAAAGGCTTTGTATTTTTTTAGAACATTCTGTCCTCTAGTGGCAGAATGTTCTAATAGCCTTATAGCCCTTCGTAGATGGGCTATACCGCTATTGAAGTCCCTCTCCCTTGTTAAAGGCCCTCGCCTTCGGCTCGGGGCCTTTAACGCTGGAGAGGACCTTTAATAGCTGGTATAGCCCTCTACGGCGGGCTATAAGGCTATATTAACTTGTCACATTTGTTCTGCTTTCAGAGACAGAGGTCCAAAGGCTGTTTGGGTTCCTACTCGTCAGAAAGGGCGATTAGGACCTAAAATAGCTTGCACTAATTAAATCTGGCTCGCAAATGCGAGCGGGCAAGTGGATTTTTCGAGCCCTGATAAGGTTAATGAGACTGTTACTAAAGAACTACAAGGAACTACCTTTGCAGATTGCTCATCGAGATACTCAGCTTTAGCCCCAAAGGCCTGTGGTCCTGAGCTCCCCATCCATTCTAAATTCGCTATTACCTCCGACCATATCACATCGGTGGGTTGGACCAGCCTGGTGATTATGATTAGGTTCACCTACGTGGCTTCCAGGAGCTAATGTCGCCCCAGCCCAGCGAGAACGTTACCACCAAATGTAAGAGGACTGCATCCGGCTTGCCTCAGGCCTCTGCATACCTTTGGCAGCAGATGAGCCAATGTTATGCCCAGTAGGCCCAACCACTCCAAGTTGGTGCTGCACAGCAATATGTCTTTGCAATCCTTCCGCGAGGCTGCCCAGCACTGTGCCCTCTGGATGTAAGAAAAGCCCAGCATCCAGACCGTCCGCCTCCCTTCAGGGTCCCCTGCAGTGAGAAGAAATACATTGATTAATTGTATTCAGGTCTGGTGTAATCCCTAAAAGACCATGATCTCAACCTGCCAAGGCGCTTGATGCAATCATCCCCCAGGCAGTGTGCCACAGCGGTTGTGGCTGCCCCTATGCGGAACGCGTGTGACTCAAACTTCAGAGCGGGGAAATCTGCGCTCTGTAGCCCCTTCCCCAATACTGCGGTGAACTGAAACCTGCTTAGACATGTGCCATCCTGGAGTATAAATAGGGGAGTGCCCCCTTGCGGTATGAAACATAGGTAGGCCTGTTTTAGGCATACAATCAAGGCATGTGAGCTTTCCTTTTCCTCCCTGGTCAGTTTTTGACCATCTGAGCCTCAACACTATGAACCCCTGACCCATGTAAACATGCTTCAGCTGCAGGCATATGTTGCCCAGATCATCCTTGGATGAGCTCCCAGCTCGCTGACCCTATAGGCCCAAAAAAGTCCAGCATAAAAGCAGCTTTGAATAGGCTTAACTCCTAGTCTGCTGTGCAGAAACCCACTAGAGCCTCTAACAATGTACCCAGTTTGGCAAAGTGAATGGGTCGCCTCTGGCCCTACCACCTTGTTTGTATACGGCCCTGCAAAGGGTTTTCTGATCTGACCCCCTCTCTCCCGTGGTGCTGTGCTCAGGTGAGTTTGGGCCCATAATTTTGTCTTTCCGTACGAGAAAAGCCAGTGTATGAACTGCTTGACGTCTGCACTCCCTACACCTCTGGAACCCTTGGTGCTACCTACCATCTTCAAAGAGGGCCCAGCACTTACGATATTTGACTGCGGTCCTAGGTGCCATGCCCTGGTCCACTAATGGTGCGAGGTCGGATCTACCAGCTCCTGCAATTCTTCCAGGAAAAGGCATCATCTCCTGCTCTTCTCGAGGCACCAGCTGCTGGAGCCTGGTCTACTGAAAGCGAGAAAGAGAGCATACGCGATTGAGTTATCACAACCTGGCACATGCCCAAATCGTTTTGTAGGCAGCCAGCTGGCATCCAACTAGCTGGCGTAACAGTTCCATTACCATTGGGCACCATGCCCAATCTAGATTCAGAGACTGCACCACTGCGTGATTGTCGGACTACGGTGTTACCTCTTTGTTTGCGAGCTTGTCTTCCCACAACGAGAAGATTACCACAATGGTGCCAGCAGCGTTATACTCCTCCTCCAGTCTTTATTACGCCATGAGTCCAGCCACCGAGCTACACACCAAGCCGTGCCCAGAATAGCCCCAAAACCCTTGGTACCCGCTGCATCCATGAAAAGCTCTACCTGTTCGTCTGTTGACCAAGGATCATGCCAAACCAATGTGCCATTGAAAGCAGTGTGGAAGGTGAGTCACTGCTTCTGGTCCCATTCGACCCTGTAGTTAGCCTGACACTACAATGCTTTTTCTTAGGGCCTGCGTGGGCCAGGCTAAGCGCCTGGTGAATGTTTGCTTAGCAGGGATCCTCCTGTTTCCAAAATTCCATTTGCCTAGCAGCTGTTGAATTACTCCTGATGTCCCCTTTCTCCAGCCAGTAAGTAGCCCTTCGATTACCTGCTTCAGTTTGGCCATTTTTGGGGGTGGTATCTTACAACCTCCCTCCACTGAGTCCAGCTCTATGCCCAAAAAAGTTAGCTTGGTTCTTGGGTCCCTCGTTATTTTTTTGTGTTAACGGTACTCCTAGTTGAGCTGTCAGAACATTAACTGGCCCAGCAGAGAACCGCATTGCGCCATTCCAGGGCCCCTGGGAAGAGAAAATCATCAAGGTGATGTAAACACCAGCCCGCAGGTTGTCTCCCACCCAGCTCCCCTCAAGGAAAATGCTTCAAAGTATGCACAGGAGATTATGCAGCACATAGGCAGGCACTTGCCATAGTTAAATAGGCCATTTAGCTGGAAACCCAGCAGGTGAAAGCTGCTGTTGTACAATGGGAGGAGCCTGAAGGCTGATTCAGTGTCAGCTTTGGCCATCAGTGCACCTTTTCCTGACGCCCTCAGCATGTCTACAACCACATAGAAGGGTAGAGAGGAACGAGAATAAAATTATAGATAAAGTAGATAGGGACACACATAGTGTTTGTAAAAGTTGCCCTCACTCACACACACAAGTGTGTGTGACATGCTTCATCTGGTCTGCTTACAATACATCCTGGCGTAGCCACGCACAGGATGGAGCATAAGGGTGGGGGTAACATAAAAATAATACAGACAAACAAAAACAAAAGGTGGGTACACAATGTTACCAACCCAGACTGTGAAAACGTGATAAGGACAAGTGCAGTGCAATTGTGAAGTTAAAACTGCCTCATGAGTACTCTAAGTCTATTCCTTTATTCCAGAGTGTCATGGACAGGATTAAAAAGTGAAGAGGTGGGTATATTTATGAGAATCAAAGACTCACATCAACCCCCCACAAAAACTGCTAAAGTCAAAATGTTTCGACCAATGTATTTAGTGCCCGCACTCAAGGGTCACGCCAGTCTTCCTCAGGACTCCATATCCTTCCTAGTACCCCCTGTTACCTTAATTAGGTTAATATCCAGGGAGAAAGGCAATAATCCTGCTTAGTAGCGGGATTCCCTTACATCACAAGTTTATTGTAACCCCGAGCTAGAAAAGGCACCGGGCTGGATGAATCTCCTAGGACACAACTGTCCCTGGGAGGATTCAGACCCAATCGGTCAGCCGCAGACCTGCCGTGTAGAGCCCTCAGCATGTCCACAGCTTCATCAAGCTAGAATATCGAGCATAGGTTCTGCTCAAACCCATCTTTCACTGAGTCTCCCTAGGGGTAAGACCGGTGATGTATGACCCTAAACTGACCAGCCTCCTTGTTAATGAACCACCCCTAGTGGGGAGACTATAAAGTTCTCCAATGGTGGACACTCAAATGGACCTTCTACGCAGCCCAGTTGGAGTGCCCGTTCCCCATTTCCGTCTTGCCACCTCAATGTTTTCGGTCACTGATTTCAGTTTATTACTGAGGTGGTCCACCTGGGTGCCCTTGTATGGTATGAGAAAGCCTTTCTTAAAACCCCCAGCTAACAAGCATTGGCATAGCCAATAGGTCTCGCCTTTGGGACCTTATTAGTGTTTAGCTATGCAACTCCCTTCCAACCATCAAAGAGCCTGAGCATCACTACGTCTAGAAATAACGGTTAATTCCTCCAACCTCTACTCGCTACATCTGAATTATATTGACCATCTATCTATTCCACCCTCTTGTATATTACTATGTATGCCTACATACTTGTGTATTCCTTGTAAATGATGTCTGCGCAAGCTTTGTAAAGCGCGCTGGTATCCTCGGGTCAAGTTTGCACTATATCAAAATTGAAAAAAATAAATACAAATGGATAACTCCTTATAAAAAACATTCTGGATGTTACAGGGTGCTAGAGGAGGAAGGTTGGGTTTAAGGTTCTAAGCATAGACAAAACAGAAGTATCTTTCATTTTGAAAAAAAAGCTCCATAGGTCATGGAAAGAAGCCTACAAAGCTCTCTTGCCTATGGTGAATATAGCATTTTTTTGTTTAAGTAATGGCGGTGGTCACAATCTTTAGCAAGGTTTAACATTTTTGCAGGCCCCGGGGCTAACATGCCCAAACTGGTTGGATCCAGCAGGGTTAACAGCATGTATCCTTCCATATTGCACTAAGACTTGTTTTGGGGTGTTATTTGTGTGAAGGGTGAGAAAGTGGAGTACAAGGGCAACCTAGGGGAAAAAAAAAACCCCACACAGACCAATTACAAAACTACACAAGTGATGTGGGGGTAAAGTGTATATTTCCCAGGGGGTAATGAAAATTAGTGAGTGGATAAGTGTGGCTCAGGGGTTAGAGGCGGCAGACCTGGAGCTTGAGTTCGGCCCTGGACCAGGGTTCAATTCCCCTGTTGCGTGCTTATCTAGGTTCCTGATCGATACTGTGACCTTATGCCCCTATTCGGCTATAAATCCATTTATTCCCTATATTGGCATAACCGTTCAAGTGCGATTTTCTGAAAAGTCATCTCTGGCCTCACACGAACAGAGCCACATTCCAGCTTGACTCTCTGCTACTTCCTTTGCGACCAATTAGTGCAATGACAGAGCAGCAGTCACTATCTGATATTCCTAGATAACACTCCGAGTTCTTCAACAAGATAAAAACTTAGCAAACCTGGAAATCCCCGCTTGCTATGTTTTGATTAGTAATGGAACTCTAATGAGCAACTGATAACTGTCACTTCCTAGTGACATCTTTAATTGATGTCTTATGTCCAGCAAACTTGCGTCAAACCCAGCACCTGTCAGGTATAAATATTACCAACGTTGCCTTAAGCAATGTGAGCGGTGAGAGAGATACGAACTGCGAGTTCGTTGCCTGTTGCTGATGCCAGCTGCCTGCATGACCCTGTGTTGGTAAAAACTAGCACTCTGTCGCTGCAGCCTGCTATCCTGTGGTGGTGAAGCTACTGATTACCATTATCGCCGCTACAGCGCGACCTATGGTGCAGTACGCTTGAGGAGCCGAGCAGCCGTCCTCTGCGAAGACATCCAGCCGATTCCAGCTGCCCGCGGACGCTGTCACCCCTCCTTCCTCGACGCGCTGAGAGAAGCCGCTGCCTTTCTCGTGCAGAGAAATCCAGTCCCGGCGCTTCCGGTTTACCCTCGCGGGTGACTGGGATATCGAGAGAGACCCCTGAAGGAGATACCAATCCTCCATCATTCTATTCAGAGGTATGGTGTTGACTAAACCCTTAGACGAGAATTCTTGAAACAAACCTTGGCAAAACCAACTTAACTTAAGCTACTTACTTGCTCCCCTTCTCACGTGTTAGGCTTAGGTCAGGCACACTGGGGTAGGCTTAGTTAGAAGCACCAGTTGAGTATGTTAGCCTAATGTATATATGACTGTATATATGTTTTATTACTTTTAAACCATTGTATGGCTAAGAAACCATATCAATGCTTTTACAGTTCTATTTCGCAATACTTATCTTACTGTACGTACTTTTTATAATAACAGTTATTGCAATTGTGGCAATACATTTCTCTTGTACGAGAAGAAAGACTGTTCAATAAATGTTAACCCTTTATTGATACACGCCTGTCTCTCTATTCTCTACATACTGTGAAAGTAAACTGCACTAGACTGACTGAGTGAAATCTGTGTCTATTGTTTCACACGACCCTAGAGATCGACTCTTGATCTGAGGAGCAAAGTTGTCATGTTGCACGGTTGTTGGAAAACTGAATCCCTTCTTGTCTGTGCCAAGGAAGCTGATCACTTCCTATGCAGAGAAGAAAGTTTCCAGTGACCTCTGAGCTAGTTGGTAACACAACCCAATTAAGTTTAGCATAGTCAGTGGAGGCCTGGAATATCCGCAGTTCCACGTCGATACTACTGTTTATGTTATTCCAATGCGCAGGGCCTAGTGGGAAACTAGGAACTACACTACATGGCGCCCAAACGTTTGGAAAGGCGATAAACTAACGTAAGACTTGTAGAGTAACTCAGTCGTGCATATTTCACACCCCTTTCTCCCGTAAAATACTCCAATAGACGTCTGGAGTGGGTGAAAGGTTAAAATCCGCCCGACCTTAGTAGGAAGAGATTCCTATGTAAAGCTCTGGTTTATTCAACGTTGAAGGATACAGTGTTCCAAAATATTGTGCACCTAATCTTTGTCTCCTTGGAGACCTACTCTGCAAAAGCCTGCATTTTTTTTTAAAATGTCAGACAATGAAGAAGAAAGGGAAGCAGCTAGGCTGGCTTCCATACTAATAGAGGAGGACTCGAGTCTCCTACAGGCAGACCCGGATGCTATTATCATCCCGGTCCAGTTAAGAAGATCTATAACTTTAAAACTTATAGAAAACGGACTGCCACCTCAAGGTGGTACAGTAATTTTCGTGATAGAGGCTCACGAGTATCGGCAGACAGAGGTATTCTATTCATGGATAAACTTTCCAGCGGTAAACGCTATAACACAAGAGTTTCACTATTACAAAATAGAGGAACCTCCGGGAGAGTACGCTCCTTTCGAGGAGATTGAAATCCCACTTAAATTTCAAGAGCACCTGCTCTGGTTTAATGGCGCCCTAAAACACAATGATCACATAACCAGGCTCGGTCCACTAGGTAGACCAGGAGCCACGTGGCCGGTTCTAGCCAGCTACACACCACATCCTGACATTGCAAGAATGTCTAAAGAAGAGCTGTTAGCACAGCTAAACACATTAATAAAAATACATAGGCAATTAGTCCAATATGTAATACGGACTGCAACAGTCCAGCCAGCTGTTAATTCACACCAGCTGACCCCTCACCAGGGGAACACAAATAAAATTACACCACAGAACATACAGTCATGTCTTGGTAAAACACCCGTAAAACGGGAACAAATTCCCAGTATTTCCTGATACTACCCCTATTAAGAAACACAGAATCTTGACCATCTGCCTTCCTATGGGAATCGCACCACACGTGGAGGACTGTGACACTTGGGGTACAGTCTTTGCTTCCATTTACACAAAAACACACGGTGTTCCGTCTATGGCGGTAATACCAGAAGTGCTAAAACAGATTCAAAATGAATTCGGTCCAGAGCCCGCTTTAAATCTAGGTATGAAATTACTGAAAGACTTCAAGCAGGTCACGGCTATATTATTAGCCAACATAAAGGGAGAAGCAGCATCTGTGGTGATCCGCCAGAAGTTGAGGGAAACGGATATAAAAGATCCTGTTGAGCTTGCCAAAATCATAGAAAAATGCTATGAAGAATTAGGTAGAGACAGCTTGGGTGGAAAACCAGTTAAGCCCCAACTGCTCGAAAATCCTGAAAAGTTATTTATTAAAAATAATTTAAACACTCCAAAAAAGAGCTGGGATGGAAATAAACAATCCACTCCCAAGGAAAAAGTTTTCCAGTCCAGAGGAAGGTCTCCTCGACGGAGGGAAAGAACTCCGACTCGAGAACGCCAGTCTCCCCAACGGGAGCCCTCTGAGAAAAGATATAACCTTAGAAATAGGGATAATCTGAAAAAACCTGATAGATATCAAAGTATTGATACATGTCCCTCTCGATCTCTTCGACAGAATTCGGAAAGAAGAGGACGGTCAGACCCTGGAGAGCACACCAAGTCCAAAGACAAGGAACCTGCTCAGAGTAAAAATCTCAATTTCAGAAAAAGAAGGTAGCCAGTATTAGAGTAATCAACCATGCCGAGAATACGGAGGACACAGTTGAAAAACGGGGAGTGGGCATTGACAATGTTGGACAGTGCAGCAGAAATCAGTATAGCGCGCAAGATCTTGATGAGTCATCTGGAGACAGTGGACACGAATGAATACATTCAGGTTGAAACTGCAGACGCCAGGCTTAGCGAGCCCCATAAAATATACGAAATAACATTGCGTATGGAGGGTGATAAGACTAGGAAAATTAAGGGTCTATTTTGGGATAAGCTCTCAAAAGGCTATGATATTCTGTTAGCTGAAAAAGATTGGCCCCCGGAGTTTGTCAGGGAGTGCCCTCGTGGCGAAGAAGTGATTATGCCTGCCTTCTCGAATCACATACCGATTCACAAAAAATACACATATGCAAGGAAATGGGCAGTGGGCCAAGCACCTGCATTATATAAAAATCATGTAGGATGGGATGAGGATTCTACGCCTCACAAAATCCAATTAAAAAGTGAACCAACTGCCCAACGGCAGTATCCCATAAAGCAAGAAGCTAAAAAACAGGTCAGGGAGATCTTAGATCAACTTGAATACCAGGGGGTGATTGAAACATGCACCTCTCAAATGAACAATCCTTTGTTTCCTGTCTCCAAGCCAGACAATTCATATCGTCTAGTTTTGGACTACAGACACCTTAATACATGTTGCAAAACTTTTGCAGTACAAAACTCGCATAGTGCAGCCCTAATGAATAACATAGTTAGGAAAAAATATAAAACGACATTAGACATTTCTAATGGTTTCTTTTGTCAAAACATTGCACCAGAAAGCAGATATTTGACCGCTTTCTCTGCATTTGGGTCACAGAAAAAATTCTGTCGACTCCCACAGGGGTTCAAGAACAGCCCAGGACTATTCTCAGCTAGGGTAACAGAGTTACTACAAATCTATGATGATGAAGCATTATCTTACGTAGATGATATTTATCTCACAGACGACGACTTGGATACTCACTTGAAAAGAGTGAACACCATTATACTTGGGTTCGCAGCAGAGGGTTACAAATTCAACTTCAAAAAGTCCCGAATTGCCCATCTGACAGTACTATTTTTAGGGTACGAATTATCAAGTGAAGGGAAAAGCCTAGCGGACAACTTCTTAGAGAAGTGCGCTGTACTCCAAGCTCCAAAAACGCTGAAGAATTTACAATCCATACTAGGTTTTCTGAATTTCGGAAGAACTTACATCCTAAATTACGCAGAGAGGGTTAAACCTCTCTACGAACTAATTAAACCTGATTTAAAACAAATCAATTGGACTCAAAAACACACAGAAATTTTGAGATCACTGCAAACAGACATGTTAGCAAAAACAAAATTAGATACACGTGACAACACGATCGATCTTGTAATCCGAGTCATCCCAGGAAGATGCGGATTCACATACCTAACCTCTAATGAGGGAGAAAAGGTACCAATTTCAATTAAATCTCACTTGTACACACAAGCAGAAAAAGCATTCAGTCGCACAGAAAGAACTGTGAACGCAGTGCAAATCGCATTAGCAAATGAACGAGAACTAGCACACGGCAAACGGATTAATATCCTTACAGCGGAATCCGCCTTCGAGGCGCTATTCAGCCCAGTAAACCTGCCTACAGTGTCACTGGACCTGAAATGGATACAGTGCATAGATTCTCTAGGAGAGGAAGACGTGAAATACTATTTCGCCCCGCAATTCAAAGAACTGAATGATTTAGAATATGAAGAAGAATATCCTCTGCCAATCGAAATCCTGCCTCTCCCACAATGCGCCTGTATAATCTATACAGATAGCTTTGTACAGCATTTCAACGTAGAGAGCAAATCCTACAATGCAGCGTGTGCGATCATTAAAGGTCGTTGGCTGTGCGGTAAATTCAGACCGAAAGTAACAAAAACTGAATCAGTAAAGTACTGTTCCGTTCAAAGAACTGAAATCAGATCTTTAAAGATGGCGCTCGAAAATGCAGAACGTGAATTCCCGACACTTATAGTGTGCGATTCTCATTTTTGCGTCAACTCTTACAACAATAAACTGCAGAGTTGGATCGAAAACGACTACAAAGATGACACAGGTGCCACAATAAAGCATAAATTGCTCTGGAACGAGGTAGCTCTTTTAAGTAAAGAACTACAAAAGACTCACGTGATTCACGCACAGAGTCTTCAACGTGATGGCGTTCACGTTGCAGGGAATTCATTGGCTAATACAGCCAAAGCGGAAGCAACTAAACCGGCTTCCGTAGCCACAAAAAAGCGTACAGATAAGTACATAGACGGGGAAACCATGCTGGCAGTAAAAACGACCGTAAAAGGCGACTGTGCAGCACTACCCGTAAACTATCCACTCAATTATGCATACATAATCGATGCAAACTCCGTTCCTTTTGCTCGAATCCTTGGAGTGGGGGATAGAGTAATTCCAAACACGAACAGGAGAATATTTTTAATAGCAGACGCACACATGGGTTTGGGTCTAAGGCACAGAGAGATCAAGGAATCACTGACTGAATTACAATCAGTATTCTGGTGGCCGGGAATGAGTGTAGAACACCAAATATATGCAAACAACTGTGAAAACTGCAATAGGGATCGCAGTAGCGAACCTTGCTACCGGCTACCAGTCAGAAAGAGCGTAACGCTGCCTGCACCCCATCCTGCGTCCTATTAATAGTTAAGACGAAAAGCACTTAAAAAATGAGGCCTCCAGCGCTCGGCTGACGCTAGAACGGTTATAAAAGATTTGCGAGTCTATATCGGCACATACGCAATTACCACGTTCCATTCTGACCAGGGTCCTGCTTTCAGCTCTCGAGCCTATAAGGAGGCCATGGCTAGCATGGGAATTGGGTTGCGGTATTCTTGTCCGTCGCACAAGTGTGGTAGAAAGAAAAAACCGTGACATAAAGCAATGTATAACAGCGAAGGTATTAGGTTCAGGCGCTGGGTGGGTCAAACATTTAATAAGTGTCCAGACTAGTCTTAACAACATGCCAAGAAATTCTCTAAAAGGTTTCAGCCCATACGAACTATTGTTCGGAATTAGAATGAACGTTCAGGACCTCGATAGTCAGATGTCAGTGGTACAAGAAGAAACAACGCACTTTGATGTAAAAGACCGTTTGGCTGTTTTACAGGAACTGAATGAAACAAGAAAATCATTAAGCAACATAAAGTTAAAGCAACAGCCAAGTACCACTGACGAGGCACCACCCGCAACAGCCCCAGCAAGGCCTGTCTGGATTCCAAAGATTGGGGATCTAGTCAGAGAAAAGATCGCGGTTAAGAAGGAATTTGGGCCTTCTTACAGAAAAGCAGTACCTGTCTTAGCAGTCACCGGAACAAGATCAGTTTTGCTACCGCCCCTTGCTGGTAAAAAGGAGAACAGAGTCGTGTCTATCGATCTGGTAAAACCACAAGCATGTGGCCTATAATCAACAGTAGGCCCAGTGGACTCCCAAGAAACAACAGAATACCCAAACTTGCAACAATCCAAGAGGTTCAAACTGAAAGACTAATCACATTCGATCAGCCTGCAGTGCACAATGAAGGACTATGCAATAATGCCATGGAACTCGTGCCTCTTGAAACACAGATTGAAACAGTTCGTCAAGAAACAACACCAGTCTACAATGATGTGGCATCAGAAAGTGCTACCGAGAGACAGATTGAAAGAACAATCCCATCAATTGACAGAACTGCCTCTGGTTATTTCATCAACTTCGACAACTTCTCTGAAGATTTAAATGACCCCGAAGTGATGCCAGACACAAAAAAGTCTTTTAAAGAAAAAGCAACGGAACTCTTTTATCAACTGAAGGAAATCTACCTTATTTCCCCTTGGCTAGAGTTCTGGTTCGGTCTAGGTGTATTTTTCCTCCTGCTTTGGCTCATCATGGTACTGTGTTTGGGAAAATTCATTGAAGGAAAATATATTACAATGGACACAGCAAGTCAGAACATCAACCTAGTCCTGAAACCACACAGATCATCCCACGTGAAGAAAAGAGAACTGTCAACAGTAAATGTCACAGCAATTCCAATACCTGGTGGGGTAGTATGGGAGAAAACAGACTATGAGATCTATGGTCCGGTCGAAATCCTGAAGTATCCTCATCAACTAAAGGTTTCCTTAAGTGACTTTGTGACACCAAGTACATTCTCTGATGATTGGGACTTTAACAGTATTAATGACATGATGTCTGATTTAGTAATGTCAGCTAGATTCACAGATCATGATTATTTACAAGGTTCATCTAGTTATGAGCAGTTATTCTGTTACACCCATTATGGGGATCATTACTTGCATAAATCTGCACAGCCTAGAAATGTTTTTATGTATAATCAATGGGAACATTGTGCTACACCACCTAAAAGCAGTTCTAAAGCATTTTTTGAGAAATTCAAATACTTCTCAGGGTTTAACACCAGTGATGCAGAAACGTTTTATTACAAACTGTTAGATAAAACAGGAATGAAAACAATGCTGACAAATTCTAAATTGATATATTCAGAAGCATTTTATGACAAAATGATGACATTTGGTTTTGATTATTGGAAAAATAATATTGAAACGAAAACAATTTGGGGTACAAAAGATTGGCAGGTGCAAGGCATTGAAGCACTATTTAGAACCTGCATGATACCAGAACAAATGTTATTTTTAAATGACACTGTACACCAAACATCTTGTCTTGGCCTAGCTAAGATCAAAGAAATGAAAACACCGTCTATACCAAAGCCAATACCTGAAAATACAACAGCTGATATTGAGTTAGACGTGTCACACCTTTTACATTTCAACAGAACACATCCTGATTGGAAAAAATGGTTAATCTGGCCTACAGATACAAATAGCTGTCAAGATAGGTTCCTGAATAAAACACAGGGGTTAAAAATGACCAGATTAGACCCAAGATACTCCCAGAGACAACATCCAGGGATTATAACAACATACAGTGTAGGGAAACTCTGCCTAGAATGGCTAACTACATCCACACTGGCTGAAATTAAGCAACACTTGTCTTTATTAAAAGATGGTGCTGATTTGCGCGATTTCATTCTTGGACCACGCAAACAGCGTCAAAAGCGTTTCATAGCGACCAGTATCTATGCTGCTTACAACGAGGCTTGGAAAGTAAAGCAAATTGAAACTGCTGAAAAAATACGAGAAATTGATCGTATTAATTTGGAGAAATCACTTTCTGTGGTAGATAATGGGTTAATGACTTGTCTTCCAGAATATATTCTTTGGACAATATTGTATCCTCTGCCTTTGATGTGATAGACAGAGATTTGCTAATGTTACAACATGGCCAGTCTCAATTACGCTCTATTATAGAATTAGGCTGGACGCTGCACAATCTTCGTTCAGGCTATGTGCCTTGGCGTTTAATCAACACAACGTCATTATTTTCCATTTTTAACCTTACTGATAAACAGATCAGTTTGGCACAGAAAGGAGCAGACTATACAATCTTGAGCATCGAGAAACTCGAGAGATTACCATTGACAATGTCAGAGAGTCCTGTCATTGAATGGATAATACACGGAATTATCACAATTCCGATAACAACTTTCCGATTTCATAAATGCCTTGAGTACATACCTGCTGGCCAATATGAACAATTGGGTAAGGGATATGTAAAATCCGAATGGAAATTACCATACACTCATTCTTGCTATAGTGACAGCGACAAAAATGTATTTCTTAGTGGTGACAACTGAAACACTCACTAAGCGGTATACTTTTGTGTCAAGGTATTAATTTACACGGAGCATGTGATGGAAATTCAAACAACCTTTCATGCCACCAGCTAGTCACACCTGCAACTCAGATAGAGCCCTTCTTTATGCAACTCGCAAACGGGAGTTACATTCTTAGAACGGATCACAGGTGCTGTGGCCTCGCGCCCGGGAAAAGTTATCTAATACAAGTAACGTCCATGGTCAAATGTTGTATGCAAGCATTGTTCCCGAGCGGGCCTCCAGACATAGTGACTCCTCTCGGGCCTCGTCTGAATCTCTATTCTATACGAATTGATACATTAAGCAAAATGAAATCTGTGCTTTTACAGACAACAGTGCCTATAACGTCATCTAAAGAGACGTATGATCTTCTAGTCGCAAGGACGGCTACTGAAGTCCATGACCTTTTATCAACAAATTGCCCCGTGCATTTCGTAGAAATGTTCAGCCAACTCCTTAACATGTCTAGTGCTACAAGCATCCCAGGCATATTTAAGACAGTCTTTACGGGACTACTAACACCCTTCCAGGCAATTTTGGGAATCTTTCCTAATTTTGTGCACTCCATCTTTGGCGGCATTCCACTATTTTTGGGACTCATCGCAGGGATTCTATTTTTGACCATCCTGCTACGTTATGGCAAGCCTCGGCTCAGACATAGCTCCCATGGGAATGGAAGAGACAATCCTAGCAATGCGCTACAGGGACAGGATAACTAACGTCCTCGGATTGGCCAGGCTGAGAGATCTAAACATGACCTGGTTCCTTTCATTCAGACCTATATGGCAAAATTGCATTTTACCTGTGCTACGGTGTATGCTTTGCGGCGAGGAATGCGTGTTGGACATCTGTCTTTCACTTCCATCAGCAGTACCAATGGACGTCGATACTTTGCTAAGTCCAATAACGGCTCACGCATTGTGTTGTCCCCAGCGGCTACCAAACCTGATGACGGCATTCGTGGAGACTCCTGTACTACAGCCAAGTGGTAACAGTGGAGCGAGTGACAAAAGCAACATCATCCAGGTACAACGTTCTGTGAGCATTGCTGGTCCTGCCTTCGATGACAGCAATCATTCTCACACCTGCCAAGTTACAGCGCTATCTAATTTGGTTGAACTATCACCTGATTTTGTAGACCAATTCTTTGCGAGCCTGTCTGATACGATGTTCTCACCCATAGAGAAACAATAACTTTTGAGAAGCTTTCCGACACACAGCGTTCCCATGAACTCTGAATTCGGCCTTCAGTTTTGATCAACAAAAACTGCCAAGTGCTTTGGAAATCTATTTTCTTTGATTTGGACAATTTTTCTAATATTGACCTTTTTTGGCACAAACAATTCTTTGCTTAACGTAAAAACTATTCTTAGAGAACAGAAGCTTCACACTTCTATTTCTAAACACTTCTAGAGACATAACAAACTAACACCAGCCTCTAGCACACATGTTATTACAATGCATTTTTATGTGATGATTTATCTCGCATTTCTTCTGTCAGAGATACTTCATGTGTAATTCTTTTTGCATAATCGTTCATTGATTTCATATGCAATAATTTTTTGAATGATTACTATGCTTTAAAAAAAAAAACGTACAGTACCTAAATTCCATGTATTATAAGTACGCCTATTTCGAACGCATTTATGTATTTTGGGGTGGGCAATGTTACACATGCATCTAATTGCTTAGTTTTAGTAATTTTGATGGACATGAAAACGTGGAGTGGGTGTTGCGTGCTTATCTAGGTTCCTGATCGATACTGTGACCTTATGCCCCTATTCGGCTATAAATCCATTTATTCCCTATATTGGCATAACCGTTCAAGTGCGATTTTCTGAAAAGTCATCTCTGGCCTCACACGAACAGAGCCACATTCCAGCATGACTCTCTGCTACTTCCTTTGCGACCAATTAGTGCAATGACAGAGCAGCAGTCACTATCTGATATTCCTAGATAACACTCCGAGTTCTTCAACAAGATAAAAACTTAGCAAACCTGGAAATCCCCGCTTGCTATGTTTTGATTAGTAATGGAACTCTAATGAGCAACTGATAACTGTCACTTCCTAGTGACATCTTTAATTGACGTCTTATGTCCAGCAAACTTGCGTCAAACCCGGCACCTGTCAGGTATAAATATTACCAACGTTGCCTTAAGCAATGTGAGCGGTGAGAGAGATACGAACTGCGAGTTCGTTGCCTGTTGCTGATGCCAGCTGCCTGCATGACCCTGTGTTGGTAAAAACTAGCACTCTGTCGCTGCAGCCTGCTATCCTGTGGTGGTGAAGCTACTGATTACCATTATCGCCGCTACAGCGCGACCTATGGTGCAGTACGCTTGAGGAGCCGAGCAGCCGTCCTCTGCGAAGACATCCAGCCGATTCCAGCTGCCCGCGGACGCTGTCACCCCTCCTTCCTCGACGCGCTGAGAGAAGCCGCTGCCTTTCTCGTGCAGAGAAATCCAGTCCCGGTGCTTCCGGTTTACCCTCGCGGGTGACTGGGATATCGAGAGAGACCCCTGAAGGAGATACCAATCCTCCATCATTCTATTCAGAGGTATGGTGTTGACTAAACCCTTAGACGAGAATTCTTGAAACAAACCTTGGCAAAACCAACTTAACTTAAGCTACTTACTTGCTCCCCTTCTCACGTGTTAGGCTTAGGTCAGGCACACTGGGGTAGGCTTAGTTAGAAGCACCAGTTGAGTATGTTAGCCTAATGTATATATGACTGTATATATGTTTTATTACTTTTAAACCATTGTATGGCTAAGAAACCATATCAATGCTTTTACAGTTCTATTTCGCAATACTTATCTTACTGTACGTACTTTTTATAATAACAGTTATTGCAATTGTGGCAATACATTTCTCTTGTACGAGAAGAAAGACTGTTCAATAAATGTTAACCCTTTATTGATACACGCCCGTCTCTCTATTCTCTACATACTGTGAAAGTAAACTGCACTAGACTGACTGAGTGAAATCTGTGTCTATTGTTTCACACGACCCTAGAGATCGACTCTTGATCTGAGGAGCAAAGTTGTCATGTTGCACGGTTGTTGGAAAACTGAATCCCTTCTTGTCTGTGCCAAGGAAGCTGATCACTTCCTATGCAGAGAAGAAAGTTTCCAGTGACCTCTGAGCTAGTTGGTAACACAACCCAATTAAGTTTAGCATAGTCAGTGGAGGCCTGGAATATCCGCAGTTCCACGTCGATACTACTGTTTATGTTATTCCAATGCGCAGGGCCTAGTGGGAAACTAGGAACTACACTACACCCCGCCTCGGCGGGTCTTGGGCTCAATAATTCCACGGACTCGATAATTCTCGCTCCGGATGCCTTCTCGACTCACGGGTTCACACTCTGCGACTCTGGGCAATAGCTTGCTTAATCTCCACATCGGCCCCTCGCGGTGGGATGCCTGGCTTTCACCTTGTGGATACCCTGCCAGGGAAATACTAGGACGGGTTCCCTAAGCAAGCGCGGAGATGCCCCAGGGTAAGTCATGCGCTATATAAGCTTCATACATTTACATGCATTCATACCTCTTGAATGCAGTGAGTCCCAGGTACTGAATAAAATAAAGCACGGAGTGCCCTGAAGGAGATGGGTGCTACATTTTAGGTTATTTAAGGCAAAAAACGCATTTACCAATTGGTGGGGGGGTGACCTAAGGAATTAAAATGAATCCAGCATTTTTAATTATGCTAAAAAGATGACCGTTTTTGCACAGAGAAGGAATGCTCCATGGACCCGTACGGTTTCCCAAGTAAGTGACACGGAATGCGGGTATGGCCATTTAACCAGAAAACAGATTATATACATAAACCCCCTACCCCTTTTATTGGTCATTTTGTCGCACAAGCATGTTTAAGGCGTGCCTACTGGATATGACGTTGCCTGCCACACAGAAAGCTGCACCGGTTCCTTTCACGCAGAACAGCAAAATTGTAGCACTTATGTACAATACCCTACACCACACAAAATTGCACTCTTCACTAAATGGAGAATAAGACACTCACCGAAAACGATAACTGAGCTACTGAGGTACCTTTAATGAAAGCTCTTAGAAGCAGTCAACATATGCCGCTGTAGCTTGGTTTTAGTCCCCCTGAAACAGCCAATTGAAAAGCACTGAACACCGCCACCAAAGCCCCGCCAAAACAAGATTGATTGCGTTTGCGCATAACAGACTAGAGCCCCATAACTTGTCATGTGGGAGCTGGGTGAGGTATTTTTTAATATTAAGTATGCAGGGATGGCATTTTTTCCTACCGGTTAACCGAATGGCTCTAAAAATAAGGTAAGTCACTAAGGGAAGAAAAAGATAACAACAAGCCAGCTGCCATAAGGTAAATTTAAACACGCATCCACTTTAGTTAGAACGGACCTCATAGTGCAAAAATTGTAAGCTAATCATTAGGATTGGGGAGAAAAGGACGAGAGGCTGCGGGCGGGAGGAGGAAGGCATGGCCAGAGAGGAGAGGTGGGGAGTGAAAAAAACAAGCGCAACCGCAATGTGCTGTTGGTTGTAACGAAGGAAAGGAGTTCATAAAATGCCTGCATGGTGGTTTGGAATTTTAAATGGGCAGGATGCCGTCTCATTCGTCCCTCCAGTACAATCAGTAAGTCTTCGATCCCCATCCCTGTGGTTTACTGCTAAAGTACTCAAAGGTATACGAAAGGGAGAAAATGACTCAGACTTCTATAAGACTTTTATAAGTCTATGAAAGAAAGACCTCATTTCAATAGGAGCATGAACACAAATATTTACCAGAGAAATTACAATTTTCACATCTAACAACACATTGCAGCTGCAGGTGTAGCAGGTGTGGTAGACGGGTACTAATGGTTTCCCTGCGTCCCTCCTGCAAACTACAGAAGTCACCTAGACACATCCCCAGCTGCATCCTCCCTAGGGCTGCTCAACTCTTCCAGTAACCGAGGGAAGACTCTTGGGAGAGTTGTGGGTCTGCCTTGAGTTCGTCCACCTGCAGTGCCTGACAGCCATTTTACATCCTGGTTAGCTATTTTTCTCCCACACAAGTTAAAAAGCTGCAAATGACTCATGCCCTAAGATGTACTTGTGTAAAGGATTCTGCATGTGCACAGCGTGCACTGTGCCCCACGTGTGAAGCATGCACAAGTCGAGGTCATTGGAAGGCCATTGCATACGTATGCATACCCCTTACTCACAAAGGGATGCCTTTACAGACGTGCACGCTTGAGCCTTGTCCTTTGGTATACCGGGTGAAACCTGATCCAACAAAAAAGAGGTACTTTCTGACCTTTGTCAGATTTATTTCAGACCGGTACGTCGACAGTCGTGAAGAGGTGTTGCTTTTACTACACTTTTATTGGGTTGGAAATGCAAACACAGGATTCCAGAAGGAGACTCTTTAAGGAATGTCCTGAGAAATCCGCCCAAGCACACACACGACTAGACAGCTGTGGGCCTGATGACGTCAGCCCCGTGACTCCGCCCACCTGAATGTGGAGAATCCAGGAATAACTATTGGCCTCATGACCCCAAGGCCTCCTGGCTACAACACGCATTCCCTCTGTGTGAAAACAGAGGCCAGCATGGTGTGAGGCCTGGCCACCCACTGCTGTACGCCGGGGCCCCGTCCAGCGTGTAACCCTCGCGTTTTCTGAATTCGTCCTGACTTGGGAAAATAGGTCAGAGTACGGAATTTGCGGCAGGCAAAATTGAAAACAAATGTTAGAAATACCTTTGGTAAGTTTAGCTTCTGTCTGCATATGAAGCAATATATGATTCTGAACGGTTGCTTCAGGGCACTCTTGAAATAATAAACAAGTGCACATTTACTTGTTAAAATATAACTTTTCAGGGGACATTGCTGCACGCGCATCCCTCGCGTGCTTAGCACATTATCGCGATCGCGGTGAAAATGAAAGTGATCGCGATCGCGATGACGTGCTAACTACGGGAGGGATGCTTGTGCACGAAACCGCAAGCTGGTGGCCGGCGGGTAGCACTTTGAAAAGCCCCTTACTAAAGTCGAGCAAGCAGCGCATGCGCTGCTCTAGGCTCGACCTAACAACAGGGTGTCATATCACCTGTTGAGTATTGGAATTAGTTCCATGACATGCATGGGGGTGTGCGCCCTTTCAGCCATCTGGTCCTTAGCCCCACCACCTTTCTGTGCCTCTCTGGTGCTATTTCTTGGGGGAGATCTTTTTTCTCTGCAACAGTTTTTCCTCTCCTGCAATCGCTGGCTGGATTTGAGGCCCGCACGCGCTGCAGGAGTGCCTGAATTTGCATGCAAGGCCCCATTTACAGTCGCCGTTCTCAAACTTCCAGCATGCAGTGGCATGGCTCATCCCAGCCCTCCCTCCACTGTAGGGTCTGCTTTTGCTGCTTTGATGATTACCTTCCTGCGTCCCCTAGCTCCCACAGGACCTAAAAAAGGGCTTTTGCATGCTCAATTCTTTGCAGACCGCCACCATATGAGAGGTGAAGCCTGCCACATCTTGGTTATCCCTGTCTACAATGGGTCATGTTTGCATTTGTTCCCTAAAGCCTTCATTGTATTGCAACCCAGCATAACTCTGATACTTAAGCTATGCTTCATGCACTTTCTGCTCATAGTGGAAGAGTGCTGAGGCGCTCTGGGGGGAACATTTCTACAAACACACAAGCTAGTGTTCTTTTTTCATGCAGCTAGTTGTCTATGGACCTTTTCAATTCTGGACCTATGCCTCTCTCTCTCCTCCTCTTTCATCTGCTGTGTCACTAAATCCAAACCCGCCTGCATTACTTCTAGGAGAAGAAATCTATTCATTTCTTGCACCATATCTTTTCCTTCACAGATAGAGGTGCCAGGATATCCAGCACTGATTATGGGAGGATCGCCCGGCGATGGCCTGGTCTATTTGCTAGGTGGTTTGCTGCAGGTTGCACCATGCGTCAAATGGCAGAAAGGCTGGACCAGCTGGAGGCAATCCATTCAGAGCCTCAAATGTACCCAAAGGCCTGAGGGTGCACCGAAGAGGATCACTGCTTGCTTGAACAACTGAATTATGGTGTGAAAGAACTGAGCGGGGTCAGTTTCAAGCAACAGGAATTCTGTATCGGAAGGCCTCAGAGCAGGCACTTCAAAGGGTAAGGTTGACACTTTTAGTCAACCTGTATCAATCATTTCTCCATCCCAGAACCAAGGATAGATAACCATTGAATAATAATGATGATCTGAATTATCATTGGGTCCTCAAATCAACTTCTTCAATTAGTCTATAATGTCAAATTAAGTGATCAAATCACTCCCATTCTCTGTCAACTCAATTGGCTCCCCGTGGAACACAAGATGAAACTCCTTACAATACCAGATGTCATTGCTGTTTGAAATCGGCAGACCGCTTGCCCCTGCAGAACACAAAAGAGATCAGGCATTTAATTGTAGCCAAAGTTTGTAAGGATAGAACACTTTAGTTATAAGAAATGATGGAAAAAAATAAAACCTTTATATTTCAGGTGAGAGTCAAGAAACGGTGTTATTTTCCACAGTAAGCCTCAGTCTTTTCAGCTACAAGCCACATTTGGCGATAGAACAATCTACAAGTCAAAATAATATTAACAGTAAATATACTGAATGAGGAGATCAGACAGGTCTCAAACTGATTGTAAAAGCAAGCTAGTAGAGTTTTTTTTCTCAATGTAAAATTAAAAAAATAGAGCACAGGACTGCAAAGAACGGCCTCCGGTGCACAAGAACCTGCACACTTTTAGGAGTTACTCGCCACAGGATAGAAGTAGCTGAGTGAGATGGGCCAACCTTGGGTGCTAAACAAAGAGATTTCAACTGCCCAAGAGGGAGCTAGTGTAGGGGACTACGAGCTGGTGTTTTTTGCCAGTAACACCGGCTAGTTACAGTGACTAACAAAACCAATGTGTTCTAAAGGTGCTGTCGATGGTGATGCAGGCCGAGTAAGAGGTTGTCAGAATATAGCTCATCTCGAAAGACACTATGGAGTCCAGCCTCCTTTTATGGTCAGACTGGCAGAGAATCATTTTCAATACAAGTCAGAGCTGGAAATTAAAGGATTTGCAGCAGTAAGCTGAGATCCAGAACTCAAATCCACATTAAGCTACACTCCTGAGTTTCTATGTGCGAGGATAGGTGCTAAGGCAAGCACAAATGCTTCAAGCCAGTGGCCTTGGGGGCAAGGGAGTCTACCCTCTAACCAGAAGCATTGCTGATTTGCTTCTATTCAACTTGCATAATTCAACTTCATCCAGCTTCTAACATATAGTATGGGATGCTGTTGAATTTGAGGCACTATATGCAAACAAAAAGCCTTAGGGTATGAAAACCCTAAAAACACCAAGCCCCTGATATCTATTCACATGCTTCTAGGGAAGGACTAATACACTGAGGAATACTAATCTACATATCAGATGATTCACTTTATAAAGCACAATGCGCTCATGAATTCAGATTTCAATATAATTCAGATTTAGTGAGGGAAAAATACAATAAAATAAATAAAATATAGATACTAAAGAAGTTGTAATTTGGTAGGATGGCATACAAGGAGACTTGTTTTATATACAAGTTAACCAAACATATAAAAGAACACTCTTAACATTTTTCATGTTACATTATTGGCGGCATACTGTACGCATAAAGTTTGAACAACTGTGCTGCTGTTTTGATCACACCTATATAACACATAATAAAAACAAAAAAATACAAAACTACAAACATCTTTATTTTGACATTTAGGCATGTCTCAACACTTTCAAAGTCTGCACACGACCAACATTCTAACAAAAGACGAAGATCCAAGATCTGCCGGTCGAGAACACAGAAGCATGTTACATGCAGTGTCAAAGACTTTCCATCTATACTCTGAAAGATGCATTCATTGCAGTTTCAAGAAAGCTTTAGGTTGAGCAACTTGCGCTGATGAGCAGGGACCTCTTTACTCTTGTTTATCCCAAAGTTTTTATTTTTGTGTCCAACGGTAATACGATTTATGGGCAATTATAAACTGTAGAAAGCATCTTTTGCACATTTTGGGCATTCCTGTTATCAAACGGGTCGAATAAAAGTATCTTAGAGCATGCTTCAGCATCTGCCACCTCTGAGTAGAGAATGGTGAGCAGTTCCTCTGTGGAACGGTTGAGATGTTCCCGTTTTCCTTTGGATGGTGATTTCAATGCTCCGCATCCATCAAACAAGCACAAAAGGCTCAAGAACAGATGGAGTCGCTTTGCCTCTATCAGTGGGGTGCAGAAGAAACATCTGCCCAAAGGTAATATTTTGTGTTACCAGCCTGGTCTACAAGGTGGTGTATGACGCTAGGGGCTTTCCTGCTTCTTGCTCGGTTGAAGCGCCTTCTTCTGAGTCACGGCCTCCAAGTATTTTTGTCTCAGAGGCGGAAGCTGTTCAAAAAGGTCGAAGCCCAGAGGAGACTCAATATTGGGAAGCTTGAAGTAGAGCAGATGTTTTTTCAAAACCTGAATTCAGTGAAAACAAAAGAAGGACATGTTAACCCTCTACAACCATTTGGGAGATTCCTCAATACTGTTTCTATACCAGTCCATTTTTGGGCTAGGAAATCAGCCACTGGTAAGGTCCAAGGTATACCCTTGACTGGTCAATGAAGAAGTTAACACAGCCCACAAAAATATCTAAACACAGTGGCCTCTTTTAAAGATCTTTCTTTCCACAATATGTAGGGCATTATGAACGTACCTCATCTGTAAGTAGCCAGGTCTTCCTCAACATACTCTTGCGAGCAGCGTCCACCTCCTGAAAAGAGAACCGCATTATATTGATTAATGGCCCTCTCCATAGTTAAGAGTAAAACATTGCAGAGATGTGGCGACAAGAGTGATCCCTCCATCAGGAACTACATTAAAGTCACTAGATGCAGCAGCTGATTACAAACCAATTGCAAAATCTTATACAATTAATGTTCTTGATCTTGCACAATAACTGGGCAACAGCAGTTTGTCAGCCTAAGAAATGCAGGTACTGAAGAAAAGGCTCTTTTGTATTCTGAGATGAGATCTGCCTGTTCTTCTCTAAAAATGACATTTTCTGCTGAAAATGCTTTTAAGATTCGTCAGTTTTTTGTCCCTTAGATAAGGGCAGCCTCATGCTACTGTTCCCATAACTTCCACTCAACGCCGTTTCTTTATGCCCTCCCTTCTTGCGTCTTTCTCTGTCCAACCTTTATTTCTGCCACCTCTACTCTTGTCCAATCTCTTCTCTGTAGGCTGCTTTACATCTTTTAAAACCCTTTTCCCTGATTGCCTTAGTGCTCCAAACTTCCTCCTGTTTCTGTGCATCGTCGGCCTGCTCTGGTCAGGGAGAAAGGGAAAAACAGACTGCCACGACATAGTTCACTTCTGCATTTCCTTTTCTGCTTTTTGCTTGTCTACGTTAGGTTACTTAGTTAAGCAGGTGTTTGTCATCCATTCGTCTGTTGTGTCACTTACATTTTGTTCCACCAACTACAGCACACAGCGTGGGGCAATGGGTCACTGTGAATGAGGACATTCTGCTGTTCCACATGCAGCACACACAGAAGTAGATCCCTTCGGTGCCAGGGACTTCTATGGCAAAGAAAGCTTTCTGACACTGATGCATTGCTTTAGCTTTTTCCCTTTTTTTAGATTATTGGCAACGACCAGGCAGCTCCCACAACAATAATATTTTTTGTTATTTAGAAGCCATTGCAAAACAAGCATTGGCAAAGCTAAAAGGCAGACAAGAAACATCAGACATTTTTGCCTCTGCCACTGTTTGGTAAAAATGAAACTAATTTAACGTGTTATACTTTACTATTTGGGAAAAGTGAGAGGTTTTAGAGCTTTTCTACCCAGACTGAAGATATGAACAAGTTACCTGTGCTACTGGGTCCTGCGAGAAGATGAAACTGTTCATGTGGGCCACAGCAACAGCATAGAGGATGGGGCACCTGCTCTGTCGCAGAGCACTGGTCATCAATGTTCGAAAATAAAGCCGTAAGAGGTCAAGGCAGTCCTCGGGAGGTGAGGTGTATCTCTCCAGCGGGATGAAACACTAAGAGAGGAGACAAATTTCCTTGATTACAGATCAGCTGAAACAGATAAAGGGCATCCACTTCCCCCAAAGCCAACTCTAAACCACTTACTGTTCCTTAATGTTAACCAATCATTCCACTGACTATATTGTGTAGCCAAAGACACCAGATTAATATAGCATTAATTATTTACTGATTTATAGCTATCTTCTATAAACTCTACATTACTGAATAATTATCAGATGTGCTATGCAACAGAGCAGGGACAGCGCGTCCAGCTCTACAGCGCACTGAGGGTCTCATTAAAAACTTGGCTATGGGGAAGCCCAGCGGTAAACTTGTGGTCCCATTGCCCACTTAGAGGTGAGGGGAGCACCAAGCTTCCACCAGAGCAGGCATGGCAATTATAGGGTTTAATTGGGCAGAACTAAAAGATTACTGAGCGAACCACCGCATCATGGGCACCTGCACGGTACTCAGCTCTGCCTTAAAGCCTCCGCCACACTGAAAACAAAACTTTTGTCAAACACATGGGTATATCACAATATGGCGCATGGTCCTCTGCAGGTGGAAACAAGGGCCGCCACCTGCATGGCATGCCGGTACGCTCCACCAAAGTCAAAATTAGACCCTCTGCGTTTGGTTGCAAAAGCAGATATTGCGTATAGGTATTATACCAATGTATTAGCAAAACATTAGGTTGCCATTCCACTCTATCATGAGGAAATATGTAGATAGCACAAACTCCATACTAACAATAACATCTAGGAAAGCCTGACCAACAGAATTTCAGGCAAATAATAAAATAATGGAGCACTGAAAGAACAAAGACAGGTCTGAATTATATATTTGACAAGGATATGACTGTGAAAAATTATAGTCAATCAATGTTCGGCTACAACAAATTTATTTCAATTCTTAAATATGTCTTCGTGAATGAATTGAAAGTACAATAAGAAATGTTAATATTTACGCATGCCATTCATGTAGAGGGAACAGTATATTGTATATTACTGACTTCTTGGTGGGACGACTAGGAAAGTAGTTTCAAAGCCATTAAAAAGGGTCACAATTTAGTGAGGCAAATCATTCACATTGGCATGCTACATCTAAAAGTGCTTGCATGTTATTCATAGCAATATTGAATTATCTTTCTAATAAATCTCAATAAGCGTATACTTTTATCGTTTCCGCCAGCAATGGACGCAATAACACTGCAGTAATTAACAATCAAGCCACTTTGAAAAAAATATCTTACCTCCTGTAGCGAGATTCCAAGAGATCGTAAGGTGCTGATGTGCTCCCCAAACAGTAGCCGCCGCATCTGAACACTGAATCGTCTCTGGAGGGGTATAAGTATAAAAGCTCCAAAAAGGGGATCTCCAAAAGAGACCGCTTCAAATTGTTCCAGGAGGTTGACGTACAGGTCATAGAATGAAAACAGGCCAGGCAGAGGTATGTCCAACTCTAAAGCATCAAGCGCCTTTGGCTGACAGTATAAGGAGAGAAGTGCAGCTGTGTAGCTATGAACAGGTCCTTCTAAGAATAGGTCCCCACCTGTAAGAAAAACACAGGCAAGTCGAGCCAGTTTGGCAGCGGCAGGAATATCATGAAGGACTCCAACACGCCAGGTTTCCAGAAGCAAAATCCACTCGAGGTTTCGAGTCACTGTATTCACCAAATCCGGTGGAAGCGTGTTGAGCATCGTACCACGTGTCTCAGCATTGGCTACTTTGTTATAAAGAATGATCAGAGGGAGAAAAGCCCAGTCAGAAGGCAGGCTGGGACCTTTGACCTCAGGAAGTAGCATGGACTGGATGAGATGGGTTTGTCCTCTGTAAACAGCCTGTGACCGGTTCAGAGCTAGTTCTAAGTGCGAAAAATGACCAAGATAGCAAGCACGAATGGAGGGGAGCTGCTGATAAGCCTCTTTCAGAAGACCTCCTCGGCTCAGGTTTGGTGAGACAGATGTCACAGAACCAGGTGTTGATGGCTTTGCTCCTTGATGGATATGTAGAATGTCAGACAAGTCAGCAGCTTCAGGACCACCCACTTTGCCTTCTCTGGAATATTATAAAGGTAAGAAAACAATCATTAGATATTGATATTTAAACTACAATGATATATCTATTGCTGTCATATTTTAAAGGGAAGAAACTATTCAGGATTAAAGTCAACTGAGGGGGTGTGTCATCAATGTATGTGGGAATATTTGTGTAAACCCTCAAAAGTAAGCCTGGGCGGTGAACTTCGCATCGTTCGCGGAGTTTTCAGAGTTGTCTGCACTCCGCGGAGCACATGGAGTGCAGAAAATTCTGCTTCGCAATGTGCAGCAGAATTTTTCCCTGCTCGGAATAGCAAACTGTTAGTTTGCGATCGTGAACAGTACGTTCGCGAGAGCGAGCTGCCACTTGGGTAGAATTTCTACCAGCACAAACTGCAGTTCGCACTGCACTCCGCCACTCGTGTAACTTCCCGGAGGTATTTTGTAACTTCGCGGAATTCCGCGTAGCAAAACTCCACTAACTACCCCCAGGCCTACTTAAAAGATAGATACTGGTGGGTCCAATGTTTGTCCAGAAGTGCCGGCCATGGCAGATTTAAGTATATACAATGATTTTATTACATTTATCTCGGGGGATATCCAGTAAGCGTGGCCTGCCTCCGGTATTTGTGAATCAACGATGGGCAACTCGGAGTAGAATGTTTTACAAAGCAATACCAATAATAAAAGGATTTGTTGATATTAAATAAAAATGTGTTGGCAGACAACAATGGAGAACACTGCTTTGTTAATTAATGCACCAGAATCTGAGAAGTGCTTTGCTCTGGTCAACACAGGAGACTAGGAAGCAGTTTTGCAGATTGCATTATATCACAAAGAAAGAATCCCTGCACCTTCAGAGACTTTAGGAATGGCATAGCAGAAAGATATGCAATGCAGAAAGTACATGGAAAAAGACTATTAATGGTGCTATTGTCAAGGAATGAAAACCAAACATGACATACATTTTCAAAGGTGTATGGCCTTATCAAGAAGCTGGCAGGAGATCCACTTGCCTGTATAACAGCAAAACACCTCACCACTGCCACCCTAGCAAAGGACAGCCTAGTTAGAGCTACTCACCTGGTTGGCATTATCTCTTTTCTGACAGTGCATCAGTTGTGTAGCAGTTGCGGCAAAGCCGATTGTCCAGCAGATCACAATTTTGTTGTGGCTCAGCAGTCACACTTTTTGCTATTCCAAAACCAGGGTTGTTTCTGAAAAGCTATAGGGCAATGTTCCTGGTGCACAGGGACCTTTTTGTCTATGCATCAGAGACGTTATTAGGTCTGGCCTTTAGGAATGCTTAAGCTATTTCATCAGACTATTGTTTTCCATACAAGCCATACATACTATATATGTACATACACAGAGGGGCATTTGGTCAGCTGACTTCATCCACTGGGCCGTTTAACTGTCATTCACATTTTACTTCCGCCCAACAAAACACGGGTCAATGGGTCAACCCACTGGCTCCCTTCACTGACAGAGACTCCACAATGCCTGCATATTGCTTGCATCCACCTATTGCTATGAAATAACAATTAAAAAATAATTTCTTAATCTTCAGGGAAAAAGCTAATTCAAAGAGCACTTTTTCATCTTATTTACTTTTATATTTTGTTAAATACTGGTTATTTTATATGCAATTCGCGTGTCAATGAGGATTTATTTTTATCTCCTTTTTATAGCAGGAGTATTTAGTGACATTGTTACATTGTAGCTGCCTGAAATTGGAATACTTCTAAAGGTGATGATTAATCTGATAATAAAATGCATGGCACAACTCAATGGGCTGGTTTTTGTTTTGTTTTATCTTAACAAAAACAAATCACTACTAAAAAAGTCACATCAGTAAATGTTTTTTGGAATTTAGAATATTTATGCAAGCATATAGCAGCCATGTTTAGGTGGTAGCCGATGCTCTTTTTTCATTTTTGTGCCACATGCTTGCAATAAAAAATAATAAATAACAATTGATCCAGCTTGCAAGGCCAGGACTTTTGGCTCTGTCAATCCTTATTCTCTTTTGGGAATGCCATACCTTCCTTTGTCGTACTATGCAGGAAAACAAAAAAATCACTGACTCTGCTGCTAGGGCAAGGATTTTCAACAGAAAAACCAGTGAAGACTACAACATCAAAAATCCTGCAGTTCCACACCTCTAAATGGGGCACTGAACTGCTGATTTAACTGAGCATGAGTCTTGCAACTTTATGTCCCTTCTCCAAACCCAAAATGACCCAATTTCTGCTTTACAGGTGCAAGTATTCTAACTTTGTGTAATGTGTCGTCCACAGCACCCTTTCAGCATTAGACATGTATGGTGATTAGCAGCTATAGACTGAGGGAAAATTAGGCCACTGCCTTACACATAAATGAGGGCAGGTCTGCAGCACAAACCTGCTGTGATGAAAACAGCATATAAAAAATACAAGAACATTTAGATGGTTACAGCATATGTAGACTCATCTGTTCAGTCCTTTCGCCATCTATGCTTGGTCCGTGGCTGTATAGCAGCTGTAAGAATGCTAATGCACCATTAAAACACATGGAGAAATCAAATCAAATCCGAATCGTATATCCAGCACATAACTGGGGACTTGTAAAGGAAATGCCAGGATGAAACCTAAATATTACTTACAGGTAACTGCACTTCCCCAATATTGCCATCTTTCATAGATTCATATGCTTGAATTTCCATGTCATCAGGGGGGGAACCCTTCGTAAACAATGTTAGCATATCACAGCACCTTTTCACTAAATAACATTGAAAATAAAAAACACATGTATCCGAATTACCTCATTATACACGACCCAAACGCCAGCCAGTTACAGTTCTAGATCCTGCTTCTAAGAGTCAGACAGCTGGTTAATTAGCTCTGTTGTGAAGGCACACGAGGGGCAAGATGTGCACAAAACGCACAAAAAGTTAAATGTAGACACTGCACAGGAAGAGGTTACAGCACAAAAGACAACCTTAGAGGGTGACCCAAAGTGGTAAAAAAGATCAACGATGGAGGACATTAACAAGCAAGGTATATACACCCTATGCTGACAGTGACAATGAGCCTCAGAAGAGAAGTGTTGAAGGATTCAACGAAAAATCAACCATCTACAAGAAATATGCAGTCAACGACGAAATCACTGTCGGCAAGGCAGTCGATGAGGAAGCAGAGGATGTCAGACACAGATATTGTAGACAAAGGAAATATCAATGGTGACTGAAATGCCTTTCGCGAGAGAAATGCCACCGAGGAGAGAGTTACCATCAAAGAAGAAAAGGAAAAATTATGAAATCAATCAGCAAGGGGGTTAATGATGCAGAGAAGGGATTTTGGTTCATTAGAAACAATAGAACCCATCTTGCAAACTCTCTCCAGTCCCACTGCAGCCGCGGAGGCGCAGAGTCACCTACTGCAGGATTACCAAGAAGGCAATCATCAAGATTCGAATCAAATAGAGGCTTCCATGAGGAAGTCTTAGAAGAAGGGGAAGCAACTTACTTAGGAGAGTAGAATTTTCAATATATTGATGATGATGATGATGATGATGAATATCCAGAGCAATTCAGCTATAAGGAACCACAACAGCAGAAATCACCAAGGATTATTCAAGGGAAAATAGGAGATGAATGGGTGCATCCTTCAGAAAGGCAAGTGCAGGTTCCAATGCAAATGCTGGCTCGTTGCACGATATGATCGCTGCTATCTCTTAGAGGCTTCCACCATAGCCAGCGAAGAATGAGCAGCAGTTAGTGTTGTCAAAAAACTCCACAGCCGCCAGTATTGCAACTTGCTCAGTTGCACTTGCAGGCAGGCCATAGTGATCAAGAAACAAGAAAGATTAAGCGCTATTGGAAGGCCCCTGTGGGGGCAAGGTGGCACCGCCGAGGACGACAGGGAAGGAGGAATGGCCCAAACATCAATAAACATGGCTCATGTTGGCATCTGGGGTAGCAAAGAGAAATATAGCGAGGGCTTAGGAGGCAGTAGAATCTCCCAGAGGAGCGGACTGGGAGACTAATCTGGTTTGGTGTCAGCAGGCTGAGAAACTGATCTATCAGAGCCGAAGATGCCCTAGAAAATGAGATATTTCATGGTGAACTTGGGTCGAGTACAGGAATCGATAATGCTTCACCTAAAGGACAGCTGATATGGGCGGAGTAGCGTCTATAAGATGGTAATTGGAAATAATGGTGAAATGTGTCTTTACTGTGGTGATGGGGTCTATCGGCATGATGAACAAGTTACTTACCTTCGGTAACGATATATCTCTAAGAAACATAGGTAAGTTATAGATTCCTTACCTTAGAATTACCCCCTGGCGTGAGCCTGGATCCGGAAAGTTTTTCATCAGCAGTAACCCTGAGCATCGGAAGGTGGCGTCAGTCGACTCCGCTTTCGTCATCGGCGTCGTGGATGACATCTCAGTAGCTACATAGACCCCCGCCCTCGCGCGCGGACGTCAGTTCTGTACACGACTTTCCACGCCAGAAGCGCAGAGCCATGCAAGACACTGACCACTGGTGCACAAAGATAGAGCCTTGAAAGGAAGTACTTAACCCTAGAAGTCAGTTCGCAGAACGTGGAGGATGGGTGGGGCAGTAAGGAATCTATAACTAACCTATGTTTCTTACAGATATATCGTTACCGAAGGTAAGTAACTTGTTCATCTGAAAGAAACAGTTACTTATAGATTCCGTACCTTAAAATAGATACCCCAGCAATACCAACTCCGAAGGGGGGTCTGCTAACCAAGTTCACACCAGAAAGTTCTGGAGAACAGAACGGCCAAAGAAGCTGTCTCTCCGGACTTAACTGTCCAGGCAGTAGTGTTTGGTGAACATGTGCAGCGATGCCCACGTAGCTGCCTGACAGATGTCATTTAGGGGGACTCCGCGTCCCAAAGCAGTAGTCGCTGCCATCGCCCTGGTGGAATAGGTGCTCAGCCCCACTGGAGGCTCCTTCTTTGCCAAAGAATAGCAGGCTTTGATGAACAGAATGACCCACTTGGAGATGGTACGTTTCTGCACAGCCCGACCTTTCTTAGCACCCACATAACCAACAAACAGCTGGTCGTCCACCCGGATTTGTTTGGTGAGATCCAAGTAGAAGGAAAGCGCGCTATTTGGATCCTGACGGCGGAGCCTCTCTTCCTCTTTCGAAGGATGCGGAGGCAGAAAGAAGGTGGGCAAAGTGCTAGTTTGGCCAATGTGGAAAGAAGTAACCACCTTGGGAAGAAAGGAAGGTCTAGTCCCAAGGACAACCTTGTCCGGATGGACAGCCAGAAGGAGAGGCTTGGATAAAATAGCTTGTAGCTCACTCACCCTGCGTGCAGAGGTGATGGCCTCCAGAAAGGCAGTTTTCAAACTGAGAAGTCTGAGATTACAGTTATGTAGCGGCTCAAAGGGAGCGCACATAAGATAGGTAAGAACCAAGTTCAAGTCCCACTGAGGCATTACAAAGGGAACAGGAGAAAATAGATGAGTAATGACCTTAAGGAATCTATTTACAACAGGGGACTTGAGTATACAGTGATAGTGGAGGGACACCTGTCTGCCAAGATAACATCGCAGACTTCGGGAGGCAGGTCAAATCACGTCAACTGCCGCCGCTCATTCTCCAAGCAAGGAGGTGGAGGCTGGAGAGGTTTGGGTGGAGGATCGTCCCCTGCTGCTGCGACAGAAGATCCTCCCGAAGAGGCAGTCAGATCGAAGGATCGATGGCCATGTTGAGCAGCTCGGGATACCAGACTCTTCGTGCCCAATCCGGAGCCACAAGAATGACTTGGGCCCGGTTGCGCTTGATCTTCTTCAGCATTCTGGGCAGAAGTGGTATAGGCGGAAAGGTGAAAAGAAGACCGCACTTCCACTCGCGACAAAAAGCGTCCCCTAGCGAGTGCCACCTTGGAAATCCCAACTTGCAGAATTACTGACATTGCACGTTTTCTTCGGTGGCGAATAGATCTAACCAAGGCTCTCCACACTGTTTTAAGAGACCTTGTGCCATCTCCGAGTGAAGACGCCATTCGTGATCGATCATGCACCTGCGGCTGCGTTCGTCTGCCCTGGCATTCAGAGAACATGCCAGGTGTTGAACCACCAGGGATATGCCCTGATATTCTGGCCATGTCCAGAGACGAAGAGTCTCTTGACATAGGGTCCACAACCCCACTCCACCTCACCCAGTTTGTTGCAATACCACATGGCGGTGGTGTTGTCCGTGAACAGCAGCACTACTCTTCCCCCTGACAGAAGGAAGGAATACTTTGAGTGCAAGACGAATCGCCCGAAGCTCCAGAAGATTGATATGGAGCTCTGATCTCCACCTCCCCCATGTGACCGCCCCATCCCAGAAGTGATGCATCGGTCACCACTGTGAACTCTAGTTGAGGAAGGGAGAGGGATCTGCCGTCGACCCAATCCTGGTTCGTGAGCCACCACTTCAGATGGCGTGCAGTGCTCTCCGAGATCTGGACGCAATCGGACAGGTTCCCCTGATGCTGTGCCCACTGGAACTTCAGGTCCAACTGCAAAGCCTGCATATGCCATCTGGCATGATCCACCAGCAGGATGCAGGAGGCCATCAGGGCCCGTAGCCGGAGGGTCATCCTGACCAAAACCCGGGATAGAGGCTGAAAGCTCGGAATCATAGCCCGAACATCCCGGACTCGCTGTTTGAGAGGATAGACCTGAAACTGCGTCGTGTCCAGAACCGCTCCGATGAAAAGGAGCTTTTGAGAAGGAGACAGGTGTGACTTCGGCACGTTGATGGAGAACCCCAGCGAATGCAGGAGGTCAGCCATAGTCTGGAGGTGGGAAACAACTGCCTGGGGCGAGCCCACCTTCAACCACCAGTTGGCGAGATAGAGGAAGACTGGAACCACTGATCTGCATAGATGAGCTGTGACCACCACCATCACTTTCGTGAACACTCGAGGGGCGCTGGTAAGGCCAAAGTGGAAGCACTGTAAACTGAAAAATGCTCGAGGCCTACTATGAACTGCAGGACGGGGATGTGAAAATAAGCGTCCTGCAAGTCCAACGCTACCATCCAGGGTCGGGGGCAGACAGGACCTGAGCCAGGGTCAACATTTTGAACTTTCTCCTTCCGGAGGAAGCAGTTGACGTTCCTGAAATCCAAGATAGGACGCAGCCGCTTGTCCTTCTTGGGCACCAGAAAGTAGTGGGAATAGCAACCACAACCTACTTCTGGGGCAGGAAATCGTGTGATGGCTCCCTTGGCCAAAAGAGCTGTAACTTTCTGTTGGAGAAGGGCCAGATGATCCCATGACATTCAATGGTACTGAGGTGGCATGGCAGGGGGTAGTCTAGAAGGGGAAGGAGTAGCCCCTTCATACTTTCTGCAAAACTCACCTGTCTGACGTGATGGTACGCCAGTGGGGGATGTGATGGCGAATCCTGCCACCCACTGTCCTGTGATGGGCCTGAAAGGTCGGACCAGGAGGTTTGTGGAGGCTGCTGCAGAGGGAGCAGTGGTGGACTGGCCCGCCCGCTGGCCCCCAGAACCACGGCGGTGGTTCCCACGTCACTGGCCACACTAGGGCTGAACAGCTTGCGCCGGCCTGTGGCCCTGGAAGGAATGTAGTGGGGCACACCTTCCGTAGTCACGAAAAGAGAGAAAAGCAGACAGTGCAGGGTGTGTGGTGGAGAGGCCCAAGGACTTGGCAGTAGCCCGAGAGCCCTTGAAGCACTCTAGCGCACTGTCTGCTTTGTCGCGAAAACAGGCGACGGCCATCAAAGGGAATGTCCATCAGGGTTTTCTGGACATCCCCAGAAAAGCCAGTCAACCTCAGCCAGGTGTAGCGTTGAAGGGCTACCGACATTGAAATCGTCCTACCCAGCGAGTCTGTGGTGTCCAGTCCACAGTGGATGGTAAACTTCGCTGTGTCTCTTCCCCTCGGCAACTGGACAGAAGAGAATGGCCTGGGCCTCCTCCGGGCACTGGGGCAGCACTTGCGCCACCGTATCCCACACAGAGTGGGACTAACGGCCCAACAGACATGCAGTGTTTACAGACTGCAGTCCCGAGCTGGAGGAAGAAAACATTTTCTTTCCAAGTTGGTCCAGCTTTTTGGATTCCCTATCAGGAGAAGCATTGGGGAATGCGCCTTTCGATGTCGAGGCTTGGACCACCAAGCTCTCAGGGGTGGGGTTTTGGGAGAGGAAAGTAGGGTCACCCGGGGCCGGGCGGTGGCGTTGAGCAATCATCCTATCCACAGGAGCCACTGTGCTGGGCCTGGGCCAGGTGCCCAAAAGGATGTCTGTTAGGGCTTCATTGAACAGCAGCAGGAGCTCCGAAGAACTCACTGCTGGCTGAAGCACCTCTGTCAGGAGGTTAGTCCTGACTGCCACCGTTGGTAACTCGAGGTGGAGAGCCTCAGCCGCCGTACGCAACACCACTGGGTATGACGCTCCCTCTGCCGTAGACATGGTAGGAGGAGACAATATGCCAAGGTCTGGGAGGTATCCAGACCACTGGCATCCCCAAGGTCATCTCTCCAGTCTGGATCATAATCCAACTGGTCGGTCAAAGGGTCTCCAGACCCCTCCCAGTCTTCTTCACCCTCCACTGGCTGCCAATCTGGCTAAAAAGTTCCAGGGTGGAACACAGGCACAAAAGTACCCATCGGTGCCGATCCAGCGTCAGTTGACGCCGGTCCAGCTCAGTGTCCACATCGGGGCGGAAGCGGACGTGGTGCATTTAGAATCGGAACCGGTGGAGGTGTTACGAGGTCGACTGATGCCGATCTGCATCCAGTCCGAGGGGACCGAAGGCGCGGCAGCGGATCCGGGCTGCCCAAAGATGGCATGCTTCCACACACGGAGCTGCAGGAGGGGCACCGCCTGCACCCTTTGTCTGGTTGGGCGATGGCGAGGGGAAGTCGAAGAGCGACGATGCTTCTTCGACTTCGTCTTATGGTCTAACTTACCTGACCCCGAGTGCGAAGACTTAGAAGAGGAGTGATGATGGCTCCACGATCCCTCAACCTCCCATGCGACCGGGACCTCGAGAGATGTGGAGCTGACTGCCATGCCTCGAGTAGCTTTCGGGACCGCTCCCGCTAAGACTTCGGGGCCATGGTTCGGCAGTCGGAGCACTACTTGGGGTCATGGTCACACTCCAGGCAGTAGAGGCACATGACGTGCAGATCCGTCATCAGTCGTTCACCAGGAGTCAATGGACTCAAACAATGAAGTTGACAGAAGTCGAGAAAAAGTCAGTCGAAAGTGACTGGAGGTACCGCTTTCTCCGGATCTGCGCTTGCTGGCAAGGAAAAAGAAAACTGACATCAGCGTGCGAGGGCGGCGTCTATGTAGCTACAGCAATGTCATCCCGGCGACCATGAAGAAGACTGCGTAGTCGACCAACGCCATCTTCTGACGCGCAGGGGTACTGCTGACCAAAAACTTTCCAGATCCAGTCGGATGACTGGGGTAATTCTAAGGTAAGGAATCTATAACTGTTTCTTTCAGATTTACCTGCCTTGTATCGGTCTCAGTGTTGTTCTTCTCTCTTAATGTTATCATAAGGCCCTCTGTATATCAAGTGGTGATGTTATGCTAAGTCACTGTTTAATAAAAAGATGTTCTAAAGAAAGAAACAAGTAAGGGTACTGAACCAGATGACGTTGTGTCTGATGAGGGTGGACAAGGTGAAGATGAAGGAGCTAGAAGGTCCAGGTACAATAAATAGAGATGCAGAATGAAATCAATTCATAGAGCCGAAAGAAGCTAGTCTGGAGCCGGAATGTAAAAGTTCACTGTCGGATGATATAGGTAGAATTCATTTCCTGAATGAAAAAGTGTTTGAGCACTTCAGTCTCCCAATAAGTGTGGTTGAAAAGTCTTGCTTTCCATTTTGATTTCAAAGAGAAATCTCAAAGAAGTGTTTGCTCAACAAATGTGCTAGTTCATCTGTGCAAAGATGCACAACAATAGAAATATTAAGCTGAATGGGGAAGGAAGTCATTAAGGAGGTCTCATCGTAGGAGTAGTACAGAGGCTTGTACTCAAGGTTCTTTCTCATTTTGAAAAAATCTGGAGAGCGGCGTCCAATATTAAATCGAAGACAATTGAAACTGAGTTTACATATGATCACACTTTAGGAAAATCTTTTGTTTATAAATTGAGGGGAGTTTGGGAGCTCAACAGAATTGCAGGATACGTTCTTTAATACCCCATTCACAAAAACCTTGGAAAAGTTTTACGATTTATATAGCGGACAACACTACTAGTTCAAAGCCCTGCCTTTCGTTAAAAGATCAGCACCTCAAGCTTGCATGGTTCTGACAGCAACATATGTAAGGAAGAAAGGCGGTATGGTGTACCAGTACCTGGAAGACTGACCTATGAAACCAAGCACACTACAGAAGAGACAATGTAAGGCAAGTAATACCAAGAAAGTGCTTTTGAAGTTGGGTCTAGCTATCAACAGGAAGAAATCTGATCTCAAACCAAGCAGGGATTTTGTGTTTTTGGGTGCAAGGATAGTAACATCATAGGCAATAGTGTTTCTATTGCAGGAAAGAGGCAAAACGATAATGAGCAAGCATCTTTTCTAATAGGAAATTAAAATATTTCAGGGAGCATGCTCAATGCATTTCTAGGAGCTATGTCTTCATGCATTCGGTTTCAAAGGTGGCTTATACAAGGACTGTAAGGCGATATTATCCAAATAACGACACTCATAAGTACGGTGTTGCAATAGTGGGTGCAAAACAAGAATATGCTCAAAGGCCAAGTAATGAAACCAGAAAGACCAAAAGTCTACCCGACTACTTATGCTTCTATGGTAGGATGAGGAGCTCATCTAGACAAGATGCACGTAAATGGTTTGTCCTTAAAGCAAGAACAGCAATTACACACACATATTGGAGTTGTGAACAATTAGACTGGCGATGAAAGCTGTTCTGCCTGTAGAGAAGGATTGTCATGTTATGGAGAGGACAGGCAATACGACAACAATTAATGTAGAAGTTGGTGCTACTTTCAAAGGAAGCACAAAAAAGTTTGTTGAAGCGGAACACATTCCAGGATTGCACAACAAACAGGCGGATCAGTTTAGCAGCTGTTATTTGGATACTCACAAGTGGGAAATAGACTCCATGCAAGTTCAGTAGGCATTTGAAAAATGGGGAAAACCAGACCGTGACATGTTTGCGACCGATCAAAATTGGAAATGGAGGAAGTTTGCAAACAGATGGTTTTGCCCAGAAACGCAATGCATTTTAAATAAACTGGACAGAGAAGTTTATACATTAATTCCCTGCATTACTGTTCCTGGCAAGAGTAATTTACCAGTAAAGAGAAGAGAGTTGCAGGGTGCTTCTTGCAGCATCTGCAAGGCAGCTCAAACATTGTTATGCAAATCTATTGGAGTTGTGTGTGGAGAAGCCAGTACAGTCCAAACCAGATGTTCAACCACTTTCAAAGAACAAGGAATGAATACTTCACCACAAGCCGCAGTCTTTTCACCTAACAGCAAGGCTCATCAGTACTTAGGAGTTTGGACACTTGAACTTTTCAGAGGAATGTGAAGAGGTTCTAAGCAAAGTAAGATCTCCAGCAAAGATTAAAATGTAAAATCTGAAATGGAAATTTTTTGTAATATGAGCGTATACGAGAAATCTGGATCAGAAGAATATGGAGTGGGAACAGTTTTTTTTGTGTCGGTTAAGTGCACTTAGCCGCGATAAAGATTTTTTAGATCACTAGATTAAGTATCACTATATTCTTAGCGAGCGATAAAGTATTTATGAAAGGATTGTTCAGAAAATGTCCTCTCTCTCCAAAGCTAATGCCAAAATAGGAGCTAAGTACCGTCTTGGCAGCTCTGATGAATTGAACCAATTCATAAAGCAACATTTGAAGTGAAAATCAGCTTTTTGCTAGCAGTCCAAAATGTATTCCAAAGGTGCCAACTCCGCTATATTTGAAGCAGAAGATTATGTTACCAGCGTTTTCTGCGAATCCAGTAACAGCAACTAGAAGGGCATTACATTCATTTGCGATAAAGGGGTCTCTAAAGTTTTATTTGCATACAACAAATGAGATAGATAAGACAGATGAACTCTTTGTAGCTTTAGGATTAGGAAGTAAAGGGAATGCAGTGACTGAACAAAAAAATGCAAAATGTATTACTACAGCACATGCTGCAATGAAGGGGCCATTGACGAGAGTAGTAAATGCTCATTCGACAACAGCAATGGTAATAGCAGCTACGTTCTTTACAGGAATTTCACTGAAAAACATTTGCAAGGCAGCGATGTGGAAAACGACACATACTTTTGTAAAGCATTATTATATCAATATGCATGCTAACAAAGAGGCTGCTGTCTACAGTGCTGAGAAATCTGTTTGCATAAGGTAAGCCACATTGCAAACTTCCACATGATACAGATTAGTACTGCGTTGTTAGGCTGGATTCAAGCATGTGAATCTATGAAAGATCCTATACTGGAGAAGGAAATACGTTACTTACCTGTAACTCTGGTTCTCCAGCATTAGGATCTTTCATAGATTCACATGTGGCCCACCTGCCCACCATTATAATAAGAATTTTCAAAGTTTATTAAAGAGAACTTGCACTTTAGAAAATCGAACTATTGGATTCTTCAGACAAGTGAACCCCTGTGTGTGGAGGGCTCTAATTGGCTGTATTTTGGTTCATGTATAATGATGTGGAACGAATGCTGCAGGTAAGTAACGCTGGATCTTTCATAGATTCACATACATTAATTATGATTATCATTGGAATGTAAATCAGAACGATAACTGCAGTGGATGGTGGACACAGGATTTACCTTACGAAAAGAGGTTCTGAAGCATTGCCCAGCCCACTGCTTTGCCTTTTTCAGAGCTACTGTTGATACCATAGCTGAGATAGAACATGCTCTGACATTTCTTGCCAATGGTCTATTGATGACATGGGACAAGGAGATGCGTGCTACTCTCCCTCTTGTAGAGTATCTTTTCATAAGGAGGATAGCCTTATTTGTCGATCCGATGTTTGACAAAAATCTTTAGTGAGATGACGGTAGAATACAGACATATTCTGATATCCAGTGAGTGCAGAGCTCTCTCAGCGAAATTTGCTGGAGTAGAGAAAAACGTGGTTATGAAAATCCTTTGGAATATATGAAATTAAGAAGGTACTCAGAAAATAAATTTGGGGTTCCTAGTCCACACTGTCTCTTGAAAAATGGAAGAAAGCACTTGCAAATCACATGCTCTTCTTACATAAGAGACTAACAGCAGGAAAGCAAAGAGTGCTGATAGAATGGTATTACACTCCCACTCCAGTAAAATCTTTGTCTTAGGAGGAAACAAATTTGAAAAGGCCCATCATGAACTCTTTGATTATTCTTTCTGAATACACAAAATCTTTGTTTGGGGTTCTCAGAAAACTAGAGACATCATAGAGGTAAACCTTCATAGATGTGACATTTGCTTTTCTTTTTCTGCCAATAACAATAATCTTTTCTATTTCATATTGCAAGTCTTGGCGGTTAAAGGTATGCTTGACATTTGTAGAATCTTTTAGAATAATCCGGAAATGCGTTAACGACCAAACTCTAGGTCTTGAGGAGGCAGGCCGTTAAAGTAGGGATTGAGGATCATGGTGATTAACTTGACTTTAGTTTCTTGGTAGCAATTTGGAATCTATGCTGAAACAAATCAGCATTTCGAATGACATGTTCCAGAGCTCTGTGAACCAGCACAAGCTGGTACCACAATGATTATCTTGGAACTTTCATTTTGAATTTTATGCAGGATTGGAGGGAAGGCATTTAAGAATTTTCCCTCCTATTCATCGAAAATGCCTCTCCCTCTGACCTTAGGCCTAGCCAACTGCTTGCAAATGTCTTGTTTTCTTCTGATAGATCAACAAAAGGGGAGCAATTCATTAACTCCGATTCATAAATTCAGATAATCCCACCCTAAAAAAAACAATAAGCATGCAATAAGGGGAGCAAATCCCTACAGACTGCTCATGCTTTTTTATACAAAAGTAATTGGACTGTCCAACACTGGTGTGCCCTATTTTAGGAAGACTAGTGTTAATTGTTTGCCGTCTATTTCTTATTAATGACAATTTGTCTAGATTCTGTTCAGTATGCCTGCTACATTGTTGAGTATTCCCTGCTCATGTTCTGCTGACAATTTGACTTAGTTGTCAATTGCCCATTTCTACACTTTGAGTTTCTCTCGACATGGGCTGGGATCTCATACCTCCTTGCTTCCTTATATAAAGCATGGTATAGGTGCTGTCTGTATGAATCAACACATGCCTTATCTGTACTGCCAGGAAAAAAATACTTTGAGGACTAGTCTCACTGATCTTAGTTCTAGAAGGTTTATTTGACACTTGAGTTCGTCTCGGAGCATAATCTCTTGGCGTTCAAATTCATATTTACAAAAAGGGGTGGTGAGGGACAGAGTCTCTGAATTAAGCAGAAAGCTCTCACCCAGTCAAGAGATCAGGGCTAGATCCAACACCGTTTTTTAGCTCACTGCACCATCCCAGTTTCAGAACCTGGCTGTATGCAAATTAGTCTGTTCCTGTCCCAGTGCATGATGGGAACAGGGCAAACCAAACTACAAAAGCCAATTCTTACACTGGGAAGGAAACAAGCTCCCGGGGACCGGTTTCTGGCATTACAGCCGTCTTCGGCCCGGTTTGCTTGAATCCTGATGGTGCAATGAGCAAGGGTCTCACATCTGAGAATACCCTTCCACGCTTAGGGTGGACAAAAATATTTACAACAAGGGGTGGTGAGGGACAGAGTCTCTGAATTAAGCAGAAAGCTCTCACCCAGTCAAGAGATCAGGGCTAGATCCAACACCGTTTTTTAGCTCACTGCACCATCCCAGTTTCAGAACCTGGCTGTATGCAAATTAGTCTGTTCCTGTCCCAGTGCATGATGGGAACAGGGCAAACCAAACTACAAAAGCCAATTCTTACACTGGGAAGGAAACAAGCTCCCGGGGACCGGTTTCTGGCATTACAGCCGTCTTCGGCCCGGTTTGCTTGAATCCTGATGGTGCAATGAGCAAGGGTCTCACATCTGAGAATACCCTTCCACGCTTAGGGTGGACAAAAATATTTACAACAAGGGGTGGTGAGGGACAGAGTCTCTGAATTAAGCAGAAAGCTCTCACCCAGTCAAGAGATCAGGGCTAGATCCAACACCGTTTTTTAGCTCACTGCACCATCCCAGTTTCAGAACCTGGCTGTATGCAAATTAGTCTGTTCCTGTCCCAGTGCATGATGGGAACAGGGCAACCCAAACTACAAAAGCCAATTCTTACACTGGGAAGGAAACAAGCTCCCGGAGACCGTTTTCTGGCATTACAGCCGTCTTCGGCCCGGTTTACTTGAATCCTGATGGTGCAATGAGCAAGGGTCTCACATCTGAGAATACCCTTCCACGCTTAGGGTGGACAAAAATATTTACAACAAGGGGTGGAAAAGGGAGTCTGCCCTGTTCCCATGATGCACTGGGCCAGGGACATACTGATTTGCATATAGCCAGATTCTGAGCTGGGATGGGGCAGTGAGATAAATAACGGTGATGGATCAAGCCCTGATCTTTGGACTGGGTAAGAGTGGTCTGCTTAATTCAGACACTCTGTTCATCACCACCCCCTTTTCTGAGGTGTTCAAATTCAGCATGTCAGTTCCCTATCATGTTAATAAAGCGCCATCAGTCCGAAATCTTTGACGTTTTGAAGGGACTAATGGTTAGTATTTGAAAATGTTCTTACCACTATGTGCGAACATGTTTAATCAATGGTGACATGTGCATTATATTATTTCAATCATCTTTTATTTGAAGCCACTGCGTATTCAGCTGCTCTTGAAGTATCCTTATCCTCAAGCAACATTGAACTACGAGTAAGATACACGGCGACATGGTCCCCAAAGCTGACTTGACGATGTGCATCATTGTCTTGCATACTGATACTAGAACAGTTGCTTGCCGTATCAGTTTCTTTCCCATCGATTGGGATGGAAAAGCTTTTTCCTTGCTTTTGGTACCTAAGAAAATCCCGTCCGTGGATTGAAAAAGGCTTTATTTTGTTGGGCTGATAGCCAAGGCTCAAAAGGGTTGCTACTGTTTTGTCAGACACATGCTGGCAACTCTGGTCCTTTGATTAGCCAGTCGTCTAAGTAGGGATCGACTATGCAGTTGTTCCTTTATAGCTATACTGCATTGGGGCTGTGAAATTTATGAATGCACAAAGGGCTGATTTAAGTGGAAAATGTAGTGCCTTGAATTGGTAGTGATGGCCTGCTACCATGAATCATAGTTACTTTCTAAGGTTCACATTTATTGGGATGTAAACGTACTCCTCTTTGAGATCAAGGGGATGTTGGATAATCTCCTTTCTGCAGAAAGGGCAGAAGGTTTTGGAAGGTTATCAGTAGGAAGCTCTGTTTCTTTATAAATGTATTTATTTTTCTGAGGTCTAAAAGTGTCCACCATCCTCCTTATTTGTTCAATAAAAAAGCCTTGAAAAGAATCCTAGCTTCTTCTGTGAAGTTGGAACCTGCTCTATATCCCCTTTCTTCAGTAATTTGGAAATTTCCTGAAGCAATTATTTTCGTTGTTTGAAGAAAAACCTCCACATTTATTTCCAAAAAAGGAACAACACAAACTCCAGTGTACAACTAAATGTGACTATGTCCAAAACCCACTTATCCAAAGTGATTATCTGACAGTTTCTTAAGTAATGAGATATTCTTCCACCAACGGCCAGCTTGAGATGAGCAGATATTGACCTTATTGAGTCAGTTCTTCTGCATATGTAGTCTTACTCGGATGCCTGGTTTTCTTTTCATTGCTGTAACGACTTCCCTTGCCGATTATGCTGTTTCAGTGGCCTTTGTTGCCATATTGCTTGCATGGGTGAAAGTAGTTTCCCTGTTGGAATAGCACCCAATTCTGGCATCTGTAGCAGCGAAAAGACTATCTAACTTGGAGAACACCAGGTGGCTTGGCTGTACAGGTGTTAATTAACTGAAGTGAATCGTCAATCTTCATTGCAAAAATATTATTACGGTCAACAAGCATATTCATCATCTTCGACCTCAGATCTTTAAGAGGTGCTCCTCAGCCAACCTTAACGTCACATTGCAGTTGCGATGCCTGTCTGTCTACATGCGTCAATAGCCGGATCTTTCAATGTAGATTACACATGTTCTCCATTAATAAATAATAGCGTTCATTTTCGGACTTTCATTATTTTCTGGTAAACTATCAATTAGAGGTCCCAGATGACTCCATAATTGCCTATCACATCTAGCCACCATGGCTGACGCTTTTGTGATCTTTACTGCGTCATTGACCTTCTTTCCAAGGAGCCCCACTTTCTTCCGTTTGTATTCATCTGAGCTGTGCACAGCATAGAAGGATTTCGGGATCTCCGTTGGACCACTGCAGATCCTACTGATTCGGTTTTAACTTGATCCAGAATGCAACCAGGCACTGAAGAGGTTTTTTTCTTACTTCTCTATTCAGGACAAATTGAAGGAAGTTACAGCCATATTCATTATCGTCTGCTGGGTTTCTTCCCAAATGCAGTTTAATATGGATATGGACCTTGCATTGCTGTTTAATGTCTCTTTAAAATCGAATAGAAAACACAGTTTTTCAATCGCAGAAATAGGTAAATGAAAGGAATATAGCATATGCACTACTTGTAACTGTGGTAAATTTAAGAGTTATCAGCCCATGTGACTTATAAGACGGTTTGTTCTGATGATCATATTAATCTTTCTCTCCTCCACATAATCTACATATTCAATATTTAAATCCTTTGGGTTTGTAACTTCTCTTTCGTCTCAATGACATTTTTCTTTACTGAAAACACCTGAATCTCATCTCAATGCTGGTCTTTATCTTCACATTCCTGCCAGACAAAGCATAATTTTCGATCTTCTTAGGGTCATAAAGGAATATGGGAAACAATTAATGACTACGATGGTAAGACTTTAGGTAGAGTCAAGATTGCTGATGCTGAGGAAACCAAAAGATAACACTGGTATGATCACGGACAATGATTATGTGGTAGTTGTACAAGTGGCTGATGTTGGGAATTTCGTAGACTGCTTTGGATCAGATGATGATCATTTTGTCGACAGTGGCTGCTTATAGGACAACAATAGTCTCGTCAACAAAGGACATCCCGTTTTTGTCAGTGACAAGTGTCTCATCAACAGAGCCTGATGATATGCTCATCGCTGTCTCATTGATGATATATTTGAAGTTGCTGATGGTTATACTGACTTTGGTTGTGGTTCTTGCTTCATTAACAGTGCAGCAGTCTTTGATGAGGGTTGAACAGTGCCTTCCATAGGGAGTGATGGCAAAAATGTCTTTATATTCTGCGCTGTGTGTCAGAAGGTCTTAGATATCTTTTTAATGTTGGCCTCACATTCCTGAGGTAATGCTCTTTTAGTTTTTTCAGAGTGGCATTTTTCCTCACCTATGGTCTTTCTTAGGAATGTCAAATAGCAGCTGTCTAGATGTCAGACCCTTAAAGGCGGGCTAGCTTGGAAGACTGACTTTGTCTTCTTTTGAGCTGTTTTTGATGACTCACGTTGGGCCCTAGAGGTACAGGCCTTAGACGTTTCCACAACAACATCATACACTATTCTTCTCTCTCTGTCTTTAAGAGTCTTTTGCAAAAAAAGTCATGTACGTGTCACATTCAGCAGGAGCATGACCTGGGTGGAGACAGTAGAGGCATCTGGTGTTTTCTTTCCACAAGTTTTGCAGACTTTCAAAAGAGAGTCTCTTTCATAGCGGTCTGCCATCCTGTTTCTGAAGCTTTTAGCAGCTTAGAATGTTCAAATATTTGATTGCCTTCATGAAATCGAGACATCTCTTGAGCATTCCTCAACTGACCATGTGTGGGGAAAAATCTGACAGGTGAAATACTTTAGCAGGGAAGCATGTGAATGGCTGGGTCTTTGATTGACTGGTGTTAGTGTAATTTATAACGAGGTAGATGGGATGCAAAAGTGTTTGCATTTTTCAATGTTAAGTATAAAGGTACAAATGATATGCTAATATTATTTAATGAGGGTTCGAAGGATGCCGATAGGGAATAATCTAAGCATGTGAATCTATGAAAGATCCAATGTTGGAGAAGTCTGTTTTTCTTACTATGAGAGGCATGGTAAATGCGCCTCACTTTCCCCACCCCACATTTACAGATACTGGGCGTAGCGGTAACCCTGGAGGTGGGTAAAATACAATTTAAGTTGAATGACGAGAGTCAACTCAAGAATTACTGAGGGAAATTCGGAATTCAGGATAAGAATGTTTCAGTAATTGCTAATTTTTCCCACAGCCTTTCAACATGAAATTTCAACTGTTTTCAAGAATCAAAATCTCTGAGTGAAAGTAAAGAGATTCACGTGTTGCTGGTGGATCTCATAATTGGATTAACGCCCTGGGGCCTTGATATACATCTGTAAAGAAATTGCTGTCCAGAGTTTTTCATTTTTGATTTATGGTTTTGAGAAGTAATGTACCTTGGATGAAATTGCTAATCCGGGCCGAAATTTCTGGATGACATTTTTAACAAGCATTTACAATGCAACGGTTTCGCCTTTGCAAAAGTTAGAGCTATTGGCATTGTAAATGACAACATTTTTATTTTTGTGTTGGTTTTGAAAACAGATAAATAAATGGCATTGTCATTTACAATGCCAATAGCTTAATCTCTCGCAAATGCCACACACACACACCGAGAGCCCCCCACACAGAGCCCCCCCACACACCCACACAGAGCCCCCCCCCCCCACACACACACACAGAGCCCCCCCACACATACATCTACCTATTTCAGGTTTCCATTGGACACGCCCTCTGCTGGCATCGTCGCCTTCGACCTCACTGCCACATTCAAAAGTCTGCCTAGGATGACCGGATGACTCCATGTCACGAGGACATAGCTTGCCTGATAACAATGATATCTCTAGACAATGTCCAGAAGGGGTACGTCAGTGACTGCTCTGATGCCTCCCTGAAGCTCCTCTCCCCACTCTTCCAACCTTGCTCCCTCTGCCAGTCTGATCACACAACTAGATTCTGTTATGCCAAGAAGAAGCTTATGCCGAGAGCCCTGGCGTGTCCCAGATCAGAGCGTGAGGATCTCGCCAGTCTGAATTCAGCACTTTTGTGATGCATTTTGGGGCTTGTAGAAATTAAGTTCACTTGTTCACTCAATTGTAAGTGAAGGACGGCATGTAAAAGTAAACGCTGCAAATAAACTGGATGGCAAAGAAAGAATGAGAAAGGAATATAGGAAGGGTTAAAGGATTGAAGTATGAAAGAGCGGAGCAGTGAAAGGAAAGTGTTAGGGAGGGAGTGGGGGTGAAAAAAGTACAGACGGACAGGACGGTGTTGCGGATGCTGAGATGGGGCTCGGGAGCATAGGGTGTGGCGTAACAGGACAGTGGGGATGGCAGGGTTTCCGGGGCGAGGGGAGGCGAAGGCTCGGAGCTGCCGTCTTTGGAGGGGGTGCGGTTGGGTTGGGGTCTCTGCGTTGTTTACCGTCCTGCGGAACCTGGGCAGTGTGATTGGTCTCCTTGGGGGGCTCATGTGGAAGGGTGGACACCATGTTTAGGCAGCCTGGGGAAGAGGCAGCGAGGAGTTTCATTGCTGAGTTAGGGGGAGCGCTGTGCCGCATTTCTGCTGTTTTGGCCGCGGGAGGTTCGTGGTCAGGATGGAGGAGACGGATTGGGGGTCGGGAAGGAGGCAGCAACGTGATGCCTAAAAGAGTGAACATAACGGGAGCGATTAAGAAGACTACCTCTTCCACCGGCCTTAATAATGTTTAATTGTCTCACAGTTTCAAAATGTAAATATCTGAATATCAATTATTTGTAACAGAATCATTACTGTTACTCAATCACCCTCAACAGTTATCAACAGTTAACGCTCAGTGAAGAATCAAAATACTGGCTGGATGGCAAACTATGGGAATTGCAGAAATTTTGTTTACAAGTTTAAGCCTCGCACCTAATCACGTGGGACACACCGTGCTAGGCAATCCCCCCTTTAGGGAATCTCCCCCCACCCATACATTTTAAGGGTTGCAATAAGAAAAAAAACATTCCGGAGCATTTCACGTCCTCTGTAATTACCATCATTTCGGGGTTGTATTAAAACACTTCCGGACAACCTACATTCACATACAGTATAAACCAAACTTTTGTAGCGTTATTTACCGTGATGACAGATTTGATGTGGACCATGTTGCAATATGATCCGGCCCTCGAGTTCCAAATCAAACAAGCTGTAAACTGGTACTCAACACCGGTGAAGTGGAGCTCTCGCTACCGGATGAACTAGAATAATATTTAACTCAATGGTTCTAGTACCAATGTTGTTTACTACACTACGCAACCCATGCCAGCGTGCTAATAAACTCGTTTTCTAAGATCAGCCAGCTGTAGTTACAGCGCACTGCATGGTTTATGCGTGTCCACGGAAACAACCAGCTAACAGGTTGAGGTTCCGTGACAATTGTAAGTGGTGTTTTCGACTCGCACGAATATGGTCGAGTCTGGTATCTATGAACCGCAAATGACGAGTTTAGTAAGTGTGCGCAGTTTCGCTGTGCTAACTTAAACCGTTCGTTTGTTACGTGGGCTTTTCATCTGTACCCACGGGTTCCATCTTAGATACGGCATCCATTTTGTCTCTTGCCCTCAAGTAGTCAGCGAACGGACGCTGTCCGCTTCGCGACCCTGGGACTCTCAAGATATTTGCGGAAGACACATGTTCTTTGAAAGTGTCTTTATGACGAGGGGGATGCTACTGTAAGGCAGATGGCGCCACTCGAGGCTCATCTTGCCGCACGGACTTATTGTCTCAGCCGTGCATCTCATTAGGCACGTCCCTTTGATGCCTGTATCTCGTGCTTCCCGGCACCTCCCCTTTTACACCCTTTCCGATCTCCCTACTGTCTCCGTCTTCCTCTGCACCTGTCTTTGTTCCTATTTCGATCTACTTTACTGCTGATTGGAATTTGCTAATGGTGGGAAGATGGGTTTTTACAGTTGGGAACCGCCAAATGTTTCCGCACTTATGTTCCGGATCTTGTGTGTTTCAAAGTGATCTAAGCGACCCCTCTGAGAGCGACTTGTGGGAACCAGGTTGTAAACTATTGTGTATCATGTTATCCTATGGGTAAAAACTGTATAAAAGGAGCGATCCACAAATACAATTTGAAGCAGTCTCCCCGAACTACACTCGATGTACTTCCTGTGACTTCTGTGTTCCCTGCAGTAAATAAACCTTGACTCTTTGACGCCGAAGGAAGTGTCCCGTGTCTCTGTGACTTGTACGCCGGAGCAGGTTACCCACGAAGGTTTCAGGTGTTGTGCCCTGGCACCGCTGGGTCCAAAGAACCCAGTCCTTCAGTTGGCGCCCAACGTGGGGCTGCATCAGTGGTACCGGTCCAAGCCCGACGATCGTGAGGAACTTCGTGTGAAATCTCCGAGGGAAGGTGCACCCCGCTTCATCGATCCTGTTGTCGAAATAAGTGGCCCGAAGACTTTTCCCGCGAAGATTCCCGCCTCCTAACGGCTGCGACGGACTGCTGCCCTGACTGTAGACCTGTTTTGGCGCCTGGCGTAGACCTTGGTATAGCGAGACGATTGACGGGCCTTCCTGGGGACGCCATTGATCTTTGAGTTAAGTATTTGTGGGTCGCTCCCAGAGTTCTTGGTTGTAGACACTTTAGCGAGTGTCTTTGTTGTAAACACTTTAGCGAGTGTTTTTGTTGTAGACACTTTAGCGGGTGTCTTTGTTGTACACGCTGTGTGAGTGTTTTTGTCGGTGACACTTTGCTAGCGTACTTTGTTGTTGTTGTATTTGTTTGACGACTGCAGCCGCCAAAGACCGAGGGTTTAGTTCTTTGCTGGGACTTGGTAAATCCCGAAATCCCGTAACCCTTGAAGTTTGTGAAACTCGGCTAGTGTGCAAGATGCCTGGTCGCAGTACTTTGTTCAGTTGCTTTAGACCTTGTGGTGCGGATTCCCTGCTGGAGGACTCGTGTCCGATACCTCCGGTTGGAACTCCTACATATGACTTATATAGCAAACATGGGCTAGGCCCGATTGCTTTTAACGATTATTGGATCAAATATACAAAGAAAGACGGCGATCTTCGTTGGCCACCTCACGGTAGCTTCGAAGCGTCGATCTTAGATAATTTGGAAATAAAGTTGTTCGAACGTAAATCAAGGCCGGCCATGTTTGATGCCTTTCGGTTCTGGCGCAAAGAAGCCCGACAGAAAGAGATCAGACAAAATAAATGTAGTCAGCGAGATACTGTTGCTACTATTGTAAAGAAAGCTGAGCAGTTTCAGCGTGATAAGGAAGATAAGGATAAGGAAGTGTTTGAGAGGCTGCAGCGTATGTCCATAGACAAATGCTATCCTGTTTTGCCTACGGAGTCGGATAAGAAGGAAGAGGCAGTTGAGGATCCTTTAATGTCCTATCTTATGAAGTCGCCACCTCCGTACGTACAGGGTACCGCAGCTCCTGTGGTCCCTGCCGTACCTGTTCTTCCACCTGTTATTCCTCCGCCTGTTCCTCAACCTGCACCCGCTCTTCCGACTGTTCCTGCTCCTGTGCCTGTGTCTATTCCTACTGCTCCTCCGCTTCCACATACTCCTGCTCACACTACTGCTCCTGTGTTGTTAACCCCTGTTGTTGCTAACGTTTCTACTCCTTCTCTTGTTAGTCCTGTGTCTTATTCTTGTCCCTCTACTCGTAATCGTAATTCTCCCATTGCGGCTAGCTTCTTTCAGTCACTCGGACCTGTTTTTGGGTCTGCTGGTTCCGATGGTCCTCAGAGACGTAGCCAGCTTCCTGCTAATAGAGAACGCGCTGCACTGTACAATATGGCGATGGGTTGGATGGACAACCCGCAGAGAAATCCACCCCGTGTTGTTCTTGAAACATTTAGTCAATTCAACATACCGACTCAGAGATATGTGTTTGACGAAATGTGTAAACTTTTACATGATCAGATAGCGGCTGTTGCGCCTGACGAGGTGCTGACTGCCCTGTCTAATCTTCGGCTTCAGTTCGCAGCTGGACTGATAGTCGACACTAATGTCCGACGTGCTATTGAGCGGTTGCTATCTCTTCGTCCCGCTCCTATTCCTCATGCATTGTTCGTTGAGGACATTGAACAACGAGATGGGTCTGGCCAATATCCTATGCGTGAAGTTCCGCCAGTTTGGGTACCCGCTGATAATACTAATGCTAATGCTCCAATACCAGCACATTTCCAGAGAGTGTGGATACACCTCCCTTGGAAACGATCGGAAGTGCTTCAGGTGAAACAAACTTTGCCTGATCCTCGCAAAAATCCTGCGGGGTATTACAAAGAATTATCGCAGCTCGTAGACGCTACGATAATGAATCTGGCCGATATCGACATGTTGTTTGGCAATGTCGTACCGCAACCGGTATGGGCCAAGATTCGTCACCAAGATCACGCGAATGAATTAGGTGGTGATTGGGCTGCCATTACAGCGGCAGACGCTGGACAAGTGGCTGCTACTAAACCCGATCAGTTGATTGAACTTCTTCCCCAGCGAATCATTACATTAATGAAAACGCTTATGCCAGCTATGAGGGTAAATTGGGACAAGTTGTCAGCCTGTAAGCAGAAGAAAGATGAGAGTGTTTCAGACTTCTTTACGAGGTTCGAGGAAACATTCGTCGATCATAGTGGGCAGGATATGGGTACTGAGGGTGGACAGAGGTTGTTTGTGGATAAATTCGTATCGAACTTATTGCCCGACTTGTGCAATAAATTGAAGAATTCAGAAAGTGCGTGGGCCGTTTCTACCTCAGCTCAGATTCTGGCTACGGCACAATACTACGAAAATAGAGAGAAAGAGGAAAATGACCGTGCCGATAAAAAGACGAAAGAGCTGAAAACTAAAGTGTTGTTACAACAAGCATATCCGCCGCGTTCTAATCAGAATGCGCCTCAGCAGAATAGATCGCAGTCGCAATCGAATCGATCGCAGCCGCGTAATGATTCATCTTTTCAGAGATCTTCATTAGGGTACAATCAATGTGCTTATTGTAGACAGGAGGGACACATTAAATTCAATTGTCCTGCTTTAAATGACCGTAGTGGTGGTAATTCGTCTAGAGGAGGTCGTGGTGGTGCACAGCACGCATCACGTGGTAGAGGTCGTGGTGCTCAGAACGACCGCTCTGACAACTCATCAAATTCTAATAATTGTTTCGATCAACGTGGATCATCGCAAGGACGATCTGCACAGTACAATGTAGACGATTATTACGTCGATCAGGGAACTGACGACAGTAATTACTAGGACGGCCAAAGACAAGGAGAGGGAGTGGTATCAGTTCCGGTTGATCAGAGAGGGCCTTACGTCGCAGTTGCTACATCGGGCGTCGTTGAGCCTTTTCTGTTGGACACTGGTGCAGCGAAAAGTTCTATCATGCATTCGAAACTCCCTGGCGCACCTTTGTCTGGCTTAACAAATGTATCCGTTGGATTCTCTGGCGCCCCTGTTAGCAATCCAGTTTCGCGCCCTTTGCCCCTTACAATTGGGCCTCGTGAGCTCGAAGCTCCATTGATTTTGACTACTGGTTGTGGTGAAAATCTTTTGGGTCTGGATTTGCTTAAACGTTTGTATGCAACTTTGTATTGTTCTCCTGCGGGTGTAAAGCTTACGTTCGGAGAGAAAGTAGTCTCTCCCATGTATTTGTCCCTCGATAAGCTTCCACCGGAATTGGATTCTCTTCCTGCGTCTTTGTGGGCGACGGGTCCAAACGATGTGGGCCTACTTGATATCTCCCCTTATGTTGTTCAGTTGAAATCGAATGTGCGATTGCCACGTATTCCCCAGTACCGTATCTCCCTTGATGGTGAACGAGCTTTGTTAGCGATCATCTATGATTTGATCGAGAAAGATGTTATTGAGGAGACACGGGGAAACGTGTGCAACAGCCCTGTACTGCCCATTCTTAAACGTACTGATCCTACCAAACCGCCTGTTTATCGTTTTGTTATCGATTTACGGGAGGTAAATAAAATTGTGGTTCCTCAATTCCCTGTTGTGCCTGACATCACGGCGCTGCTGACTCTGATTCCAGCTACTGCTTCATGGTTTTCGGTGATTGATTTGAAAAATGCGTTTTTCAGCATCCCGATTGCCGAGGAGAGTAGAGACCTTTTCGGTTTCTCTCTTGGAGGACGTAGCTTCCGGTTCAAACGCGCTCCTCAGGGCTACTGTGAAAGTCCATCGATTTACAGTCAAGCTTTGAAGGGTCAACTAGATGCGTTTAGGTTGCCGGTTGGTGCGGCTTTAATCCAATACGTCGACGACTTATTGGTGGCTGCTGATACTCAGGACATTTGCAAAATTGCTACAGTGTCGTTGCTGCAACATCTCTGTGAGTTAAATCACAAGGTGTCACCTTCTAAACTCCAATATTGTTGTCAAGAAGTAACCTACCTAGGTCACTTATTGTCAAAGGAGGGAAGGAGATTGACCCCAGAGAGAATTGCAGCGATTGCGCGCATGGCTGTGCCACAAACCCAAAGAGATGTGCGTGCCTTTCTAGGTATCACATCGTACTGCAGGCAGTGGATTCCTAATTTTTCATTGCTAGCGAAACCATTGGTGGCTCTTACGTGCAAGGATGTTTCGACTCCTTTACCATGGACGGAAGAATGTCAGAAAAGTTTTTCTGAATTACGTGATTCATTGTGTTCGGCTCCTGTGTTAGGTACCCCTGATTACAGTAAACCGTTCACGTTATATGTTCACGAGAGGGAAGGTTGTGCTTTAAGCGTCTTAACGCAACCTTTTGGTGGTAAGCAACGTCCATGTGCATATTTTTCCTCGACCTTAGACCCAGTAGCTAGAGCATTGCCGAGTTGTTTGAGAGCAACTGCGGCAGCTGCGGTCTCCATCCGACAATCAGCAGGATTGGTCATGGATAATATGCTTACGGTGATGGTTCCGCATGCAGTCGATACTCTTTTGAACCGTACGAAAACTCAGCACTTGACGAGTGCGAGGTTATCTGGGTACGAATTGACGCTCTTGGCAAGCCACATTCAGATAAAACGTTGTAATGTCCTAAATCCGGCAACTTTGTTACCAATTAGTGCAGAGTCAGATGCAGTAACAGAACATGACTGTTACTTGCGGACAGAGGAGGAAACAAAAGGTCGTGTGGACCTTAAAAACACCCCATTGGAAGACCCGGATGGCATCCTGTATGTGGATGGGTCATGTTTTAAATTGCCGAATGGTGATGTGACTACTGCTTATGCTGTGGTGACATTGAATACTGTTGTTGAGACTGCGAGATTGAATCAGAATTCTGCCCAAGCTGCAGAGCTGATCGCTCTTACTAGAGCATGTGTATTAGCAAAAGGTAAACGTGTGAATGTGTACACCGATAGTCAGTATGCTTTCGGTGTAGCGCATAGTTTCGGACGATTGTGGCGAGAACGTGGTTTCTTGACGTCACATGGCACGAAAATACAGCATGGCCAGCTTGTGAACGATCTTTTGGATGCATTGACTTTGCCTGCTCAAGTTGCAATTGTTAAATGTAGTGCGCATCGTAAAGTGACGGATGATGTTGGTCGTGGTAATGCGTTTGCAGATGAGATTGCTAAGGAGACTGCCCGGAACCTTAGCACTCGAATGTATGTGACGAATTCGGTTAGGTGGCCTACAGAATCAAGTATGTGTGAGAATACTATAGAGAGTGTGAAAGCAATTCAGAATGAGGCCACCGACACTGAAAAGATGAAGTGGAAAGAAAGTACGGGAAGGTTGGATGTGAATGGTTGCTGGATTGATTTGTCAGATCAGAAAAGATGGATGTTGCCGGATGCGTATGTACTAGCCGTTGTAACAATGGCACACGGGTTAGCACATATTAGCGCGAAAGGCATTTGCAAGTTGTTGGCTGATGTGTGGAAGAATGATGGTATTACGAAGTGTGCTGAACGTCTGGTGAAGAATTGTATGGTGTGTATAATGTACAACCCTGGCAAAGGAACCCCAACTCCCCCTGGCAGTTTTGCTCCTCCTTCGTATCCCTTTGAGGTGATTCAATTGGACTTCATCCATATGGAGCGATGCAATAACCTGAAATATGTTTTGGTTGTGGTTTGCGCATTCTCCCGATGGATCGAGGCCTATCCCCTCAAAGATAATACTGCTTTGTCTACTGCGAAAATCCTACTGAAGGAATACTTTCCTCGGTATGGAATGCCTAGAGTCGTGTGGTCAGATAACGGAAGTGAGTTTGTTGGAAGTGTGATGAAGAGTGTGTGTAAGGGCCTTGGAATTAATCAAAAATTCCATAGCGCCAATCATCCCCAGTCAGCTGGATTGGTTGAAGGTTACAATGGTACCCTTAAGCTAAAATTAGCGAAGATTCAGGCTACGACTGGACTTTCGTGGCCTGACGCTTTGCCTCTAGCATTACTGTCAACTAGGGCGACTGTACACTCCCGAATAGGGCTTAGTCCCTATGAAATAGTGTTCGGCCGTCCTGCGAATGTGTGGGGGGTTCCTAGGCCAGGTATATTCGTTGATCTTGAGTACCCGATGTTGATTGACTACTTACATGACTTGACTGCTAAACTGAGGTTAATTCATCAACAGGTTTATGACGCCTTGCCGACGCAGACGGAGGGTCCAGGCCACCAGCTCCAGCCCGGTGATTGGGTTGTCACCCGTAATTTTTCGCGCAAGAAGAACCTGGACCCCCGTTTTGTTGGACCTCACCAGGTGCTCTTGGCCACGAGGACTGCCGTTCGTCTTGAGGGACGGAAGAACTGGGTACATGCTACCCATTGTAAGCGAGTCCCTATTCCTTTGCCGGCAGACCCGTGGGTGAGGAAAGGCATTGCGTCAACAGAAGCAGAGACATTGCCGGCGTTTGTACCTTTTAGCGACGCACAACTTGTTGGTGAACACTCGGCGCAGCAGAAAGCCACTGTTGGAACATTGTCAGCAAAAGACTCGAGACCAAATCAACAAACTGATCAGCAGGACGCTGTCTCTTCAACGGATCCTTTATTTGACGAGCAGACACGTCCCGGGAAACATCGATATTCTTTGCGTTCTCATAATAAGGACAAATAAAATTGTTTTCTTGCTTTGCTGAAACTGATAACTGCAATATCCTCGTTTCCCCTGATTAACTTTGAACATTCCGTATGATTGAAAATTGTTTGTACATATATTGAGATTTCTGTATCTTTTTCCTTCCACAGCTGATTTTTTTTGTGCTAAATAAAATACAGATTGTGTATTGAGGGCCGTAGGGCCGCGCGCGTACTTCCTTCTGGACAGTAGGTCTTGACGCTAGGTTAAAGGCCGTCGGTTCCTAGGAACTCCTGGGGATTGACTATTGCTGCACAGAACGAAGTGCGTCAAGAAACGTTGCGGACGGTCGTAGGGAAATGGCATTTTCGAAGCTGAACGATTTGGAAGGAGCTCAGGCGTATAGAGTCAAACTGCAGAAACTTAGTCGTACTAAATGTTTTGTATTCCAGTTGTTTGTACTGTTTTTAACTGCTTCTGCATTCTTGGCGGGTGGGGTGTATTATGCTATGTCTTACTTTTTACTTCCTACCCCTACTCCTACTTCTTACCCTAACGTTACTTTTACTGCTACTACTGCTTCTCCCCATTCCTTTCATATTTTACCGGAACACGAACAGGCTAGACGTGTAGAATTCCGCAACAATTCCTTTATCCAGCTCCTCCATCAGCATCAGTTAGTGGTTAACACTACTAATTGTTGGGTGTGTGGGTTGATGCCACATACTACGGGTAAGGGAATTCCATATCTGGTGTTACCGTATAGTTCCCAAGGGTCAGCTCGAGCATACCAAACAATGCTTCGAAGCGCACTAGGTTTCCACCCCTCTCTAGAACGTTCCCCCAAACCGGGTCCTACTTCGTGGCAGTGGGTGGTATCGATGGTAATACAGGATTTGGAAGATGAGATCTATGACGTTTTTCTCATCCCTAAGGCAGAGGTACAAGCCTATAGGGCACCGGATAGAGGGGAATATAGTACGTTCACTAATGAAGAGCAGCTTAAAAGCTCGCCTCCGATATGGGTCGTACCCCACACTGGTAACCTTTGTATCGTGGGTCGTGGTTCGCAAGCCTCACTTGGAGTAAGTGCTTGCACTGAAAGTTACGTTCTGTCAATGTCCCCGATCCCTGTGCTTCTGGCTGCCAAGGGTACGTACTTCATCTGTCATGATCGTGCATATACATGGTTGCCCTCAGACTTCATGGGCTCATGTTTTGTTGCAAATCTGTTGCCTCCGACGTTTACTGTAGATGCCGATTACCATAAGACTAGAGTTGTACGAGGCGTAATTAGCGAAGAGGATACTGCCGGTCAAGAGGCAGGAGACTTTTTCAAGGGTTTCCTCCCGTTTTGGGGACCTATGGTTAATAGTAGGAACCTGAGACATTTGACTCGAGTGGTAGAATCGACAGCTAATGTCACTGCCAGTGCCCTTGGTAATATCACCACAGAACTTCAGGCAGAGAGACTTATGACGTTACAAAACCGGATGGTTTTAGATGTCGTCTTGGCAGATCGCGGTGGGGTATGTAAAGTGATCCATTCGAGCTGTTGCATTTTCATACCTGATAATGCTCCTACTGTCTATCAAGCCATCTCGAAGTTGCATAAGATCTCCGAATCCATACACGTGGATGTAGGGGATTGGACGCTACTCGGTTGGTTTTGGGGCCTGATGTCGACTTGGGGTTGGAAGATTCTGACGATCATCGGGGTTGTGGTAGTGTTCCTGTTCACGTGTTGCCTTTGTGTGCAGTGTGGTCCTGCCTTATGTGGCCTCTGTGCTACAACGTGTATGAGACAACCATCTGTTACCAAGGGGACTCGGTTGGACAGATCTATGCTACAACGACATCTTGATGGTCTGATGAATATCGAATATGATTCCGACTAGTGCTTGCCTACATGAGGGCAAAAGGAGCGTCTGAGGTTCCGTGACAATTGTAAGTGGTGTTTTCGACTCGCACGAATATGGTCGAGTCTGGTATCTATGAACCGCAAATGACGAGTTTAGTAAGTGTGCGCAGTTTCGCTGTGCTAACTTAAACCGTTCGTTTGTTACGTGGGCTTTTCATCTGTACCCACGGGTTCCATCTTAGATACGGCATCCATTTTGTCTCTTGCCCTCAAGTAGTCAGCGAACGGACGCTGTCCGCTTCGCGACCCTGGGACTCTCAAGATATTTGCGGAAGACACATGTTCTTTGAAAGTGTCTTTATGACGAGGGGGATGCTACTGTAAGGCAGATGGCGCCACTCGAGGCTCATCTTGCCGCACGGACTTATTGTCTCAGCCGTGCATCTCATTAGGCACGTCCCTTTGATGCCTGTATCTCGTGCTTCCCGGCACCTCCCCTTTTACACCCTTTCCGATCTCCCTACTGTCTCCGTCTTCCTCTGCACCTGTCTTTGTTCCTATTTCGATCTACTTTACTGCTGATTGGAATTTGCTAATGGTGGGAAGATGGGTTTTTACAGTTGGGAACCGCCAAATGTTTCCGCACTTATGTTCCGGATCTTGTGTGTTTCAAAGTGATCTAAGCGACCCCTCTGAGAGCGACTTGTGGGAACCAGGTTGTAAACTATTGTGTATCATGTTATCCTATGGGTAAAAACTGTATAAAAGGAGCGATCCACAAATACAATTTGAAGCAGTCTCCCCGAACTACACTCGATGTACTTCCTGTGACTTCTGTGTTCCCTGCAGTAAATAAACCTTGACTCTTTGACGCCGAAGGAAGTGTCCCGTGTCTCTGTGACTTGTACGCCGGAGCAGGTTACCCACGAAGGTTTCAGGTGTTGTGCCCTGGCACCGCTGGGTCCAAAGAACCCAGTCCTTCAAGGTGAAGCTAGAAATGGGTCTTCCCCTTCCAAGCGCTATTTCATAACCATAAACCAGGAAAAATGTAATAAACCTTATGGATTTGCCATCCCAGAGAGAAACATACGACACATTGATTTTGTTTTGCAACCCATGAAGACATGGCAACCAACCCTAATCAGGCGGGAGGTTCCCGAAAAAGGGGCTTACAGTTACTCTTACCTCCCTCCTCGCTGCAGATTACTTCCAATATCCGATTACGTTTGCCTTGCTTCCGATTCTGAACAGCTTCAACAAGCATTTACAAATGTGAACGGGCACACGGAGGGGGGCGGCGGGGGGAGGCACAGACAGCGGGAGGGGGGGGCACAGACAGCGGGAGGGGGGCGGGCGAAGATAGGACAGTCAGCAAGCACGAACAAGGGGGGGTGGGCAGGACAGCAGCAAGAAGTCAGTGATATACACTTTATCGACCTTAGAAGAATGAAGGTTGGTGTTTTCCCACAGCTATTAAAACTCTTAGGGTATATACGAGTCTTTGCAAAGTTCCCCTTACTCACTTGCTCCCCTTGATCATCTTACTCACTCACCCTTTGATCACTTAGTTATATTATCTTATTATATTATCTGGAATCGATACCTGTTATCTGAAAGTTGCATTCGTCCGTCTGCCGTGAGCGTATTTTATTGTGTTTCCCACGAAGATTTCAATCTGTAATTTGCAGATGATTACACCGATTTCTGTTTAAAGTACTATAACCAACTGATTTGTTTTACCAGCAGATATATCTATTCACTAAATATAATCGGTAAGTGAAAGGGGAGGGGGGGCGGGAACGGGCACACGGGGAGGGGGGCGGAAAGGGCACAGGACAGCGAGGGGAGTGCGGGAACGGGGCACAGGACAGCGAGGGGGGGGGATGGCGGAAACGGGGCACAGGACAGCGAGGGGGGGAGGGCGGGAACGGGGCATAGGACAGCGAGGGGGGGGGCGGGAAGACAAGGAAAAGGAAAAACAAGCACTCACCCACCTGGACTTCCTCCAACGTCGGTCGGCCGCAGAATGAGAGCAACATGGCGCCGAAAAAAACAAAAACAACTCCGCCCACCGCCGCATGGTTACAATAAGAAACAAGTCAGGTCCCGGGCCGTGCTGTGATTGGCTGACGTCACGGGGGTGTCCCGGGCCGGCAGCCAATCACAGCGCGGCCCGGGAAATGACGTCACGGGGGTGTCCCGGGCCTGCAGCCAATCACAGCGCGGCCCGGGACACACGGCAAAAGGGGCGGGGCTTAAAAAAGACCCAGAAACGCCCCGAATCGCGTTTTCACCAGAAAGCGTGATTGACAGCCTCTGTCTCCCAATGGCTAGCGTCCATTTATGGAGCTAGCCAATTGGAAACAGAGGCGGTCCGAACATCCATACTGTTAACAAAAGTTTTCGATCTGGGAGGGGCACTGCGTGCCCTCGCCAGGTCGAAACCTAAAAATGGCGGATGTATTACAGTGATGAACCATGAGACCTATATATTTCATTTTGATGTCAAAAAGTAGGTTTTTGAGGATCAAGTAGTTTTACAGAGACCGAAAAGATCTCCTCAGAGAAACACTTCCGCCATTTTCCAAAGTGGCAGATCTATAATGATGTGTTTTAGCCATCATATTGGTAATTTATTTTAATATTGGTTTTTATTTTCAGGTGTTCCGTTGATTCAGATTTGTAAACATGAGCGAAGCAGGTGGTATCAGAGGATCTTTACCTCCTGACAGTGTTGCTAACTACAAAATCTGAGTACTCCTTCAACAAAGAAAAATGTGTCATATGCCAAACTGCTCCGAAAGAAAAGCTAACATCAACAGTTGGTAACTACTGTTACCATCTCATATCCATCCACTGAGATCAGTAAATAGAGTACTTACAAGTGGCATAACAGCAGCATGAAGAGCAAAATAAAAACAGGTAATTATTATTATAATAAAAGGAACTGCAGCAGTTACAGCCTTACGGGAAGAACTCGGCATTAAAGATGAAGCTCAACAGGAGCTCGTGAGCAAGGTGCTCACTACCCGGCAGCAGGCGGCCAAGCAACATCATGGCAGCACTGTGATACAGAGAGGCATGCTGGAACTGATCCGGGCACGCAACTGCCTAGGGAGAAAAGAATGAAAATAAAGCATGGAATACAGTGAAGCACTTCTTTTGAAAACTACAATACAGAACTAGCATCATCATTGTTAAAATCAAAAACTGCGGTGAGCAAAGTCATATTAGCAAGTTTACTAAGCATACATATTTACAGGAACTGGCTGGCTTGTTTTAATAAAATAAAATAACATTAACAATGTGCATGTCATATACAGCAACTTGTCTAAATGATAGTTGGTAGTTGTAGGGGAAAAAACTGCAGTCATTTTATTAACCATGTAAAGACGAAATTCTACTTTGATTTGCTAACATGCACTTCTGCAGGCTGCTCATATCTCTACAACAGGTAGCGAAACCACTCCACTACATTACATTACCAGTTTATGTCAATCTGTGGCACAAATGTACCCCAAAAAACCTGAGAAAAGAAACACATAATTCAGCCCTTGTCAAACATGGCCTCTAGTCTAAAGCAACAAAAACAGCATTCTCTTCATCATTTGCAGAATTTCCATTCATTGTTTGCATGCTACCATGTATATTCTCTCAAATTGCTATGATCACAAGGTTGCTGCTTCTGTTAAGTGCAGCCTTACACTCTTGCTATTCTCCTGTATATGAGTCTAGTCACTACTTTATTTACACTCATAGCACATTAGCTGATATGCCGGTGTGCTGAGGCAGTTGCTTAGCAGAGGCACCGTGTTTGCCTGATTCTAGTGCCTAATCTTGCAAATAATGGCATTCCATTCTAGTTTTGCATCCCGAAATTTGCATGGTATCTGAAAAAGTTCCCCTCTATATTCCTAAAACACTGCATGAAAAAATGTACCTGTGCCTGAAATGTTTGATAATTGCCTTTCCCTTCTTTCGAGTGACCCTCTCATTTACTTCCATCCTTTGTGTGACTCCTCTCTCAGAGTATAGTTTACTCAAGTCACATGTCTGTGTAACCTAATCTCAAACATTGTATTTCTGCAAATTGGTCACATCTTATGTGACAGATAACAACCTAAATCTAACAATACCTAAACTCCTCCAGCCTATCTATTCATTCCAACGGCAACCTGCACGAACTCACCTACCCCCAACCCCATTAAGGTTCCCAAGTAACTTCCATTTATTTAATCTACCACATAGGAACAGGAGTAAATTAATGGAATAGTTCCCTTGAGAGCATAAGTCATTCCAATAACTACAATAAAACACAACTGATTTACCACTAACACTGGATCCCAGAGAAGCTTGCTACTTACGCAAATGGCTTCAATGCCTCGTCAGAGGTAGTAAGCGCTATATGAATTCAAACGCAATACTGAAAACACCAAGCAAGGCTTTTCTATTGCAGGCTTTAGAAAACCTAGCTAGCTGAAATAACTGGAATCCTTTGGTGGGCTCTCCTTATTTGGTAATTGTTCAATAGGTCTTCTTTGCTTTAAATGGATATTCAGACAAGCATGTTTTCCTCACTTTGCTGCAGCAAAAAAACACTCAACATTTGAAATTTTCAGAAGTAAGCAATGTAGTAAAACGTAAATTAGGAACTTCACTAGGTGTAGCCATTTTGGGCAAATGACTCAAATCAAAACAGCTTTGTTTGGTATGAAAAAAACATCCATAAAAGCATACTAATATTCTTTTTCTGTCTCAAAATGTTACATTATTACTTTGATCCTATAAAACATTTTAAAAACATACACAGCAATAAAAAGGATAAAACAAGACAGCAATATTCCATAATCCTTCTGCTCATCGTAATAGAGCACAATCTATAAACATGATTAGGTTGACTAATAGGTATTGCATAAAGTGTGATGTGCCAAGCAGCCAATATCATAAAGTGTGTTGAGGAAAACCTATATCATAGTGATATATAGTGTGCAAAATGGCAAAGAAAAAATAGCTTTTCTATTAGTAAAATGAGAGATAAACTATTCTTGTATAATTGGGCTAAGAACTTTACATTTTGGATCTCCTAGACAAAACGTGGGTTGTAGCTCCAAAGTCAGTCCTCCAAATTTTCAAATATTAATGCATTCAGATATGAGACATCTTTTCTTCTTCTAATAGCCCTTTATATAAAAACAATGACTGAATTCATGATTTTTAAATTATCCAAACCACATATAAAGTTACAAGCATATTTATAGTGTAAGAGCTGGTTCGATATAAAAGGGGCTTTAAAACTAACTTCCGAATATCCTTGTAAAAACTGCAAAAAAGCATAAAGTGCACCATGGACTGGAGGGATTTTCCATCACATGGGCATCGGGGCAAAATATTGGACCACTTTTCTGTTCTAGGAAATGCAATTAAATGATGTACAGTACCGAACCTTAATCTGGTTAAATAAATTCTATGTTGCATTTTTCTTACCAGAATTGAATATGATTGTATTCCCAGCTCAAGTGGGCGATCACAGTAAGCAACAAAACTACGCTTGCTGTCTGCGACCTGAATTCTTGCACATTCATTAGCTGTAGTAAATTTAAGCCTCAGATCGCTTTTACTATGTTCTAAAATGTGTGCAGAGTTCTTCCCATCAAGGTCTATCGTGCAGTTTTTTAGCAAATTGCATATATGTTCTAACCATGGTATTTTCTTACCAAGATCGAGGGCCAAGCAATCCGGAATTAGGTCTTTGGTGAACTTAGTTTTGTCCTTTGCCCACATCCCTCGCCAGAAAGTAAGTCCCGCTATGTGAATAGAATCACTTAGGCATGGAATAGACAATTCATTGTGCACTATGTAGTTAGCTGTCGAGCTGGGGACTGCCAGTAGTCTTTTTAAAAATTTATTTTCTTGTATTTGCAGCGAATCAGTGTTAGCTCTTCCCCATATAGCTGTGCCATAACAGACACCGGCCATACATTTGCTTCTATACAGGGTAAGGATTTCCCTAATCGGTCCGTTTCCTATTTTAGCTGAAAACCTGAAAATACCCTCAGTGATTCTAAGAAATTTCAAATTACATAATTCAATATGGGCATTCCAACTGCCACTTCTATTGAACAGCAGGCCCAAATACGAAAAAGATGGACCTCTATTTATCACTACACCTCCCACATGATGTTGTCTGGTTTTATGTCTATTGCTGCCGCATGTCCTAGCAAAAGTTTTTTTAAGGTTAAGCTGGAGGTCCTTTGCTGTCATAAATAGTGCACATTTTTCTATTAAGCGCTGAAGGCCGTTCGCTGTCTTTGATATAAGGACAGCGTCGTCCGCATATAAGAGAACCGGAGTGGGGCGCACACCGATTTTTGGGACATCTATCTTTTGTTTCTGTAAAAAAGTATCTATATTGTTAATATATAAAGAAAAAAGGAGAGGAGCGAGAATGCATCCTTGGCGAATACCCTGTGTGACCCTAAAGTCCGGGGTACATTCACCCATAGGTCCATAACAAACTCTCGAGGTGAGATAAGTGTAAATCTGGGATAAGTAAGTTATAATTTCTACTGGTGCACCTAGCTCTTTCATTGTTTGCCATAATTTGGCGTGATTAACCAAATCAAAAGCGCAGGTAAGATCCACGAAACAAAGGTGTAAAGCCCCTTCCTTGGCTAGGGTATATTTTCCAATCAGTAGCTTCAGATTTACACATTGCTCCATCGTCCCAATACCGCTTCTTAAACCATACTAAGCTTCCGTTAAGATACTAGCGTCTTCCCAGGTTTCCAGCCTTCCCAACATAATTCTATCCATCACTTTAGAGGTTGAATAAAGATGGGATATTGGGCGGTAACAATTAGTCAAACTTCTGTCCCCTTTTTTAAAAATGGGTACGATGGTACTTTGTACCCGTGATGCGGGCATTATCCCTCCTAAGGTGGCATTGAAAACCTTTAATAAGATTGGTGTCCAAAAATCGATGTCGTGTTTAAAAACGTCGATGGGTACCCCATCCGGTCCCGCGGCCTTTCCATTAGCACTTTTTTTCCACGGCTATTTCAATTTTCACTGACATTATTGGGGATAAGTTTACCGGCTCAACCAAAATGAAATTACCATTATTACAAATCGGGGTTTCAATAGCATCGGGGTTAAAAATGAGTTCAAAATGTGTTGTTCAGTCTTCTGGAGGAACTACAACATCAATTCTCGCCGAGCAGTTCTCTCTAAATAAAAGGGTGGTCAATTATTTTCCAAAATAAGGCAGCGTCTCGTGTCTCTGCAGCCTGGGTTAATTTATCCCATGCCTCCTCTCGAACTTCTGTCTTCGTGTGCTTTAAAATATTTTTGTATTCTTTCCTGAGAGTAGGTATTCTAGCACTATCCGTAGGTATATGTTTCAATGCACATTTTAATTCCCTGTTTAACCTGGAACAATCTTGGTTGAACCATCTGGGATTATATTGCGGGGCTTTTTCCTATTTTGGATTGTTAGATCACCTGCCTATTTTGGATTGTTAGATCACCTGCTATTTCGTTTGTAAAATTACAGAAGGCATTTATTACAGCTTCCTCTGTGGAGCAACTATCCAAACAAATATTTACCACAGTGAGTATTTTTTCTCTTTGAGGCTCTCCATAAATGTCATAGGGTTCACACCTGTCCATTTGATTGAAACTCCATTATTACCCTGCCGTTCGATATTAATATCTGCTTCCTTGCCCCTAACTTGACGTATCGAGCAATGTTTCAGGCACAGAGTTAACATGGAATGATCACTTAGCAGGTTTGCACTGATTAACAATTTTTCTACCAATCCCCTACAGTTAGCTGACACGATTAAATGATCAATATTAGAGGATGATCTAGCACCTATATAGGTGAACATAGCACTCTCTCCTTCGCAGTTATCAGCTAGATTGTGTTTGTGAGTGATGTTATTAATTGCCTCTCCATAGTGGTCATGTGAAAAATGTGGAATTCTTTCCCCGAAGCAGCCACAATAACCACACGATTCTCCCTCTAGAAACGTGCATGTCTCTTAAAATACACGGATTGAATACATTCACAGTGCTAGCCTGGTCTGCCACCATTATAATCTGAGCCTCTGGCTTCTTATCTTTCCAATCGCTCATAGGTAAGGTTGACTCCCTTACGCCCTCTGTTGCAGTCTGTTTCAATGCAGCGTCAAGTGCAGATTTGGTAGCGGCAAGTTGTTCCTCAACATACACAATTTCACAATTAAGCAGCCCCAATGCAGTTGTCAAGTACTTTGTAACTGGTGCGTTTTTAGTCTGTGTCTGTCCGGGTAATTTCCTTTTACCCATTCCTAAAACCAGCAGTTAGCGCTTACCAGATTCAGAGTGATCAGAGTGATCCTGTCCTTGGGGACCAAGAGGGGTGGACTCGGACTTCGCATCAGGAATTTAAAGCGTTGGCTGGCGCGCTGTGGGTACGGGTGGTTGCGCAGCGGCGCTGTAAACCACTTGGGAGGTGTAATTCCTCCGGTCTGCGAGTCCCGGTCAGCTCCTCCTTCCTCACAGGGCCGACAAACAACAGATGCTGTAAACCATTTGGGTGCACAGCCTAGTCTAACAAATCACTAGGTTGGACAACCATTTGTATTGATTTACTTATCGTTTTTTATAAAATGTTTTCAAACAAGTTTTTGGCGTCAAGAGATACAACACAACATTTATCACAAAATACAAATATACATTCAGTGAAATGAGAAGGAAATATCAAAACATAAATGTGTAAACAAAGGAATTGTCATACATAGATAACATAGACAACTATCAAACAGGCCTCAAATTAATCAATCATAGAGGCTCCAATCCTGATTATGCAAACCACAAGGGGACTGTTATGTTAAGAAAAAAACCTCCTTGTTACAACCCTCACAAGATACACAATAGATCAACAGTTAGGTGCCAAAGCTAGGAATAACATAGGAACATATCAGCAATTCCAAAGTGTGTTTGAGTTAATTCCTAGCGTGCCCTAGAAATTCGGTATCTTGGAGGTGAAAACGTCTACGCGTTTCGAACCCAATACTATTGCACGGGTTCTCCTCAGGACATGGATTGGGGGGTCGTTGTCACTGTGAAACAATTGAAACAGTGTGAGTGAGGGTACCTATTTACATCAACTCATCGCATTGACTCAACCACTTAAAAGTAAAAAAAGTACCTTAGTCGTGGAATGTTCAAGTCACTCCCTGTGGGAAGAGTGGGGTGAGAGGTCTGATTTAGAAAAAGTTACCAGTATCTGAATCGTCTCAACAAACGCTGCATCGACTTTAATTAAAAAATGAATGAATGAAGCGCGGCATACCTTAGCAATGAGCGAGTTTGCCGCTGGGCAGGGAGATAGTGCCGGCCGTCACCATTAATTCAATACATAAATCTGAAATCTAAAGAGATGATGGACATTGCTTAGTATTGCTCTTACTGCCGTACGGGTGCACGGGTGTGAGCGGAAACTGGCAAAGACACTGGTCCTACCTTATCGGCGGGGAAAATTTGTCAACAGTGCGCGAGTGGTGAAGCGGCAACCGCCGCGCTGACAGGCGTGCTATTCAAAAGAAAGGCAGGCATTTAGATGGAAGCGATTACGAGCGTGTCCACAGTGAAAGCATAATCCTGACGGGTGACTTACTTCTCGGCGTTGGATCCGAGGCGTTACAGTCCGGCACACTACGGCTTCTGTGAGAGAGCTTGTGAGCCCCGGGGGCGTGTCTAGAAGTATTTCAACTACTCCTGGTCCTAATGAATTGTGGGAAATGTAGTTTGAACAATCGGACACCATTGTTGGAAAAAATACAAATGAAATGTGCAGCGCGAGACGTATGTAAAGGTGTAATGAAGTACATGAATCCATTAACTGGTAAATCTCTGATCAATGTGAATCACACAGAGTGGGTACTGAACGGACACGAGAGCAGCAGCAGGCACGAGCAGACTTGCGTTACAGACAGATGAAGTATTTATAGATTGCTGAGTTCATTCATATCATTCAATCTCGACATGGCGGTATTGAATTTAAAGATGAGATACGCCTCTTTTTGGGCCAATCTTGCATCGGGATCTCCTCCGGCACCAGGGACATTTTTTATACTCGCCAAGATTGTCCACTTCAGGTCATTTGCTGAATGTTCTTCTTTCAGAAAGTGCGAAACCAGCGGTGCAGTAAGTACTTTGTTATTAATCCGTGATCTATGTTGGATTATGCGTTGGCGCACTTCTTGTGTGGTTTTCCCTATGCATACTTTCCCACAGGGACAGGTTATGGCATACACTGCGTACTTTGTTTTGCAGTTGGTAAAGTCGTCATGACGCCAGTGTTTTGTTCCATCAGTGAAATGGGTACCTTCCGTCGTTAAGCTGCACACCGAACACGTTCCACACTTGTGGTGTCCTTTAACTGGTCCCAGGTTGAATAGGGTACTTTGTGTCTCTCTTTTGGTTTTACCCCTTGTTGAAGAAATTTGCTGCCCTATGCTGCGATTTTTCTTCAATGCAAACAGGGGCTTGCCAATCCCGGGGATTATTTCTTCTACTAGGTGCCAATTGTTCCGGATGATTTTTTGTACCGGAGTTGTGTGGGGTCCAAATGTGGACACGCATACCATCCGATCAGTTTGTTGTTTAACCTTTTTCTGTAACAGGTGTTCCCGGGGTGTCCATCTTGCCCTCTTCATTGAGTGTTTTAAGAGTTTAACAGGATACCCTCTTTCTCTCAGTTTGTTGGTGAAGGCTTCACCGTGAATGTTAAAATCTTCAATTCTAGAACAGTTCCTTCTCACCCTAAGGAATTGTCCATAGGGGAGGTTATTCTTGAGAGTCTTCGGATGGTAGCTTTTGTAGTGCAGAGAATTGTTTTTGTCGGTTTTTTTCTTGTACAGAGTCGACTTTAGACCATCAGTTGTTGCTTTGATCTCCACATCGAGGAATGGCATAGTTTGACTGTCATATGCCAGGCTGAACTTGATGTCTTGACTCCTGCTATTCAGCCAACCATGAAATTCTTCCAGAGAATGTGGTGTACCATTCCAGATGCACCACACGTCATCTATATATCTCATCCACTGTTCAATGTGGGCTTTGTACGGGTTATTGTTGTAAACGAACCTCTCTTCATACTGCGCCATATAGAGTATTGCCATCTCAGGCGCAAAGGGACACCCCATTGCTGATCCTTTAATTTGTAGAAACATTTCTTCTTCAAACATGAAGAAATTCTTTTTTAGTGCCAAGGCCGCAAAGTTAACAATCAACTCAGTGGGTACCCTGTGAGGGCGTGGTCTGGTGTCCAAATACATTTCGATGACATCCACTCCATCCTGCTGTGGAATTTGAGTGTATAAGGACGACACGTCCATTGTGACCAAAAGTTGAGTACTTGGGTCAAATTGTAATCCTTCCACCTTGTTGATAAAATCCATAGTGTCACGCAGATACGATGGCACATCCGTGACAAACTCCTTGAGGAACACATCCACGAATTTGGAAATGGGTTCCAATACTGAGTCGCATCCCGATACTATCGGTCGGCCCGGTGGTATGTTGGGGTCTTTATGGACCTTTGGGAGAAAGTACAAGTGTGGAGTTCTTGGGTAGCGTTTCACCAGGAATTCTGCTTCTTTCGGACCCAAGATTCCATTTTCCTTCGCTTCCTTCACCATCCGTGATATTTCATGCGTGATTTCCGCCGTCGGATCTTGTGTAATGCGACGGTACCAGTTTTGGTTGTACACATGGGTCCTGCCTTCTGCTTTATAAAGTTCCTTCGACCAAAGGACCACCGCCCCGCCCTTGTCGGCTGGCCTGATAACTACGTCCTGCTGATTTTTTAGGGCCACAATGGCTTGTCTTTGATCTTTAGAAAGATTGGCATGTGTGAATTGTCTTCTCCAACACATTTAGTGATGACAGCACTTTTTGCTCGAAGGTGATGATGTTTCTAGCCATGTTGTTGCTGGGTGGACAAAAGGAGGACTTATTTCGAAGACCCGAAACTTCTGTTTGTGGCTGGTTACTAGATTCTCTGAAGAACCATTTGAGGCGGATTTTTCTGAAAAATTCAATAATTTCCAGTTTCACTTTAGTGAAATCTATGCGGGTGTCAGGTACGAAAGAAAGGCCCAATTGCAGCAGTTCTTCCTCTGCTTTGGTCAAGATCTTATTGGAAATGTTGATGATGGAGGAGTCCCTTACGACTTGTAATTCCGCTTGCGCGTGCTCATTTCCCATTGTGGGGGTTTGAATTTGCTCCTCTGTTGTGGCTGGCCTTGTCCTAAAAAAGGCCTCTTCTGTTGATTTTTGTTGGATGACCCTTCAATTACCGAATTTCTAGGGCACGCTAGGAATTAACTCAAACACACTTTGGAATTGCTGATATGTTCCTATGTTATTCCTAGCTTTGGCACCTAACTGTTGATCTATTGTGTATCTTGTGAGGGTTGTAACAAGGAGGTTTTTTTCTTAACATAACAGTCCCCTTGTGGTTTGCATAATCAGGATTGGAGCCTCTATGATTGATTAATTTGAGGCCTGTTTGATAGTTGTCTATGTTATCTATGTATGACAATTCCTTTGTTTACACATTTATGTTTTGATATTTCCTTCTCATTTCACTGAATGTATATTTGTATTTTGTGATAAATGTTGTGTTGTATCTCTTGACGCCAAAAACTTGTTTGAAAACATTTTATAAAAAACGATAAGTAAATCAATACAAATGGTTGTCCAACCTAGTGATTTGTTAGACTAGGCTGTGCACCGTGATACAAACTCGAAACTGCCCGGCTCTTGTTTTGTTTCTTATACAATAGTGGTCCACGCCGGCCAGTGACAGGACCCAAGCCTTTCCTAGTTTTCCTTCGTAAACCATTTGGGAGCATGTGGCCCTTTACCAAGGTCGAGGTCGAGGTCAAGCATGGGGGCGCAGGAGGGCGCATGTACTCTGGCAACCCTGGACCCAAAGTTGCTCCTCTCTGCGCTGCTTTGCATTACTTTGCACTGCTTGCACCCACCTGCTGTCGGTTGTCAATGGTCGGTTGACCGTCTAAAAGATCGTGACAGATAGTAACAAATCCCCAGGCCCCCGGCCGCAGTGTCTGGGCAGATGAGGAATCAGATGGATGAACAGCTCTGGGCACCCCTAGGCAGCACGCCTACATCTTCACCGTCAACCACAGAGCGCCCCAGCCGTCTCAGCTCTGTAGGCTCACGGGTTGCGACGGTGACTCGCAGCGGCTCTTGGCGGTGCTTGTTTCACACACACACCCCCCCCTCCCTTCTTGCCTCCGCTCTGTAATGCTCCGGGCTGCACTCGCTGATGCGAGGCTTGAAGCGGCTGCCACAAGGAGCGGCCCTCCCCGACAGCTGCTGGGAGCAGAGACTGGGACCGGAGGAAAGGACCAAGGGTTGAGAGCCTAGAGAGGGAGTATCAATTAGTCTGGGCTCTGAGCATCTCAAATACTGTAAATTAAACCATTTTTGTGGAAGCTTGCAGCGTAGCCAGTGTTTGGGCTGTTACTCCCGTCCAGCGGTGGTCCCTCCATGAGAGTGGAGGAACATCATCCCTCTGCTAGACAACAGGAACAGTAAAAATAAAATGGTAATAAAAGCGATATATTACCATTTTCTTATTCCGTGCCGGTAGCAGCCTAGCCTGGGTGTGGGGGGGGGGGGGGGGGGGGGGGGGATGGGCAAATGGGGGTCAGAAGCATGAAAGAATAGTGTGCATTTCAGTTTAATGTGCGCTTGTCATTTTGGCAGACTGTCTTGCGACGACCAGGCCGCCATGTGCACATTAAACAACCCAAGCTGTCTTAGACAGCTGGGTGAAGAGAGTGCGCAAGCCCCCAGTGATTCAAGAAGCATCGAACCAGCACGCTCCAGCCAATCCTGCTGCTTCTTTCATGCTGCCTGAGCAGCATGAGAGCAGCACCAAGATTAGTAGAGGGGAGTTGCTGGCTACAGCTCTAGGAGCCTCTGGTGCAGAGATGAAGAGAAGCACAGAGCACAAGGCAGCAGGTAAAGTAATCTTTTTTTTCTTTTTCTTTTAAACTGTTTTAACTCCCTGACAGGCGCGGTGTCTTCAGACTCAACTCCAGAGCTCTCAACCATGTCCCATTATAAATACTGTTTAAAACAGACCACTATTAAGCACTTTGGTTTTGAACCTAAAGGCACTGCTGGTTAGGTCTCGCAGCGCGAAGCACTGTCGCCAGCGAGACTTATTGTCGTTGTGTAGGTAGCGAAGTGGGACAGGACAGGTGCACGAGCTTACTTAACCCATTGCAGACAATCGCTTTAAGAGACACGCGCTGTGAACGCGCAAACTTTAGGAGACACGCGCTGCGAACGCGCGCGTCTCTTCTTGCGCTCTCCCACACTTTCACATCGCTTGTCTCCAACAGCGCGCGGTCACAGCCATTGTCTGCAATGAGTTTAGTAAGCTCATCAGCAATGCGTCCCCGGACTCAGATAACACCCCCTAACCCTGCCCCCACTACTCGGTTGCAGAACTTGCTACGGCGCTGGTGCGGCACGAGCGCATACAGACAACCTGTGCTCGCGCCGAAGAGCTGCGCTTCTATGCCAAGTGTGTGAGCACGGGACTGGGGCCGACAGATGGAAGCTGGAGACAAGTCTTTGTGTGCACGCTCACGGCGTGCTTTATTCAGCCGGGGCCCTCAGCGTGTGATCCGGTAGGTGCTGGGTGGGTCCACGGGTTGATTCCGCTGGCTGCTCACCACTTCACCACTTCGCCCTCTAATGCTGCCGCGTCTTGTGCTCTAATCCGGCTCCCCGAACACAGCCCAGGAGTCACGTACCGGGTGGCGCGCTCCTGCCCCCACTTCAGCTTGTTTTTCAACAGGTACCGAAGATCGTCAAATAGAGTCAATTATTTCCGATGTTCCACAGCTTTCAGTCCCGAGAGGTAAGTCTGGGCATTAAAATCAGTACTTTTAAAAACATTAGAATTTGCTTTTTTTTTTGGTTTTATTGTATTTCGCGCCCCGGCACCGCAGCCAATGCTTGTTTTGTAAATGTATGCACTCGGGTGCCGCTTTCCATACCACAGCGCTTACACACGCATTCATGCTTGGGGCCGCAGGGAGGAATTCCCTCCCACCTCTTCCTCGCTGCTTCCTGCATCATTTCCCACAAGCCGTCCCTACCATACTCCTAGCCCGCCACTGACCGATGTTACGGAGCTGAAGCGCTGCAGAGCTCTAGGCGCTATGCACCCGCTGGCTCTTGCAGACCCTGAGCTACACAATGTACATGCCCATAATGCATGCATCGCCTGCATACCCGGTGGATATGGCTCAACCAGAAGTGGGTTTCTAGTTGCATACTGGGCAACCCATGTAAAACATGCATGTCTTTTGTGCTATTACTGGCGAGGAGTGAACTGAAGGTGGCTTAACGGGTCGGTGCTCTCAGCTGTGCCAGCCTTTCATATAGGCAGTGTGTGGCCTTATACAGCGCCCGTGCTCCCGGAGACTGACAGCACTGCCACAGCTCAGTATCCTGCTCCCCAAGCTCCGAGCACACACGCATCCATGCTTGGGGTCGGAAGAAGGAATTCCCTCCCACTTCTCCCCCGGTGCTTCCTGCATTATTTCCCCACAAGCCGACCTCAACAGATTCCTAACCGAACTGTTCCAGCTGCGCTGACGACCCGGGCACCGTGTGACCCTCTGCATCTTAGCGCCAGTGTAATGTCTTGAAGGTCACACAGTGGGGGCGGCCTCTCTCTGGTGTGCGATTCATGTACTGCGTACAGACACTGCCATGGATTGCGAAGGAGAGGGGTGTCACTGGGCGTCTCAGGGGATGTAATGGAAGCCTTGCCTCTTTTATGGAGGATCTTCCTCAGCACATACCATGTTGTTTTTGAATAAGATTATTGCACAATGAATGACTCTTTTAGTACCTTCTAATTCACAAACACTCCTTTCCCAGGCTTTCACTTTGCTCCTCGGCGGGGACACAACTAATAAAGATCAATCACAACATGGTCTCTTATAATACCATAAAAGTCCTGTCCTTAGCAAAGGGTGTTGTTAACTTTTTACAAGATTAAGTCTTTAAAGTTATCGGTTCGCTCAGATTAATAAATACAACACATATTGCAATAGTTAAAACTATTGGTATTGTAAATGACAAAGCTATTAATTTTGCTATTTTCAAAACCAACACATAAATAAAATATTTGTCATTTACAATACCAATAGCTCAAACTGTCCTAATGCGAGACCTATTGCATTGTAAATGCTTGTTTTTATTTTTGCCTTTCAGTTGGTTAATATTCGCCCGTCGCTTCACCTGTTCAAATTGCCGTTGGCCGCCACTGCTCCAGGCTATCACATTTTCAGTGCCTACATAGGGGTTTAATCATACATCTATCAATGGATTTACAGTTCTGGTTTGGGTGTGAGCTCATTCAGAATAAAGGTAAACCTGTGACCATATTACATAAGTGCCCTGGGGCGCAAGGGTGACTGTGCCTGTTTTTTGCCCACACAGGGCATTCTGTTATTACAGATGGTACCACGTACACATGACTTTTGTAATACTGATCAAATAGGCAGACAGTCTCCATCCATGCAATCTCAAAAGGGTCTTCCTTCGTTTGCACAGGGTCAAACGAGGGAACATCTTGGGCCTTGCACCAACACAACACAACTGTTGAGGCACTGGGGCAAACAGGCTATCAGTTTGCACACTCAATGTGAGCTACAAAGTGTGTAGACAGTGTTGCAAATGAGGTATAGATTCCTCTGGCAGGCAGAGGTCACCTAATTTACAATACAGGTTAGAGTCCCTGAAGTTGGAAATATGCTGCTACTACAACTAAGAGAACTTTGGAAGTGGCGTTTGCGATGAAGGGTAGACATCTGTAATGATAGTAATCATCCCAGATCATTTACCTTAAAAACAGAAAATGCTTGATTGGTACAAGTAAATATCCATCTGGAGGTCGGTAGATGTCATCCCGTGCCTTTGTAAAATAACACCAACAAGACAAACCTATTCAGGTTGTAAAGATCAAAAAATCACCCTGATAACCTCAGTTCTTTTTCCAAAATAAAGGGCCTGTGGCGGTATTACAAACAGTGCTGTGCGGGTGCTTAGTGGGCTTGTACACCCTCTACTTATACCCCAAAGGTGCCACAGAGGCTGTGCAGCCCCTTCTTTAATATGGATGAAGCTGCACCCACTTTGCATTGGCGCAATCACAAGGGTGCCTCCCTTCATTTACATGTGGGAACAATTCGCCTGTTAACCCACTGAATATGGGTTGTCAGATTTATATGTTTCTACGACCATGCCCGTTCCAATTATTTATTTTTGGAAGTAGAGAAAGGTTTCAGTTCTGTTTAATGAAATGTCATTTAACTAATGGAAGAATGGACGACTTGCCTCTGCACTTATGACACACTATAGATGAGGGCGCTGAGGAAAAGAGAATGTCAGGAGGAACACTGCCTGTGAATCATACAGAGGAGGTGCTCAGTCAGGTCAGTGTGCCAGAGGGTGAACTTTCAAAAGGAGGAGATGGAGGTCCCAGGGACACCCCCCATCCCCCGAATCCCACCTGATCTTATTTTGCTGCAAACAAATCTTTTGGGGTGGAGGGGGCCCTAATTGGCCAATATAATAAGGTATATTTTCATTAAAAAAACTGAAACCACAGTTCCCACTCACTTCGCAAGCCCCTGTTCTATTTAGACTTCCATTTCCTAGCTCTTTCAATGGATGACGATTAATACCACTCTTATTTCATTGGCTTACTACCTGTTTCCAGCATTCCCTTGCTTTTTTTTACCATGCAGCATAAACTCAGACTTTCTCCTTTTGTACTCCTGTGATACATATTTTCAGAGACACCAGTGTCATGGTTCGTTAAATGTAAAGCGCCATTGATACCTCACAGTAAGAGTTAGCGCTTTATAAAAGTCATAGATAAATGAAATAGCCATTTGAGTGCCAGAAAAATATTAAAGTGAGTGCTTACCGCTTTCTGTGCCAGCGAGAGAACAAAGTATTGTAGGTGGTATTCGTGACGAAGGATCCAGGCGGAGCAGTGGGTTACGCTGGGTGATGGAGAGGTCCAGCTTTGTCTCAGATAATTAATAAGCTCCTTAGACTCTAGTAGGAAGGAGAACTACAAAATAATGAGAAACACATTTATATTTCGAAATACTTATCTGAAGAGAGTAAATATTCAAAATCACCTAATATTTTTTCAATTCATAGCAAAGCGATCTGCTATACTGTAGTAATGTACTGCACTTAAATGAAAAAGGCTCATGACAAATTTTGAAATGCAAACTGTTAGCAAAAGCAGAGAGTGTGAAGATCAAAAACATTATGAAATTATAAATCCTCTTGACTGAAACTATACATTTATATTAAAAATAGCATCTGCTTTAACTTTACCAAACACATTTCTTTCAAATCCGTTCCATATGAAACTGTGCAAGAGATTGGAGGCAACATTGCCCAAATTTCAAGCCTTGAACATGCCAAATGTGATATAAGACTGGTAACAGTTCAATAAATGGAAGACTAATGGCACAACATGCCCGTCTACTTAAAATAGGTATTCCCAGAGGTGATTTTGTGTGCATAATACAAAAACAGCTTCTGGAAAGCCCACTAAATTTTCATGGATTGCAGCCTTTCCATTATTTGCTGCCCCTTCTTTTATTTTATTTTTTATTTAGAAAGTTTTATATAGCGCGGACAAGATCCTTGCGGATATCAGAGCGCTTTACAAGAGAGGTACCTGGGGGAGCATAGACAGACAGGTGGAACAATAGGTCACATAGTATGAGACAGCATTCGATGTCCAGTGCCCTCCTCCGCCGTGTAGCGGGGGACCTCTTCCAGCCCTCCGAAGTCGTCGAGCTGTCGGGACTAGGCTCCTGGACAAAAGTCTTGGCTTGGTAAATTAACTTTTTCATCCAGCCATCAATGAGACATTAGCCAAAGTGAGAATTTACTGAACACGTGCATATGTGGTAATTAACAATGATCACGAAGCCCTGTATAGTACAGCAAATGCTTCATGAACAATGGAATAACTGAAAAAAATATGTAATCACCATTTAGGCGAATATGCTTGTTATCCCAGTTCTCTAAATGTTCACAAACAGTGGGAGAAAACAAAAAAAAAACACTATGCATAACTGGATGGGCCTCGGACCTGCACACTTTCACAGTCCTTTTCCTGGTCCATCAAGCAGATACAGGTTGTCAAGGCCATCACCAAGGGTTAGCTAAAATTAGTAGTGAGAATGCGGACGCAGCTCTCTTCCTGGCAGACAACGCCTCCCTAGGGCTGGAACAATTTTACTCGGGACCTACCCATGCAGCAGGGCAAACGTTAGATCTTATTATTTCCAATTCTCCTCACATAAATTCCGACGCCCCTGTGCCAGTGATTTGGTCTGACCACCCACTGATCAACTTCCAGAATAATAGCACTCATCTGATTGGTGCCCCCGTCCCTTCCACTGGGAAGACTACGAGACAATGGAATAAAATATCAAAATAGGCTTTCGCAAAGGAGTTTATACTGCCTACTTTTGTCAAGCCCAGGGATACTCCTATTAAACTTAATAAGCTCCATTAAGCTACAGTGGCAGCCTTAGACATTTTGGCGCCACTCAAAGCACAACAGCCCAAATCTCAAAGAAAGCATGCAGTCTGGTTCACTCCAGAACTACGTAGGGAGAAATCTAAGTGTAAAAAGTTGGAAAAAATCTGGCGTAAAACTCAGTCACAGACAGAGAAAGAAATATTTAAATCGGCTGCAACTTCCTACCATACAATCATTAAGTAAACACAGAAAGGACATATTTATGTGCAACAAAGCGTAGCAGTCAATTCTACAAAGGAACTCTATAAGATGTTTAAATCATTTACGTCTCCAACTGCCTGCGCTAATCCTATCCCTGTCTCTCAGATTTTATGTGATTATATCTCCAATTTTTTTGATGAACAAATTGACAAAATCTATGACACATTTTCTAGGGACTCTAGTACTTTAGACACCCCCATTCCTTCGTCTACAGCTTCCAGAAAAGAAGAGGTCGTCTTAGCTGGCTTTCCACCCCTGCAGGTTTCTAAAGTAGAAGAGATGCTAAAAACGGATAAATCAGGGTCCCCTACTGACATCATGCCAGCCAAACTATTCGCCCTACTAGCAAAGCATCTCGCCCCTTCAATATGCGCCTTATTTAACCACTCCCTGTGCGAGGGGAAAGTGCACCTGGTTTGGATATCTGCTCAAATCCTTCCGATTTGTAAAAAGGTTAGCGTGCCTTCTACAGATCTATCTAACTACCGCCCTATTCTACTCCTTCCGCTCATGAGCAAACTATTGGAGGGATATATCAATATGCAGCTTATGGAACATATTGAATCCCAAGTATGTCTAGACCCCTCACAGTCCGGTTTTAGACCTAGACACTCTACTGAATCTGCCCTTATAGGTGTGACGGACTTCATTCAACTTTCCCTTGATAATAACAAGGCAGTATCATTAGTGCTGCTAGACTTGTCCGCAGACTTCGATACTGTAGCCCATCATAGGCTACTTCAAAGACTACTGGAAGTTGGTATGGTGGGGCTGGCTTTTCAATGGCTTTCCAGCTTTTTAGAGCAGCGGACACAAACCGTAAAAGGGTGTTCCTCAGGGCTCGTGCCTCAGTCCTACATTACTTAACATATATGGGGCCCCCCTTGCAAATATCATAAAAAATCATGGCTTTCTTCCCTTTTCATATGCAGACGATACACAATTTCTTTTTTGTTGTTCATAATAATAAGGTGGCGACAAAACAGCTCTTTGCAGACGGTATGCATGCTATCTCTGACTGAATGACGAAGAATCTTCTCCAGTTGAATGCTGATAAAGCGGAAGTTCTTCTGTTCGGCAAAGCACAAATTCTGTGGTCCCCGATTGGTGGCCATCAGAATTAGGCCCAACCCCTACCCCTACAACCAAGGCAAAAATCTGGGAGTTTATCTGGACATCTACTTATCTATTGAAGACCAAGTGGCAACCACTTCAGACACCTGTTTTCACATGCTGAAGCTCTTTCAGAGAGTGTTCCACCTTCTAACTCTATCTGTTCGTAAGACCTTGGTCCAAGATCTGGTAGTCAGTAGACTTGACTACTTTAATGCACTTTTGGGAGCTACAAACAATGCTGTGTTAAACCGGTTGCAAGTGGTCCACAACACGTCAGCACGGCTGGCTCTTAATATGCCTCCTAGATCGGCATCCCTGGCATTATTGAGACGCCTCCACTGGCTCCCCATCCATGACAGAATGAAGTTTAAAATTTGCTGCTTGGTCCATAAAACAATCAATGACAGGGGGCCCAGATATCTGGCGGAAAAACTCGTCAACTACCTTCCTAGTAGATCTCTGCGCTCTGGAGAAAAGGCTCTGCTACTTGTCCCTCGGTTTAATAAACTACAAGTCGGTGATAAATCTTTTGCCTACCTTGCCCCGCGTTTCTGGAACTCGTTTCCCTTCTCATTACACAAGTGCCCTAATTTTCCTAAGTTTAGGAAACTTCTAAAATTTGAACTTTTCAATAACTGAATGCCTCTCCCTCCTTTGTTCCTTCCGCTGTTAGCGCGAAGATACCCCCCGGGTGGGATTCCAGCACTCTGTCCTCGGGTAAGGGGGTGAGTTAGAAGATGGGTACTAAATACTCCAGTCATCACATATCTTGGCGTGGAGTGGGGGAACTAACTTGCTATGCCACCTTCCAAGATACCAATAAACGCTTGACTGTATTCTTAAAAATGTCCTGTTGTTGAAGAATTTTGGAACAGATTATATTAAAGAATATAAAACCATTGCCTTAGCTTTGAGAGAGAGTCTACAAATACACCCCACCTTTGAATGAGACAGGTTTCAGGCGGAAAGATAGGGGAAATGAGTCTGTTGGAGTTGTCCTTTTTTGCAAGGTTATCCCAAACCTTTTGCTACTTCCTCCTATTTTTTCCTGACCTATTGTTGTTGGTTTTAGGACTCTGGGCACTTTACCCCTGCTAATCAGTGCTAAAGTGCATATGCTCTCTGTGTAAATGTAAATGTAATTTGCACTTGTATAGCGCCTATTACCCAGGGGTCTCTAAGCGCTGTACGAATACCGCTGTGGAACCCTTCCTGGCCTGTTCCTGTGAGGTGTCCACTCCTGGGCACCCCCAAGGTGAAGCCAGGCATCCTAGCGTTGTTCGGGCCCGTGTGGAGATTAAGCAAGCTATTGCCCAGAATTGCAGAGTGGGACCCGTGATTAGAGTAGGCACAGAGGTGAGAATTATCGGTCCGAGGACATTGAGCCCAAGACCCTGCCGCGACGGGGATTGAACCCTGGTCCCAGGCCAGACCTCTGCCTCAGGGTCTGCCGCTCTAATCGGTGATCCACACTTCTCTCTTACATGTTAGCCACCCCTAAAGTAGGCCCAAGGTACCCCTGTGGGCAGGGTGCAGTGTATGGGAAAGGCGGAACATGCGAGTCATGAGAGTGAAATACTGCCAATTCCGTTTTTCACTATTGCAAGGCTACCGGTTCCCATAGGATAGCAATGGGAGTTTACTTATAACATCTTATAAACATTACTATCCCTGGGAAAAGGTAGGAAAATGAAGTTTAGTATGCCTAAACTCAGAATCTTAAAATGCATCTTTAAGTGAGGGTGATTTTACATTCTGTATTTGAAAATACAACTTTTAGAAAGTGGGTATTTTCTTGCTTAGCCATCCAGTGTGCTTCTGCTAGGATGTGTATTGACTGTCTGGCTTTGGAGTGGCAGGGGCTCGGGATGTACACTGGTTCCAGAGAGTCTGGATGAGTCAGGGCTGGGTGGAATAGACCTGGGCCGCATTTAGAGTAGGGGGAGGAGATTTCCTTTTATCTGAATGGGCCTGGTCTGCCTTCCACAATGCTGTCTCCACCTCCTGAAAGGAAGCTGCACTAGAGAGGACAGAACTGGTTTTGACTGGGCACTTGGCTTCTCTGCCACAAGAGCAATGGATTTTGCTGTGTAAATATTGGGGCCCAGACCCCATAATTTTAGATCATCCCTGGAATTCAAGAGAACCGTTTGCCAAGGAGAAGAGCAGGAGATACTGAGGAGAACTGCTGCCCTTTTGCTGTGTGCTGTGTGGGGTTGGCCTTCAGTTGCTGTGTCTGCCAAGGAAAGGAGAAGGACTTTGCTGTGTGCTGTGTCCCCTGCTTGAAGCAGATCTCCAAGGGCCTGTGTGTGCTGGCCTCCTGTTCTGAAGTCTCAGGGCACAAAGACTTCACCCCAGATGCCTTGAACTCGGCTGCTGTGAGTTCTGACCTGCCAAGAGGTGCATGTGCCAGTTTTGGACCCCTTGAGGTTGTTGCTGCTGTTTGGGAGCTGGAAGAAACAAGAAACCTGACTCATCGCTCTTCTTACGGCTGTTTTTCCGACGCATCTCCAGGGCGCAAGAAGAATTTCCACACATCGCCGTGCCGCTGCAAAAAACCAACCAACTAACCTGTCGCCGCTGCAAGAATCGACGCATCGAGGGATCGCGGCTGAAGAAAAACGATGCAGCGCTGCTCAACACTACCGCATCGATCACCGCTGCATCCCGGATTTCCACACATCGCACCTGTGCAGCAAGTTTTCCCTACGCATCACCTGCGGACCAGAACCGTCACGAAGAATCGGCGCATCACTCCCCATTCAGACCCGGTTTGATGCAACCCTTCCTCTGCGTGCAGCAGGACTTTTTTATCCCCTCCCCAAGGTCTCAGGAGTTGACGCATCTCTTTGTTTCTGACTCTGCGGCTGTTTGGTTTTGTGAATTCTGATGCAACTACAGGTACTTTGTGTAAAAGTCATGCATCCATAGTTTTCTGAGGTAGAAGGTCTTCAAACCTTTGGCAAGTCATATTTTTAACTGTGTATGTTGGATTTTTGTCATTTTGTTCTTGTTTACTTTAGATACAGACGTTTTATTGTTCTAAACTGGTGTGGTGTCCTTTTGTGGTGTTTTCACTGGGTTAGTGTGTGTGTTGGTACAAATACTTTACACATTGCATTTGGGATAAGCCTGTCTGCTCGTGCCAAGCTACCAAGGGGGTGAGCAGGGGTTATCTGAAGTGTGTATGCCCCTTACCCTGACTAGAAGCAAGGGTACCTATTTGGACAAATGTACCTACCTCTGCCAACTAGAGACCCCCATTTCTAACAGCGTCCATTCTAAAAATAAATCAAATTTTTTTTGAAAATGGACAAAAAAAGGTTAGAATAGCGAACAGATGCCAGGCAGCAAATAAACTCCCAAAATCGGATTTTGCTATTGGGAAAACAAAAAAACTCACGACCTCACACCCCAGATATTACCTCCGACAAAAAAAAAAACATCCGAATGTCTGCTTTAAATAAGATGGGCGGTCTCATGTCCCTACTCTAACATCCCTAACTCCTTCTGCCCTTCAAGTTAGCTGTCTGATGGCAAAGCCTGGCAGGGGCACCGCTCCTGGAAAGATGATTGTCCGCCCACTTCTAAACAGAACAGGCGGACTGAGGGTTTGAAGGGCAATGTACTCTGCTATGTTTGCGTATGAGTACTCTGTCCACGAAATTTTAAAACGGCCCCTTACACTTTACTTGGAATCACATAATTAAATACTTGTTTGCTGTTAGATTTGTGTAAATTGAATTTCCTCCTTTGTCCATACTGCCCCATTTCACTGTTAGTGGGCATTCAGTTAACAATAACATAATCATTATAATTGATATTAGTTACTAAGGACATAGTCATTCTGCTGTGCTTTAATTACTTTTTTGGTCACATTATATACAGACTGAAAAACTGTTTTAAAGTGGTCAGTTAATGTCTTGCATGGGCAAAAGAAAGAAACATTTTTAAATAAATAAAAAAACATTCAGGAGTGATGAATTAAAATTACTTATTTACAAATCAATTAATAACCTTATGAATGAGGCATCATGAAATTCATAACAAATCTTGCCCCCGGTGTTACATCTGTCATGTATGCAGGAGCACTTGTAGCATACCTTGTTTACCAGTCCTTTGTGTATGCTGATAAGACTATTGATGAGGAAAAGTAGAGATGTGAGAAAGGGGAAAGGCGACTTGGAGCCAGCCACATTCATTGGGGGTTTGCCACCAGTGCAGCCCAAGGACACAATGCTGGCCACGGATTCTGGGCCTGGAGTGCAGGAGAGCTTGTTACAGACAGCTGAGCAAGGCCTATGGAGGAGGCAAGAAGAAAAAGAATAAAAAGACAAAGTTGTACATTTTTCACAAACCAAAAAAGCGACACAATTAGTGCCAAAATGCACATATCAAGTAATGAAGAGCTACTTAAGGAATGAAGGAGTGCCACAGCATATGTATGGAGTTCTTGCTTATACCCAAGTGTTAAGCGTACCATCAGTGGGCCATCAGGTTTCTCAGAAGAGTTATGTGAAAGGAGCACAAGATTAGTCCACTATGATTACTAGAATCATATACAGAAGGAGTGAAGAAGAAAAGGCAAAGCAATGGACCAAGCAACCACAAGTCAAATGTAGACGGCATCAGCAGTTTACAATCTATAGAAGCTGCACTAATGCAGTGTCTTTTGGACTTAGTAAAGTAGTGTGTATTGGTAATGTCAGCATTCAACACATGTGCATATGTCACTGTCTGCTGCATATGCAGCACAGATCCATATACAAGCGTCAGGTCAGTGATTCATAGCCTCAGAGGGGCACCAGATCTTGTGTGACATCATCAACCCAGCCGTAACTTTCTGACCAGCATCATTTTCATTCTTGGGCAGGGCACAACACTACACAGCACTACAGATTCCAGAATCTAGAGTACTGCCGGCTGAAAAACCAGGACAGGCTGAAGGTGGCACGAGGACTTGCAGTCACTTGGCAGCAGTGCAGCCTTGTCTACTCATCCTATCATCTTTCTGAGGTCGATGGTATGCCTACAGTTTGGGTCTCAGCAACACCTACTTACTGCGCTACAGAAAGTCGAATGACCACGGCCAGTGCTTTCTAGAAAGCTTCTTGTTAGTGTCACTTGCAGTCTACGGTCCGAAGAAGTCAGAATCTTGGAAAAGGCTTGAGTTGTGATGCTGCTTGTAAATACACAGAAAGACAAGTCAACTGTTTGTAGCAAGGTTCGATTTTCATGATGTGAGGTCTGTGCTTGTGTGATTTCTTTGTTCTTCTTGCTTGTGAGTGTAAGCTCTGGATGAAACTTTGCAGACGGAGATGTGGAAAAGTGATAAGTAGAAGGAGGCGCTAACTTTATTGATGCTTGCGCATACTGTGCAATTGTGAACAAATTAGTAACTTATTTATTTATCTGCGCACTTTCGGGAAACTTTAAAATGAGCCAATCACCAGTTTGGAGTGCAGTAAAAACGCGGATATTTGCAGTTGTTAGTCAAACAGGTTTAACGCAGATACGACCGCTCCAGCCATTCCTTAAAGAAATAGAAACGGTCATAGGGCCAGGTTCATAATTTGTCTCCCACAAGCCCCCTGGCACCGCCCGTGAGGCACCAGGAACCTGCAATTATTCTGTGCCTGCGCTCCACCCATATCTCTCCTACCCACTGCCTCTGCACCTGTGCCAGTCGAGGGTGCCAGCTTACCACCCAACAGCCCTGCCTTTGCCCCTGCCAACATTGTGCCATCCGTATAGGAAACATCCCTCCCCCACACACTTCATAGAGCTGAAATGGTTTCCCAACCTATCTCCATCTATTTAACAACAAGCATTGTCAAAGCCAATACGCCTCGCCTTTTGAGGGCAAGTGACAGTGCTACTTTGTTTTGCCGCTCTCTCCAGACAGCTAAAGCTGACTGAAGGCCAGACCTAAAAATGAAACCACCTAAAATATTACTTTAAGCAACGAAAACGAGTCTAGGAGTCAGTTTCAAAGAGGGTGGTGAATGTGTCAAGCTGGGCTGTCTTCCCTTGTAACTAACGCTTCCTACCTTACACCCTCGCCCTCCCCGCTCATCTAGGTCTACGGTGTGCCCTCTTCATTCCCTTTTTAACCGGACTGTCTCTGCCATGAGCCTTTAATTCTCTTACACCCATGCAACTGGACACAGCATCCCAGATGGAGCATCTCTTACACCCATGCAACTGGACACAGCATCCCAGATGGAGCATCTCTTTCGCCCATGCAACTGGGCACAGCATCCCAGATAGAGCATCTCTTTCGCCCATGCAACTGGACACAGCATCCCAGATGGAGCATCTCCTACACCCATGCAACTGGACACAGTGCCCCAGAAGGAGCATCTCTTACGCCCATGCAACTGGACAAAGCATCCCAGATGGAGCATCTCTTACACCCATGCAACTGGACGCAGTGCCCCAGATGCAGCATCCCTTACACCCATGCAACCGGACACAGCGCCCCAGATGGAGTATCTCTTACACCTATGCAACTGGACACAGCAACCCAGATGGAGCATCTCTTACACCTATGCAACTGGACACAGTGCCCCAGATGCAGCATCCCTTACACCCATGCAACCGGACACAGCGCCCCAGGTGGAGAATTTCTTACACCCATGCAACTGGACACAGCAACCCAGATGGAGCATCTCTTACACCTATGCAACTGGACACAGCAACCCAGATGGAGCATCTCTTACACCTATGCAACTGGACACAGTGCCCCAGATGCAGCATCCCTTACACCCATGCAACCGGACACAGCGCCCCAGGTGGAGCATTTCTTACACCCATGCAACCGGACACAGCGCCCCAGATGGAGCATCTCTTACACCCATGTAACTGGACACAGCACCCCAGGTGGCGCATCTCTTACACCCATGTAACTGGACACAGCGCCCCAGATTAAGCCTCCCTTACACCCATGCAACCGGACACAGCGCCCCAGGTGGAGCATTTCTTACACCTATGCAACTATACACAGCGCCCCAGATGGAGCATCTGAACAGCGAAAAGCAAATAACGCGCTCATGGTTCTCTTCTGTTTTACTTCACTGCTAGGAGTGAGAAGTGTTGGGTGATGGACTGGGACTCAAATACTGCTGTACTGAGCGAGATTGGGGTTACCACCATCTGCTCATTTGGAGGCACAGAGGCATCAGTGGTAGAGAGTCAACAGTTGAAATTAAGCAGTGGATGGGTTTGAAAAGTGGCCTGGAGTTGTGCAAAAGCCCTGTCCCCAAAAATCGACAAGGCCCATATGAGCCATCTGTAACTCAATCTAGGCCTTCCAAAAAAAGGGACTGTTTATTTATGTAGTTCATTGTGTTTACTGGATACCTTGTGTCTTAGCGCTTTCGGCAGTTGTAAAATACAGCATAATAATCACATACACAAATATAAAACTGGGTCCGCTCATTAAGATTGTTTAAAATTCATTAACACACATTCAAACAAAACGTGCAATTGTTTATTGTGCAAAAAGAGGAAGAGCAACGAGTCTAAACTATTATCAGGTATCATAAAAAGAGCACACAACTGAACCGGTGGTAGAAGTGGGCGTGTTCGGAAGGGCACAGCGTGCCCCTACTTTTAAAATTTAACACAGTCCGTTCCCCTACTTCTATATTTTAAAAATGCGTACCAGGATGGCAGGAATGGTATGAATGTAACAAGCATTAGCAATGCAATAGGTCTCGCAGTTGCGAGAGTTTCAGCTATTGGTATTGTGAATAACAACGCCTTTTATTTATGTTTTTAAAAAAACAATGTCAATAGCTCAAACTTGTGTAAATGCGAGACCTATTGCATTGCAAATGCTTGTTTAATGAGGGACAATAATTGCACAGGACCAAGTCTGAATTTGATTTATATAGATATCCGGCATCTAATTTAGGATTTAGGTAAATATTGTAGAGATTTTATGCCAGCCACATCCTCTATCTTTGCATGGCCCCAAAACAGTTTTTTACCATTAGTAGGGCATCCTTTTTCATCTGCTCAGGTTTCAACCATAGTAGTTCACACCCAACTGCGGTGAGCGTGTTCTGCTTAAGCCATGCTAGGGAGGCAAACTTCCTGCTTCTTCATAAATTCTGGAAAGCTTTCCGAAACACTGTCAGGGTAGGGTTGCTCCACACACAAATACACTAATGACAGAGGCTTAGGGCTATGTGATCTACTAGTTTGGACAGGTCCAGTTCCTATATCAATGCAGTCAATGGTGTTCCTGGGCCTAAACGGAGCATTCATCTCAAAACTGAATTCTTTGTGGTTTGTAAGGCTGGTGTCTTCTTATAGCCCGATAATTCTGCACCATACATACTTGCTGACAAGCAGTTAGTGTCGGCTTGACTAAATGATTACCAGTTTTATTTAGAACTCTTAATACTGCACCTCCATGTTGGCTTAGGGTCACTTTGCTTTTTGCTAATCATTCCATCCAGTTAAGATGGCAATCAAGGGGGATACCCAAATAAGCATAGAAACGCGCTTATTCGAGTGGTTTCCTATATTTCTTTAAAAAGGAGGTGAGATTTACTCTGGGATCATCAAAAACTAGTTTATTGCTGTATAGGCTGTTAGTTTATTATTACGGCAGAAATGCTCAACTCCCAATATTAATCGATGCATTGACTTTTTTGTGCTTGCCAAGATTACCGTATTATTTGCAAAAAGTAGAAATGGTATACAATTATCCTATCTTTAGCACACTGAGGTTAAGATCGATGAGGGATTAGTATATCTCATTCATATAGATGTTGAATAATGCCGGAGCAAGAACACATCCTTGTCTTACTTCAGTATATATTTTGAATTCATCTCTACAGTCTCCCCGTGTTCCGTACTTTACTCTTGCTTTTTCACCATTGTGCAAATCCCTCAGTAATGTCAAGTATTTGGTTGGTCAACTTTGTTTTCTCAGGATATTCTACAGTGGGGGTCTGTCAACACCATCAAAAGCAGTCTTTAAATCAATGAAGACCATATAAAATATAGATCTTCACAGGACCACATACTTTAGGCATATCAAGTATAGCCTCATCACCTTTTTTATTGTATATTGCCCTTTGCGTAATCCTTCCTGTAGGTGGGATATATGTTTGTCGTCCATCCAGTCCACAAATAGGAGCACCAAGGGGTAAGTAGTCAGGTCTCCCCACACTCAACAATATATTTCAATAAGACCTGACCTACTCCGAACAGTATCTTATAATTCCAAGAACCCGGGGTATAAATTCCCCTCACACTGCAGTACTCGCGAAATGACCGATAGGAAGCCGCTCATAGCATTGGTGAGTTGACGGGACAAGTGAACGTCGAAGCTTAACTCGTCCCTGAGACCCCCTCGCCCGGACTCACGCCAGCTTATCTGACCCCCCGAGGAACGGACCAAATTTACGGTGCACCTTTATTCATTAATAAGAGCGCTGCCTGGCATTCCGCCACGCCACCCCCTGCGTGGACCCTGTACCAATCAGCGACCTCCAGTAGGCTGTTGACTGCCTGCCGCCCTCTGCAGTGGAAGCACGCCTGCAAGCCCTCCGCAAGAGGCATTTCTCCCTTGCTCACCACCCTCTTCATTCTCTAAAGTGCCTCCAGAGCACACTCCTATTTATGTAACCATCGTCCTGATGATGACCTCAAGTTAAAGAGGTCGAAACTCCGTTGACTCAACAACGCTATACGTGGCTTCCTATGGGTCATTTCTTCGCTAGTAATGAAATCATGTTTTAAGATTGTAAATATTTTAGTTTGATCCACCAATTTTCGTTACCGCCGCCTCACGTTGTTCCCTCATCACTTGTGTCACTGAGCCGTTTATTCAGTGTAAACACTTTCAGTGCACACACAGTGGTTATGGTTACTGCAATTTAGTTGTCTGTTGTGCTTCTATTTGCAAATAACAACCTTTCCACTGCTACTTGGTCTCCTGTGTACCCTTTGTTGCTTTGTGATTGATACACACTTTACTCTGTCCCCTTATATGACACATCGGTTGAGACATTGTTCTATTGTTACTATATACGTCCGGTCTCAACTGGGATAAACTGCCATGTCCGCTTTATTTGTGACCTTCAGCGCTGGGAGCGCTTTATTTTTGCCTTTTAGCGCTGTGAGCGCTTTTCCCTGCCTGTACAGCGCTGAGCGCGCTTCTCTTTGTCCTCTAGCGCTTGGGAGCGCTTTGCCCGGCCGAGCGAGTGCCCACCTCGCTTTATGTTTTAATTGGAAGCCGGTGCCCACCCGGCATTGCCCCGTTATATTTAATTATTCAAAAACCGGTGCCCACCCGGCATTGCCCCGTGATCACCGCCGCAGCACCGGGCCGAGAGGAAGCAGCCGCCGACGTCACCGCCAGGCCGCGCTGGGATTGGCCCAGCCGGCCGAGCCTCCTGCCGTATCATCCGGGGGAGGAGCCGAGAAGCAGGAAGCAGCCATATTTGTTGGCGGGCCTGCGAGACTCGAGGGGACATTTTTTGTGAAGAGCCCAGAGACGCTCAAGGGCCCTGCAGTTGTCCTTCGAGCCCAGAGAGGCTCACAGCCCGCATTTATTTGATTTACGAGCCCAGAGAGTCTCGAAGTGCCTGCCTATTTGTTTTGCGAGCCCTGAGAGGCTCTTAGGGGACACGAGTGTGGTCAGAGCCCCGAGGCTCCCACACAGTACTTGCCCTCACCTGTGTTCTTGAGCCCACGTGGCTCCAACGTTGGCATCATCTGTATTTACAACTGTCCAGCACTTAGTGGACAGTTGCTACGTTTAGGCTTGTGTTCTGTGCTGCCTGCGCAGCCTTCCCTGACAATTTGGATTCAGGGCATTTCAGCCCTTGCGAGGCCAGTTGGCCTGGGGGACAGTTCTAGTGTTGTGCTACATGCACCCTGCGCATTGTGATTTACTTGCTTATGTGATTCCTGCGCAAATGTTCTATCTGCACCTCTGAATGTGTTTTAATGCCTCATGTGCAATTGTTTATGTTTTATCCCCTTTGCTAAAATTGACCTGCTTAGAGGATTGTTGATGTCCCATTACCTTTGCTAAAAGTGACCTGCTTAGGTATTTTATGTTTTATCCCCTTTGCTAAAAGTGACCTGCTTAGAGGATTGTTGATGTCCCATTACCTTTGCTAAAAGTGACCTGCTTAGGTATCTTATGTTTTATCCCCTTTGCTAAAAGTGACCTGCTTAGAGGATTGTTTATATATTACCTTTGCTAAATGTGACCTGCTTAGGTGAAGGTTTTCCTTCCATAGGTCCTGATATTAAGGTCCTAGTTCCCTGCGTGATTTTCCTACAGTGTTTAGGGTTGCGTAGGAGGTATTTACCCTTACCAGTGATTACTGGTTGTGTGCTACATTTACTATTTTAGTGCTACAGTCATTATATGTTTATGTGCTAAGTGTTATACCTACAAGTATTATTTCCAACAAGTGCCTACCCCTGACAGTGGTCCATGTGGCCCTGTCCTGTACATAATCCCTTGTAAATTCTGCCCGTGCCTGTTGGCACATTGTAAAGTGTGTGTGTTATCTAATGTGTTTTTGCTACAATGCAAAGGCTATTTTTAAATATAACCTTGTGTGGAGTTTCCTTTGTGGTGGGCCTTGGGTGTTGTTGCTGGGTGCGCGCGCAAACGCTTTACACATCGCCTCTGAGATTAGCCTTGCTGCTCGCGCCACGTTACCTAGAGGGTGAGCAGGGGTTATCTTGGTGTGCAACTCCCTTGCCCTGACTTAGACATAGGGATCTCTGACTGACTTTGGCGTGAGCCTTGGCCAGCCCGGGGTCCTGGGTCTAACACACTGCTAATTTTGTTTTTTACTTTTGAAAGTCTATCTGTCCCGTAGGATAGAATGGGAAATACTTTATAACATCTTACAAGTATAACTTCCCATTGGGACAAGATAGAGAAATAAAGCTTAGACTCTCTGAACTCACCTTTTAGTAAAGATGGTTTTTAAATTATGCGTTTTTAAATGCCACTTTTAGAAAGTAGGCATTTTGTTTAACCATTCTGTGTGCCTCTGCCTGTTTGTGGATGGACTGTCTTGTTTTGGAGTGACGGGGGCTGGAGTTGTACATTCACTGTAGACAGCCACTTGGGAGTTGAGTTGTGCTTGGCCCTTCCTGGATGACTCCGAGCTGAGATGAATGGGACTGGGCTGCACTTATAGTGAGATGAGTATTCCTTGCACCTGAATAGGGCTGGTCTCTCTTGCACAATGCTGTCTCCACCCCCCCTGTGCTCATATTGCAACAGTGAGGACAGAACCGAATTGGACTGGGCGCCGAGACCCTTGCACAAAAAGAACAAAGACAAAATGGGGTATATGTAGTAGACCTTAAAACCCAGAACTTTAGATCACTTCTGGACTCAAGAGGAACCTTTGCCAAGGTGGAGAGCTGAAAAGCTGCGAGGAGGAGTACTTCCCTTTTGCTGTGTGGGGTTGTCCTACAGTTGCTGTTTCTGCCAAGGAAAGGACAAAGACTGAAACTTTGCTGTGAATCTGCTTGAAGAAGAATCTCCAAGTGCTGTGTGTGCTGGCCTCCTGTTCGGAAGTCTCAGGGATACAAGACTTCACCTCCAGCTCCCCTGAACTCTACTGCTGAGAGTTCTGACCTGCCAGGGGCTGCCTATTCCAGTTTGGGGCTCTGGAGATTGTTCGTGGTGTTAGGAGCTAGAAGAAACCCTTTGTGCAGCTGTTTTTCCAGACGCAGCATTGCTGTGCGAGAAGAATCTCCACGCACTGCCGTGCCGCTGCAGAGACGGCGCACCGCCTGTCACGGCTGCAAGAACCAAAGCATTGTGTGATCGTGGCTGAAGAAACCGAGGCAGTGCCGCTTGCCGCTGCTGTGATTGCCATGCGCATTCAGTATTTCCACGCATCGCACCTGTGCAGCAAGTTTTCCCGGTGCATCACCCCCAGAACAGAACTGTCTTGGAGTCCACGCGTCACTTCCCCCCCCACAGTCGGATTTTAACTCATCACTTCTCATCTCAGCAGAACTGTTGCATCACCGCCCCAAAGATTCAGGAACTGAGGCATCTCTTTGTTTCTCGATGCTTCCCTTCTCTGAGACTATTTGGCCTTGTGTCTTTTTACACGCATCTACAGATACTTTGTGTAGAATCACGCATCCATAGTTTTCTATGGACCAAGTTGCTTGAAACCTTGGTAAAGTCATATTCTTATTACATGTATGTTGGATTTTTTGTCATTTTGGTCTTGTTGAGTTTAGATAAAGGTACATTATTTTTCTAAACTGCTGTGGTGTTCATTTGTGGTGTTCTCACTGTATTACTGTGTGTTTTGAGTACAGATATTTTACACATTGCCTTTGGGATAAGCCCGTCTGCTTGTACCAAGCTACCCAGGGGGTGAGCAGGGTATCTAAAGTGTGTATCCCCTTACCCGGACTAGAAGCAAGGGTCCCCATTTGGACAAAAGTACCTACCTCTGCCAACTAGAGACCCCCATTTCTAACACCAATCTATGTATGAAAGAGGATCTTTATTGCTTGCCCTCCCCTTCTGTTTTCTTGAGATAGGGCTAGTAACTGCAAGAACATTTAAAAAAGGTTAATTATGTTGCAGGTTGTCAATTTATTGGGGATAGTCGCATCAATTGGAGAGTTTTACATTTTGTGTTCAATGGAATTCCAGTGTTTCTTTATTATATTGATGTTTTTCCTATTTATATCCAAATATATCTTACACACTGTTACGGCTACAATTGGCTAAATAAAGAGTTTGGGATTCCGTTGCTAGTTCAAACTGAAGTTCTTTTGGGTCATGGCCACTTTCCAATCTTTCCACCACTTCAATATTGATTATTCGATCCCAGGCTTCCACGTTCAATATCACAGTCAATAATGCTTTTCTAGTTCCTCACTCTAAATGTAAGTATTGGAGGAATGTCTGATTTTATGCTACCATTCACAACTTTAAGCAATGTGTCAACTAACATGTTACATGGGTACTTCCCCTTTGTCGTGGGCTTATAAGCTAACTGCGCCGGTGGCTGTAGACCCCATCTGTTATCTTCAGCTAACACTGACTGTTCTAGCAAGAGTGGGTGCAGGCTGGTATTGAAGTCTCCGCAAATCATGATGGCTCTGTTGGGAGATGCCCTTTGTTTTAAAGGTTTCCTTTGGTTTGGAATATTGTCTATTTCTACGTAGATGTTCTTCAATGCTGATTCAACAGTTTTAAGAGCCAGGAAATTCTTTTTGGCCTCTCAGGGGTAAATAAATGTTGAAGAGATCCAAGTCCCCGTTTTGTTTTCTCAACTTTACGTGCTGGATATTGTTGTTTAGGTTTTTATAGGTAGATTCTGCTTGATGTAAAAATTTAGTTCACACGCAAATTAATAGCCCACCCTTGGACCTACCTTTGGGCTTTCTCTCAACAGGTAGTGCAAATGCAGTTTAACTCTGCAGATCAATATTGTCCAAGGCTCATGTCTCCTGAAAACAGATGTCATATTTATTTGTATATGCTATCCAGTCTTTGCCTTCCAACTTTTCCCCCAGACTTGCTATGTTCCAACTTACTAGCCTGAGCTGTTCCCGGGGATAGCAACAGGTGAGGATTCTGTCCTATGAATGGTTTATGCAGGTTTCACTGCAGTTTTCCCTCCAGGTCTGATTTTCAGTTTTAGATCCATTTTCAACCACATTTAGCAGCCACTGTTTCTTCATATGTCGGGTTGTGGAGGCATTATAAAAACCCTGGTGCTCGGAGATGAAATTCAAACAGCATCCTTTTTAAAAAAAGAGGACATCATCTTTTTAGGCCATTGTTTGGAATTAGCAGAAATGCTCCTCGTTGATTTCTCAAGGAAACTCACAGTGTATGGCTTTGGCCCGAGTGCCTCAACTACTATTGCCCAGGATGCTAAAATCTTCAAATAATTAAGTATTTAACGTGGCAGACTGCTGTTGTGCCAGGAAGTGATGGTGTCCTGGGAGTCCGTTCTTGATGCATGTAAACTATTGAGACGCCGATGTCATTATATGTCTTCATGTCTTTAACATCTTTGACCACCAGCAAAAGGGAATCCACAAACAATCTAAATCTAGAGCTGCTATTTTTAAGCATTCAATGCTGCTCCCTACTGATTAGGAATTGGTGATGAATCACGCTCCAACTTTGTTAGTTTCTCTAGGCCAAGGATCTCCAACCAGTAACTTGTGAACTAATGTAGCTCTCCAGCTACCTCTGAATAGCTCACCTGTGTGCAGCTGAGCTCATTAAATTAGAAAGCTTTTACTGGTTGAATATACATATAAAAAAAATTGAGATTATACTGCACTAATAATATTAGTAGCTCTCAATGCATTTCATTGAACATAAGCAGCTCTCAGTACAGAAAAGGTTGGAGACCTTTGCCCTAGGCTGCTTGTACGAATGTGACTACCAGTACCCAGTAAATCCAAAAGGTTTGCTGGTTTGGGAGGAACTTTGGCAGAATGTGTAATTTTGGCTGTATTCATTACATGTGTCTTGCACATATAGAACGTTTTGCAGTGTTTCAGGCTTCCTGTCTGTGGCCATGATTTCTCAGCGAGCTGGGGCGCAAGCTTAGGCATTGAGAATTTCCCTTCTGTTATCGTCTCAGGGTTTGTAGCACATGGAGAATCCTGTGACCTTAGCCTGTAGGAGGACTCCTGTTCCTTTGTCTTATTAATGCCAAAGTGGTTTGTTATTGTATTAATCTGCGCTTGATTTATTGTATTTAGAGATGGCAAAAGTGGTTGTACAGTTTGATTTGCCTGTTTCCTTCCTCCAAAATGCAACTGGTCCTTTATATTACTGTTAGCCGCGCATTTTTTCCCTGTGGTGCCAGTCTCGGCATCAGTCTTGGCAGCAGCTAGCACGGGTTTAGCTGTGTGTTGATGCGAAGACTCGACTCCAGGGTTTGCATGATTTGTTTAAACTATCTACCAGGTTTTCAAGCTTGTTGGCAAATACACCATCCATTAATATTATACCAGCATCCTTCTCCATTAGCAGTGGTACATTAGTAATTCTAATTATAGGAGTTATTTTATCCTCAGATCCAGTTTTTGTGGCTCTTGTGAGTTCGAGGGGAGATTTACCTCTTTATGAGAGCCCTTGTACAACAGTCCCTCTTACCCCCTGTCAATGGGTAGTATCTCAATAATCTCCTTCTCCGCTGTTGACAGTTGATAGTGAGACCAGTAATAAGTGCAGTACTGAGGAAATCTATGCCTGAATCCAGATCCCACACCTGTTGCTTGCCAGGCATGTCAAATTGTTCCCAGTACAGTGTAACAACAACAAAAACTGTGGGGTCGTACTTTGCGCACTGGTCCTCGTGTTTCGCCTTGATTACTCTTTCCCTGGGTTCCTGATTTTCCTGGACTCCCCCCTCTGGATTCCTTGATGTGCTGCTTGAGGCCAAGGCGAAGGGCTAAAACATTTGCAGGAACTGTTGCAGCGGGTGGGGGCGAAATCGAGTATGCTCCTATAGGTTTCTTGGCAGGAGAGTGGTAGGGGAGCATAAATGGTAAGCAAGCCGCACCGGCATCCAGGCCGCACTCGCACAATGCGGCTCAACCCGGCATCAAAGCACATTGCATGTTAAGGCTCCTCCGACTCTTCTCCTTCCCACTGCACTCCCCTACCTCCTGCACCACACCACTCACATCCAGGCGGATTCTAGCTTTTCCTCCCTACAGCCACACCAGGGGACAAGGTGGCAATTAAGGCAAAAACAGAGCAGCAAGGGCTTGAATTAGGTTAAGGGCACCAGGCCCCCAGCATCGGGGTTGAGTGCCACAAGTCTGAGGGCTAATCAGGGGATGGGCGTGGGTGAACCAGAGACCAGGACGCCGGCAGGAGCGGGAGCAATGAGGGAAAGAAGCAATGAGGGCAGAAACAACAGGAGAAGCGCAGTGGGCCTCGAAGCCTACTGTTGACGCCCCTCTCTATGGGCGTACATTGGCAGCCCACTCCGGCACTCTGAGTACCAGATACACCAGATGCGTGGGCTCATAGCTGTCGCTCACCCCACTCGCTGAGCTTCTCTTCGCCCTTCCCGAGTAGCGTTTGCTCGGCCACCAACGGTCTCTCCTTCCTTCTTGGTATTGCGTTGAAGCGAATGTCACCAATTAAAGAGTGAGTCATTTGTTGCGGAAAAAGATACAAAAATACAAATACACCAGTGTATCAACAATGTTTCCTCTTGGACGGAGTGTCGCTTGGTGCTCCAATGCATTAACTCACAATTTCTCGCTTTGGTTTTGCCACCAATAGAAATTTCTCTGTGATGCTTCCTGCTTCTATCAACTTCAGAAAGATCTGCCCATCATGCATAAAATGACCATATGTTCATGGATGTCAAGCATAAACTTACAATATGTGCATTGATGTTTTCACATGGAACATGCTCTGCGAGCGTCGGTGTTAGACCTGACATCATTGGCTTGAGTCTCTCCTCCATTTTTTTCTGTTTGCCTCTACTGTTTTACGATGTTTTGCTGGTATATGCTTTGGGCGCCGTGTCACTGCCGATCAGTGCCATAGCGCAAGTGCTCCCTCTGTTAAAATGATGTAACTATTGTATCCCTGTTTGGCTTATTTGGTTTACTGTCAGTCCCTAGTCTAGTGCACCAGGAGTGCCGGGGCTTGTAAATACAAATGCCGCTCGTGGGCCTGCAGCACGTGTTGTGCCACCCACAGGAGCGGCCTTGTAAACGAATGTCTACGGGTCGGTCATTGCGAGACCCGCGTGCAGTCTTGCACTGTCACGTCGGCTGCGCAGGTATACCTACCTGCCAGCCCCTCCAACCTTCCCTTAACTTCATGTTAGCCACCCCTATGGTAGGCCCGTGGGCAGGGTGCATTGTAAGTGTAGGGTAGGACAAGCCTGACCAAGTTGGCATGTCCTGATAGTGAAGTGCCGCCATCTTAGGGCTTCACTATTGCGAGGTAGCCTGCTCTCCGTTGGATAGAATGGGCCGCCGGGATTATTAACGCTATAATCCTAGCTGGCTCGGGGAGCATGGTGCAATGTCGAGTTTGGTATCCCTGAACTCGGGGTTTAATTACGCATCCATTGGTGTGGATGGTTTTTGGACTCTGGGTTCGAAAATAGCACTTTTAGAAAGTGTCTATTTTCTTGTCTAACCATATTTGGTCTCTGCTAGTCTGCGTGTATGTGACAGGAGCTGGGTGGCTCCAAGAGGTCTGGATGAGTCAGTGCGGGATGAGTGGGACGTTACGTCGAGAGTAGGGGGAGAGTAGTTGTTGATAGCCTGCCTTGCCTGATACAATGCTGGCTCCACCTCCTGCCGAGCGACGGATGGCTCTGTACCTGCCATGGACGATCCTGGCCCCACCTCCTGCCAGGAGGGCGATAGCTCTGCTCCTACCAGTGTCAATGCTGGCTCCACCTCCTGCGGGGCGTCTGAGGACCCGGCCCGGCTCAATGAATAGGCCAGGTGCTACTGCCTAGCTCCACCCACCACAGACCCAGGGTGTTGGGAAACCCCCGGCATAGACAAAGGGATCAAAGACGAAAAGGGGTATAAGAGAAGGACCCCTGAACTAGGAAATCAGATCACTTCTGACAAGGAACCCTGTAACCAAGGACAAGAAGCCTACTGATCTAAAGGACTGCCTACCCCTTCTGCCGGTGTGCTGTTGTTTGGGGAATCCTGCGGTGCTTCTTTATTTTTGCCAAGGAACCAGGAGAGAGGAACTGTGTGTGTACTCTCACGCTTGCTAAGAAAATCTCCAAGGGCTGGAAGAGTGCCAGTCTCCTGCCGAAGTCTCAGGGCCAAAAGACTTCACCTGCTGAAAAGTGCTATCCGCTGGAAGCTTGAATCCAGCACCTCTGAAAGGAACAGCAATCACGACGACCGGACGCTGGGCCCAACCGACGCCAGCAGCAACGCCAGTGAGTAGGAGTACGGCTCTAACTCCAGAGGACCTCGTGTCTGCCCCGCTGCTGATCGCATCAACCGTGTGCCCTTCGACGCCGTGAGCGCTGCTCACTCTGTGCAACTGCATCATCGACAACGCCTGCTGAGGCCTGATCGACACCGAAGGCGCGACGCCGGATTGCTCGACGCCGCTGATCATCGTGTGCTTCATTTTCCTAAGGTACTGTGTTGTTGGGGGTCCGTGTGGCTCCAGGCCCGAGGCAGCGCTGCTCGCGGTCGACGCCGAACCCGCGGATTATCTTTGCCCCAGCGTTGTGTAGCTCCCGTGTGAGTTACCCTGTTGCTAAGAACTTTGTTTCCAAGAAGAAGATTTGCTTGATACTAAAAGACTTTTGTGCTAAAGAGAAACTACCTGTGAACTATCCTTTTTCCTTCCCGAACGTATTTATTCCGATTGTGTACAGTTTTGCCGTTATTTTGGTCTTGTGCTAAGCCTTATATAAAAATACTTATTTTTATAATACTACGGTGTCGTGTCCATTTGTAGTGTATTCACTGTATTACTGTATGTGGTCATAATTGCTTAACCCACAGCCTCTGAGATAAGCCTGTACTGCTCTGCCAAGCTAACAAGGGGGTGAGCAGGGGTTATCGAAGGGTGTGATCCCCTTACCCTGACTAGAAAAGGAGTGTCCCTATTTGTCAGAAGTATATACCTCTGCCAACTAGAGACAGCCGGTTCTAACAGTCGGGTTACCAATTGCCCGCCTATTTAATCAAGTACAATGCAGTAGTGTGGCCCATCTAAATTAACACTACGTGAAAAGGCACAAGATGCTCTATTGTCTTCAACAGCAGTGCTCTGCCTCATTGCCTGAACAGTTTTGCATGCTGCTTACATTGTATGACAAGTGATATTTTTAATGCCTATCATCTCAAATGTTTGCTCCCCATCCTATTAAGCATGTGTTTTCCACTCCATTTACCTCTCGGACGTTTTTCATTTCTACTTAATTTTTGTGTATCCATCACTTTAGACTTCTCTGAAGTGTTGCAGTAACAAAACACTAGATCAGCCCACCCTCTCAGATTTTGTTAATATTGATTGTTTAACCACTTATGAAGTTGCCTCTGATCCAGGCTGAAAACCTTTTTCACCAAGCTTACTTGAATAATAGACTGTGTTTTCCCTCCATACCGAGGGCTTCAAAGTTGAACATTCATTGTTCAATGTCCCTTTTCAGGATCAACTATGGTTCATGGGCAATGTAGAATGTCAGGGCTGCTACAAACTGTTTCCTATGCCCAAATGCCCAACTGTATGCTGTATTCTATTGTACAATGACAAGTCTTCTTATTTTTTAATCAACTTAAGCCTAAGAAAAAGTGACACCGCCAAGGAACATGGATCTTGATCAACTTTGTTTGACTTTATGGTCTTCTTGTTAGAACTTTCCATGGAAAATCTTAGAACTCCTCTGCATCTTCGTTCTTTACATCCATGTTTTTAAGTGTCAAAGGAACTCGGCCTTCAAAGAACCCAGGGGCTCCCCTTCTGAGTTGTAATAAAGTTCACAGTGGCAGCTTCGCAAAAAAATATATATATTTGGGCACTGCTCTGCTGGTCAACTAATGCTTCTCTTTTTTTGTTTTTCACCTGCATTGCAGAAAATGATGCACAGAATAGTTCTGAAAGAAGTACAGAATACACATTTTGGGTGAATCAATCCACATAAAACCTGACATCTACAGTAAAACAAAGTGTTTTCTGAATGGTGGAACTTAAAAAATTGCAAAAAACACAGTTGATGGGCAGAATGCAGAACAATGTCTTACATTCACCCCAGTACAAAGATCGGGTCCTAAATCCATCGTTTTTTGCACTCCACACCACCCTAGGTCAGACACTGGCTATATGCAAATCAGCCTTGACCCTGTGCCTCATGGGAACAGTCCAGCCCGAACTACCAAGCCATGTCTTTCCTAGACCGAAATCAAGCATCCAAGGACCGGTTTCTGGTTATCAGCCTTCTTCAGCCTGGATAGCTTGACTCCAGTGATGTGGAGAGCCTGGGACTCACGTCTGAGCATACCCAGCCCACTCGGGGTGAAAATTGCAAAAAACACAGTTGATGGACAGAATGCAGAACAAAGTCTTACATTCACCCCAGTACAAAGATCGGGGCCTAAATCCATCGTTTTTTGCACTCCACACCACCCTAGGTCAGACACTGGCTATATGCAAATCAGCCTTGACCCTGTGCCTCATGGGAACAGTCCAGCCCGAACTACCAAGCCATGTCCTTCCTAGACCGAAATCAAGCATCCAAGGACTGGTTTCTGGTTATCAGCCTTCTTCAGCCTGGATAGTTGACTCCAGTGATGTGGAGAGCCTGGGGCTCACGTCTGAGCATACCCAGCCCACTCGGGGTGAAAATTGCAAAAAACACAGTTGATGGACAGAATGCAGAACAATGTCTTACATTCACCCCAGTACAAAGATCTGGGCCTAAATCCATCGTTGTTTTGCACAGCTTAAAAAATGCAACAGTTCTCAAACAGTTTTTTTTCTCCAAATAACTTGTCACACTGCCTCATAAAAATTATTGTCAACCAAGGGTTTCTGGTCCTGAGAGACAACAACCATTCCCTTTCATTTTCATGTCTCTAGTACAAGCACCTTTCTTTATTATAGGCAGCCCGATTGTTTCTAATACATAACACTAAATCAGGGGGGGCACTTGATCATCCCCATGATTGGATGACTTTGCCGTTATCTCGCATCTCTACTTGTTTTAATAGTTTTCCTCTCTATGCTTGTGTGCGTACCAGGACCATTTTAGGCTCATAGTCTAACCGAAGACGTATCTTTGTATGGCATACTTGAAAGTTCCATTTTATTTTATGTATTTAGCACTCCATGGAAGTGCATGTGTTTCCTTGTTCTATATCACACTTTAGCTCATCCACCAACTTACGTGCATGCTCTTTTTTGCTTACCCAGTGCTCCAACACCCCTGCTCTCAGTCCCACTCACCACCATCCTGCTAGCTGTGCGATTTAATTCTTTTTTGTTGTTGTTGTAGATACTGCCCCCTTTTATTGCTTGCGCTTCTCGCACACTGTTTTTCACATTCAAATTAACTGCATCAAAATTGCCATCCATCTTTTTCTAATGGTAAATTAGAAATAGTTACCATGCACACACACATCAGAAAGCATGGATCATGATGAATGTGTCACAGTGCATAAAGGCGTGTTCCCTGCACCATAAGTATTTGCATGCATCACAAAGCATTCATAGACATGCTAATCCCCATTTGTGACAAAAATCTTCACACATGTTTTCGTGATTGATTTACCTCAAAGATTACATAAACATGTGACGTGGTAAGAAATGGAAAGTGAAAGCCATTAGTGTCTATTACAGAATGGAAATTAGACATACACCCGAAACACTAGTTTAGATTACCCCTCCGATTAATAAATAATCCCTATTAATAAGGAACTGGCAACACTTTACAGAACGTGCTACTACAAGAGACCGGTACCTTTAACTTTTAATATTATTCATTCGGTGAAGTAATTCAAGAGTTCTAATTGACACTTTTTTATATTAATCTAGAAATTAGGAATCTGATAGAAACAACATAGAAAAAGAAAAGAAAAAATATAAACACCCCCCAAGGACATAGTTGGATGCTTAGGGTTGTGTACAGGTGCAGATTGAATGACTATTAAACTAACCTACTTCAAAAAATATGACACTAATATATTCCAGCATTCCAAATGGAAAAGGCAAGTTCCAAATACCGCTCGAAAAGGATTAAATAGGCATGGAGGGTTGCATGCTTCGTGAAAGCAGATTGCCGGTAGTACAGTAAACCATATTAGTGATTATCGCCCGGACTTAAGACTGGGACTCTTAAAAAAATTAATGTATCCAAGACAACTGTCAAAGAGAAACAATATAATAACACCATAAATAAAATTACTGAGTTCTAGTTAAGGAGCCCTTTTGGGATTATATATCTGCCGTCCACAACATAAAACCGATGAGCACCATATTAAGGTCATTCTAAGTGGATAGTTCTATGTCAGCCTCCAGCACAAACAAAGCAATAACTCCTACCTAGAAGTTTATGCGCCATCTTGAACATTGAAAATTATTACATACTTGAAAGGAAGCATCCCTGACAAATAGTCTTATGAGAGGAAATTATTATAAAAGCAACTGCTCCTATTATATATTTATCAATCTAATTAATGGAAAGGTGTATTCCTAATGAACAACCCAATTTCTTAAATCGTATGCGGCCGGGTAAAAAACAAACAGCGTTTAGAATCAGCACCATTTTAAAGTAATTCTAAATAGATAACTCTACGCTAGTCTTGTGAACAAACAGAGCAATTACTCCTACCTAAAAGTATACGTGCCATCTTGACCATTTCAAATTATTATGTCCTCGAATGGGAAGCATAAATGAAAAATCCATCTTATGTGGAGAGGGATTAAAATAGTTACTTCTTTCATTATATATTTATTAATCGAGCTGAAAGAAAAGTATATTCATCATGAAAAACCCTATTTCTTAAGTAAAAAGATGCCATGTTGGAACCTTTATGCATACACGAGAAATGGATTCTCGTCCGTGTGAAAGTAAGAAGGAATTCGAAAGAATTTCTATATTCTAAATACAGGAATTAATTAGAACAGTGTGTTGAACACAGATCACGCTAAAGCATCATAACATCAAGAGGAATACCCCATATGTATAAATAATGAAAGGAAGAAGAGAGTACCGTGCATCACACAAAAGAATATCATTAAAAAAAATTGGTAAACATATATCTATCTATTATCGTCAAAGTTCTCTAATACATGCATTCCACTAGAATATGTCAGGAAGATTCCCATAAATCATATCCCCTGTACGTTATTCAATAAAAGTATATAGCATAATACATAGGAGCTAATAACATTACGTTATAATTTGGCAAACGTGAACCAAGATTTGCATTTAGATCTCAGTCAGCCATCTTCCCGTTTTTCAGAGTAGATGGTTATACATTCTGTGGCCTCAAAATATTTGTCAGCTTTTCCCAACATACATTGTATCCCCATTCAAAGTAACATTCAATCTAAGTCTGCTTGTTGAAGAAATAAATTAAAACATTTGAAAAGGTGCGTTGGTCAGAGTATGGAACATATATGCCAAAAAATTGCATGCCTGATCACAGTTTGCCAACTAAATTGTTTTCAAACTGGCTAAAAAAACCAAAAATAGCCAGGAGAGCATTTTATGTAGACTGATTGATCTAAATTGCTTCTAATAATCTGTGTCAACGTTATTTCTTCTATTGGTGTACCTGTTCCTAACATTTTAAAGATCTTCTAGATAGAACCATTGTTTGACTTGGCCCTTCTGGCAGGTTCACCCCTAAATTTTTTGCTTTTGATATGTGACGTGGTGCTAGTGATTTTTGGCTTCTGCGCACTTTACCACTGTGTCCCAGGATAAAGTGCGTGCGTGTAGTGAGGTTGGCCTGTCCTCCCATAGGAATGCATGGGGAATGTATGTGTCCCTGGTAGTTCCTGATGCGTGGGGTGTGCAGACTCGAGTTTGGTATGTGCGGACTCGTGTGATTAAATGCTGCGCGATGATGTCTTCGGCGTGAATGTGTCTAGTGTGGAAGTGCCACTTCTAGAAGTTGGCATGTCTGTATAATTTAGGTGAAATGACTGGCTGGCTTGTGATTGGTTGGAGCTGGCTGGTGTGCCAAGCTCCAGGAGTCAGGATGGGTCTGCCCCAGTGGTGAATGGGAGATATGCATGTTGATGGCCGGGAGGAAGTGCACCTGGGACCTGAATAGGGCTGACTTTCCCCACACAATGATGGCTCCGCCCCCTGTGGTGCGTCTAATGTCCCTAGCCCGGCCAGTGAATGGGAAGAGTGGTTGAGCACATCAAAGTGCTTCAGAACCAGCTGCGACTGGTTTTTCCCCCACATTGCACCTAAGGACAAAGGGATTTAGTTTATAAAAAGAGGCTGTGACCTCTTGAAAAATGCTCTCTTGCTTGATCCTATCTTGGAGGGGGCCTGCTGCTGCTTGGCGCCAGGAGGACCGCCACTGGGACTGCCTCCCTGCCTGGAAGGCCCTGAAGCTGGCCCCTAGGCCCAGCCTTTGCCCCCCCCCACATTGTTCCAAGACTTTCTTTAAACCTTGCGCTTCAGTGCCTGGGAGGCCCTGTAGCTGGATCGCCTTGGGGTCCTAGGGAGGAGCGCTTCCGCTTTCTTACTGCAGCCCGGAGCTGCGATCGTCCTTCCACAAGGGATTCCCCGGCGTGGGGATCCCCCGTTTTGCTGTATTTCCAAGTCGTGCCCACCCGGCATTTTGCCAAGATTGCGGATTCTAATGGGTGCCCACCCCGTATCTTGCCCTTTAGTTTGACTTGGTGCCTGTGTTTAGGTAAGGGCGAGGGAGCCTACCCCTCATTGCCGCGGTATGAAGGAAAACACCACCGCCGGCCCGGGGTGCTCCCGGGAAAGGGCCGCGCTGTGGTTGGCTGAGGTGGTTCTGAGCCTAGAAGCTCGTCGCAAGAGCCGCACTGTGGTTGGCTAGCGCGCCCCTGAGCTTGGAGGCTCGTCTGGAGGGCCACGCCGCCATTGGATAACCCAGCCTGCCCCTCGAGCCGGGGAAGCTTCCCCTGAGGCGAGGCTGCGCCAGAGGAGACCCGTGGCGGGAACCAAGAGACCAGACAGCCCCGCAGCTCCCCCACCGGCGAAGAGGACAGCGACCGCCAGAAGGAGCCCCCGCCTGCAGAAGAGCCGGTAAGTGAAACCCGCTGGGCGGGAGCTCCGAGTCCTAGGGTGGCCTCATTGTTTTGCCGAGTCCCCCGAGCGGGACTCCGACGTCCGGGGCACATTATTATTTCGAGCCCACGAGGCTCCAACAAAAGGGCACTGTTATTTTAGAGCCTAGAAGGCTCCTGGGGCATTTTTGAATTAAAAGCCCACGTCTGAGGGCCATTGTTTCAGAGTCCCCAGAGGGGGGACTCCACCGAAGGGGGCATTTCTCTAGAGCCCCGGGGCTCCCCCAACGTCGGGGGCACTGTTCTCCCAAAGTCCACAAGGACTCCCGGAGCCCTTGTCTGTCCGAGTCCCCAGAGGGAGGACTCCAGCAATTGGGGGCAGTTCTGAGGGTAGAGCGGCCCCGGATGGCAGTGGGCCGCTCCCCCAGTGGGCACACAGTATTTCGAGCCCGAGAGGCTCCCGGGGGCATCTTGTTTCTCGAGCCAGAGGGCTCCCACGTGGCGCAAATCCTTCACAGGGCTACTGAGAGCCCAGGCCACATTCCTATGCCCAGCTGCTTCGTTTAGGCCCTGTGAATCTTCTTTGGCTGCCTGCGCAGTCTGCCCTAACATTTTGGACACAGGGCGTTTCAGCCCCTGAGAGGCCAGGTTGGCCTGGGGTCAGTTCTGGTTATTTTGTGCAAATGTGATACCTGCCTAATGTCATTGCTGTATCATGTGTAATGTTTTATACCTCTGAATGTATTGTGGTGCTTAGGAGGTTGTTTTTCCTAGTATAAGGTTATGCTAGTGAGTTTATGATTCCCTGCGTGATATTTTCCTAAGGCAGTTAGGATTGCGTAGGTGGTACTTACCTCTTGCCAGTGGTTACTGGTTGTGTGCTACATTTGCTATTTGGTGCTACAGTTATTATTGTTCTATGTTCTAAGCGCCATTCCTACCAGGATTGCTATTTCTACAAAGTGCTAATTCTAACAAGTATTCTAGTTCTAAAAGTGCTTATTTCTGACAGTGGTCCATGTGGCCCTGTCCTGTACATACATCCCCTTGTAAATTCTGCCTGTGCCTCTGGCACATTGTAAAGTGTGTGTTTCTTATCTAATGTGTTTGGTATAATACAACGGCTATTTTTACATATAGCCTTGTGTGGAGTTCCTTTTGTGGGGGGCCTGGGATGTTGTTGCTGGGGGTGCGTGCGCAAATACTTAACTTACATTGCCTCCGGGATAAGCCTTACTGCTCCCGTCACATTGCCTAGAGGGTGAGCAGGGGTTATCTTTGGCGTGTAACTCCCTTGCCCTGACTAGAGTGGTGGTTTCTGCCTGGCTTTGGCACAAGCCTCAGCCAACCGGAAATCCCATTTCTAACAACCATTAACAGCACAGCATTATGAAATAAAAAATACCACATATTAATCTCAGTCTGGTCTTACTTGAGGAAGTCCCACATGCCCAGAATCGCTGACTGACGCAAAAGAGGCCGTAGCACTTCCGATGTCAATCGCTCAGCATCTTCAACATATTCTATGGGATTCAAAAATGGCTGAAGATGGTAAACAAAAAGAAGAGTGTCTGTGAGAGCCAACAGAGAACAAAAACAAAAGATACAATTAGGTACGGTGATAGCACGCTCTTATACATCAACCCAAGTCTTTATGTTACTAATACCAATTAGTTTCATCATATTGTAAATACAACGCATTAGTTTTATAGGTAGCCTCTTAAACACTGCTTGTTGTGCACAAATCCGAAATCCTCTTTTTTGCAGTAATGCAAGTCTTTAGTACAACAATTTTCTTATGAAGTCTAACAATTTTTCAACCAATTTTATTAAATTTCAAGAGAGGCTGAAAGAAAGAAAATCAAGTGTATTTAGCTTATGATAACTGCTTCTTTGCTAAAATCAATGAAGCAAAACTTCATAGGTGAGAGCTTGATAGTGAATGGTAGAAAGCGTAAACCTGTCTAAAGCAGGCACAGAAATACAAAGCAAACATTTCAATGAGTGCGCATCGTGTCTTGTAAAGAGCAATCTGTCTCTTGAGGTCTAGTCTAAATATATCTTTTAAAATATGAAAGTACGAGATCCAAGGACAATTCCTTAAAATAAAGTGATGGTTTCTCAACTAACACTTTTTTTTTAGAACTAGAATCGTCAACACAGAAAATCTTAATAGTCAAACATTAGGACTCTAAGAGAGGTAATGCTATCTCCCAATTTACCAAGTATTTTTGTGTCATAATAGTGAAATAATTATAGGTCCATAATTTGACTATTTTCCACTGCTGTATAGACCCTTCTTAATTTCCAGCACTACACTGTGCTCTCAGCGTTCTTTGCGATTTATAACCATTTTCAAATTCTGAACATTTGTTCCCCAACTCCTTCTTCATGCATATTTCCGATTCCTCTCTAGATACCACTGTTACCATTATTGGCCTTACTGAATTGTATGGTTATTCTACCCCAGACCATGTTTGGAAACAACAAATAACACTGCTCGTACACTTCTGGTGGAGTAAAAGTTGGAGTATCTATGCTATGGCGAAACCTTTAGCCATTTTAAATGGCACACAGGCAACATGAAAAAGTTTGAAAAGAGTTTCCAACCTACATGTTAAGCAATGGTGTGGTAGACCCTCTGGCCACTCGCCCACCCAAACTGATCCCCACAGCTGTTCGCCACACCGGCACAACAGAGGTCCAGGAACCACTACATAGCGACGACCCACAACCAGCTACACAAGCAGTATTATGATCACAGAGGAAGGGGCATATGAAAGGCACAAAGACTTAATGGCTAAGTGGAGAGGCAGTGATGATCACTGCAATGAAAGCTTATGTAATAATTGCAATGGCAAATGTATTGAAGCATGATGTATGTTACCTGTGTGGAACACAACATCCATAAATAAAGTGTTAAAAAAAAGTGTTCTTCTACCCTGTTTTATTTGCAGTGCACCCCAGCCTTTGTGGTGAAGATAGTATACATGACATGCTTATTCGAATAACATAAATATTGCAATAAAAAATATTGCGCCTCATCAGCGTCCGACATCGCCATAGCCATCCCGGACGGCTACAAGATCATCCGAAAGGACCGCACCAACCAAACAGTTAGAGAGGTGTTGCTCACTGGTTAGAGGCGGCAGACCCGAGTGCAGAGAACGGCCCGGGACCAGGGTTCGATTCCCGACGCGGCAGGGTCTTGGACCAGGATCAGCGGACTGATAATTCTCGCATCGGTGCCCACTCCGACCAGGGAGCACACTCGGCAACTCTGGGCATTAGCTTGCCTCATCTCTACAACGGCCCCCACAGACGCCAGGGATGCCTGGTTTCACCCTGGAGATACCCAAAAGGGACCATCTCACAGGGAAAACCAGGACGGGTTCCCCAGCAGTCTACAGCGCCGGGACACTCGGGTAGAGTAACTGTGCGCTATACAAGTATCCCACATTTACAGGAGGAGGCATCGCCATCGTCCATAAGAACACCATCCGCATCACGACCAGTTCATACGATGACTTTACTACCGCCGCACACCTTCACTTCCAGATCCACACCGACCCCAAGACCACACTCAGAGGCACCCTCATCTACAGGTCACCTGGACCCCGCACACAATTCAGCAAAGACATCACCGACTTCATCAGCCCACACGCCCTCCCCTCCGAGGACTACATTCTACTGGGAGACCTCAACTTCCACCTGGAAAAGAAACACGACCGCAACACCACAACCCTTCTGGACAACCCTGGCCAACCTCGGACTCCAACAACTTGTTGATACCCCCAGCCACTATGCCAGGCACAAGCTTGACCCAATCTTCACCTCCAGCAAGCACATCTCCTTCAACCACACCACAGCTCTCCATTGGACGGATCTCAGCTGCGTTCACTTCAACTACAAAACAACCTCGACCCACAACCAATTCCCCGAAGAAACTGGAACAAAATTACCACCGACCAGCTCTTCACATCGCTTCACCAAAACCCTCCCGCCAAGTCATCGGACCCAAACCAAGCAGCCACCAACCTCACACATTGGATCATCCACAGCGCCAACGAACTAGCACCCCTGAAAAACCATCAAATCATGCAAGGTAGCAAAAAAGCCCCCTGGTTCAACGATGACCTTAAGAAATCCAAGAAGTTCTGTCGCACCCTCGAGAAAGCCTGGCGAAAAAACCCAACCACTGACAACCTAACCACCTTCAAGAACGCCACCCGCAAACACCACCAACTGATCCGATCCACCAAGAAAGCAGCATTCAAGGATCGACTTGACAACAACGTCCACAACAGCAAGGAACTATTCAACATTGTCAAAGAATTTACCAATCCCACCTCCGGCACCAACGATATCCCTCCCTCCCAAGACCTCTGCAACTCCCTAGCCTCATTCTTCCACAACAAAATCGCCGACATACATAACAGCTTTGAAAAACAGTCCGAAGACCAGTCCACTCCACCCACCCGCAAACCAAAACCCCCCTCTAACAACCTTTGCGCCTGGAACCCAAACACCACTGAAGACACCATCCGCCTGATGAACTCCATCCACTCAGGATCGCCAACCGACCCATGCCCGCACCACATTTTCAACAAAGCAGACTCCATCATCGCTCCCCATCTCCGAGACGTCATCCAACTGCTCCCTCAACTCCGCCACCTTCCCGGAAAGCTGGAAACATGCCGAACTCAGCGCCCTCCTGAAGAAACCCACAGCAGACCCCACTGAACTTAAGAACTACCGCCCCATCTCGCTCCTCCCATTCCCTGCCAAAGTCATTGAGAAAGCCGTTAACAGTCAGCTCACGGCCTTCCTTGAATCTAACGGCTCCCTCGACCCATCTCAGTCCGCTTCCGAGCCAAACACAGCACCGAGACCGCCCTCATCGCAGCAACAGACGACATTCGAACACTACAGGACAACGGAGAAACAGCTGCCCTCATCCTACTTGACCTCTCCGCAGCCTTCGACACAGTCTGCCATAACACCCTCATACAACGCCTCAGCAACGTCGGAATACAAGGAAAAGCATTGGACTGGATCATCTTGTTCCTCGCCGGAAGAACCCAGAGAGTCCGCCTCCCACCTTTTAGATCAGAGGCCACCGAAGTCATCTGCGGCGTACCACAAGGATCATCTCTCAGTCCCACCCTCTTCAACGTATACATGAGTCCCCTCGCATCCATCGCGCGCCAGCACAACCTCAATATCATCTCCTATGCATACGACACCCAGCTGATCCTCTCCCTCACCAAAGACCCAAACACCGCCAAAACCAACTTACACGAAGGAATCAAAGATGTAGCCGAGTGGATGAAGAACAGCCGTTTAAAACTGAACTCGGACAAAACGGAAGTCCTAATCTTAGGATCATCCCCCTCTGCTTGGGACGACTCATGGTGGCCACCGGCCCTGGGAACCGCACCCATACCTACAGACCACGCGCGCTACCTAGGCTTCATCCTAGACTCCTCCCTCTCGATGATCAGACAAGTCAATGCCGTCTCTTCATCATGCTTCAACATCCTACGCATGCTCAAAAAAATCTTCCGTTCGATCCCCACCAAAACATTAAAAACGGTCACCCACGCACTGGTCACAAGCCGACTGGATTACGGAAACACCCTCTACGCCGGAACCACAGCCAAACTACAGAAAAAACTCAAACACATCCAAAACGCCTCAGCTAGACTTATACTAGACCTCCCCCGCCAAGCTCACATTTCCGGTCACCTGAAAGACCTCCACTGGCTCCCCGTCAACAAGAGAATAAAGTTCCGCCTTCTCACCCACGCACACAAAGCCCTCTACGACCTAGGTCCCGAATGCCTCAACACGCGCCTGTCCTTTTACACCCCCACCCACCAACTAGGATCGTCCAATCAAGCCCTCGCCACAATTCCGCTCATTCATAGATCCACCATGGGGGGGAAGATCCTTCTCCTACTTAGCGGCCAAAACCTGGAACTCTCTACCCACCCATCTCCGCCTTACACAGAACCACCTCTCCTTCAGAAAGCAACTAAAAACTTGGATTTTGGATAAGTAAACTACCTCCCCTCCTCCCCCCCTCAAGCACCTTGAGACCCCCTGGGTGAGTAGTGCGCTATACAAATGTTAAACTTGAACTTGAACTTGAACAATTTCACAATTTAAGTTTTTAGTTGTGTAGCTCATTTCAGCTGTTTCAAAGACTATGAATATGTGATGTACTGTGATGAGGAAGTCAGGCCTCCCGCTGAATGGATAAGGGAGATGGAGGACAAATTGCTAGACTACATTATTCCTCTCGATGAGAACATAACTTGCGTCAATGGACTTGTATTCAGTAAAATATGGCATACCTCAAATCTCTTGAATTTACAATCAATGCCAACCACAACCTGATCAAGCACATCAATAGTCTGGCAAAAATGTCAACATATCAGCTGCATCTCTCAAGGAAACTCAAGACCGCCAACCTCCCTCACGTCCCCAACAGATTGCTGAACACCAGTCCAATCACTTGTTTTCCCACCTTAACAGACCCAATGCTCTCCCAGTGGGTCTACACAAAAACACCACAAGTGCTCCCTCTCAAGGCCAAAAACAAGCAAAAAAGAGATACGCCTCAATTTATAATAGCATGAATAACCCACAAAGTGCACTATTATGGGCTTCCTCCATACCTGCTTTAATGACTGGATTTCTGTAGAGTGATAGATGCTGTCTATTTTGGACATAAGCAGCCATTGTAGCAAGACGCAACCTAATGAAGTGCTAAATTGGACTTTTGCAAATGAAGCAAGTAAGAAATAATGTCTTGCACTGTGGCCTTGATGGGATTCATTTGTTTTGGTTGGAAGTAGCAAACAAAATGTTTCAATTTTGCAGCATAACAAGCTCTAGTTGTGTGTTTGCGTGCTTTCTTAAGAATGTTCATACATTCTGCTGGTAAGTAAAAATAACCAAATTCTAAGACCTCAGGAGCAAAGTCTTTAGGTTGAGCATCTTGGGGTGTGGGTGTCCGATTTGGCCGTGATCCTGAGTGAGAAGGTCCGTCCTGTTGGGAAGCTTCTTGTGTGGGACTATTGAAAGATCAAGTAGTGTGAACCCTGGCTGATGTGCCCAGGTGGGATCTAACAGGATCATGGTGAGATGTGTTTGCCTGAATTTCCGAACCAGAAATGGAATGCGAGTGAGAGGTGGAAAAGCGTAGGCAAATCTCCCTGATCAACTCATCCATAGTGGTTGCCCATAGATAGTGCATTGCCCCTGGATAGTGGGTGTGGCAACCTGGAGGCGAAGTTTGGGCATTTTGTGTTTTTAGCAGTGGCGAATACGTGTAGCTTTGAAAATCCCCACTTTTGAAAGTAGGGTAGGAGGACTTGTGGGTTGAGAGCCCATTCGTTGGTTTGTTGGTGCGTCCAGCTGAGCAAGTCTGCAAGCATTTTGTCCGTCCCCGGCAGATATTCCGCCAACAAATGAATGCAATGATGAGGAGCCCAGTTCCATATGGCTTGAGAGAAATGCGACAACTGAGAAGACCGTGTCCTCCCCCGTTTTTGTAGACAATACATGGCAGTCATATCATCAGTTCGGACAAGGACAACCTAGTGGGATAGAAGAGGAAGGAGAGCTTTCAGTGCTAGAAAAACTCCCTGAAGTTCTAAGTAGTTGATGTGTAGAGACTGATGTTTAACATCCCACAGACCTTGTATTTTTGAGTCCTGTAAATGTGCACCCCAACCCGTCTCCAAGGCAACTGTGGTTAGAATGATGTGGGGCACAGAGTCAGGGAAAGGCCGTCCGTTCAACAGATAGTTGGAGTTCCACCACAGCTGAGAACAGTAATTGAGCAGTCTATCTACACTAGATCTTGGAGGTGACCCTGTGACTGAGGCCAATGACGAGATAGACATTGCTGTAGTGGGCGCATGTGAAGTCTTATGTGGGGATCTATGGCAATGCAAAACGCCATCATTTCCAGCAGTCGCATAACAGTCCGAACTGTGAGTGGTTTGTTTGTCTGTAATTGAGGTGGAAGTGTCTAAAGATTTTGTTTCCAAGCGGATTGGAGGAAGCTAATCCCAACTGTGTGTTGTGTATTCCTTTAAGTATTGTTGTAGTTGAAGAGGGTGAAGGTGAGATTAGGAGATTTTGATGGTGAACCCCAACTTGTTGAGTAGATCTACAGTCAGCTGTATATGATATTGGCATTGTTGCTGGGTGCTAGCTTTGAAGAACCAATCATCCAAGCATGGGAATATATGAACGTTTTGTCATCTAAGATGTGCTTGGACTACAGCCAAGCACTTTGTGAACACCTGTGGTGCAGTGGTGACTCAAATAAAAAGTACTTTGAATTGGTAGTGTGTTCCTGCTACGACAAACCTGAGGTATTTGCAGTGAGCAGGATGACTGGGTATATGGAGGTAAGCGTCCTTTAGGTCCAGAGCGCCCATAAAGTTGGCTTGTTGTAGCAGTGGAATAACATCCCGTAGAGTAACCATATGATCGTGTTCTGAAGGATTTAGTAGTAAAGAGGTCGGAGGTCTAAGATTGGTCGAAGTGACCCATTCTTTTTTTAAATCAGGGAGCATAGGGAATTTACTCCTGTGCCTTGTTGTTGAAGGGGGACTTTGAGAAGAAGGGCTTTGTCCTATTTCAGCAGTGTTAAGTGACTGTGTGATAACCTGTGAGTGCAAGTTGGGATGTTGGATAGTGTAGTAATGAGCTCCAGTCAGTAACCATGTTCAATAATGGCTAATACCCACTGGTCTGTAGTGATAGACTCCTAAATTATGTCCCCGACAGGTGTTATGTGGTCTAGGGGTAAGGATTGGGCAGTCACTATATGGAAGTGGAGGCTGCTCCATGCATCGAGGCACCCCTACCTTTTCGTCTGCCCCTGCCCCTTCCACTGTTATTACCTCTGAAGGAGCCTCTTTAAAACCCTTAGTGTGTGTGGTTTGGCCCTTCTCCTGCTGAGAAGTGGAAGCATCTGTGGTGGTGGATTTGTATCCTGCTTTGTACTCGGAGCGACGAAAGGAGCCCCTAGGCATAGGAGTTTGCAAAGCATCTAATAGCTTTAGCAGAATGGATGTCTTATTTCATCTTCTGTAAAGTGGTGTCTACCTGAGGACCAAACAGATGTTCTATGTCGAAAGGCATGTGGAGGACTGCCTGTAGGATCTCTGGTTTAAAACCAGAACTTCTGAGCCAAGCATGTCTCCTGAGAAGTGTGCTTGTATTAATGCCCCTAGCTGCTGTATCCACTGCATTAAAGGAACATCTAAGAGTTGTTAGTGATGGCCTGACCTTCTGATACAATGTGCTGCCCTCTTTGATGATGTCCCTCAGGGAGCTGCTGTAGCAGTTGTTTCATTTTGTCCCAATGGGCCCTGTCATAAAGTGCAAGAAGGACCTCGAAATTGGCACCCCACCAATGATTAGCTGCTTGTGCTGCTACTCGTTTCCCTGCAGCGTCAATACGTGTACTCTCTTTTTCAGCAGGTGGTGCATCCCCAGTTGCATGAGTGTTGGTTCTCTTATGAGCTGTAGTAGAAACAATAGAGTCTAGGGGTACCTGACTGCATATAAAAAGAGGATCTGAAGGATCTGCTTTATATTTTTTTTATCTACCCAAGGGGTAATTACACGGACCTGTATGTGCTCTGTAAATATGTCATCATCTTGAAATAGCATGCTGGGAAGCAGGGGCAACAACTGTGTGTCTTTGTGAATAGAGGACAGTGTATCAAAAAAGGAAGTCTTGTTCTAGAGACTCCTTATGTAATTGGACTCGATGGTAAGTAGCTGCACTAGCAATTAACTGTTGATAAGTATTGGCATCTTCTGGAGGGGAATGATGCTCTGGATAGAGATATGGGTCATTAGGAGGAGTGACAGGATCTGTATCGTAAGTGTCCCAAGGAACAGGATCCCTAACAGTTCTCCCATACCTCTTGTATGTGACATTGGTGAATCGGGCAGTGTAACATCGAGAGGGTCATGATGTGGAGATGAAGGAGAAGAAGGTGGGGATGGTGGAGGAGGTGATGAATAAGGAGGTGGTGGTGGTGGTGGTGGTCGTGGTGGTGGTGGTGGTGGTGGTGATGGTAGAGGAGGATGATGAGTAGGGTTGGTAGCCTTGTCATTTGTTCTTTTTGTGAGAGACACAAAAACGTCCAATTCCTCTTAAAAAGTTAACTGCCTCTTTGGTGATGGAGAGGCTATAATTTTCCCTGTGCCTTCTTGAATATAAATTGATACTTGTAAATTGAATATGGATTTTTTTCGGTCTAATATCCATTTTCTGCAGAATTGGCTCGACTGGAGACAGACAAACTGATGACTGCTTCAAGCGTTTTGCCTCAGTCGATTTCAGAATCGAGGGTTTGGAGGTTGAGGAAAGTGTTTTGTCCGGCCCAGAGGTAGATGAATTTGGTTGCTGCATAGGTCCTGAATAGCATGCTGGAGACCAAGGAATGTGCACTCAATCTGAGGAGGTCGATACCGAGGATTTAGCCTTGGTGGTAGTTTGCGGTACTGCACCAGAAGGCGGAGCATCCGAAGTATGTTTTTTGGATCTGACCATGGCAAGAAGGAAGTGGCGGTCTGGTGACCTATAAAAGGGGGAAGGTCAAATGTTTGGAAGTCTTTTTTGGAGGTGTCCGGTCCATCAGGAACACATCTTCAGCACCAACAGTGCACGCAGGATGGTAGACCCGAAACAGGCAGTCGATTGGTGCCTGAACTGACTAACGTTTCGAGCAGCGCTGGAAAGGGAAAGCATGACTGAGATAAACTATACCGTCTAAGACCAGATAGAACCAAATACTAAAACCAAACAGAGTTTAACATCGAGGAGAGGTACACACGTCCGAACCAGATGCTGGAGTGAAAACAATTTAACAAAAGAGTCGCCCTATCACAGAGAGGATTGGTCACTCTACCTCAAAAAACTTCTTAGAAGAAAAACAAGCTGCACAACTCTGACCCAACACTATATGGCAGGAGTATGCAGAGCATGTGCATCTACAGCTACACATGCCATCAAACATTATATTTCATTGGCCATTTTGCAACACAGGAACGTTGGTGGAAGTTTAATAAAAGCCATGTTGCATGTTTCTGCACAACTCGAGTTCGGGTAATGTTTGAGCGACAAACCCTTTTTAGATAGGACTATGTAATCTAAGTAGGAAATTACCACTTCAATGATAAATGTGATTTTACTAGAATACTGCAGCAGTGGAAGGACAAGCTGAAGCAGATCAAGATGGTAGAATTCATTTGAGAGCAGAGTTTGAATATTACCCTCAAATGGCAACCCTTTTGCATGAGTGGGAAGCAGCCAGCCACTCAAAGGTAAATGCAAAAACAACAATTGATGGGCAGAATGCAGAACAATGTCATACATTCACCCCAGTACAGAGATCTGGGCCTAAATCCACCGTTTGTTTGCACTCCACACCACTCAAGTTCAGACATGGCCATATGCAAATCAGCCTTGACCCTGTGCCTCATGGGAACAGTCCAGCCCGAACTGCCAAGCCACTCAAAGGTAAGAAGCATGGGTGGTCAAAGCACATGTGCACGATTTCAGTCTAGCCTCTCTTAACGCAGAGCTAGTTTTGGTGCATCTAATGTGGATCCTGCTTTCAGTACACTGCAATTGGTGGTGGGACGAAGCTCCTTCCTGTAGGCTGGATGGAGGTGGTAGTCATGTGCAGGTGTCACCTGATGCTGTAGGCTTCACAGGTGCAAGTCAAAGCAGTCAAGTAGTCATTACATACAAATGGTGAGACAGGAAATACTTGGAGGATGCTGCATCCGATATCACTTCTAATCGAGTAAGGTACCAGTTTGCTATCTGGATCCCTGTGTTTGCAAAACGAATGTGAAGCTTTTCACTCACAAATTCTCTTAAATGTCACTAATGCAGACAGGATCAGGCTTTAACTGAGGCAGAAAAACATACCCCTTGCCATGGACAGGAGTCGGACTATGTCATATGTGAAGTTCCTAGAACCTTAATTTTGAATCCTTGATTGTATAACTTCTTCCTGTTGGCTGCTGTGATACTGACCACTAGATGAATCACAGGCAAGCTCGAGAAACTTGCCACTCATCTCCAGAGTGCAAGATGCGGTTTCTTTTGCGGAAGGGAAAGATGAAACTGGAACTTTCATCTCAATATCCATTGACACAGCAGCATTGATGCAGACACTGTGAAAGAGACTCTATTGCCAAGGTCATCTCGTTTAGCTCGAAGGAACACTCATTCCTTTCGCAGGCTCTGGTAAGACTATGTTCAACAAATGTCACAGTTTGTAGTTGAAGGGGAGTTCAGAAGACGACAGACCACACAGAAATTGTGATGATCTTTTTTGGACATCCTGCCACTAGAAGGGGGACATAGTACACACATGCAGGCATGGTAAATAAAAGAACAAAATTGTATGAAAGTACCATCAGTGAAAAGAAGGAAACCGGTGTTATCACAAAAGAAAACATGACTTAACAAGGAAGCTAAAGTCCTAGAATGCCAAGCCAATGCACAACACTCCAAATAAATTGGTGTTTTTAATCCAAAATAGTCTTCAGAGAAGGCAGAAAATGTTGAGATTGTTTTCAATGGTTGGAAAAGACACAACTGTCAAACTCCCCGATGGACAGAATATAAGAGATAGCACATTATCCAAGATTCTTAAAGGCATTTATTTTTTATAAAACCTGAATTTGTTTACACCTTGCATTTTATGGGCAAAGCTTAAGAGTTATTTAGAGTTGTATGGATGAGGGACAACCACCAAAAGTGGTAGATATATTGTATGGCCTAAGAGTGCATTGATGTTGGTGGAACTCTAAATATGGCGGCGGAGATGGGGTCTGCAATTTTTTGCTAGAAGCCCTGTGTTATATTCTTGCCTGTCACTTTAAGTGCACTTCTTGGTCGCATGCCAGTGCATGAGACATGGCATGAGCCATGTTTTTCTTTAAGATTCTTCTGTGTTCCAGAACTGTTTTTCTATGTGTATTAACTGTACAAGCTCAGAGAGAGACTGAACTGAGACATAGATGGATGTCATTCGTGCTGCCAATAAACCAACATTTCTTTTATTATCAATCCTGACTGGAGTATTTCTACACCCTGCCCTAACAAACTGTAAATGAAACCCTATGAATTTAAGTACAACATTATGCCATTTAAGAAGGTATGCAAACATCCTTATCAGAGACCATCAAAATATCTAATACTACTTTCGACCTCTGATATGTCAATTGTGTACATATATGGTTTTGACGCTTTTAATTTATTTAGTAATATACTAACTGTACGTCCACCTTTCTTTTCTCTGTTACTATCATTCACTTATTTCAATTAGAAACTGCTCTAAGGATAGCCTTTACCATCTCCATTAATTTCCAATTCCAAATAATGCTATTATTTTGTTTTTCAGTGGCTCACCTGTCGACTGCAAGATCTGTAGTAGCCTCCTAAAAAGATGATGTACGCCGATGTTAGTGGTCGAATGAGGTCCCAAGAAGCTGGACGGACGATCTCTTCTAGGGATCTCTTAAAACATGCTTCCAGAAACGGCTTGAGCCCAGCCACGTGAGTCCATGTAATTGGAGGAGGAGGAATCTGAGGTCCATCTTCTGTGAGACTGCTGCAATGGCACGAAACATTTATTTTACACAAAGGGCATTTAATATGATTGGGTGAAAAACCCAATTAATCCATTACAAAGCAATGTAGCACACAGTTCTTGTAAAGGTTAGCTTTCTACCGATTTCCTAGGGATTCCACGCAAATTTTCCTGAGAAGCTTACTTAATGTTTTATAAATTGCAAATATTACTCTACAGAAAATGGAAAATGGCCGCTGACCAGGAGTCCTAGGCAAGGGCTCCGGGATTTGGGATCGCCAATTCTGGCATAAATCCCTGAACATCCCGACCTTACAGCCCAAGACCTGCCAAGACTAGCGACCTAGGACTCGGAAACAGAACGGAAACAGAATGGAAAAGAAGATATTGTGATTACCTCCGTAGGAGAGGTAGCAGCCTGGCATCCTGGCATCATCCGGACCGAGAGGGGACTCGGGTGCGCCCGGGCGGGGACAGCATCAGCGGACGCCCGGGAGACTGTTGGCGGAGCGGGCGGAGAGCGGAGAACTCTCGGAGCGGTGCAGGCGGGGTCCGATCCGTGAGAGGGACGAGGCGGCTTCACCGGGACCCAGGACGGGGATCGGGGACCGAGCGCAGAGACGAGGAGGTGAGGGCACTCAAGACAGACCGGGAAAGCGAGAAAGGTCTGCAGTCCGCCCCGCCTGACCTTAAAATGGTGGCCAATGCGGACAAGTAACAAATAAACATGTACACATATAGCGCAGAGGATCTGACATAAGTATCCACACACTTGTGGGATAAGTTGAACTCGACTAGATTAGGTGCAACCAACAGAAAAGCGGAATCTCTGCAAGTTTACATGCAACAGCAATCAATCTAACTTACTAGAGGAAAGCCAGGGAAATTGAGCCAATCAATGAGGGAAGCTGGACCAGAGAAAGTAGTGGAAAGTGAGAAAGGACTCCCTGCCTGTATAAAAACATACATAACGGCAGCCATCTTACAAGGATTGTTTTTACACCCAGCATAGAGCAGAACAAATGTCAGCTGGCGAATTAATTAATAAGCACTCTGAATGTACAACTACTAGAGGTAAATGAGGAATAATTATGGAAAAGAGAAGCCTTATACAGTACTACTCAGTGAAACTATAATGGAAAATTCTAGATCTGGGATTAAAAGCAGCAATAAATAACATCAGCAGTGGGGCTACCTGGAATAAAACGGAAAAAGAAACACCATAATAAATGCAGAACGGAGCAAAAATGAGCGAAAGATACCAAGAATCTACTGGCTTGAGTGCCCAGAGTATAAAATACCCCAATAATTTAACTAAAAATGCAGCTAAGAAGTTTAAACACGACTACCTGAGGAAAAACCCGAACATACTATTCGCAGACCTATACTTTAATGCAACTAATGGTACGAAAATGAATGACCTCATATTCTATACATCCAGAGCAGCTAAATGGCGCAATGCCTTCACTAGGATGCTTACCATAAAAACTACGAAAAACATTCCTCACGGTTTAAAAATGTCAACCGCACCATCACAAAGATGCAGAGCCGAACTTAACATCACGATATATAAATCTGGAACAGTGCTGATACAAGCAGCAAATCGAGATCTAGAGAGATTTGCCAAGACTTTCCTATCGATAAAAGGCTCAATGGACGACCCGAGTAGTCAACTTCTCCTAACCCCACCAGTAGACACTCTAGACACTCACGATGTCACAATCAGAGGCGCAATTAGAACCAGGAGCCATCATGCGCCGGCGTCAACACTAGCGACTACCCAGGTAAAGTTAACGGGTCTAGTAAGGCCTCTACCAGAGAACACGACTAGAAGAACTGAGAGGTCTACCTATCAAACAAACAAAGAACGAAATCAGCGCCTTAGAGAAGAATCGCCCCTACTCCCGAACCATGAGACCCCTCAATTAGATTATACACTGGCAGTGAGGGTAGCGCCACCTAACAACCAGGAGTGGGATGAGACTGAAGAGGGTGAGACAGTGAGGGTAGCGCCACCCAACAACCAGGAATTGGATGAGACAGAAGACATCAGCCTTCCTACATCCCAAACCCTCGCCAGCACTATACCAAATTCGTACACACCTACATCAACAAACGAACTCCCAACAACACAGGACTTATCTAACTCCATCAACCTCCCTACACCTCACGCTAATACAACACCAGCGGCTTACAGACCCTCAACCTCTAACACGATCCTACCAACTCAGAACATATCCAGCACCAACGACACACCTAATGGAGATGGAATAGACAATCAAAAAGAGAAGATAAAGAAAATGGCAGCGCAACGAAGAACCGTTACAAAAAGGAGAAGAGTTGAGCGGATGTACAGATCGGCCGCCCCAAAGAAACCCCACCAGATCAAGAAGGACTTTAATAAGCTTCAGAAACTTGTGAGCAAGCTAACACAAGCCACTATGAATACCGTACAGGCGATAGAAAAAATCGAAGAGAGGACGGCGAACATTCACGCCAAAGTCACGGATATCCAAAATCTTGTACATTCCTCACACAGAAAGAGCATCGAGGCGAACATGCGTTTAAAACAGAGAGACAACCGACCAGACAGGACGGAATCATTATCTAAAGAGGAAACACTGGCCTTAATCCGAACATATGACCTATCGGACCACAAGGAGGAAGAGAGAATCCAAACAGTCCCACTAGACGTTAACAGAACAGCGAGAAAAAACGATAGAACATCCAACCCCCACAATTTACAGCACATACAGCTAACACCAAACGAAGCCGAAAATGTGAACGCTAGTAAAAAAGAAAAACATCTATCCTGTCTACTACTCAACTGCCGATCAGCTACCAAACATGCATCGGACATAGCGGACCTCATCCTCAACAAGGACATCGACCTGGCAATCCTTACAGAAACTTGGCTTACGGAATCCTCATCCCCAACCATGGATCTATTGATACCACCGCAATTCAACGTTCTGAGACTGGATAGACACGGAAAGCTAGGGGGAGGGATAGCCTGTATTCATCGATCTGACATAGAGGTTAAACAAATTCAGGCCGACCCACTTGAATCCTGTGAGTATCTTGGTCTTAACATAAGATCAACTAACACTCAATGGTGCAACCTGCATACTTTCTACCACCCACCAGGAGATAACACAAAGTTTATAGCAGAGTTAATGGAGATCATAACAGCCAACTCTAACGACGCTGCCAATAACATATTCCTAGGCGACTTCAACCTGCATTGGGAGAACTGCAATGACAAACAGGTCAACATGCTTAAAGGTTTCCTCACTGAACTAAACCTCACTCAAGCGTGCACACTGCCCACACATTCTAAAGGAGGGACGTTAGACTGGATAATTTCAAGAAACAAAGTTGCAACAATCCACTCCATAACACCATGTGACTGGTCTGATCATCACGCCATAACTTTCATGATACCCGCAACGAGAAAAGGTAGGACCAGGCAACCTGTCAAGACCAAAAAATGGACTTGAGACACAAAAGAAGCAAATATGGAACTACTGGTCGAAAGCTGTGAAAGAGACTTAAAGCCACCCAACAACCTGGAAAAAGTTAACGAGCTGACGGAACACTACATAACAACTGTCGAAAATATCGTTAATAACACCATGCCATTAAAATTGAAACGAATCTCAGAAAAGACTAAAAACCCGTGGTTTAACGAAGCACTAAATGAAGATAGACGCAAATTGAGAATGGCTGAAAGAAAATGGAGGCAACACCCATCATCTCCTGAACTGGAAGCCCTCAGAAAAACAAGGAAACAATATAATAAAAAGATCATCAACGCAAAAAAGGAATTTATAAGAGCAGAACTGGATAATGCCAAAAACAGGCCACGAAAACTATTTGAAATCCTAAAGGAGCAATCAAACAAACTAGCCAAAACAGTGCAAGAAAATTCAAAAACATCTCTAAGCTGTGATGATTTCTCCACATTTTTCAACGAAAAGGCCAAAGCACTCGAAATAGAGCTTAAAAACTCGCCGTTGAACCTTCCCAACGAACCTTGGTCTACTAACGATGCCAACTCTACAACGGATTGCACTATGGCAAAAAACAAGGCGAGCTGGGAAACATTCGAACTGTACGACCAACACACGATTGCCAAGACGCTCTCTGGAATCAAACCTAACAACCACCACCAAGACCCTCTGCCTGCAAAATGCGTAAAAGAAATCAATCACATCCTGATTCCAATATGGACCGAAATAATAAATGCATCACTGTCACAAGGGATCCTTCCCGACTGCCTAAAAACAGGTTAAGTCGTTCCCATAATCAAAAAACCCACAGCAGATACATCAGATCCAAATAACTTTCGCCCAGTGACCAACATCCCTCTACTGGCCAAGTTGACCGAGAAATGTGTGCAGAACCAATTGAGCCAACACATCACCAAATTCTCCTTGCTTGATGAATGCCAATCAGGATTCAGAGCAGGGCACAGCACTGAAACAGCGATTCTCCACATTACCGATGACGCACTACAGGCCCTTGACCAAAATCAAGCATGCTTACTGATTCTCCTGGACTTGTCATCGGCATTTGATACGGTAAATCATGAAGCATTACTGACCAGGCTACGGGACAGGATGGGAATATCGGGAATAGTGCTGAAATGGTTCGAGTCCTTTTTACAGAACAGAACACAGCGCTTCCTGGTTAACCAATCAATCTCCCTTCCTTGCCCTACCACAATTGGAGTCCCTCAAGGATCGACATTATCCCCAGATCTGTTTAACCTATACGTCGAGCCACTCACAGAAATTCTCCAAAAATCTCAAATATATGCTGACGACACGCAAATTTACGTAAAGATTGGATCCATAAAAGAAGTGGAATTAATGAATGAGACACTAAAAATGACACTTCAATGGTTAACGGCAAACCACCTGAAGCTGAATGCACATAAAACAGAGTTCCTACTAATCTCTCCACCAAAGAGGAATACAGAAATAATGGAATGGATGAAAGTCGTGACTGCGCTAAACTGCACCCCAACCCTTGTCAACTCAGCCAAATCTCTAGGAATCATCTTAGATGAGAATCTAGACATGAAAGCCCACATTAACTCAATGGCGAAAAGTGCCCGCTTTCACTTGAACTACCTAAGAAAATTGAAACCATTCATCACAGAGTCAGACCTCAAATTGGCAATCCAATCCTTAGTTATCTCGAGGATTGAATATGGGTGCACCACCTTGGCTGGATTACCAAAAGTGTCCACAGCACCATTGAAAGCCTGCCTTAACGCTGCAGCAAGACTTATCACCGGAACTAGGAAATATGACCATATATCCCCACACCTGAAAGCATTAAACTGGCTACCATATGAAGCAAGAATCCAAATAAAGATAGCATGTAGCACACATAAAGCATTACACGACAACACCCCAAGATATCTAGCAAAGAAAATTCAGCTGTCCGGTGGCAACCGACCATCTAGGAGTGCTGGGGAGCTGCTACTACGACCAGCCTTCTTCCGAAAGAAAAAAACCTATGACAGAGCGTTCTCAGGAGCGGCCCCCAGAATATGGAACTCACTCCCCCAAACATCAGGAAGATCCAGAATCTGGTAACATTCAAACGGGAAGTGAAGAGCCTGCTGATGAATAGATACATTACTTAGCGAAGATCACTGATCATGGATCTGCTATAATACTGCCTTAGTACAGATCATGTACGCCATCAAAATGGGAGGCACAGACAATACTATAATGGAGTACGTATCCTATGATATGGGAACAACCCAAAGGCCAATAGGAATGGAGATTTGATTGAACAGGAGAACAGCATCTTTCATGAACTTATACCGTGCTACCTCATACATGAACCTATACCGTGCTACCTCATATTTGTTATATATACATGTTTTGTTATTATTTAATCATAGCATATTTACTTATGCTAACGTCACATGTGCTACGAATATATATGTCATCTACCTCACTGCGATTGCTTGCTAACTGCTTATACATATGTTAACCTTGTTTCCTTTTCTTATTTCATGTTAAGCGCTCTGATACCCACGGGTCTTGTTCGCGCTATACAAAACTTTATAATAAATAAATAAAATAAATAATACAGAGAGATTGGAATTTAAAAAGGGATGGTGTTCAAGTTCCAGGAAAAGTAGTAAGAGGTTACCGGAGTGTGACCCATAAACCACGTCGGGACTGGGTTAAGAAGGTAGAAAATTAAACAATATCCCAACAGGTAATAGTATATGACAAATAAGCATGTATGCAGCAAGCAATACAATAACAGAAATAAGGAGACCACTATTCAGTTGATTTAAGATTGTTAATCATCTGATATTTTTTAGAAAATATTTTTCATGGTCGGGCATATACAGTTAAAGCAGCACTGTATAGAACAAATTCAGTGACAACCATAATGCACTTGGTGCACACGAACGTGTACGTGAAGAACGTGGTGACGCAAGTGATAGGGTGGACAGCGCACAGTGAATAATAGTGCAAATAATGTACAGTGGGTGGCTCAAGTATGGTGACAGAGTGACATCACTGTATTAGGTAATTTGTAATTACACACATATATATATATATATATATACACACACACACACACACATATATACACACACACACACACATATATATATATATATATATATATATATATATATATATATATATATATATACAAAACTCACTATATATCTACATTTTATTACATGATAATATCTGTTGAGGAATTTAAATGGAATGAATCTACAGACAGTTAAAACTGGAGCTCCTTTATTCATTTCTAACAAATAAAGTAAGAACTGAACAGTGTATAACAGATACTGAACTATTCCCAGAAAACATGAAACCAAGATGGCTCCCAGTTGAGATTTTCAGATGCTGAATTACCTCTTTATGAGGACTGCAGCTTGGTATCAACTTGGAGTACGTGGTATGCCATGTAGGCATGTACTATATTGCACTGCAAAATGAACAAAACACTTACCTATCCAGCTGCTGTTGCAGTTCAGCAGCACAGGCTGCTGTTTGAGTCACATTGGTCAGCAGCGTAACAATCGCAGCTGCTCTTTGAACAAGCAGAGGAGCGGTGGCATGGCCTTGACGACAGTCACTGACAAGGCACGACAGGGTCTGAATAATTTTCACCAGCACTGGGTAGAGATCCCTGGGAATAAAAATAATTCAAGAATGTGGCGTGATGGACAGTACCAACTAAATATATCTTCAACCTTGTGAAAATGTAAACAACAAATCAATATTTATAAATCTATTCTTTCAAATTGATAAAAACATGAAATAGATTATGTTACTTACCTTGTAAGCATCTGTTCTTGGCATGAAGTGCTGTAGATTCACATGCTTTGTATCCTACTACTATCTAGTGTTGGGTCCAGATGTTTGCAAGTTGTTTTTCTTCAAAGAAATCTTTCGAATCACGAGGTAAGGTGACTCCTCCTCTTGGTAATAATGCGCATGGGCATCTACTCCACTGTTAGATTGTTTTCTCGCAAGAAGGTGAGAATGGAGTATAAGTAAGAGTAAGTAAAGAGATGTTTATGGATATGAATATACATTAGAAGTGTAAAGACCATAGATGTCCAGGAGGAGGGTGGGCACATTTGAATCTACACCTATACATGCCAAGAACAGATGCTTATACGGTAAATAACATAATCCGTTCGAGGCATATGTGGCTGTAGATACACATGTTTTGCATAGACTGTATAGCAGTGCCCTCAAAAAGAGGTGGCTAACCAGTGGACGTTGCAGTTGACTGAAAAAGTGTATGCAGCACTGCCTGTCCTACATTAGCTTATTGGCGTGCTAAAACATCCACACAATGATGCATTGAGTGGATCAATCTTTTAGTTATTACAATAAATAACAAATCATTTCCGTTTAGTTGCATAGCAAGCTCTAGTGGTAGGTTTACGTGCCTACTTAAGAATGGTCATACATTCTGCTGGAAGATTTAGATATCCCGAAATCTATGACTTCAGGAGCCGAATTGCAAGGTTTAGCTCCTTGGGGGGTTCAGTGTCTGATTTTGCCATGGTTCTGAGTGAGAAGGTTTGGGATTAGGTGAAGCTTCTCATGTGGAACTACTGACATTTCGAGTAGTGTGGTGAACCATGGTTCATGAACCCATGTGAGAGCTACCAGAAAGAGGGACATCTGCCTCAGCTTTCGATTCAGAAATGGAAGAGGAGGGAGAGGAGGAAAAGTGTAGGCAAATATTTCAGACCAATTCATCCAAAGGGCATTGTCTTTGGATAGAGGGTGTGGGAATCTGGAGGCAGAGTTTGGGCATTTTGCATCGTCTGCTGTTGCATAGAGGTCTATTTATGGAAACACCCACTTGTGGAAGTATGGGAGGAGGAGTTGGGGTGGAGTTCCACCTCGTGGACTTGTTGCCGCACCTTGCTGAGGAGGTCCGCAAAGTTGTTGTCCGTTCCTGGAAGGAGTTCCTATAACAGATGGATTTTGTGATGATTGCCCAACACCAAATGGTCTGAGAGAGGCGTGACAGCTGTAGAGAGTATGTCCCTCCCCTATTTTTGTACATAGTACACAGCTGTCATATTGTGCGTCCAGACTCGGAAAACCTTGCCTATTAAGGGAGCTAGAAACACTTTCAACGTTTGAATCCATAGGTAGTTGATGTGGAGATTTTGGTACCTGGTGTCGAAAAGACCCTGAACAGTTAGATGTTGTTAGAGTAATGAGTGCAGATGTCTACCAACACTAGATCATGCAGTTGACCCTGTGATTGAGTTCACTGTCGTGCTAAACATTCCTGTAGAGGGCGCATGTTTAATCTTGCATGAGACACTATGGCAATGCATGTGGCCATCATCCCTAGAAGATGCATGAACGTTTCGACAGGTAAATACTGATTTTGTCAAAATTGTGGTACCAGTGTCTGGAAATGTTAAGTTCTGGCTGTATTTGGATAGGCTAGGCCTGTTTGACTTTTGAGCATAGCTCCTAGATATGGTTGCAGTTGTGAGGGTTAAAGATTTGATTTTTGAGCATTAATTCCGAACCCCAGCTGATATAGAAGATTTATGGTAGTTTGAGTGTATTGTTGACACAGATGGTGTGTATTGGCTTTGATAAGCCAATCAACTAGATATGGGAAGACACACAGTTGTTGCCTTGTTAGATGAACTGCTATCACTGCCAAGTATGTGGTGAACACTTTGGGTGCAGAAGTGACTCCGAAGGAATTGATAATGGTTTTCGGCTATGAATAATGAAGCTTGCACTTCGTGATTGAGCAGTTGTTGATTTTCCTGAGAAAGCCTGTGGGTGCGAGGTGGAATATTGGCAGGATTGTTGGTGAGCTCCAGGCAATAACTGTGTTGGATAATTTCCAACACCCACTTGTCTGGTGTTATTGATTGCCATATGGGAAGAAATTGCTGTAGTGACCCCCAACAGGTGCAGGATGATCGGGGAAATGATTATGGAGTCACTGTGTGTTTCCAGATGGGGAGGTACGGGTTGTTGCGCCTTTACCTCAAAATTTCGAGTTGTTACCTCTATAATTGCTCCTGTAAACTCCTCTGGATCTAGAGGATTGAGCTTGTGTCCTGTATGAAGATGTGAATGCGGTTTTTGATCCTCATCCATGAAATGAGCGATAAAAGGGGCCTCTCTTTGAGGGTTTCTGAAGTGCTCCCATTGATTTAGACACTTCTGTATCGTTTTTCATTTCCTTAAAGGCCTCATCCACTTGTGGTCCAAAGAGATGCTATTTATCAAAAGAGGCATTTAGTAGTGTCTGCTGGACTTCTGGTTTAAAACTAAATATAAGTAACCATGCCTGTCATCTTAGGAGGACACTGGTATTACTACCTCTGGCAGCGGTGTTAGCAGCATCTAGTGCACAGCTGATGTAGGACGTGGACCAAAATGCTACTTACCACAGTTTGCATCTGTTCTTGGCACGTCAAGCTGTAGAGTCACAAGCTGTGCATAGCTCACCATCTAGTGTTGGGTCTGGATTTTACACTTTGTTTTTCTTCGAAGATGTCTTTCCAGTCACAAGGTAGGGGACTACTCCTTTCGGTGATAGTGCGCCTGGGCATCGACTATCTTTGGATTGTTTTGCCACAGAGGGTGATGTTGGAATTAGTAAGAGTAGTAATTAGAGATATCCATGTATATTGTATCTAAGTAAGATAGTATTGCAACAGGCATTTTATACCCGGGAGGCAGGTGGGTGCAAGTGACTCTACAGCTCTACATGCCAAGAACAGATGCATACTGTTCTAAGTAGCATTTTCCCTACAAGGAATGTTGTAGATCACATACTATGCATAGACTATATAGCAGTTATCTCCTAAAGCGGTGGTTAACCTGTAACTGTTGCAGCTGTTTGAAATAGTGTACGTAAAACTGCTTGGCCCACCCTAGCTTGCTGTCTAGCTAAGACATCCACACAATAATGTTTGGTAAATGTGTGAGGAGTAGACCACGTTGCAGCTTTGCAGATATCATCTATGGGTATATTTCCGAAAAATACCATAGAAGCCCCTAGATTGCGTGTGGAGTGCGCTCTAGGGGGGATTGTTAATGTGCGTTTTGCTTTAATATAGCATGTTTAAATGCACTTGACTATCCACCGTGCAATTTCTGATTTTGATATAGGATTGCCTTTATGTGGTGGAGCAAAAGTAACAAATAGTTGCTTGGTCTTATGGAAAGGTTTTCTGCTTTCAATGAAGTAGAGTAATGCCCTTTTCACATCTAAGGTGTGTAGAGCACGCTCTGCCACAGGATCTGTTTGAGGGAAGAACACAGGCCTCTCAACAGATTGATGGATATGAAAGGCAGAAATTACTTTAGGTAGGAACTTTGGGTTGGCCCGAAGAACCACTTTATTTTGGTGTATTTGTAAAAAAGGTTCTTGTATGGTTAGTGCCTGAAGCTCACCCACTCTCCACATTGATATGATAGCTATGAGGAAAGCTACCTTCCAAGTGAGAAATTGCAGTTCACGTCTATGCAATGGCTCAAAAGGTGGACCCATCAGTCTGGTAAGACCAATGTTCAGATTTCACACTGGTGCAGGTGGCAGTCTTGGGGGGAATAATTCTTTTAAGTCCTTCCATAAATGCGTTATTAGCAGCCACTCTAAAAAGAGACAAATGTTGTCTATTCTGTAGATATGCAGCTATTGCAGCAAGATGTAAGCGTCTGGATGTGTACGCTAAATTGCTATGCTGTAGATGTAATAGATAGCAAATGATGTTTTGTATTGAAGCATCAAGCAGGTCGATTTGATTGTTATTACAGTATATCACAAACCTCTTCCACTTTGCTGCATAGCATGCTCTTGTAGTAGGGCACCTAGCTTCTTTGATGATATTCATGCAGTCTGGTGGAAGAATGAGGTAGCCAAACGCTAATATTTCAGGTGCCAGATCGCAAGGTTGAGATGACTGGGATCGGGATGTCTTATGTCTCCATGGCTCTGAGTGAGGAGATTGGGAGTAAGATGTAGTTTTTGGTGAGGAACTACTGATAACTCCAACAGGGTTGTGAACCAGGGTTGACGGGCCCATGTGGGAGCAACTAGGTTTAGTGTCAAGGACTGCTGTCTTGAGCTTCTGAACCACTAATGGAATGAGTAGGAGAAACAGAAAAGCATAGGCAAATATCTTTGACCAATTCATCCATAGTGCATTGCCTTTGGACAATGGGTGTGGATACCTGGAAGCAAAGTTTGGGCGTTTTGCGTTTAGGTGTGTGGCAAACAGAGCTTATCTCTGGGAAGCCCCACATTTGAAAGAATGGGAGGAGAACTGGAGGGTAGAGTTCTCATTTGTGGATCTGTTGTCATTGACAACTGAGCAGATCTGCAATCTGGTTGTTTACTCTTGGAAGGTGTTTTGTAAGGAGATACATTTTGTGACTTATAGCCCATCCCCAGATGTTCTGATCTAGTTGCGACAGCTGGAGAGGATGCGTCCCCCCCCCCTTTTTTGTATGTAGTACATTGCTGTCATGTTGTCTGTACGAATTAGGACAGCTTTGCCTACTAGATGAAGTTGAAACGCTTTGAGCGCTAGAAAAATCGCTAGCAGCGCGAGATGGTTGATGTGGAGCTGCTTTTGTTGCAGAGTCCACATGCCCTGAATGGTATGTTTTTGGAGATGAGCTCCCCAGCCAGTGAGGGATGCTTTTGTTGTTAGTAGTATCTGTGGAACGGGTCGATAAAGGGCCGCCCTTTTAAAAGGTTTTGTGTATTCCACCACTGCAGAGAGTGCGGCCATCCACTAACACTAGATCTGCTAACCGGCTTTGATCCTGGTTCCATTGACATGCGAAGCATTCCTGGAGGAGATGCATTTGAAGTCTTGCGTAAGGTACGAGATGCAAGACGCCATCATTCCTAGTAACTGCATGAACACTCGAGCTGGTAATGAGTGTTGGGGCCGAAACTGAGAGTTTAGAGTCTGCATGTTGTGGATTCTGGCTGGGTTGGGACATGCTAGAGCTTTTTGAGTGTTTATTGTGGCTCCTAGATACACTTGTATGTTGGATGGCTGTAGAGGAGACTTGGTTAGGTTTACAGTGAACCCATGTTCGTGGAGTAGTTGTACTGTTTTTTGAGTGTGGCGTAGGCAGCTTTGATGCCGGCTGGCTTTTATGAGCCAGTAGTCTTGGTATGGGAAAACGTGAATGTGCTGTCTTCTTAGATGAGCTGCGACTACTGCCAAGCACTTTGTGAAAACCCTGGATGCGGTGTTACTCCGAATAGGAGGACCGTGAATTGATAATGCTGGCCTTCTACCACAAACCTGAGGTATTTGCGATGAGCAGGGTGTATGGGAATATGGAAATAGGCATCCTTTAAGTCCAGAATGGATAGAAAGTCGCCTTGTTGAAGTAGTGGGAGCACTTGCTGGAGTGTGACCATGTGAATGTGGTCCGACTGAATGTATAGATTTAGTTCTCAGAGGTCTAGTATAGGCATGAGAGAACCGCCTTTTTGGGGAATTGAGAAGTACATGGAATATACCCCGGTCTCTTGGTATTGTAAGGGGACTGGATCTATAGCATGTTTTTCCAACAGAGAGAGAACTTCCTGCCTGAGGGGGGATATGTTCTTGTGACATTGTATGTGATCTTGGAGGCATATTTGGGGGAATGCCTGTAACCCCTATTTGTAGATGACTGCAAAGCCCCCATGGACTTTGCGACCTCATTATCTTTTTTCATTTTCTCCAGCGAGGTCTCAACTGCTGGGCCAAAGAGCTGTTCCTTATCAACTGGTTGCTTGAGAATGGAGGTTTGCACCTCAGGCTTGAATCCTGAGATTCTCAACCAAACATGCCTGCCTAGTAGTACACTAGTGTTTACTGCACGAGCTGCAGTGCCTGCTGCGTCTAGGGCACATCTGATGGAAGTATTGGTAATGAGTTTGCCTTCCTGGATAAGATCATTAGCCCTAGCCTTATGCTCGTCAGGGAGAAATTGCATGAGCTTTTCTAGCTCATCGTAATGAGCCTTATCATATCGGGCCAACAACGCTTGAGTATTAGCAATGCACCAATGACTGACTTCTTGGGAAGCCACTCTTTTGCCTGAGGCATCAATTAGCTTGGACTCCTTATCAGAAGGAAGGGCCTGACCAGTGGTTTGTGAGTTAGCTCTTTTGCAAGCGTTGAAAACTACAAGAGAGTCAAAGGGTAACTGACCTTTGATGTAAGTGGGGTCAATAGGTGCAGGTTTATACTTTTTCTCCACTCTAGGTGTAATTATCCTTGCCCTCACAGGATCTTTGAATATTTCATCTTCATGTGTTAACAACCCTTTAAGCATTGGCAGTGTACGAGTGGCTTTTTGAGTGGAACTGATGGTCTCAAATAGGAAGTCCTCTTCTAATGGCTCCTTATGCAGCTCCACCCGTGATATTGAGCAGCCCTGTTAAGTACCTCAATATATCCAATGTTATCGTCAGGAGGGGAGGGTCTGGACGGATATAGATCAGGGTCATTATCCATGTTTGGGTCAGGATGGCCAAATAATATTGAAATTTACACATTTTGTAAAGTTTCACACATAGAGACAATCCGCCTTCACAAAACTCCTTTGTAATGATAGAAAGGAAGGGTTGGACAGACAAGCCCCATAGGCTGCCATTATGTGTCTTGAAAAGGGATACCGTGCCTTTAAGGAACCCTCCAGAGACCCTTGGTATCCCACGATGCACAGCCAAAAGCAAGTTACTTTCAGTTCTTTTTTTTAAAGTGTATAAAGTCAGGCCTGTAGCATTCAGTATCTCACTGTTTTATCCACCGGGGAGGAGGGAGGGTCGCTAAGGACTATAACAGAGATACCCCTACTACAGAACTGGAGTTACAGGTAAGAAACTACTCCTTCTGTAGTAGGGGATCTCTGTGTATAGTCATAATGTTGTGAATGGAATGGCAAGGCCATCCCAACAAACCAAGCCAGCAGTGGAAGAAACAAACAAACAAAGCCACTACTGTGCAAACAGATTTCTCAACGAAGCCTGCCCAACCTGAGCATCTGCTCTGGCATCAGAGTCCAGGCAATAGTGCTCAGCAAAGGTATGGACCGACTTCCATGTGGCAGCCCTACAGATGTCTGCAATGGGAACATTACAAAGCAAAGCAGTTGTAGCCGCTTTGCCCCTGGTGGAGTGAGCCTTAGGCTTACCCCCTAACATCTTGTTAGCCTTCTGGTAACAGAGCTGGATACAGGACACAATCCACCTAGAGATGGACTGCTTAGAGGTAGCAAGACCAGTCCTGACCGATCCATAATTTACAAACAACTGATCTGACCTACAAATATCCTTGGTCTTATCCAAGTAGAATTTCAACACCCTTCTTACATCCAGGGAATGAAGAGACCTCTCCGCCGGAGAGGAGGGATGTTGAAAAAACGTTGGTAATGTTATCGTATGATTGACATGAAAATCAGAGATCACTTTAGGGAGGAACTTCGGGTGAGTCCTCATAACAACCTTAGATGCATGAAATACAGAATAAGGCTCTTGACAACACAGGGCTTGAATGTCACTCACCCTGCGAGCCGATGTGATAGCCACAAGGAAGGCTGCCTTCCAGGATAAATGCTGCAGAGAAGCCTTATGAATAGGCTCAAAAGGCTCCTTCATCAATCTGGACAGCACCACATTAAGCTCCCACGGTGGCGAGGGTCGCCTAACGGGGGGGAAACACCTTCCTTAAACCTTCCAGAAAATCTTTGATAACAGGGATTTGGAAAAAGGAAGTTTATGAAGGGTTCTTTCTATACGCAGTCAAAGCTGCGAGGTGAACCTTAATAGAATGAAAATTAAGGCGCGATTGTGCCAAATGCAGCAAGTACAGAAGGATGACATCCTCCTTGCAGGATGTGGGATAAGCATTCTTGGACGTGCACCAGATGCAGAACCTCTTCCACTTGTGAGCATAGGATGTCCTTGTAGAGGGTCTCTTTGCCTCCTTTAATATGTCCATGCAGTTTTGTGGAAGATTTAAATGTCCATACTGCACTAGCTCAGGAGCCATGCTTCCAAACTCAACGACGAGAGGTTGGGGTGCACCATCTGCCCCCTGAACTTCGTGAGAAAGTCCGGCCGGCATGGAAGCCGAAGATGTGGCAGGAGAGACCGGTAGAGAAGGTCGGTGAACCACCACTGCCGGGGCCATTCCGCAGCAATGAGAATCATCCTGGCCTTGGATTGGGACAGCTTGATCAGCACTGTTGGGATCAGGGGAATGGGTGGAAAAGCGTAGAGAAAGCTGTTCGACCAGTTGATCCACAGTGCATTCCCCAGCATCCCTGGTTGGTAAAACCTGGAGGCAAAGTCTTGGCATTTTCTGTTTTCTGTAGTGGCAAGCAGGTCGATGTCCGGAGTGCCCCACCTTGTGCCCCACCTTGTCAAGATGTGGGTCTTAAAAGACCTCGTCGTTTAAGACCCACTCGTGGTTCTCCTGAACGAGCCTGCTGAGTGCATCTGCCTGAGCATTCTGCACACGTGGCAGATGGGTTGCCGTTATCGTCCGTCCTCTGGCCAACAGCCAGCTCCAAATTGCCTGCGCTTCCTGAGACAGTGTGCGCAATTTCGAGCCCCCTGCTTGTTGAAGTAATACATCGATGTTGTGTTGTCCGTCTGCACAAGCAGGGAGCTGGTCCGGAAGGACAGTTGGAAGGCTTTCAGTGCCAGATGAACTGCTCTGAGTTCCGGAAAGTTTATGTGATACTTGGACTCTGTTGGAGACCAAGTGCACTGTATCTGAAGATGGTCAGAGTGCGATCCCCAGCCCTGGAGAGACGCATCTGTCACTATGGTTTGAGTCGGGATCTCGTTGTGGAAGGGAGCCCCTTTGAGGAGATTCACTGGTGAACACCACCACTTCAGAGACTGCAGAGCGTGTTGAGACAGACGAATCCTGTCTTCCCAGCTCCCTCGTTTCTGATCCCATTGATCCTCTAGACATTCTTGCAGCAGTCTCATGTGGAGAGGTGCATGGGGGGTGAGAAAGATACACAAGGCCATCGACCCCAGGAGAGAGGACACTGTTCTCAACATCGTTGAAGGAACGGACATGAGGGTCTGGGCTTTTCAAAGGATCGATAAGCGTCGCTCCTCCGAAGGACACACGCTTGCCTTGAGAGTATTGATGGAGTCTCCCAAGTACTGCAGACACTGAACAGGAGTCGGAACAGACTTGGACATGTTGATGTGCAGACCTAGGTGGTTCACAGAATAGCCATTCTGTTGAAGTGCAGTTGCGCCTCCGGAACATGGATGCTTTGATTAGCCAGTCGTCCAGGTACGGATAAACAAACACCTTGTTCTTTCTCAGGTGCGCTGCAAACATGGCCATGCACTTGGAAAAGGTCCTGGGTGCAGACTTCAGGCCGAAAGGAAGTACTGTGTACTGATAGTGGTTGTTGCAGACTAGGAACCGCAGAAACTTCCGATGCTTCAGAGCAATAGGGACATGGAAGTACGCGTCCTGCAGATCTATGGCGCACAGCCAATCCCCTCGCTGCAACGGAGGATAAATCTGATGCAGGGATAGCATGCAAACATTTTCTCTGAGTATCTACTTGTTTGCTTATCACAAATCCAGAATGGGTCTGAACTCGTTTCTGTCCTTCTTTCGATCCAGAAAGAACCTGGAGTATAGACCCTTTCTTTTTTGAGATAGAGGAACAGCCTCTATCGCCCTTTTTCTTAGCAGAGTATCGGCCTTCTTTTGGAGTTTGCGTACCAGATATTGTGAGTGAACCGGCGGAATTGCTGGAGGAGGGCCGACAAAGCATGGACTGTATCCATTGCAAACAATATTCAGTACCCACTGGTCCGGAGTTATTTTTCTCCACTCTGCCAAGTAGTTCTGAATGCTTCCCCCCATCAGAGTGGGTAACAGATGAGGAGTAAGTAATCCTTCAGGGCTTAGACCCAGCCGGGCCCTTGCTCCTGGAGGCAGACGGCTGGTTTCCTCTGCCTCTTTGACGCCTCTGAAAGGGCTGCCGCTGAAACTGTTGTTGTTGTTGATGTTGCCGCTGCTGATGCTGCTGCTGCTGCCCAGACTGACGACCCTGCCTTCTTTGAAAACGCTGATTAGAATAGCGTCGTTGATAGGGGCGGAAAGTCTTCCTTTGCTCTTTTGGCTTTTCAAGGCCAATAGCCTCGAGAGTCTCGACCTCCGCCTTCATGCGAGCCATCTCCTCATCGGCGTGGGCCCCAAAGAGCGTAGAACCCGAGAAGGGAAGGTTGGCAATCCAGTGCTGTGCCTCCGGTTTCAGGGAGGTAAGCCGCAACCAGGAGTGGCGTCTCAGATTCACCCCATGACAGTAACCATGGGCTGCCAGGAGAGAGGTGTCCGCAGCAGCGCTGATGATTTGATTGGACACCATCATACCTTCATTCAGGACTTCTTGGAAATCCTCATGTCTGTCACTTGGGAGGAGTTCAATGAACTTCTGGAGAGACTCCCATAATGAATGATCATATAGGCACAGAAGCGCGGTCGAGCTTGCCGCTTTCATGGAAGTGGCTGCTGTACTGCAGACCTTCCTCCCTGCAGAATCCATCTTGCGGCTTTCTTTGTCCGGGTGGACCGTGGACGAAGAAGCTATAGAGTTTTGTTTCTTGGGCGCCACCACGATGACCAAATCTGGTGTAGGATCCGTACTCAGGAATGCCTGATCCGACTCTGGAGGTATGTACTTTTTCTGAAGCCTCGATGGAGCAGACTTCACCGAGGTAGGCGTGAAGAAGAGCTCCGTTGCCGGTTCCTCCAAACCGGGCACTAACGGAAGCAACGAACAAAAGAGGTGCTTCCGCTGCAATGTCTCAAAGATGACAGAGGTAGAAGGAGTAGCACAACCAGTGCGATCAACAGTTTTGCCGCCCCTCTCAACAGCACGTCCTGAAACGTGGCGATGTCATCCACTGGCGAAACTCTTGTAGGTGGAGAGTCCGACAGTGTAGGTGAATACCTCCTGCCACTAGAAGAGTCCATGTCCCTTGTATACCTGGACTGTGACCTCTCTCTAGGACGACGATGTCTTGACCTCGTAGATGATCTGGGCCGACTGCGAGAGGAGTGTCTCGGTCGGGAGCGAGATCTCGGTTTCCTTGGCACAGCCGGAACCAACGGTTGAGGCTGAGTAGGCAGTGGAACCTGAACCGGAGCCCTCGGTGGAGGTGGAGGCGGTGGTGGAGGCGGAGGCAGTGGAGGAGGGGGAGGTGGAGGCAGTGGTTAAGGAGGAGGAGGAGGCGGAATTGGCGTCACGGGCCGCGACGGCGACCTGCGAGGAACCTCAGCTAATCCCGGCGACCTAGATGGTGAGTAGGTCCTGGAATAGTCGGAATCCGAGGTCCGAATTACTCTCATCGAAGAGGATGCTCTGGAGGCAGAATCCCCCGATGAAGATCGCCAATGTCGCCTTGACTGGGGACTGTCCGAAGTGGAAATGCTAATCACAGAGGGCGAGCGACTACTTGATGATCTTGACGCCTATCTTCTCTTCGGCGTCGACGGTCACCGCAACGTTGTCTTCCTCCGTGACGTCGATCTTCTCCTTGACGTCGGTCTTCTCCTCGACGCCGATATTCTCCTCGACGCCGATATTCTCCTCGACGCCGATATTCTCCTCGACGCCGATATTCTCCTCGACGCCGATATTCTCCTCGACGCCGATATTCTCCTCGACGCCGATATTCTCCTCGACGCCGATATTCTCCTCGACGCCAATATTCTCCTCGACGCCGATATTCTCCTCGACGCCGATATTCTCCTCGACGCCGATATTCTCTTTGAAGCCGATATTCTCCTCGACGTCGATATTCTCCTCGACGTCGATATTCTCCTCAACGTCTATATTCTCCTCAACGTCTATATTCTCCTCGACGTCTATATTCTCCTCGACGTCTATATTCTCTTCGACGTTGATGTTCTCCTCGACGTCGATATTCTCCTCGACGTCGATATTCTCTTCGACGTTGATGTTCTCCTCGACGTCGATCTTCTCCTCGACGTCAATTTTCTCCTCGACGTCCACCTGCGCGGCGACGTTGACGGCGAAGACGCCTCAACGGCGAGCGCCGATCTCTTCGAGGTCTCGATGTCGTTCCCCTCGACGCAGAGTGTTGACGTCGCTTCGACCCAGAGCCCTGGGTCGACGGGGAGCATATCGTCGTCATACCTTTCGACGTCGAAGCCATCGACTTCGACCGGGACCGGTGCCGTTTCTGGCCGTTCTTGTGACTGGGGAGCCCCCAAACTCCTGAAACACAGGCAGAGGATGAAGAAAGAGTCCCTCTATGCCCAGAGGTCCCACCTACATCCAGATGTCTTCTCTGCTCCAGGCCTTGAAGATGGATCTTCTCCCTATCACGTAGGGTCCTCCTGGAGAAAGATTGACAAATATCACAGGAATCAGGAACATATGATGACGGAAGACAGAGTATGCATACTTTGTGAGGGTCTAACTTGGCCTTCGTACCACACTCAGGGCACTAAAGCTGGCATTTTGACAATAAAGAGGTGGTCTAGCAGCTCAAAAAAGGTAGCAAATGGAAGAGAAAGGCCCCAGACGTCGAGTGAAACACTAATTAGAGCAAAAAAGCTCCAACAATTGAAGTAATATCAATAAAGGTAGAGCTCAATGCTCCAGGGTCCTGCTAGCAGGAGCCGGAAAAAAGAACTGAAAGTAACTTGGCTTTGGCTGTGCATCATGGGATACCGAGGGTCTCTGGATGGTTCCTTAAAGGCAGGGTATCCCTTTTCAAGACACTTAATGACAGCCTATGGGGCTTGTCTGTCCAACCCTTCCTCTCTATCATGACAAAAGAGTTTTGTGAAGGGGGAGTTTCTCTATGTGTGAAACTTAACAAAATGTGTAAATTTCAATATTATTTGGCCATCCTTTTTCACTTGAGGATGAAGTGCTGGCCAGGGTAGCCTTGTTAATGTTAGGCTGCATTATTTGTCCTTGATTTTCTCTTAAGTGTCTATGCAGGAATGCAGAAGAGGACAACTTAAGAGACTATTTCCACGCACATGGGGGGGGACTATTCACAAGATTATGACTATACACATAGATCCCCTACTACAGAATACTGTGTTGTGGAGTCGCATAGAAAGAGTGGAGTGGCATAGAGTGGAGGGGCATAGAGTGGTGCATAGAGTGGTGCAGTGTAGAACAGTGAAGTGTATGGTGGGGTGGAGTAGAGTGGCGTTAAGTGGCATAGAGTAGAGTGGCCGAGAGTGGAGTGGAATTGAGTAGAGTGGAGTTGCATAGAGTGGCACCATGTGGAGTCAAGCGGACTAGAGTTGAGTGGTATAGAAAGGAGTGGAATAGAGTGGTGTGGAGTAGCCTAAAGTGCCATAGAGGGGCATTGTGCGGAGTAGAGTGGCATGGAGTAGCATAGAGGACAGTGACAGAGTGGCGTAGAGTAGCATTGAACAGGGTAGAGTGAAGTAGAGTAGCATGGAGTAGAATGGTGTGTAATGGCGTAAAGTGTAGTGGCATGGAGGGGCACAGAGGGCAGTGGCATTGAGAGGCGAAGGGTTGAGTAGAGTAGAGTGGCGTGGAGTTGCACATGGTGGGGTAGAGTGGCTTTGGAGTAGAGCGGTGTGGCGTACAGTGGAGCAGCACAGAGTGGAGTAGCGTAGAGGAGTGGTGCAGAGAAAAGTGGCATAGAGTAGAACAATTGTGGGTGTAAGCAACTAAAGTGCCAATAGAAATGGCCGTTAAGGTGAAAGCAACATAAATAAGAAGCTGTATGCTGGCGTCAAAAGTATGAAAGCACATTGCACGTCCTTGGTCAAAGCTCCAGGGAGGAGCTAACACAAAAAAGTAAGGAAAGCCTACAGGAGCTAAGCAATCAGAAGCTTGGAAATGAGAGTGACAATGAAAACAACTATTGGTATGATGTGGGCATGTTGTAAGCTCACTAAATTGTAAACAATACGTGTAGCCTACACGCCGCATGTGTAAGCGAGACCTAATAAAGGAAGGTAGCACAGTACATATCTGAACACAAATTTTAATTTGTTTGGCCTACTAAATTTAAAGTTGGATTTTCCTGGAAATGAATTGTTCTGTAAAATCTAATTATCAACCCAAATGGGTTTCACAATCACCTCTTCTTGTTCCTAATGCTTCTCCCTCAATTCCAATATCTGAGTTTAAAGATGCAAAAGAGGAGCAAAAGTATCCTACAAACCCTCTGGCGTATAGATAAGAAAGATTATAGCACACTTGTTCATAAGCATACTAATGTTTGGACCACTGGATGCAGAGACTGGTCTGGGAAAATATTGAGAATGTCAAAATAAAGTGAGGAAATAGCCTTTCTGGTGACTGTCCTCAAACAATGCAAAGAACATTTTTGCCCACATCCAAACTCTTATGAATTACAAAAAATAAAGGAAGAGGTCGCCCTCTGCTAGGCATATTAATAACAGCTGTTTCATTACATATGCTCCGAATCATCCCTTTTGTTTATATACAATGGAAACTACTTGGGTTCCCTGGTCACAAAAAGGACAAGTAACCAAAGTTACAGCCCTTTTCGTGGTTTTCACTCAAATAAAATTAAAATAGAGGATAAAGTAGAAAACCTTGCTGTTCAGTGGCTTTGTTTTCTAGAGCTAATAATACAGCACAAAAAACACAAACTTGCATATATACACAAAAACTAGCCATTTCAAAAGCCTACAATAAAATTATATGAAGTGTTTCATTGTCTAACATAACACAGAAATGGTTTTACAACCAAGCTCAAGGAGTTTTCAGTGACAACACTAGTGAAGAACAAATATCCTTTCACTTATGCTTGCCCATACAGCATCAGATCTACCTGTAGAGATCACAGGACTGGCCATACCCAGCGGCCACAGCCCACAACCGGAAAGCCTCTGTGCTCAGCTTCAAAGCTTCCTTTTGTTCCAGTGGGAGGTCCTGGGGATCTTCAGCTACAAACCTGCTTAGCCGTTCCTTCATCTCAAATTTATTTAGCTGTTTTAACAAAAGAAAGAATGCAGTGAAACTTTTAGAATGATATTGAAAAACATGTAAATACTCTCCAAGGTCTAGACTTTTGGTCTTTTAATAATTTCACTTTATTTCTTTAAATATCTTTTCATTGCTTTCCAGTGCAATATAACTAAGAAGAAACACAATTGTAAACATTAGTTGGTGAAAGCAGCACCTCTGGCCCAATTAATTCAATTGCACTTTCACTATCTTAATGTATAGGTCTAGGTAAGTTGTTAAGAATGTGTCAGCACAATCTCTATGCTCTACAGATCATCTGTGCTTAACAAAATTGCAGGACATGTCTTTTGCTCCATTACTAAACCAAATATAACTTTCTCAATGCCCCTTTGAATCAGATGGATGGTTTCAAAAAGACAGTGATAGTTTGTGCTCAAAGTCGAGAGGCAAACATTCCTCTTTTCACCTACATATGCTTTTGTCGTGGTCTACTGGTTGTGCATGTGACCCACATCCATACGAGATATAAGTCACTGATGTAGGTGAGGAGGAGAGATCGGTTTGCAAAGCGTAAAATGTATGTAGAAAAATGTAGAATGACAGCAAACATTGATCAACCGTCTTTTTTGCAGCTGTTTTTCTCACATGTGTGAAACATTATGGAGCAATTACAAAACAGTAAAATCACAGACTGGAGAACATAATCAAAAATACAGCATTCGTACTCAAACAGAAGCCGCTGCGGCTTAATAGGAGCTGTATTAGAGTGACCCTGTTGCTATGCATCCTGAACCAATGTCCCAATTGAGTATGATGAGCCGGACAGTCCTGCTAAGGCAGAATAAGTCTATGAGAAGTAAATGAAGAGAACCTCCTGTTCTTTGTAGGGAAGAACAAGAAACCGTGGAAAGGTTCGGTGTAGAAGAATAACAGGGAAGGGGGTAGGTAGCACAAGCTGGATCATCAGGTTCATGTTCAGACAATGGGACTGAGATGAGGACAGGAGTGCGTGAGGAGGTCAAGCTGGGGGTGGGGTGTCATCGGGTACTTCATTTTTCGCATTGTTACCCATGGAATGGAGAGGAAGAAAAGGGGTTAGTGAGAGAGTGTCCCATACAAACAGGGGTAGACCTCTGGGGTGGGGGTGGATCATTGTCAGATATCCATTAATGTCCATTGAGTCTCCAGGAGATGAACAGCATGGAGGCTATATGTTCTGGGAAGGAAAGGGGGGGTTTCTCTGCAGGTATGTCCAAGAACTGTGTGAGCATGGCGTCCCAGTATATTCTTTCTTCTTGTATATTTCTCAGAACAAAGTACTCTTGGAAGGAAATCTATAATTATCCTTATGCCATTTACTGTTGGCACCAAGGGCAACACTTTTCGGTTGGTCTGTCTGTCATCTGTGGTCTGTGAGCTCCAAGAGAGGACTGGATACAAACCCTCCTTGTAAAATGGGATTATACAGAGAGTGAACCAAAGCAACTCAAGTTTACTCTAGGAAAAATGCTAACTTGAGCCTCTTTTACTTACTCTGCGGGGGTGTATGCCAAGGTCTGCATACTCACTGAAAAGGCAGGTATCTGAAAATTGTGAAATTATGTTTTTATAGTATATCTTTTCACATCTTAGTATATATTGTTTATGTACTTGCCTTCCCCTCCTCCACACAACCTTCTTCATCTTAGGCCTGGACAGCTCAGGTGTTTGATGTGCCGATCATACATTGCCAAATGTTAATGTCCACAGTTTTACAGTTGCATGGCTCGACACCTTATTTACATTACATTTCATGACCAGTTTTCTAACACTATTCTGGCAACATCCATTTGTTTGATCGAAGTTCACAACTATATGTAAGCAAATCCCAAACAATTGCAAAGTATTGAATGACAACGATTGCTGTCTAATAGCTGGCTAATAGTCGTACTGTCTATAAAATGGTGTTTGATTGAGGAAGAGAGCGCTCAAAGAGCACGCTTAGAATGATCTTTATGGAGGCCTTACTTATGATGAACAGCAGTAAATTTTGGGAGGTAGTTAATCTCCCTTTTTTTTAGGACAATGGGGGTCATACCATCTCCACGAGATATGTCTGTCAACCACCCACCAATGTAATTTAACCTTGAATATGAATGAGGTAACATAAGCTATAGTTTATACCGGTCCTAAGGCCTCCGGTACCGATGGGATTCCCGCTGATCTGTTTAAAATGTTACCTGAACTCTATGCCCCGATTTTAACACATATGTTTAATCTTGGAGAGAGGAGTAGGCCTAACAGCTAGGGCGCTCGACCTCGAATCTGGGGAACCGGGTTCGAGTCTCAACAATGACGCTGAACATCCTGTGATTCTGGGCAAATCGCTTAATCTCCTCGTGCCTAAAAAAATGAATGTGTCCTCATGTAACGCTACTGGTGCTATGTTAAGCGCTCTGATACCTTCGGGTCAAGTGTGCGTTATATAAAACTCTGTAAAAAAAAAAACAATCTGGCAGTACGTACTTCCGTCCTCGTGGTTTCGGTCTATTATTATCCCTGTACCTACTTGGTAGTCAAGGGTCGAGGGATGGAAAGGATAATTCTGGATAAGGTTATGTCATAGGTAGAGAACAGTTCTATTCTTTCACATCTCCAGTTTGGGTTTCGTCCGGTTTTGGGCACTGTTCATCGCATTTATGGATCTGTCCTCTGCCTCTGACACAGTGACGAGATCTAAGTTGTGGCCCATCTTGTTAGACATTGGGTATGGACACAGATATTGTCCACTTTCTCAGTGAGTTGCACAGGGGCATGATGGCAGTCATTCAATACAGTTTGGACGGATCCTGCACCAGCTCTTTATGTCTGCAGAGTGGGGTGAGGCAGGGATGTATACTGGCCCCTTCATTTTAACCCTGTATGTGAATGATCTGGGGCCAGATTGCTAGAAAAGTAGGTGGACTGTCCAAGTGTAGGTACCCGTCAGATTCCTGCATTGTTATACACAGATACCGTTTTGCTGGTGAGAACTGCCCTGGGCCCTCAGACACTGTTGAGTTGCTTTGTTAAGCACATGAATAGTCTTGGTCTTTCAAGCAACTATGGTAAATCTCAAGTAATGGTTCTGGGTCTAGGAGGACAAAGTCAAGATCTTTCCATATTCAGGGCCATGAGTCACCTGGGTCCAGACCTACACTTACCTAGGAGTGGTGTTTGACGATCGATCCACGTGAGCCCCAGGGTAAAGATCTAAAATACTAGCCCTGTCCCACTCCATTGATGCGGTTTTATAAGTCTCCTCTAGAATTGGTAGTAACCATTGGGTGCACTGATTAATATTCTATCAGGCCAAATTGGTCTCAGTAGCCACAATTGGTAGTGATGTATGGAGATACATAGACCCAGGGGAGCTTCGAGTTGAGGAAAATGGGTTCTGCAGATGCCTTCTGTCCGTTCCAGCTTTGACGCCCGCGTTTTAGGGTTCATGAGGAGTTGGGCTCCCATGCTTATTGGACCTTATTGCTTTGCGTCCCCTCATCAGGGGGCTCACCATTTTGTCGAGATCTGAGAAGTTTTTTAACAGGGAGATACTTATGGAAAGTTTGCAGCATCAGGGTGGAGGTCAACTGAACTATTGATATATAAATTGGACCCCTTTGCAAAGCTGGGAAGAGCGGTCCTGTTTGATTCACCACATAATATTTTGAAAGCAGATATTTACTGGACCTAGAACAACTTCCTATTAAAGAGGAAGTAGAAAGAGAAGGTGTAGAACTAGAAAAGCTCACAGTGCGCGGGCCTGCCCAGATTCTAACAGGGTTTGCTGTGTTCAATTGTCCTCATTGGTTTCCCCTCACCAGATTCAGGTTCAACCCATTTCATGTGTTGCTGGCTCGTCTAAAGCCTAGCACTTGGCATATGAAGCCGAGGCCGAGCACATGATAATTTCTATACCCAGGCTCTTATGCACTATGTATTTTTTTGTGTTTTTATGACGATCCACGTATCACAAATGTATTACCACTATTGAAAAGTCCAAATTTTGTCCAGGTTAAGTGCGCTCGTTTATTTTCAGCTACTTCCGTATGTCCATACAACTAATTTTGTTGCTTGCTTCTTAGCCTCTTCCTGGAGGCTGCAGAAGGTGTCTAACATAGGACCTGACCTACACTATACACTATGCATTTTTATTCTTATCATGAGACCTTTTATGATAGTCTGGTATCCTGCTGGGGTAGTTGGATGTAATGCATTTTATCGTGATCTGCTGTTTTTTCCTATATGTTTTATATTGTTTTAATAAGCATATACCACTGTGGTTCTGAACAGTTTTTATGACAAATATTTGCAGATTCCGCACAATGTTTTTTTTGTTTTTAATTATGCATAGTTGAGGATAGACCTGTTAACCGGATCTTAATGTAATGTACCCAAGTGTTCTGGTCGTTCTGAGTCATCGTAATGAGGGGTCTCATCTAGTATGTTTCTCCCTGACCCTGTACTACGTGCATGGTTTATGTATGTACTTGCACAAATGAGCACAATATGTACAGTCCAGGAATGTAGTGGTGATCCAGCTAGCGATAGCACTCAGTTCTCTTATTGATCATTTTATGTATCTGAATGTTTTCGGTTTTATTGTCTGTCTATGTACCATTGTTACAATGCACTTTTATGGTCTATCTTTGACAGAATAAAGTTATTTTGATGTTGATGACATGCATATGTTAGCATGAATATGGTGAATAGTTCTTGCATACACAAAATACTTGTAAACAATAAAGTGCATAGCTATAGACTATACAAGTTGTAATTCACATATTTTCCTTACATTTATAGACAGGCCCTTTTGACAGAGGTGGACAAGCCAACAAATTAACAGGGAGAGCAAAGCCAGAGCAGAGCCAAGGGTCTGGATCGGCTTTAACAGTCAGTGCACGAAAATAACTGGTATCTAAAACATGGAATAAACATGTTGATAAAATAGTAGAGTCACTTTTATATCATAAAGGTATTTATTTTCCTTAACATGCAGAATTGTTTCACCTGAATACATAAGATTATTTTTGCACAGTGCATACCTTGAACCCTTGTATTGGGAGTTGCTGTCATATTTGATTGTGAATTAAAATGAGGCTTCATAAGATAAAATCACAAAAGTTGGTCAGCAAGGAAGCTAGGATTGGTCCAATATTTTCTTGTATCACATTATAGAATTCACCCACTAAATGGCTACTTCCTTCTCGCCCTTAAATACCAAAGGCTTATACTCTGTTTTCATTCTTAGTGCATCATGGTAGATTCTGGGTGACAAGCAGAAGTCACATCAAAGCTTTGCCTGTTTTGGGCTCAAGGAACCAAGTGGACCAGTCATAAGGCTCAGTTAAGCCCGGTAGGAAACACTGGCATTTTAACATGCACACATTTCTTAAGTTGACTTCTCTTTCAAACAATGACGTTTGACACACATTTGCTTGCGTGGCAGTGCAGGGGATTTTCTCCGAAACCATTTAGCTAAAAAAAAAAACACTTTGCAAGAACACTATCAGGACACCTTGAACATTCCGTACAAGGTCCAATACACATTTTGCAAATGTTGTTATTTTGTTCATGAGGTAACGTTGCTATCAAAGAGACAATAAACAATGTCAGCTCAGTTGAGACATCAACATGTAAGCATGGGTGCCATTGCTATAAATACACATGCACTTCCATGCTCAAGATAGGCGCACTCGGCTGCCACTTGCAAGGTCATTGCTCTGTTGGCGTTTCAGCTTAGCTGGTTCCTGTTGATCCCTCTGTGGGGATGGATGTCCAACCTATGATCAAGATGCGGACCTACATACATTGCCTTCAGGTAAAGGGGAGTTAAATTATCCTATGGGGGCTTCTTGGCAGAGCCCACACACCCTAAACAACTAGGTCAGGGAAGGCATAGTAGGAGTACACTATACTATGTACTTATATGCCAGCATATATACATTGTTTTAGCACAATTGTGGAATTGCTCATTCTCTTTACCGTCCTCATACTTCAAACACTTTTATATGCTTCTTTCTATTGATCACTGCAGCACATATATTTTATACACAAATCAAGATGGTTCAATAAATATTGCAAAAGCCTCTGTATGTCCTTCTTGTATATCTCTCTGAGTGACTGAGTGGAAAGGTGTAAGATCTGTTACCACGATTCATGGGAGGGATCCAGGTTGTCATGTTCTAAGGGTAGCAAACAAATGATGGACGGATTGCTGAATAAATAATACATTGACCCCCATTCAACAGATCTGATTTACATCCATCCTTCTTTTGCTCACCATGCCACCCCAGTTTAGCCCTGCCATATTCAAATCAGTCTTGACATTGTGCCTCATAGGAACAGTGCAGAACAAACTGCCAAGCCAGGTCCTCCATGGCCCGGAAACAAGCCCAACAAACATGCAGTTCCTATTGTAAAAATGGAAACCGTACTAAAGACCTCGAGCCCGAGCCAGGACTCTAGCTCAAGCCTGGCTTAAGCTTTAAGTGGGTCTCCCAACTCTATCTTTAGACTTGCACATCAGGATAGGAAGGGTGGAATCAGGCACGCACTAATAATAAGCATTAAAAATTAGACTAACAGAGAAGGTGGGCTGGAGTAAGACAGAATCAGACATGGGAGTAGGAGGCTGGCAAAAGCCCAGTTTGTGCAATGGTAGGAATAAGTGGATTTCAATTGTGAATCAATCTTAGTAGGAGCTTCACCATCCAACTGGGTATGAGAGTATGTATGTAGTGGCCTTTCCATCATAAGTTGTGCAAGGGTGACAGCTGTGCAGAGCAGGGTCCTTGCAACATAATGCAGCCTGGGTGTCTGGAGGGAGTATCTGCTCCATGAAGAGTTGTGTACAAAGTAAAGGCTGTCCATAGTAGAGGCTTGCCCAACTAATGGGACTTGGATGTCTGGAGAGAGTATGCTCTCTGTGAAGAGCTGTGCACAGGGCAAAGGCTGACCATAGTAAGGACCTTCCCACCTAATTAGGCTTGGGTGTGCGGAGGGAGTGGGATCTCCTTAAAGAGAAGGCTGTACATATGTACGAGTATGAACACCTACTGAAGCTTGGGTATCTTAAACAAGTGGGCTCTTCATGACAAGTTTCGCAAATGGGGAAGACTGCGTATAGTATAAGTTTTGTCACCCACTGGGGTGTCTGGATGTAGCAGACGGTCCTTGAAAAGTTGTGCACCTGGCGAAGGAGGAGCATACAAATTTTATAAAAGCACTTATGCTGATGTAAATTTTGCCTTACATGCTTCTGGGCTATTTAGTACTTAATACATTTTTCAAATACGGTACCAATTTGTAGAGTAAATTGAACAGCAGTATGGCAGATGAGGTCATCAATTAGGTCATTGAAAATGTCCTGAGTGATGTAACGTGAGGTGCCAATTAACAAATGGCGGGAAGCTCATAACAGTTACTCAGTTAAGTGGAGAAGTGTGGCTCACTGGTTAGAGCAGGCAGACCCTGAAGCAGAGGTCAGACCCGGGACCAGGGTTCAATTCCCGACGCGGCAGGGTCTTGAGCTCAAATGTCCATGGACTCGATAATTCTCGCTTCGGTGCCTGACCTAATCATGGGTTCACACTCTGCAACTCTGGGCATTAAGCTTGCTTAATCTCCACAACGGCCCGCGCGGCGGGATGCCTGGCTTTCACCTTGGGGATGCCCTGTAGGGGCTATCTCACAGGGAAAAGCCAGGACGGGTTCCCAAGGCAAGCGCGGAGATACCCCTTCGGGGGTCGATTCAGGCGCTATATAAGAAACATAATAATAATAATAACTATAACTGGTGAATTTCAGTGGTTTTTGAGTCAAATGTTACATTTTAACTGACATTTTCACCTAACTATATTGTCGCTTTAGCCTTTGGTTTTTGTGTGAATTTCTAGTGATTTTTTTATGTGAAGTCACGTCAATAAATAAACGGAAAGCCTATTGGATTTATAAAGGAATCATCGCATTAATATATAAAGGCAAGCCTATTGGCTCTGTCACGGAGTCAGGACTTGCATATATAAAGGTAAGCCTATTAGCGTTATTAAAAGATCAATACCTTAACAAAACTAGTTTGACATGTTTAGTAATCATCGTAAAAACCAATAGGTTTCAAAAACACATTCAAATATATTCATCTATAATAACAAGCATAGCATTATTTGTTAATAAATATTTAACTGGAGTATTTGAATTCAAAACAACATTACATATGTGTCAGAGTCTTTCTTTTACACTTTCAGGCCAAATATAGCAGCAATAAGACTAACCGCAAGGAGTCCCTGCATCCTAAGCTGAAAAGGAAAAGCTCCATCTCTGGGAAAGCTTATAAAAACCATAGGCTTTCTCTGGGGTAATATTCTATAAACCCCAGGAGACATAGAGGTATTTCTGTAAAGTATGTCTGGGGGCGGCTGCACACCCACAAGCCCCACACAAAACTTTAAAAACATACTGGCAGTAACCTGCCCAGATTTGGGCACCACCATGCAGCAAAACATATGTTAATTAGACCAAGAAGGACATTAAAGGGGGGCTCGTTGCCAGGAGCAGTGAATAATAAATGATGTCTCCAGCCACTCTTTAACCTTATTCATTTAAAAAACAAATTGGGTGGGGGTCCCAGTTCCACCAGGACACCCACAGCTTGTTTTTTCGTTGGAGGCTGTGGGGGGGGGCTGGGGGGGGGGGGGGGGATCATGGCCCCTGCAACTCTGCGGACTACCCGGTCAACACTTATAATGTGTCCCGGCAGTAGTTGGCTTCCCTAGTTTTTTCCCGCCTGGCAGGAGCTGTCCTCTGCTCCCTGTTTGCCAGAGTGCGGGCAGGGAGATAAACTTCTGCTCCCACGCTCTGGTGAGCAGGGAACAACAGTGTTTCGGGGATGGTGTCCTGGTATACATTGGACTGGGGAGGATAGAGTCCCGGGGGCCAAAAATATAATACAGTGGGCCTCAGAGGATGAAGAATACTGCATTTAGCAGTAAGACTGCATATTCTTGTCCCATGTTCACAGAACATAATCTATATTAGACTATTTGTTGCTCAACAAATGCATGCTACCAAGGTTATTGAGGCCAGCAAAATAAGGGAAAGGGATGTCTCTGAACATTGCCCAGTAACATTGGCCCATAACCTTGCATTACTGGCCCTACCAGGCAAAAGATGGAGGATGACTGCCCTAAAATACAGAATTCCTACAGAGAAACAGCTCCTACGTCAACAATTGAAAGACTAGATGGACTTGCATTAACACTCCCCAAAAACATTCCCAGGTTCTTTGGGTTGAACCCAAGACATTTGTTAGGGGTTCAATGATGAGTTTCTCAGCGATGGTCCTGCAGGATTTGTAGATTAAACAAAAATAATTGGAATCAAAAGTACAGCATTTCACTATACCACAAGTCGATGACATCTGCAACTCTGCTTAGGTGTCCAAGAGCAAGATATAACTTGTTCTTTTCTTCCAAAGCTAAATTAGCTCTAAATAACTCAAATCCAGGAGCACAGGGAAAGCGTCTGGGAGAGTACCTCACTGACCGAATTTAACCTCATCGCTGCTACGGAGATTTTTCTCCTGTGCTGGATCCCCTTGAATCATATGTGGTCATGACGGAACGGTTCCGTCATCAGCACAGCTCCACTGTGCCTCATGACGGAACCGTTCCGTCATGAGCATCGAAGGGGTTAAAAAGATTACAGCTACCACAGTTAGCCCCCCGATTCTATGTAAGGTGTTTAATGATGTAGATAAGAACAGACATCCTGCCTCAAAAGGTAATCCTCTCATTAATACATAGACCCTAATAGACCCTGCTTGGTATTTGTGTCTCTGTGAGAAAATCAAGTAGCACACAAGGATTGTGGCAAGTATGCAACAATATGGACAAGTAGCTGGCCCTGTTCCGTGACGCAGAGAAGAGCTTTGACTTGGTCTAATGGCGTGTCCTATTCAGAACAATGGAGAGAGCCTACATATTCTGCATATGACTTCCTCCTACAAAGTATAAGAGTTGTCCCTCCTGGCTTATCACTTTTCACAGACTATTGAAACACCACACTTAGTATTTGAGGTTATCTGTTGAATGGTTTTAAAGGTCCTGCAGTTTTGTATGGAAATAAAATGCTGTACACAAACCTGAGTAACCTAATTCTGGAGAAAATGAATAAGGTACGGAGCTCTGATTTGAAATAATGCACAACTCCTAATCAGAGGCTGCCAATCCATTGGCTGGAGTGGACAGATAAGAGCCTTATAGCTATTTAATACCTTGTGGAAGATGCGACTTTAAAATACTATGAAAAGCAAAGTAAATAAAATGTCGTCCATCAGAACCAACAGTGGAAAATACTGCAATTGAAGTGCTGCATACTAGGTAAAAGACATGCAGGGTTGCCCACCTTGCAAGAATCACCAATCTATTGGCCTGATTTAAATGTTGGCGGAGAAGGAACTCTATTGCAACGGTGTGGTCAAACCCCTCTGACGGAAAACAATGTGGATGTCTGCCTCTTCATCCTTCTCAATTGTTGGTGTCTTTCAATAGTGTGATCACCACAGCATCACAAATGTCCTTGAAAATTATAGGAGTATCAAGAAAAGATCCGGAGCTCCTTCCCAATCCCAAACAGCAGGGCAAGTAATGGAACACCACCTTAGAACCTATCATCGTCACATCTGGTGTCACTTAGGGGTGGGCTTTAGTGCCAGCATTGTTCAATTTATACTTGTAACTACAAAGAATCTTGAAGAAGGATGGATTATTATTTACCACATCAGAATTATCGTTTAATTTCACTTTGAGATTTCAAATGCTGAAAACAACTAAAATCACAGTGTGAAAGTCTAGGGGAAACAAGAAAATAATGGAAAAGTTGGCCATGGAGGTACAGATTGTCCAGTAATACTTAGTGGACCCTCAGAGACCCACTCATAACGAGCCAGATATTTCCCATCCCCGGAGTTACTGTTGTGGCTAGGATCGTCCTATTTTAGCTTCACTGTTAACATAAAAAGCTATCCAAGTCATCATTTACAAACAATATACAATATCAACAGAGAGAATGACAGCTCTAAAAGGATTTCAAGATTTTAGTTGATGGAAGTCAATGACAAAAAAAGAATCGAACTAGAGTTGCAAATCATTAATTGTTCTAGTAAAAAGTGTGCTCTCTGCACCATGTTCCTTCAGGATGCTCAATTCAATTAGATAAAGGGTTCAGTTACTGAAGGCAGGTTACATAACATTAGGTGCCCTTTGATTCCCAATTCTCAATTTCAATGTTTTAAGAATCAAACCGAAAATAAACTTCAAGAAACTTAATTCCAACTCCGAAAAGTAAAGGAAACAAGTGTGTGGATTCTCAGTATGAGTGAGTACTGCACGCAATTGGGGAATACTGAAGATGTGAGGATGTTCTGCTGCAGAAAGCCCCTTATTTCAAGCACACCGTAAGCCTCCCAAGGAAGTTACCTGGATCATAAACTATGCCCTTTACGAGACATGTTGGCAGCGCTATCTAGGAGGAGGGACACGTATATCTGGTGATGAGAAGATGTGGAGGAAGTGGGAGAAGATGTGGAGGAAGTGGGAGAAAAGTGTTATTTATTAATTGCTCTGCTTAGTGTGAAGGAGGTGTACATTCCAGACTACACAAAAATGCCAATGTGAATACTGAAAGAACCTGGGAAGTGCTTTGTGGACAGCATAGTGCTCAAAGTTAGATAAACATTATCCAGTTCTGTGTTAAAGTCTTCAATCTCTAGGCACTCACCACTAATGTCCAAGCAGTCAGGGCACAGTGGATCCAGCACCAGAGGCAGTGCGGTGGGAGGAAGCCATGAATCAGTTTGCTACTGAAACCATAAACTTAGCTCGTCAAACAAATGCTGCCTGGATGCCTGCAGGGGTTTAATGCGGCATCTGACCACATCCTGCTAAACTGAGTTTGTGTTTACATGGCATTTGTCCTTTTCCAAACATGTTTAAGTTCAGAAAAAGTTTATTAGGACAAAAGAATTACAACAATGTGCAGAATATAAAAACAATGAAGGCAGTAGGTTCATATACAATGTAAGTGGGTTTAGAAAATAAAGAGAGAATAAACATAACAAATAAGAAATGCAAATGCAATCAAAAATAATGATAACATAAGCAATATTGTACAAAAGAAGGTATAAATATAAATATAAATTAACACAAAGGAAGTAATGGAGGTTTAGTAACTTCTTGCTGCAGAGGTCTGGGGGAAATAGAGCATTTAGCATGAGCCCATAAATCAGAGCGCTTGGATGCCAAATGTGATGGATATACAAATGTAGTGTCTAGCCGGTGATTGTAACAGACCGCATACCACCATGCTTGATATGAAAGCTTAGTGAAATCCTTCCAGTTTCTCGTTATTTGCTGGAAGGCTACTGCTATTAGGAGGTCAATTATTTTGACATTAAAGTTAGAATGTTCCCAGATGGAGGATACGCTACCTAAAAAAATATGTACTGTAGAAAAGGGATGAGTGGACTGAAAAATCAAGTTTAGTTGATTCCACACCTTTTCCCAACAAGCATTTACAATGCAATGGTCTCGGCATCATTAAAAGTAGAGCTATTGGCATTGCTCATGACATATCTTTTTTTTTCCTTAAATCATAAATAACAGCACTCTGCACTCAACAGCACACACCACTCTGCACCTACACTCACTGCTCTGCACACTCACTCTGCACTCACTACTCTGCATTCTGCACTCACTACTCTGGACTCACTACTCCGCATTCTGCACTCACTACTTTGCACTCTGAACTCACTACTCTGCACTCACTACTTTGCACTCTGCACTCAATAGTCTATGCACTCACTACTCTATGCACTCACTACTCTATGCACTCACTACTCTATGCACTCACTACTCTATGCACTCACTATTCTATGCACTCACTACTCTATGCACTCACTACTCTATGCACTCACTACTCTGCACTCACTACTCTGCACTCACTACTCTGCACTCACTACTCTGCACTCACTACTCTGCACTCTGCACTCACTACTCTGCACTCTGCACTCACTACTCTGCACTCACTACTCTGCACTCTGCACTCACTACTCTGCACTCACTACTCTGCACTCTGCACTCACTACTCTGCACTCACTACTCTGCACTCACTACTCTGCACTCTGCACTCACTACTCTGCACTCTGCACTCACTACTCTGCACTCTGCACTCACTACTCTGCACTCACTACTCTGCACTCTGCACTCACTACTCTGCACTCTGCACTCACTACTCTGCACTCTGCACTCACTACTCTGCACTCTGCACTCACTACTCTGCACTCTGCACTCACTACTCTGCACTCTGCACTCTGCACTCACTACTCTGCACTCTGCACTCTGCACTCACTACTCTGCACTCTTCACTCTGCACTCACTACTCTGCACTCACTACTCTGCACTCTGCACTCACTACTCTGCACTCTGCACTCACTACTCTGCACTCTGCACTCACTACTCTGCACTCTGCACTCACTACGCTGCACTCACTACGCTGCACTCACTACTTTGCACTCTGCACTCAATAGTCTGCAAACTCACTAGTCTGCAAACTCACTACTCTGCACTCACTACTCTGCACTCACTACTCTGCACTCACTACTCTGCACTCTGCACTCACTACTCTGCACTCTGCACTCACTACTCTGCACTCTGCACTCACTACTCTGCACTCTGCACTCACTACGCTGCACTCACTACGCTGCACTCACTACGCTGCACTCACTACGCTGCACTCACTACGCTGCACTCACTACGCTGCACTCACTACTTTGCACTCTGCACTCAATAGTCTGCAAACTCACTAGTCTGCAAACTCACTACTCTGCACTCACTACTCTGCACTCTGCACTCACTACTCTGCACTCACTACTCTGCACTCACTACTCTGCACTCTGCACTCACTACTCTGCACTCTGCACTCACTACTCTGCACTCTGCACTCACTACGCTGCACTCTGCACTCACTACTCTGCACTCTGCACTCACTACTCTGCACTCACTACTCTGCACTCTGCACTCACTACTCTGCACTCACTACTCTGCACTCACTACTCTGCACTCACTACTCTGCACTCTGCACTCACTACTCTGCACTCTGCACTCACTACTCTGCACTCTGCACTCACTACGCTGCACTCTGCACTCACTACTCTGCACTCACTACTCTGCACTCTGCACTCACTACTCTGCACTCACTACTCTGCACTCTGCACTCACTACTCTGCACTCACTACTCTGCACTCACTACTCTGCACTCTGCACTCACTACGCTGCACTCACTACGCTGCACTCACTACGCTGCACTCACTACGCTGCACTCACTACGCTGCACTCACTACGCTGCACTCACTACGCTGCACTCACTACGCTGCACTCTGCACTCAATAGTCTGCAAACTCACTAGTCTGCAAACTCACTACTCTGCACTCACTACTCTCTGCACTCACTACTCTCTGCACTCACTACTCTCTGCACTCAATAGTCTGCAAACTCACTACTCTCTGCACTCACTACTCTCTGCACTCACTACTCTCTGCACTCACTACTCTCTGCACTCACTACTCTCTGCACTCTCTGCACTCACTACTCTCTGCACTCACTACTCTCTGCACTCACTACTCTCTGCACTCACTACTCTCTGCACTCACTACTCTCTGCACTCACTACTCTGCACTCACTACTCTGCACTCACTACTCTGCACTCACTACTCTGCACTCACTACTCTGCACTCACTACTCTCTGCACTCACTACTCTCTGCACTCACTACTCTCTGCACTCACTACTCTGCACTCACTACTCTGCACTCACTACTCTGCACTCACTACTCTGCACTCACTACTCTGCACTCACTACTCTGCACTCACTACTCTGCACTCACTACTCTGCACTCACTACTCTCTGCACTCACTACTCTCTGCACTCTCTGCACTCACTACTCTCTGCACTCACTACTCTCTGCACTCACTACTCTCTGCACTCACTACTCTCTGCACTCACTACTCTCTGCACTCACTACTCTCTGCACTCACTACTCTGCACTCACTACTCTGCACTCACTACTCTGCACTGCACTCACTACTCTGCACTCACTACTCTGCACTCACTACTCTGCACTCACTACTCTGCACTCACTACTCTGCACTCTGCACTCACTACTCTGCACTCTGCACTCACTACTCTGCACTCTGCACTCACTACTCTGCACTCTGCACTCACTACTCTGCACTCACTACTCTGCACTCACTACTCTGCACTCACTACTCTGCACTCACTACTCTGCACTCACTACTCTGCACTCACTACTCTGCACTCACTAGTCTGCACACTCACTAGTCTGCACACTCACTACTCTGCACTCACTACTCTGCACTCACTACTCTGCACTCACTACTCTGCACTCACTACTCTGCACTCACTACTCTGCACTCACTACTCTGCACTCACTACTCTGCACTCACTACTCTGCACTGCACTCACTACTCTGCACTCACTACTCTGCACTCACTACTCTGCACTCTGCACACTCACTTTGCACTCACACTTTGCACTCACAACTCTGCACTCACACTCTGCAAAGCGCATCGATTATAATATTTTTTCATGAACTTCCTTTAAAACACACCTTTCTGCAGTGTTGTGTCTCCATTGGCGCACGCACCGGAAGTCAGGCAATATCGCAAGTGACGGGGGCGGGGCGTCGTCGGGACCGGAAAAGGAGGCAGGCGGACTAAATGCGTATCGCCCGGGCAAACGAACGGTCCGTGAATGATTACGCTGCCCGTTGGAAACATTTCCCAGGTAAGAGAAGCATTATGCCCCCCAAATAGTCTGAACATCTGCAGACAGGGACGCGTAGACAGCGTGTACACTTGTTCACAGCCTCACACTTCGTATAACTTTTTGAGAGCTACGCCGCGCCAAGCAAAGCCCGTGTACGTAGCATTGTTTAAAAAAACCACAGCGCGATCCTGTAATCAAAGTGCCTGGCCATAGTGTCTTCAATAAATTTAATTCTGGCGACCTTGTGTGTGTGCTTGTGTGCGAGGGGGGGGAGCACTCGTGTGTGTGTGTGTGCGCGTGTGTATGTGTGGGGGGGTGTCTGTATGTGCGTGCGTGCATGGGCGCTGGTGTGTGTGTGTGTCTGTGTGAATGCACGACAGCAGCTGCCCACAGCGAGCGCGATCGCGTGCGCGTTTCAAATCGCCTCCAAGGCGATGTGCGCGATAACTTTTTGAGAGCTACGCCGCGCCAAGCAAAGCCCGTGTACGTAGCATTGTTTAAAAAAAAAAACACAGCGCGATCCTGTAATCAAAGTGCCTGGCCATAGTGTCTTCAATAAATTTAATTCTGGCGACCTTGTGTGTGTGTTTGTGTGCGAGGGGGGGAGCACTCGGGATCTCTAATGTAAGTCTAAAGGAAAGAGGAATCATTCAACTAATTGCTATTTTAATGAAACTCTTTGAGCTTTCTGCACCACTGTATCATGGTGCCCATTTAGACCTATTGCACACGCTCTTCGACCAGTCGTCCTTCCATGCACAAGTGTGACAATTTAAATCGCATCCCACCATAATGGCGATTTGCTGACATGCCATGAGCAGCTGCTTCTATCCTTTTTAGGTACGTGGACCTTTCGATGGATTACTTTCCTTGTGCCGGTATTGGACTGCACTGTGGCACCGCAGTAAAGCTGTTTACTATGTTTGTAGACTGTGTGCCGTTTGTGAGTGTATCGTATCCTACACAGCCCATCCCATATTTCTGTTTTGCTTCACTTCATCTGCTGTAGAGCACCACATTTTGTATGTAAGAGCACTACGTTATAATTCATTTTAGAGCATTCTCCCTTCCGTAGTGTAAATGCCCTTCACGGCCGGATGCAGTATGTAGGTACTCTCATATATTTCTTGGCACCTACGATGTAAGACTGTGTGTTGGATCTAGGAGGACATATATAGAACAGCACCATGTTTTGTTTCACTCATTGCACTAGCACTGTGCTTTTATCCCCTCTTCTCCGTTTGATTAAACACATAAGCCAGCATGTAAACATTTGTATTAATGCTCCGCACGGACTGCATCCACAGGTAAACACTTGCTTTTCATTTTTTGGCTTTCATGCACATGTTATTTTTCAGGGTTTTTTCGGTACGTTATTATTTCACACATCTGATTTAAGCTTTTCGATTTTTAGTGCCCATCACAGCTTTAGCATTCATGTTTAACTTCTTTTTATTCGTTCTGTCCACATTATTTTTAGTTCCTTGAAGCATGGCACTGTATGAGCAAGTGCGTGCATGGGTGCTGGTGTGTGTCTGTGTGAATGCACGAAATCAAAGGAGGACCCCGCACAGACTAATAGGGGACTGGGGGGATAACGCTAATGTTTGAGTTGATTATATAGTTAAGAAATAGGCCTTTTTCTAAAGATTTGGCATCTGTAGAAACATAAGAAGATCAGTACACAGAATTCCCCTCTCCAGTTACAATACGCTTTTAGAAGTTGAGATTCAATTCTTGTAACTTTACCTTTCCCGCCGCATTGTCGGCATGCTGCTTTTGGAATGAAATGCTTACTTTAGAGTGCACTTAATAGAAGTGTGACACACTCCTACATTTTCTTTTGTGTGGGGACGCCCTTGTCCTTTTTCAAATCTGTGTGAATGCACGACAGCAGCTGCCCACAGCGTGCGCGATCGCGTGCGCGTTTCAAATCGCCTCCAAGGCGATGCGCGCGGCCAGGAGTGTCTCCTGGGAAGCACACACGCTAACAATAAGTTCTCGGCGACAACGCGCTTCTGCGCGTTTAGCCGAGACCTAAAAAGGGCTAACAAATTCACAATTAAAGAGTAAATGGAATAAATCAGCATGTTGGGCCGAACAGGACCAGCATTCATGTGAGACATCAGCGTGGAATGAGTGGAGAGTAAGAGGGGAGAATAGAAGTCTATTATATATAAAGAAGGGTGTTTGCGTCGTGTTTGCAGCCCTGGAAGATTTCCTAAGTTTTAGCCAAATTGTATCCCAGAAGTCGACATTCCAGGAGGTGTCAAAGTCCTTTTCCCACAATAATTCTGTCTGAGTTTTGTCTCTTGGTGTGGATGAGGTATGTAAAAAACTGTAAATGGTAGAAGCTTTAGAATGAGCAAGCAACAGAGAATGCAGTTTAACAGTATGAGTAGAATCAATAGAGCTGTTTAAAGGAGGTGGTCTAAAAGTCAGGGAGGCAGATTGGATAGCTTGTGTTAGGAGGAAATTTTTAGAGCAAAAAGATGAGGGAAAATCAAAAACAATACGAGCCTGTGCAAAGGGTTGGATTAAATCCCGATTATATAACTGATTGACCCAGATCAGGTCACGTTGTCTCCAGGTTTTCCAATAGAAAGGTTTATTGTTAATTAAGATGTGTGAATTATGCCATATGGGAGAATTAAGAAAAGAGGAGGAAGGTGTAGATGGAATGAGTTTAGAAGTAAGTTTAAGTATAGGAGTGGAAACGGATTGTGGTTTGCGTGTAAAAGATAGGTATTCCTGGAAGGAGAAGGGAGAAATGAAAGATCGTTCTAATGTAGTCCAGAGAGGGCAAGGTGCAGAAGGGTCAGAGAGCCATCGTGACGATTGAGTCAGCATGAAAGATATATGATAAAGAGAGAAGTCCAGGAAGTTCATCCCACCTTCCGGTTTAGGACGAATTAATTTACGAATAGACATGCAGGACTTCTCATGTCCCCATAAAAAAGAGGATAAAATAGAGTTAATTTTCCTAAAATGCTTGAGAGGGATGGACAATGGGATATTTGAAATTGTATATAAGACTATGGGAGAGAGCATCATTTTTATGGTATCCAAACGACCCCACCAAGATAAGTACAGTGGATGCCACTTTGACGTTAAAGAAGATAATCTTTGTGTACAATTATCCATGCAACGCAATACTGTCCCCGCCACGGTTGAGGTAAAGTGTAGACCTAAATATTTGATAAATTGAGGACTCCATGAAAAACCCGAAATAGCAAAACCAGCACTAAAAGTATATTTTGTCAAGGGCAGAATTTCACATTTGTCTGTATTCAGTTTGTAGCCAGAAACAGACGCAAAGGATTGCACTTCTTCTAACAAGCATTTACAATGCAATAGGTCTCGGGTTAATTAAGTTTGAGCTATTGGCATTGCTTAATATTGCAACACCAATTGTACCAAAAGTCTATAAATTGTAGGCCCAAAAAATGTGTATTTATTTTTGTAGCAGTGGTGGCATGCTGCGCTTTAGATGAATATGTTTGAAAGTAAAGTGCGCCATACTGCGATTGCTACAATAGTTATTTGTGGATGCGTTATTAATTGATGTGTGCACTGATGGCTGGTGGTGTGTGTGCCTGTAGAAATTGTGCACTGATGGCTGGTGGTGTGTGTGCCTGGTGGAAGTGTGCACTGCCGGCTGGTGGTGTGTGTGCCTGGTGGAAGCGTGTACTGACGGTTGGTGGTGTGTGTACCTGGTTAAAGTGTGCACTGACGGCTGGTGGTGTGTGTCTGATGAAAGCGTGCACTGACAGCTGGTGGTGTTTGGGCCCGGTAAAAGCGTGCACCGACGGCTGGTGGTGTTTGTGCCCAGTGAAAGCGCGCACTGACGACTGATTGTGCCTGTGCCTGCTGAAAGTGTGCACTGACAGTGTGGTTGTGTGTGTGGTTGTGTGTGTGTGTGTGTGTGTGTGTGTGTGTGGTTGTGTGTGTGTGTGTGTGTGTGTGTGTGTGTGTGTGTGTGTGTGTGGTAGTGTGTGTGGTGGTGTGGTAGTGTGTGTGGTGGTGTGGTAGTGTGTGTGGTGGTGTGTGTGTGTGTTTGTGGTGGGTGTGTGTGTGTGTGTGGTTGTGTGTGTGTGTGGTTTTGTGTGTGTGTGTATGTGGCTGTGTGTGCATGCAGAGAGCAACGGGGCAGCGTGCACAGGCGCAAGCTTTCATTAGAGGGCGCCAAAAATGCAGAGCACACAGGAGACAGATGCAGGTACCCCGTTGGTCCTTGTTTCTGAGAAGTGTCGGCACACTTCACGTAAAAGTATTATGTCCCTCTTGAGAAGTGCAGGGACTACGCGGCCTGTTCAGACGAAACAAAGCCTTAGGAACGGCCCCCTAGCGACCAATGATTGGCGCACGTTAACCACGTGATGTTTCTTTAGGGTGTTTCTGAGAGCAGCAATGGGCAGGACCAGCGGCGGCAGAGCGGGCTGTGAGGGGGAGCCGAGGGCCTACTGGTGGCAGTAGCCCCCGGCTTCCTGGCGGCATGGCAGAACTACCGAGCTCATCGGGGCTTTGGAATTTATTAAAGGTGTGTGTATGCGCGGCGGCGGCGGGGGCGGGGGGGGGGGTTCTCTATGTGGGTGTGAGTGAATGTGCGCGGCGGGGGGCGGGCGGGCGACGGGGGCAGGGTGTTCTCTAGGTGTGTGTGTGTGTGTGTGTGTGTGCGGCGGGGGGAAGGCTGTATGTGTGCCTGCTTTCAAGGAGCCATGGGAGACAGGAAGTGCGCGCGACCTGATCCGTTTACGCGCACGTGCACATCACTTGTCTCCTGTCTCCCTTGGCTCCTTGAAAGCAGAAATGATTGCAATAGAGTCTCTGAGCGACGATCACTTTGCGATCGCTTCGCAGTCCGAGACCTAAAAAGGAATACTGTTCTTTTGCAAAAGGTTAACTCATAGGCTTCCTTAATGAAGTGTACTGTATAGTACTTTAAGTCTTTGGGATGCTTATGTATTACCAAATTAAATAAGCACTCACTACACAACATGATACATCCGTAGACTGCACTGGCTTCCTTTAAGCTAATGTGATGTGCCAATGCCAAAATGGTGTGGAAATCTGTCATCTACCTCCTAGGAAGAGTTTGCACTAGAAAAAACTAATTGTTCCCCCTATGGGTGATTTTCTGTTAAAATGTATAAAAGAAATTAATGGATGGAATGCTTGGAATAATTTTAGTCACTGCTAACTACTCTGGCAATGTGTTGACACCTTGTCCCAAGCTTTCACCATGGACTACACTTGCATTTGCCATCCAGTTCATGATCTGCTGAGATGGGCCCCTAATGGGCCCTTTATGGGTAATTTTGGTCATTTTGAAAATAACATTTTTTTTTTACAAGGCTAGATAGTGGGAGTTTGCTGAATGTGGCAGAAGTGTGGCCCAAACCTTCACTGTAACTTCAGAAAAGGCTGGTTTGCTATGTGTGCAGTCACAATCAGGAACAGAGATCGAATGACTGGATAGACAATTTTCAATGTTGTTGTCATTCATGCTTTACCTGCATGAAGTAGTGCACTTGCACTTCCCCAAAATAATTGTAAACGATTTATATTTGGTTTCAGATGTCGATCAAGCGGTGACCGTTTTAGAAAGACTAGACCAGTTTGTAAAATGTTATAACAGCATCCAAGTGATTTATCAGTGGCGTACAAAAAATGATGCCCCCCTCTCTCCATCCCCTGAGTACTCAGTACCTCACATATATTTATTGGTCATGAGGCTGAATTGGGGCTCCCTGAAGGACTGAGGGGAGCCTTGGCTGCAGAGCCTACGTTGCTCCCAAGATGCGCTTCTGTCATGTGTGCCTCTTTCAAGACAGCAACACTTTGCATGTTGGGATTTTTAGAAACTACTTACAATGTTAAAAACACATTACACGTCATAGAATACAGCACTGTTGTGCCTGAAAAGCCAGAACTAGCGGAAGGTTGTATCACACAACAAAATGGGCCCACTTGGCAGCTCCTTTAAAAAAGGTTTTTCAAAAATCTGGTTTATCGTTTTGAGATTGTATTCTAGTTTACTTTATAGACGCACACGCACTTTAGATAACTCCTACCTTTTCCATTCCACATAAAATACCAGGAAAATAAACAGCAGTCGCATGGTTCACACAGGCCTTACGTGCCTAAAGACTCCACTACTAGCCTTCGCCATAGAATGGTGCCCATATAATGCACTGGCATTAGACTCTTAGCACGATACACCCTAACACTACAGTGCCATCTCTCGTCACTCTCTATCAACAACTATCTAATACATTGCATTGGTGCCTATCTAGGCAGCATAATGTCCCACTACTGTACTGCACCACGATGCCCCTAATGGTGGTCGCACGGGTTAACAGATGAGAAGCATACTCACTGCGGTGGCGTCCGAGTAGCTGTGTGCGCGGCGCCACACTCTGCTGCCGCCTTCTGCCTCAGACCACGGCAGACGACAAAGCAAAGCACAAGCACAGCCAATCCCAGCGCGTCACCAGCACTGTTTTGATTCTGTTGACCACGTCATTCTTCAGCACGAGACCCGAATCTGCCAGCTGAGAGGAGGAGATAAAGCGTCTGGTGCAGCCACAACTCGCTGCTTCATGAACATAGAAAGTCGACTTCAGCACTATTAGCCAGTAGAAGCCACATAACAAATAGAAAATCTACATGAACATTCGAGATTAAGAGAACAACAGATAAGTGTCCCTTATTTATTTATTTTAAAAGTAAAAGTATTACGTCCCTCTTGAGAAGTGCAGGGACTACGCAGCCTGTTCAGATGAAACAAAGCCTTAGGAACGGCCCCCTAGCGACCCATGATTGGCGCACGGTAACCACGTGATGTTTCTTTATGGAGTTTCGGAGAGCAGCAATGGGCAGGACCAGCGGCGGCAGAGCGGGCTGTGAGGGGGAGCCGAGGGCCTACTGGTGGCAGTAGCCCCCGGCTTCCTGGCGGCATGGCAGAACCACCGAGCTCATCGGGGCTTTAGAATTTATTAAAGGTGTGTGTATGCGCGGCGGCGGGGGGGAGGGGGGTTTTCAATGTGGGTGTGAGTGCGTGGGCGCGGCGGAGGGACAGGGGCGGGGGGGTTCTCCAGGTGTGTGTGTGTGTGTGTGTGCGGCGGTGGGGGGGGGGCTGTATGTGTGTGTGTGTGTATGTATGTATGTATGCCTGCTTTCAAGGAGCCATGGGAGACAGGAGGTGCGCGCGACCTGATCCGTTTACGCGCTCATGCACATCACTTGTCTCCTGTCTCCCTTGACTCCTTGAAAGCAGGAATGATTGCAATAGAGTCTCGGAACGACAGATCGCTTTCGCGATCTGTTCGTAGTTCCGAGACCTAAAAAGGCAGGAAGAGATGATTGGGGCTGCGACAAAAATAAAAGCACATCGTCAGCATAAGCCGCCATTTTACTATTGGAATCATTAAAAGTAAAACCATGAATGTTATAATTTTGACGAATGCGGAGTAGGAAAGGCTCCAGGGCAATAATTAAAAGAAAAGGAGACAGGAGACATCCCTGTCTAACACCTCTAGCAAGATCGAAGTAAGAGGAGACCTACCATTGGCTGTGACAGCTGCTCTAGGAGTGGAATATAGGATAGAAATAAGAGCCAAAATGTTTGGACCGAATCCAAACCACTGAAGTGTACGAAAAAGGTATGACCATTCAACTCTATCAAACGCTTTTTCAGCATCCAGAGCGATGGCTGCTAGAAATATCAAAGAATAGACGTGTGTTGTCTTTAAGAAGCCTTCCTTTAACAAAACCAGATTGTTCAGTACCCAGCAAATCAGGCATGAGAGATTCTAACTGCAATGCTAGAGCTTTCGAAAAGATTGTATAATCAATGTTAACTAGGGATATGGGTCGATAATTCTTACAATATTGAGGATCTTTACCGTCTTTAGGGATAAGGCAAATAATAGCGTCAGAAAAAGAACCAGCAGATGTACCAGACTGCACAAAAGAAAGTATTAGAGTATGCAATTTGGGGATCATTAAGGACGCAAAATGAGAAAAGAATTCTACAGTGAGACTGTCTGGACCAGGAGCTCTATCCGTTTTAAGAATTTTTAGGGCAGCGTGAAGTTCTTTTTGTGTAATATCAGATTCTAGACAAGAAAGATCTGGGCGTGCTTCAGGTGAATAATGAATTTTGGATAAGAACTGGGACGTAGAGTGGTCAGAAGAAGGGGTTTCAGATGTGTATAGTGATTTATAAAATTGAAGGAATTCATTTAATATCTCATCATCCTTAGACTTTAACGAGTTGTCAGTACCAAAAATAGACTATGTTAAGCTTGTTTTGTTTAACTTTTAAATAATTAGCTAACATTTTTCCAGCTTTATTTTGGCCACCGTAAAAGTTTGCACTAGATTTAAGTAAGTAATTTGAAGCATTGTTAGGGGTACTTTTATTGAATTAGAATTTAATCTTTAGGAGTTCGGATAAGCAGTCTTTAGATTTGGAAGAGTAATAGGAGTGTTCTAATTTTTTGATCTGGGCTAAGAAAGCATTTGTGACCTGCTGAGCTTTCCTACGTTTGTTGGAAACAAAACTAATATTAAAGTCTCTAGCTGAGGCTTTGAAGGCATCCCAGTAAAAGACGATGTGAATATGGGGTCCAGAAGTAGGGCATTATTGAAACGCCATTTGTGAGGTAGATTGGACTTGTGCAAAATATCAAGGTGTATGATTACAGGGGCATGATCAGAGATCAATATAGAACCAATATCCGCCTTTATCAGTGACTGAGAAATATTGTGGGAGACAAAAATTTAATCTAAGCGGGATTGAGTATGATGTACAGGTGAGTAAAAGGAGTATTCTCGTAGGGTAGCATTGCAGAATGATTTGTGAGATTTATGAGGTGTGAAAGGAGCTGGAGAGTTTCAATCTGAAAAAGGGTCCAGGATTTCATTACAGTCGCCAGCAAGAATACAATTGTCATCATAACATTGTGTAATTTGCTGGGCTAATGAAGTCCAAAAAGAAGGGTCCCCAATAGTGGGGGCATATATATTCAATAAGGAGACCGGGACATTATCAATTAGGAATTTAACAAAAACCCACCTGCCCGCCTGATCAGTGGAGTGAGACAGGATCTTAATGGAAAGGGATTTGCGGAAAAGAATGATAACTCCATTACGTTTGCCATCACCTGGAGAAAAAAAGAACATCCCCTACCCATGCCCTTTTGAGTTTCGCAGATTTCCAAACATGTTTAAGAGCAATAACCACAAAACTTCTACTGAATTCTACAAACACCCATTCCCTTGCTGAAACCAACACATGCATCACTAACAACTGCATACTTGATTATATGATCAGAACAAAGATTGTATACGATCCCTTACCAATCTTGCACACAGGTTCCGGCCAGAGGAAGCCAAAACTCTAAGCAGCTTCATAGCAGCAGCGCAAGGTATGCCATATAGACATGTGATTATGGTTCCATCTTTGCCAGCTGGACAGTTCCACTGTGCTGGAAGGAAGTTCTGAATGACTGTCTCCATAAGCCTTGGGCATTCCATGACCTACAGAAAAACCAAAGAAACATAGGAGCTCACACTAATGGATCCATACTTTCTTGATGTTAAATAATACACCAGAGTCTAAGCTAGCAAATCATAGATTTTCAATATAACACTACAGCAAATGCTCCTAAAATAAACTGAAGCTTTACTAGACTTGATCATTTTGTTGATTGCTCTGCAACTAAGTAGTAAGGATTAAAAATTGGCAGTTTGCCATTCTGTTGGACTAGCAGGCAATTTTGTTAGCAACATTACCCACCTGGAGCAGAAAGGTCAAAGGAATGAACATCTCTATTTCGTGGCACTGTGCCTGGTGTCTATTTCCTAATCACTTTTCATAGGGAAGATATTGTTGAGCTTGATTTAAGACTTTGGTCTTCCAGGCAGTATCCTTCTTTATGATCTACATTTAACTGTACTGAGTGAATCACAGCTTTATCAGAACAATAAGAACCTTTTTTAGGTTCAAATTAAATTTTGTACAACTCCTCTAATGACATTGCATTTAAAAGATAAAAACACCATTTATGAGATACTAAATGCCTCTGAAAGTTCTGTGTATCGCAGACATCAACCACCTTCTCTCATTCAAAAATGGATGTGTCATAGCGAAGTGAATCGTAATGCTTCAAAACTGATTCTCTAACAGCGTGCAACCACTTTCACATGCAGCCTCGACTGTCAAATAGCACTAGAAGTATTCACATAGTAGTTCACAACTTGCTCCAAATTCGGCAACTTTACAGCACCATCAATCTGTCCTTCATAAATAACATACATGCAGGATCATCACAATTATGACTCAGCAATGCATTCAAGAATCAGTGTTATGGGTCACTTTCCCAGATGTAGATTTTGACATCATTTGTGCTACTAACTCCATCATCACACTAGTCACCGAGTACAGCTTCAGGCAACTGCCTATCTATACAGAAACTATACACTGAGTCTTATCACAGTTGTATGTTGGAACAATGAGTTCCTCAACAACGATTAACTAAAGAGCGTGGTCTCTAGTACAACTGTGTCTCAACCACAATTATTTTTATCACACATTCCTTTACCATTAATTTTCGTGTTACAGAATGCACGGTAAACAGCATTCTAACCCAAACCCCTCCCTCGCCCCGAAAAACTAAACCGAACTCCTCCCACTCCCTAAAAACTACACCATACCCCCCATCTCCCCCCCCTAAAAACTAAACAAAACAAAAAGTATCAACCTCCTAGAAACTACCCCAAACCAATACCCCCTAAAAACTAACGCAAACCCCTCCCATCCCCTAAAAACTAACCTGAACCCCTCCCACTCCATAAAAACGACCCACACCCCTCCCACCCCTAAAAACGAACACAAACCTCTCACCCCCAAAAAACTAATACAGACCCCCCACCCCCTAAAAACGGATACAAGCACCCAACCCCCGCCCCCGCCCCAACTACCTAAAATCTATCCACATGCGTTGTTAAGGCTAAGTAATTGTTCTGGCAAGCCGTTGTTTGTCTTGCACGACTCCGGAACTCGTTGTTCTGGAATCGTTGTTCAGGATGTTTCCAGTCTTATCACACCTACCTTGCTCACCTATACTGAATGTGCATGTAATAAAGTTACCGGCATACTTTGCAGACATACTGGGTATTTTTAGTGCCCAGCGCAATACCAGAAGCCAAAGTATCCTCTGCCTAAATTCAAATCAGCAAAAGAAACACGTCCTGACGTTATGGAACTACACAATTCCTGAGGTAAGATTCATCAAACTTTTTCAATTTAAAAAAAACATGAAACTGAGTTCTACAAGGAGAAATTCACAACCATTTCTGCTCCTATCTCTTGGCCTGACTCAGAAGAACCAGTGTCTCCTCCACTCTAGATCAGCTATTTCATTGCTCAGTCAAAGGAAGCTTAAAAATTGTCAACAAATATATTTGCTATCTATTCACAAGGTCATCTCCCATGCTTACCATTAATATGAAATTCATGTAAAAGAAAACTGCATTCAATCGAAAATTGATGTAAAAGCAAAGGATAAAAGTTTTGTGCTCCGTTTAGTGTAAAAGAGCGGTCTCATGAAAAACTGCACAGCACCCCACAGAGCCAAATTTGACATGACAGGCTTTGTGACTACAACCCTATGAAATTTCTTGTGTGCCTTCTCTCACAACCCAGCTCCCCTTGCACTTTCTTCACCATCACTTATCAAGCACAGTCTTGGACGTCTTCAGCACTGTCAAAGGGGAAGAAGACTGGTGGGCTCCACATTATTAATGATACAACATTTGGACGTAGAGGTTTAGTGGTAACTTGAGTCCGACATCCATCACCAACTCTTCTATTTAAAATGGTTTTGTACTGAAGTGCCTCAAAGCTGTAGGCATAATGCCCCTCCTTAAAAACAGAATATCCATCCTTCTAATGCTCACTACGATACATTTGAAGTTTCTATACACCCAGTTTAAGGACGTTGAACCATTCCACCTCCACAATCACAACGCCTACAAGTTGGACAGAGACCAAAGATGCTCTACTTAAACATGCACTACCAAAAGCAGACATCACAGACTGTGTCCCTTCACTTGCAAACTTATTGGGGTCAATGATGGAAATGTAAACCCTTTACTTTATTCCTTAGTTCTAGCGAATTTCTACATTAGCGCCAAAATCTTGCCAAAAATAGAGGTTTCCTAAATGGTGCACAAACAAACCTGCTAATCCTATTCATATTTTTGACAATCTGTGGCCTGCTCATAGGTAGGGCCAGTCTTCGAATCGGTTTTGCCCCTGTCCTCCGAGAACCAGTTAGTAAGTGAAGGAAAACTATTTTGGAGTCAATTTGACATTGATGCTACTCCTGAAATGTCTGAAGCTCTTCACTTCCCGAGAAGCTCTCCAACAGGCTTAATACGGGCCTAATATTTTCAACATTATTTTAAACTAAGGATACAACAACACAGCCAGAGAGAGAGGATTTTAAAGAGCCTACATCCAGTGTTACTTCGACATACTAATGTCACATCAGGCAGGTAGGCTCTGTTACAAGAGAAGCTAAAAGATTCGGTCCTATTGTTCCAGTTTATGGATTTCATCTTATATGGACTACATCATTCATCTTATATGGACTACATCACTGATCAGTAATCCAAACACTGGTTATTGGATTTAGCAGATAAACATATTAGGCCATGCCTGAAGCTTTCAGACTCCTAGCCAGTAGTCATTCTAATTCAGTTCTTTTCACCTGAAGGAGCCGGGCCAACATCATTCATCATACGAAGACCATATCTTCTTCGGTTAATTGGCCCACATTTGTGACTTTGCATGGGCTCTGTGTAGCTCACGGTCTGCAAAACAACTAGGCAGTAAACCGGGTCTCGATTTCCTTCAGAACCTCAAGCCATCTGGTCTCTTTCCCTATTTCAATAGGCTTGCAGCATTATGCTGAGACTAGTAAAACTTGACACTCATGGGCTTCAGACAGTACGATTTTTCACAATAGCTCTCTAAAATCCTAGTATGGATACAAATAACATTCCAGTGTGCACACCTGGTGAAATAATAATATAAAGCAAGAATTACTTTATTCAAGAAATGTGAGGATGTAATGTTTTAACAGAAGACTGCTTCTGAAACAAGCAGCCTTATACCCAGAAATACTTACTTGAGTGCAGGCTTCTGTTGAGTGTCTTGCCACACGGGTAAGAATATCAAAAATGTTCACAACCACAGGCGGGGATGGGCGAACAACTTCAAGTATGTAGCGCAGGCGGTTGAGGATTTTGGTCTTAAGCAATCCCTGAGAGAAAAAAGGCAACATAATTTATTATGGTTCAGTTTCGGACAACTAGTAAGCATGTACAAATAAACACACAAATTACTACTTGTGTAACAATATATCTGTAAGAGACATTAGTTAGTGATAGATTCCTTACCTTAGAATATCCCCAGGCGTCAGACTGGATCCTGAAAGTTTTGCTTAGCGGTACCCTTGAGCGTCAGTAGGTGGCGTCCTACGGCTCCGCGTCAGTCACTGGCGTCGTCAGCGTCGAGATTGACGTCACGGAGAGTACTTAGACGCCACCCATGCGCACTGACGTCAGTTCTGTACACGACTTTCCGCGCCAGGAACGCAGAGCCATGCACGGTACTGACCATTGGGGCATAAAACTAGGGTCCTAAAAGGGGATGCCCTTAACCCTAGTGATCAGTTCTCAGAACGGGGAGGATGGGTGGGGCGGTAAGAAATGTACCCTTAACTAATGTCTCTTACAGATATATTGTTACACAAGTATTAACTTGTGCATCTGAAAGAGACACGTTAGTGATAGAATCCTTACCTTAGAATAGATACCCCAGCAATACCAACCCCGGTGGTGGGTCTGCGAACAAAATTACACCATGAAGTCACGGAGAACAGAACGGCCAAAGAAGCCGTCTCTCCTGACTTGACTGTCAAGGCAGTAGTGCTTTGTAAACATGTGCAGTGAGGCCCACGTAGCTGCCTGACAAATGCCCTGCAAGGGAACGCCGCGTCCCAAGGCAGTAGTGGCTGCAGTTGCCCTGGTGGAATGGGCACGCAGCCCCACAGGAGGCTCCTTCTTAGCCAAGGAGTAACATGCTTTGATGCACAGAATGACCCACCGGGAAATGTTTCGTTTGTGCACCGGCCAACTTTTTTGGTGCCCACGTAGCCAACAAAGAGCTGATCATCCACCCAGAACTGTTGTGTACGCTGCAGATAGAAAGAAAGCACATGTTTTGGGTCCAGACAGTGGAGCGTCTGCTCTGCCCTGGAAGGATGCGGAGGCGGAAAGAAGGTGGGCAAAGTTATGGTCTACCCAATGTGTAAGGACGTGACCACCTTTGGCAAGAAAGAAGTAAGGGTCCTTAAAACCCCTTTGTCTGGATAAACAGAAAGGAAAGGAGGTTTAGAAGAAAGAGCCTGGAGCTCACTCACTCTTCTGGCAGAGGTGATAGCTACCAGAAAAGCTGTCTTGAGTGTGAGAAGAGGTAAAGGACAGTTATGAAGGGGCTCAAAGGGAGCGCACATCAGAAAAGTCAAAACAATATTTAAGTCCCACTGAGGCATTATGAAAAGGCATGGGAGGAAACATGTATGTAATGCCTTTGAGAAAACGGTTAACAACCGAGGACTTAAAAAGAGAAGGTTGATCAAGAAGCCTCAGGAAGGCGGAAATGTCAGAAAGATAACCTTTGATAGTGCCCAGAGAAGAGCCCTGCTGGGCCAAAGACAGGAGAAACAGAATAACCTCAGAAAGTGGGACCGAAAGGGGATCCACAGCCTTCGCTGTGCACCAGGCCACAAATTTGTTCCATCGGCAGGCGTGTACCGTTTTAGTGGAGGGACGCCTAGCTGCCAGAATGACATTACAGACTTCGGGAAGAAGGTCGAAAGCAGTCAACTGTCGCCGCTCAATCTCCATGCATGGAGGTGGAGGCGAGACAGGTTCGTGCGGAGGACCGTCCCCTGCTGCTGCGACAGAAGATCCTCCTGAAGAGGCAGACGGATCGGGGGATGGATTCTCATACTGAGTAGCTCGGGATACCATACTCTTGTAGCCCTTTTCGGAGCCACAAGAATAACTTGGGCCCGGTTGCGCCTGATCTTCTTCAGCAGTCTGGGCAGAAGTGTAATAGGCGGAAAAGCGTACAGTAGACCACAGCACCACTCGAGACAAAAAGCGTCTCCGAGCGAGTGCCGCCTTGGAAATTCCAATGCTCAGAACTGATGACATTGCGCGTTCTCTTTGGTGGGGAATAGATCTAAGCAAGGCTCTCCCCACTTCAGAAAGAGACCTTGGGCCACGTCCGAATCCAGACGCCATTCTTGATACATCAAGCACCGGGAGCTGAGTTCGTCCACCCTGGCGTTCAGAGAACCTGTCAGGTGTTGAACCACCAAGGTAATGCCTTGATGTTCTAGCCATGTCCAGGGGCACAGAGCCTCCTGACCTAGGGTCCTGGATCCCACCCCGCCCTGTTTGTTGTAATACCATATGGCGGTGTGTTGTCCGTGAACACCTGCACTGCACTTCCCCGGACAGAGGGAAGGAATGCCTTTAGTGCAAGTCGGATTGCCTGCAGTTCCAGAAGGTTGATATGGAGCCTCTAATCTCCGCCTCTCCCAAGTGCCCACCCCATCCCAGGAGAGATGCATCTGTCACCACTGTGTGCTCCCGTTGGGGAAGGGAGAGGGATCTGCCATTGACCCAATCGCGATTCATGAGCCACCACTGCAGTTGTTGTGCAGTGCCTTCCGAGATCTGGACATGATCGGACAGGGTACCCTGATGCTGTGCCCACTGGAACTTCGTGTCCCACTGCAGAGCAAAATTGCGATTACTTAAATTGCGATTGCATTTAAGGAATCTCAAATTGAGATTCCTTAAATGCAATGCATTAAAGTAAAAACAATTGCGATTTCGCTAATAGGGGGAGCAAATTACCATGAAGTTGAACTTCATGGTAATTTGCAAAAACTTTGAAAAATGCACTAAAGTGCATTTTTCAAAGTTCCATTTTACACACAAACATGCCCTGTGGGCATGTGCATGTGCAAGATTTACCCATATGCAGATTTCAGGGGTGCAACAGGGTGTTCTTTTGACACTCTGGCACCCTTGAAATTGCAATCTCAATTTGCGATTCTCTAATTGAGAATCCCAATTGAGAATGTCTTCCCATTCATTCCTATGGGCCTCTAGGCCCATAGGAATGAATGGGCAGGTATTCCTTAATTGCGACTCGCAAACTAGCTCCATTTTAAGCCCCACGTTATTTAAAATGTATGTATCTTCTCTGGCTCCCATTAATAGATCTTGTGGGTTTAACACCATTTCTTATGCAGATGATACCCAGCTTATCATTACCATCGATTCAGATCCCGCATCGACCAGAGAAAGATTCAAAAAGTGTATGTTAATGACGGCGACCTGGATGACTGCTAATTTCCTACAATTGAACATAGCTAAAACTGAGATTCTGTTGCTTGGGAAAGCAGAGGTGCTTTGGTCTGCGGGCTGTTGGCCTTCGGAGCTAGGCGACCTTCCGACTCCAAAATAAAGTGGGTGAAAAACCTAGGCATTATGGTGGATGACAACCTTTCCATGGAGCAACACGTGAAGAACATCTCTGGCACTTACTTCAGCCTGATGTGTATGCTCAGAAAGGTCTTTCCCTTTTTGCCCCTCTCTGCAAGAAAATCACTAATTCAGGCACTACTAGTTAGCAGGTTAGACTATGGCAACTCCCTACTGGTAGGGATTAGGGAAGATCTTCTTTCTAGACTCCAGGTGTGCAGAATACGGCTGCACAGCTTGCCATCAATCGTCCATCCCGCTCGCCCTCGGAACCTCTTTTGCGCCAACCCCACTGGCTGCCAATTAGGAAGCGAACAGTATTCAAACTTTTATTTTTAGCATTTAAGACTATTAAGGGGCATGGCCCGGGGTATCTTGGGATAAAGCTAATTCCCTATACTCAATGTCGGCAATTGAGGTCGAGTAATCGGCAGCTGTTGAGCCCAATGAGGATTACCAAGATCAGAACGGGAGGGGGGTGGGGGGGATGGGGGGGGTGTCGCTCCTTTTCTTATCTTGCGCCATTCCACTGGAATAAGCTCCCTGACGACATCCGTGATAGTTCCAACTTAGGGCTGTCCGGAAGCGCCCCAAAACCTGTATGTTTAATCATTAATCAGCAGCCTTTTCTTCACTCTTCCGATATTGTGGCGCCAAGAGATCCCCGTGGGCATGATTCGTTTCGCGCTTAACAAATACTAATAATAAATAATGAAATAATAATATTCAGAATATCGCAACCAGAGCACTATAACATGCCCATATCGGTGACCAAATCAACCTTACCATATTTCCTTCTAGGCACCCTACTTTGCACACCAAGGCACCTACATGGGAGACTGTTGTTTGGGCAACACCAGCTCCACACTACCAAAACAACAAGAATCCTCCTATCTAGATTGCCACCTCTCCGCCCATCTCTAGGCTCGGGCAGACAAACTCAATGAGACTGCTTTCGTGGTGCACCTGGTCAAGCTCTAGAACTGTATCCTAGAAAAAATCTGAAACTTTCCTAAACACCTGGGATTCTGAAACATTGTAAAGTCTTGGCTGTTCCAAGCTGGCTGCCCTTCCCACATATAGTCAATATTGCTTAATACCATAGGTTCCACCGATAAGCCAACCCAAGCACAATGCTTGAGTGCAGTTGCAAATGACAAACACTGACAAATGTGACCATCTACATCACACTCCTCTGCATCGCTTGCACGCTTAGACTGAAGCAACCATCCGACCAACATCCATGACATCCAATGTTCCCCCCATCAGTTATCATAAGCAAGGTACCAACATGCACAACCAACCTATTGTTGAAGCAGAAGAGTGTAAGTGCAGAACCAAGTCTAAAGCAACATTCCTCAAGCACTCTTTTCGCCCTCATGCACAATATCAAATGCTTCCTACATAAATCAAGTTATAAATATACACTCTCCACATCTCCACAACTCTATTTCTGGTATGGAGGCTACAAACCGGACTAGCAAAGGACAGCGCTGGACCAAACCAGTGTTGGTAATGTACTGCATAAATAATGTAATACAATGTGTAGAAAATTAGTGGTACACTCTAAGACAAAGGAGACACCACGCCACACAGCTTGACATTCAGAAAATGCAAGAATAAGTATTATCCATGCAGGCAAATCTATCAGATTCAATGACCCTCTAGCCTATGAGCTGAATGAAAACGCTATTTCCTATTCCCTGATTCTGTACGAAACAATTTACTTAGGCATTCTCGCCAGCCTTGCACATAACCTGTTGCAGATAGTTGTGAGTGTGGAAACTGTGATCTCTTCATTCATTACCAGAGAACTCCAGAAAAATCCCTAAAAGAGTTCTAGTGGAGGAGGGGACAACAATTATCTCTGCACATCGTTCTCCGGCATCCAGCTGTAACCAGCAAAATGCCATGCTATTTCACTTAACTGCATCTCCTCAAACTATTGGACTAATCAGTTAACTTTTTCAGTAACCAAAGCCAATCACTACGGCAGAATACCTCCTGCACAACAGAGATAAGTTGAGTAACATATTTATTTAGGCCCTGATTATTAGTTAGGCGAAGTGGGAATCACCTCATGCCTGGGTAAATAGCGTGTACATTTACAGAATAGTCTGATCATGAATTAAACACTGCATGTGATATTATTTACCTTATGTGCTAATTAACGCACGTCTGTTGTCCACGTGTGCTATTTAAAGCATAAGCTATCTACCACGTGATATTAACCACATGCGATATTAACAAAGTAACGCATGTGGTAAATAACAACCAATTACACATATGAGAAGTCAATGTAAAGGAGTGGAAAACAACAACTTTCTTTCCAGACAAAAGCAGGTGGCAAACATTCCTGAAAGTATAGGAAATTTCAGAAAAACTGCAAAGCAAAAACCTCATCGTCCGTTCCCCTGGTTTCCCTTCATTCCAACATGAAGCCATCCTGAGTCACACAAATCGATTAGCACGTTAATTGGAACATAAAAGACCCTCCACTTTTCATTCTGTCTCACGTGTCTTTACTGCGTCAGGTCCACTGACCACAAATTTGTTACAGATTAAGTCTTTCCTTCAGACTAAAGTTGGCTACTCTGAAACGTCAGTGGACAGCAATTAAAGCTTTCAGAAGCTTTTAGAAGAATCTCCCGGGTGAGGAAAGTGTAACTGGTTGTCTTTTCAAGGGTCTAAAAATTATATTCCTTCTCCTGGAAAGCAATTCCCTTCCTGGAATCTTTCCTTGGTTATAGAAGCGTTGCTGGGTCCTCCCTTTGAACCTCCGTAAAGTATAGCTATCAAGACCTTAACTCTTAAGACTTTTTTCTTAGTGGCTATGACTTCTGCTAAGTGATTGAGAGAATTGGGAACTATATCTTTCAAGCATCCTATTTGTATAACTTTTGGGGACAGAGTTATTTTAAAGCCTCTCTATCCTTTGTTCCCAAGATTAATACTCCTGTTCACAGGGATCAGGAGTGAATTCTAACTTCTGAGGAGGAGGTTAAACTGCATCACCTGGATTGTTGGGAGAGCACCTTTGGTATAGTTGGTCAGGGTAACTCATATAAGGCTTTCTGATTCATTATTTGTGAATTCTAGATCAGTGATAAAGAGTTTAAAGCCATCTATTTTTTTTAGTCTGTGGGTTAGATCCTTGAGCTCCCTGGCTTATGAGGCTGTTGGACAGGTTAAAAGGCAGATCTACTAGTATGTCAACTTTATGCGCTGAGCTTCAAGGGGCCGCCACAGTTTAACTCTGCAGAGCGGTCACTTCTCCTTTGACTTCTGCCTCTCACTATAGGATTGTGCAGGAGGTAGAAATTTCCAATGTTTTTGGTTCTTGAGTTTAGCTCACTATGAAGTAATTATAGTTATCTTTGTCTTTCATTTGCATTTTTGGGTTCAATAAATTATGAATGTGATTTTTTGGGGCATTAACTGTTTGTTCTGAGGTTGCTTTGTATATCTCATTTTGTAATGAAGGGAAGTGAGAGTAGGGACGATGAGATATATAACTTTATAAATAAATAAATGCCCCAATTACGTACCGGTAGTTGCATTACTTTGAGTCCTCTTGCCTCGCTTCCCTTGATTGCATCCCTTCCCGCCCTCCCAATCGTTCCAGGCCAAGCAAAGTTTGTTTGAGTCATGGCTTGTTAAACAAACAGAAAGAAGGGAGGGTCTTTAATTTTAAAATTAACATGGTAAGTGATGTCTGGGAAGGCACGCTGGCCTCATATGCAATTACCAGTAAGCAACTGGGGCATTTCAAGGTTTGGAACCTGTTTTTAATGCTTTCTACAGCATGTGGATAGCCTCATTCCATGCAAATCTCTTGCTATGAAATCTGGTAAATCAGCAGATATCCTAATGTTGCTGTCATTGACCACCTGCTCCTCTGCAAACACTTCCAATGTTTATATGTAATACCAGCCTAGAAGCTGGTCACACTCTGATGTAGACGTTGTGCCCACTGCTCCATCAAATTACTGCCCTTTTCTGTGAAAAGGATATATGAAGAAAAGTTCTGTTTTACATTCCGCAGTTCACTCCAGTACCAAATCTGCTGGGACAGGATCTCAAGAGAATTACTAGTATTCAGGTGGATCCTTTTTGAATCGGTTACTGAATCCATGATATTGTAGAGGCAGATGTAAATACAACTTCAATAACTGACTATACAATTAGAGATCCTAACAGCACATTACTTTTTTCACCTGTAAATGAATGTTTAAAAAATGGTTTAAAAATCATTCATCTGTCAACTTTACAGAGTGAAATATTAAGTACTGCTGCTTTGCTGGAAATCAACATACAAATTACGGTGAGTGCCTCATCATTTTTTCAGAACAGCCAGGTGGTTGCAAGTGGTACAGACATCCCCTTATAATTTTGTAGATGGAGGTGTGACATGCTCCTTTGTGAAGAAGGTCGTTGCCTTCTCTTGAGTGTGCATGAACAGTGCCAGTAACCTGAACTTTGAAAATCATTCGTACTGTGCATAAGAAACCAAGATATAAAATGCTTCACTGAAGATCTCAGGATATCACTGCGCCTGAATAGCTCACCATAAGGACCCCTTAGAGTTGAAGGCTCACGCTATATTGACAATAAAATAAACGTTGTTTTAAACCTGGCTCAGCGCCTGACTGAAAATGTATGATTCTGGGCAAATTAATTAACCTATTGATGCCCAAATTGTATACAGCTGAAATGCCATAGTGTAATTTAAAGATGTAAATCCTACCTTGAATATACAACACCCCGTTACTCCACCGCTATGTTTGCACTATATTTTAATGCCAAAACATCCACATATATGGAACATTCTCTGGCCTAGCAAAGACAAAAGAACACAGAATTTATGGCTGTCATGGGGAATTATGAGACAAAGCGGCACACCTAAATCCCAATGCAGTTTTTTTTACATAAATACAACTGCTAACAAACCATCTTTGTCATTTCAATTTTTTACAAATAGCTAATAAACTCACAAAGTACTGGCTTGAAAAGCATTGTAGGATTTTCCTTCACTCATATGGAACTATTCAGCAGTCATCACAGAGCGAGGATGACATTTTTGAGAAACACAGCTATATTTAGGTAGGAGTCAAACTTTATTCTGCAAACACCTCTGTAGTTTGAACCAAGTATTTATGGAATAATTGTCAATATCTCATTTCATTTCAAAATCTTTATTTCGGTTAATTCCAACCATAAAAGATGCATGTTAAAACTTCTCATTCATCAAAACTTTCAACAACTCATTTTGCTACACATGGGGGGCTTTTTGTGTACATCTTCTTGATCCACAAAAAATTTAAGATTAAAAACTTAGTTACCTCAATAAATACAAAAAACATTTAAGAATATATAAAATCTTTTTTTTTTTAAATACAGTGTTTAAAATTCGTAGGTCTCCGAACCTTAAATGCATTGTATACAGCTTCTATCAAAATTTGAGTAATATCACTGAGAGTGGAGCATTTACCAAATCAAAATTCATCAGTGACCACATATTAATACAGTGCAAAGGTCGTTAAAGCAAAAAAGTTAGCTATAATTCTTAGCAATTACAATTTCAATCCAGTTTTAGCTCTTATGATATTCACATTGAATAGAAATCTGCTTACACAAAAAACAACCAATTGTGCCGTATCGGTCTTCAATATGCATTCTGCTCTACAGTGTCTAACATTTAAATTTTTACAGACAGGTTTTATCCATCTTTTCCTGGGGGCAATATATGAGGGACAGAAAAATAATATATGTAGGTCGTCTTCCCTGGCCTCTTTTGTACATAGCGTGCACCATTCACAACTCCTAGCGTCGTGGTTATTGCCCCATCTAGATTTAAGCATTTGTCTCCAGGACCCCGTATCTGAATTTCAGAAACAAAGATGTTGCTATTGGGGGTTGTACCTCATCTAGAAATGGTTCAAAATGTGCTATATCTTTAAAAAGAAGGAATCTTGATGTTAATGTTCCTATACCAGAACTATGTAACACATTATTATTAATATGGGCCCAGAAGGATGATTTTAACACCTTCCAACACGCTGCCGTCAACTGGGATGGCTCATCCCAAAAATAAAACAGGCCTATTTTCTTCATCCATAGTGCCATGTGTCTGAGCCATGGAATATATTTGGCTCGATCAATTTCCATAATCTCCTCAAGACCTTCTTTATAATTTTATAAATCGGGTGTTGACCAAACCCTCACCCAGAATAAGAGGGGACATAATAAGGCATGGTTATCTGTTTGTTTAATATTAAGATCTAAAACAACTGGAATCAAAGGTGTCCTGTTTGGAAGACTTAACTGCTTCTGAAAGAAGTTGTTTTCTGACAATTCAAAATTCTTTTTACAATGTGGCCCCCAAATTTCCGCTCCATATAGGGCTGCTGATTGAGCTTTAAATTTATAAACTTCTAAGGCTGGGGACACCACTTTAGAGATACTTGCCCCATGCTTCTTCAAAATGGGGGTTGAGTTTTTAAGCAAAAAGATCCTATTTTGTCCCAAATTGTGGCTTCCAGGTCAGTTTTTTGTATCCAATGTGATGCCTATATAATTAAAAGTTTGCACATATTCCAATCTCTGGTCATTTAACATTATATTCCTTTTAAAGGATCTATGTGGGTTTATTGACATGTATTTAGTTTTGGTGGAATTTATTTCAAGGCCTTTCTCATTGCAGTACAAACAAAAGGAATCCATTAAACATTGCAGTCCTCTAGGGGTTTGCGAGATTAAAATAGTATCATCAGCAAAGAATAATGCTGGCACTGCTTCGCCTCCCAGCTTAGGTGATTCATTTTTGCAACCTTCCAGGTGTTGGGGAATATCATTTACATAAAGAGAAAACAGAGTGGGTACCAACAGGCACCCTTGGCGTACTCCCCTTCTCACTGGTATTGCCTTTCTAAGTTCTCCCCTGGGCCCCCACCTTACTTTGGCAAAGTTTCCATCATGGAGCCTTATTATCTGTACAAGCAATTTGACTGGTACTCCTAGACATTTCAATGAGTCCCACAACCTGTTCCAGGGTACCAAGTCGAATGCTGCCTTTAAATCCACGAAGGCAATGTACAAACTGCCTTGCCTTATATTTATGTACTTCCAACATATGCACATAAATCTAAACACTTGATCAATTGTACTACTTTTTTTCCTAAACCCAGCTTGGTATCTCGACAGTAGTTTGGCCTCTTCAATCCACTCCGTTAATCTACATAAAATATACCTAGCAAACATTTTCTGTGTGATGTCAATCAAACTAATAGGGCGATAATTCACTGGATCATGCCGATTACCCTTTTTAAAAATTGTTACAATCTCTGCCCCTTTCCATGTTTCAGGTATTGGTGCGAACTTAACTATTACATTGCAAAGATGATTTATGTATGGTCCCCAGACTTCAATATCATGTTTTATTAAGTCTCCGGGGATTTTATCAGGACCGGGGGCCTTCCCTGATTTGACTGTATCAATTGCCAAGATTGTTTCTTGTAAACTAAAGTGCAAATTAGCAGCCCTAGCAGTAGTCTCCATATCTTTGGTTATCTCAAACTGCACTTCATTAGTTCCTGAATAGAGGCCAGAAAAATGTGCAACCCATGTATTTTCTTCAAGAAATAGATCTTTTGGTGACCTTCCTGTTTTGTTCCCTTTAGCTATCAGGTTCCAAAAACCGGACTGGTCCTTGCATTTAGCCGCACTAATTAAGCCTGACCAAATATCATCATCCCATATTTTCTTTGCTTTTTCCAGGGCTCGCTTATACTTATACATTTTTTCCCTTATTGCAGTTGGGGTATTTCTTTGTATTGCCTGGATAAGTTCTTTCTTGGGTAGTCGGCAATCTTTATTACACCAGAGATTTTCAAAGGCATTTCGGTAGTTGGTTCCTGCATTTCCTTCCTTAGGTATTTTGCTAAGAACCGGGGTTAGAGCATCTACCATGGTTGTGTGTAAATCTAGTATTGGAAAATGATCTACTGGTTGGTATAAAAATAATGTAATAGTATCTGCAAAAATAGTGTAGATGCTCGTCATAGATTGAGGGTTCCCTAGGATATGCGGCCACTTCACAGCTCGACAATTGTTACTTATTATAATATTGTCTTCAATTATACAAGTGTCTTTCTTACCCTCTTGAGTGCGAAGAAAAAACTTTGGTTATAATACCAGCCATAAAGGGCGATGGTCACTCTCTGTTCGGGAATCTATTTTTAAATCAATGGCCTATGGCCAAAACTCTATTGTCACCAATATATAATCTATGTTGCTCTGAGTGCTACCTCTATGAAATGTGCATGCATTCGGTCTTTCCGAAGGCAGACGACCATTACATGCTCTCAGGTTATGACCAATTGTAAGTTTCAGAATCTGGGCCACTGCCACGGTACACCTTACTTCATTGTCGCTTTCTATGGCAGGAATATTATGTGCCATATCTTCGTCCTCAAGGAGGTTACCAAAACCCAATACCGGTTCATAATTGCGATTAAAGTCGCCACCAATTATTACCCTCGTTTTGGGCCCAAGGGAATCTAACAAGGAATCAAGCTGTTCTATAACTACTGATTCTTTGTTAAGAGGACTTGGTCTGTTATAGATATTAATCACATAAAAAATGTCACCGTCACGCGAGACCAATTTTAGACCCATCATATCTTGCGATGGTATATTTAATGGGATTATATCGATATCCAAGGAAATCCTTGTCCATATTACCAAGCCCCCTAATGGCCTAACTCTTACTGATGGACTGGCATCCACACTAAACGTTTTGAAACCCACTCTATGAGGGGTTTCGAGTGACCAAGTCTCCTGTAAGAGACAGATGTCACTCTGCTCTATATATTCATTCCAAGCCATGTCCTTTAAGTTCCTTTTTATCCAGCTATATTCCATGAGATGAGGTGTACTACCAGATCCCTACTCAACTCTATACTTGACAATAACCCTTTTCCAATGTCTCCGTTCAGTAACATTGGTACATGGCTCCCTATTGGCATTTCCAAGGGCGTCTCAATGCGAGAAGCTTGTGGACTCAGGGCGGTCCCCACTCCCTCCAAGTTTATGGGTTCATTCATCTCTGCCATCAATAAAACACACTGCAGCCCTTCTACTCCATTTGTCTCTGTAACCAGTGGCTGAACCATAAATTCATTCATCTCAGGGTTAGCCACAACATCCACTCTTTGATAAGCAGACTGTTGTTGTCAATCTAGTTCACCTAGGGATGACAATCCCTCAAATCTATTTGAAAGTAAAACCAGGGAATCTATACCATTGGCGTTTTTTATGGTCATCGGTCTATAGAAATAGCCCAATGAATGAACACATACGCCAGTATACCTAGATGAAGTCTCCTCTTTAGTATCTAATATATCTCTTACCATCTGGGGGCGTCTAAAGTTTATTCCCACACAATCGCCATTTATACTTTTCTTTGACTCTCCCACCCACCCTACCCTACGAACCATAATAATCTCCTTGATTTTTAATGGATTAAATTGTTTACATTTTGTTAGCCAGTCAACTGTCTTGTTCCTTAAGTTATGCCATGTCTCTTTCTGATTTTTTCTTAGGACAGGAACTCCCGCTAAGATTAGCACATTGGGATATGAGGCAGGAGGCAATTGTAAGACATCACTGTTCGGTATTAAATCTGTGCCCTTTGGACTGTATATCACCTCCCTTCCCGGTTGAGATCCTGGTCTATCGTGATCCACTTGTGCATGTTGGTTACCAGTTAAGTTCCCTTGGTTTTCCACAATAGCCTGTGTCCTGCCTTCAATTGTATCCAACTTGTTGTTTGTTATAGAATTGGAATTTGATGTGGGGTTGCCTCTAGACACTTGGCTCCTGATACATACATGATCTTTGTCAAATGGGACCCAACCCTGTTCTTGTACGAAGGATTGTGTTGGTGGGTGGTCTCATGTTGATTGGGGCCCTCCCTTCTGGGTAGTAGGGCAGATAGAATAACTACTATCCTTCATACGCCCTATAGCGATGTTCGCCTCCTCTATTTTCCTTTCCAAGGGCCTAAGTTCCTCTCTCATGCACTCCCTGATCTGAGTTAGCATGGCCTCCTTCATAGAATCCAGGGACATTTTTATAATTCGTTCCATATCCCCACTAATTTTCCCCAATTCTGGGACATTTTGGTCACAATCGGCCTCGGTCTGTGTACAACTCATTTTTTTCGTTACCATTAGCAGATCTATGCTGGAATTGGATCTTGTACCTACAGCTGAGCCCCCTGCTTCCTTAGCCTTTGTTTTCCTTTTTGCAGGGTTGGCCTTCTTTTTTTCCCGTTGATCACCCTTTTTCCCCACTGTCAGGTTACCTTTCCTCAGTCTGGCACACATTCCCGGGCTACTTATACTATTTAAGTCATCTTGCCCTGGAGATACTGAGGCAATAGTACGATTAGATGGGGATACCTCATTCAGGACCATTATTGTGGTCGTTAGCGGTAATGGTTGCGAGGTATCTATCGGATTTGGAGAGCTCAATTGCCTACGAGTGGGGAGATTGGTTGGATCAAGAGACAAGCGCCTTTCTACAATTTATAGCTCATGATTTAAGAAAGACTCAGCCCTGATAAAGAAGGCGTCCAACGTAACTGCAGGGCCCTAGGGTTTGCTCATATTTTATCAATGGCCACAATGTTATAACGAGGGGTACCTGTTTCAAAGTTAGCAGCCCACTTTAAAGATGCGCAATCAAAGCTAATATTTCAGCTTACCACATTAACGCCTTCTGTGCTCATTATGGAGTGGTTCAGTCATGAGCGCCGGTTGGGCTGTGCTTATGACGGAACTGTTCCGTTATGGCCCCACCCGCTCAATAAAACGTTCAGCACAGCGCGAAAATTCACGCCGCGCTGAAGGCGTTAACCATTAATGTCCAAATTCAAGGGAGGTGGCCCAGTCCAGTCTCTGCTGGTCCCTGACTGGCACAGACAGGCCCGCCCTTGGCCCAGGCGCCACCCGCGCGCATCCCACACTGCGGTGTTCCTGCGCGGCTTTAAGGGTCTGACGTCGCAGTGTGCCCGTGACCCCAGTGCCCGATGACCATGGGCCGCTGGGAGTTGTAATTTGGATCATTGGCTGTTACCCTCACGGCTTTGTGGCGAGGGACTGGTGGTGCGGGTCGGCCGTTCCCCTCACGGCTAAGTGGCAATATGGCAGAGCAACCGGGAGTCAGGAGTTGGCCATTCCCCTCACGGTACCTGAATGCAGAAACAAGCGCGTCCCGCACTGAGGTGTTCAGGTGCGGCTTTAAGGGTCCGCCGTCGCCGTGTGCGCGTGACCCAGCGCTGATGACCAGGGGCCACTGGGAGTTGTAGTTTGGATTGATGGCCGTTCCCCTTACGGCTTCGTAGCGAGGGACTGGTGATGCGGGTTGGCCGTTCCCCTAACGGCTAAGTGGCAATATGGCAGAGCAACCAGGAGTCAGGAGTTGGCCGTTCCCCCTCACGGCACCTGTGTGTCCGATAGTTCAGGCAGGAAGAGCCAGCGAGGGGCAAACCCCAATCGCAGCACAGGGGAAGTCCCGTTCTCCACAGACTGGAGGTTCTTATGTACATCCCTTCGTGGTTGCCAAATGTTAGAGGGTGTTTTTTTTCACCACAAAACTGACACTGAAATGACCCTGTGTCGTCTCTGCTCCTCTCAACATTTTTGAGAAACACAGCTATATTAAGGAAGGAGTCAAACTTTATTCTGCAAACACCTTTGTAGTTGGAGCCAAGTATCTATGGAATAATTGTCAGTATCTAATCTCACATTGTTATACTTAGAGTACAGCAATTTTACAACTAAATGATCAGACGTTTTCCTGAGAGTGACGGGTCAATAAATGGCTTTGCCATCAGTACATATGCTATTAAGATTTACCTTTATGACATCATAGCGGGCCACATCAGGATCTGGCTTCCTTTCTTCCTTTTCTTTTTTTCTCTCTTTCTCCTCTACAGCACTCTTTGTGATCTCCTCATCCTCTTCATCATCTTCATCTTCCTCCTCGTCTTTATTTGGAAGGAATGGAAAAACCATCATGCCCTGATACCACGAGAAAGTCATATCCAAGTATTCCTATAGAAAGGAAGCAAATCCTGACATGACGAAAGGCACTGATATAACACCATGTGCACTTTAATAAGCACAGACTTTGAAATATTACACTTAAAAATACTGTTAAGTCAATACACAGAACCCGTCAGAATGCCTTCATGCTCCAGTAGGCTGTGTTCCATACCTCATCATCCAGAGAAACGAGCAGGGCCCAGATGGCCTGTACAGAGCCTGCAATGACACTCTCTGCTGTGTCATCCAGGGAGAATCTGAGCAGGAAGAGAAACCCTGCATCCAGCAGCAGGCGCAGGACACTGCCCTTCAGAGATGAGCCAAACTCTCCATTCTTAGCCTAAAAAAAGGACAGGACATTTGAAGTGCAAGAGAAGGGACACAAAGAAAATAAAGTAACTCCCCACACACTAGTCGGTACTCACAAAGCTCAAGTGAATAGCAATTACTGTCACATGAAAGGCAACTGCATACACTATAATACTAACAATTCAGCAAGCTATTTAACCACCTGGAATTGTTATGCCAGCGCTCTTAACACCTTGGCTGCTGTGTTATTTTTCCCCTGTGCTGGAAATTCATTGATGCCATATTTTCATGACGAGCTCAGCTCGTCATCAGCACACGACCACCGTGGCTGATGACGAGCTGAGCTCGTCATCAGCATCGAAGGGGTTAATATGGAATCAAAAGTAGGACCTCTGCCTCAGTTAAGGTGCTCAAGAGGCAGCGTAGTGATAAGTGAAGGACGCAATACAATATGTAAACAACCCTGCCCATGGTGGTGGCCACTGAGTAGTTTTGTAGGATGGTGTTGCCATAGAAAATGTCTTTTTTTTGGTTTGCGAATAACTCTGAACCCTTTTGTAGAATTTTTCCAAAACCTTTTTTTTTAAAAGTGCTCATTGTTGCTCAGCAACTCTCTAGAACGTTTCTGAGAAAACAAGAGGGTACCAAAACGTAAAATCACCATGCAATTTCAATAGGAATTTTTTAAACCTGCTAGAGCCAAAACAGTTCAACTGAATTACGCTAAAATTGGCAGGAAGCTAGATCTTTGCCCAGAAGGGATGCTTTTTTGTGATTTGGTGTTTATCCATTCAGTAGTTTTTAAGGAATTAAGGTTAAAAAATATTTGTATATCTGGACGATTGGGTTTACGGGACTCTCTTGAGAATTCTGTGAACACAACTTCATAAAATAGAGCTTTCTGTTTGGCTTTTACTTCCTTCCGGTCACCTTGCCCCAGTGGCAGCGCTCTGATTGTTTTGCTGCAACATAAAAACAAATGTTGCGGGGGCTGGGGGCCAGTGCTGCAAAATTGGCCCCTTGTAACAAAAGCGCAGTAGCAGTGCAGCAGCAGTGTTACAGCACTGGCAATTATGTCCTACCGCCCCGCCCTCCCCACCTTCCCCACCTCCCCCCTCCGGGGGCCAGTCGGATGTAATTTTCAGTGCTGGTTTGCGATCCCAGCCGTGATTCCTAATGGTTTGCACATTGTAACCTACCTCAATAATATTCACAAGTTAGGTTAATTTGCCACCCACTAGAAATCACTATTTAAAGAAACTGTGATTTCCTAATTGCGATTGAGTAATATTTGCAATTGGGAAATCGTAATTCTAGATTTTTGTACATCTGGCCCTTAGTCCCGTACCATTCACTGAAGTCGAGGTTAATGGTCAAGATGAAGGTCTCAAGGCCTAGGGTGAAGATGATTATCAGACCTGGCCCAGGTATGCGCTGGCTACCTGACCAGTCAAGACTATTTATTGGTGCTTTTGTTAAAAAATGATCTAACAAATATATTGTGATTTTACTATATGTAAATATGTATTATCCAGGTCTCCCAATAACAGTGACACACTTTGACACCTCTGAATGTTTGTATGTAGGCCTGGGCATTGGGAGTAGGGAGGAGATGGGGTGGGGTAAGCAGGGGATCACTGGGGTGTGTGAAGAGGTGGAAGTACAAAAGGAGAGGAACATTATAAATCGATCAGCAAGACTGGGCCAGGAGCAGGTTGTGCACCAGGAGAGGTTATTCAGGGAGCTGGCTACTGGAGAATTAAGCAGCAAGAGATGCTGTTGCAGTTCCTATAACCCTATATAGGATCTGCTCGTTTAGACAACAAACTGTAGGACTGGTGTCCAGGCTGATTCTAGACACTCCCACCGGGTATGTTGGCCTGTTACCAGCTAGTTCACAGTGCCACTGGAAACCCCTCTTACCAAGGAGAGAATAGTTCTTGGCAACTATCAAACATGACAACCCTGAACCCTCAAGTAATGTGGGAACAGTGCGATACTTTTCGCTCAGTCAATCGTGCTCACTTTGTCTCAGAGAGATACAAGGAATAAACGGTGGAGACGTTTTTCAATAAGTATTTAATGAACCAGCATCTTTCTAGTGTAAAATAGGTGTGCTGAAACAAACATATATGAATGATTAGAAGCACTAACAGAGTAAAAAGATGGTAGATTTCTACCACTGTGCTAAAACAATGAATAAAGGCAAGTATATAAAATACATGACAGTAGTGAATGCGTACTCCTACCCTAACTAGATGTACCCAAGTGTACTTAGCATGTATGTAGGTAAAGCCAAGGTGTAAAGCCAAGAATCCCTCTAGGATAAAGTCAACCCCATTACCTGAAGTGAGAGACTGTGGAACCCCGTCTTGGTCTCGAGATGGACACCCCGCAAGGGATGTCAGACCACTGCGAGCTGGAGTGTCTGCGTGCAGGAACCTCAACGTCTAGAGTCAGTTTGTCGGCATGGAAGTCCTTTTCTCCTCTGCCCTACCTCAGCAAGATATGGTGCTTACATACCCAAAGTGGTACCCTCAGGGGTCCTACCAAGCTGTGTCATGTCAGACTTAGGATGATGGAAGGAATTACCCATATACATAGTTGTCATGTGAGAGATGGTAGTCCTGCTGAGTTTCCAAGAATCCTCATGCATAATGGATGAGGCTAAATTTCAGGGAAAACCCTACTTCCTGCAAGTAGGATCATAACTGGGTAAAAGGTCAGTCCCAAGAACAGTTATGTAGTGTAATGGTAGGGGAGAATATAGGTGAAAGGGTAGGTGACTACCTGAGTCTATATTGGGGTACCTATATGAAACATAACAGTGCATCATAAATATTATGTTCTTTTCGGAAGCAGAGGAGGGAGGAAGTTTGCTGGAAGTCCATAGGGATGGAGTTTTATATTCTCAGGGATAGCAGCTGATGGGTTGGAGTACTAACTTCTCCTGCTTGCGGTTCCTGATCGTTATACGGGTACTGTGCATCTTTCATAACCTTACAAAGGTTTAATCTTGGAAGGCAATTACAACGTGGTGCCTTCAATGGCTGCTTTATATGAGATGCAGCAGGTCTTTAAAATAATGTGTGTGGAAAGACACAAGAAGCAAGTGAGGATCTAAGAGTGCTGCAGTGATCTTTTTGAACTGTTTTTGGCCCTTGGTGAGGTGTGCTGTGGCATGGCAAACACTCTTTGAGGGTGTCTAGTTATCCTCTAGGATGCATTTTCCCAGTATTTGAATTTGATTGTGGAGCTGAAGGTCAATGTGACGTTATTGCCTGATGGTGCAGCCCTAACAAAGCCAACCTCTAGCTATCTAGTACCTCTAGAGAATTATACAATTAAAAACGTGTGAAATCTGCAGTGTTCAATCACATAATCGAATTAGAAGCTGGTAACACTACACTTCACCATAAATTTACCAGTTTTATAATTTTACTTAAAATTATGTTTTTATTGATTAATGTGCTGTGCCTACTGGACTGAAGGGCATAAAGCAAATATTCGAATGACTCACCTTTTGGACAATGTGGCCCAGCACCTGTAGCGCCAGAGCTCGCTGTTGTATCACTTGGCTCCGGGAAAGGTGAAAGAGTTCCTGAAGTGAGTAACCAGCTCTCTAAGGAAAGCAAGAATTACAATTTGAATTATAAAGGATAATGAAACAGACTGGAACAATCATTTGCAGGTTGGCAGCACTTTTAATATCTCAAAGATTTTTAATGTGTCTTTCTACCAATGCACACCAAAATAACAAATGCGCCAGTGGGCTAATGAAAATGGGAGGGGCTAGGAAAACAAACATCTTAACAAGAAAGCTAAGGAAATTGAGTGTAAACAAGAATGCTGTAAAATGGCAGCAAGTGGAGATAAAACACGATTTACAAAGTCACAGACTGCAACCTAACCTTCCCACAAAGAAGATACAAACTTAGCCGTGAAGTCCTAGCCCTTTTAGCAAGGGACTTTTTTGCTCTAAATAGACAATTTGTAAAACTAAATTCCTATTCTAAGAAAAATGTAGTGAGGTCAGACTGAAAACGAGATAATGAAATCCACAATGCCTACTTACACTGCCATCTTGACAGCTAGTATGATCAAGCCATATCTTATTTCTGTGTCAAATGTGTACCACAGATAATTCTTACTAGATCTAGGTTTAATATATTGCACGTCCTATTGACCTTCCCGGAGAAGGGTTTGTGGCACACAATGTTACCTCCCTATCCCTGTAATATTCATTCTGCACGAAGCGCCATACACTTTAACCGATTTTGTTGTTTTTAAAAGGAACCCAGGAAATAATTCTTATTGCCATAGTTGCATGCTCATAATTCCACATTTCATGGACCTCCTTTTCTATTTTAACAAGAACTCGCCACATTTGTTTTTGCATTTCTGTGACCAGGTATAATCAACACAGCATTCCTATTAGAGACGCCATGACCTGCATGAAAGACGACTAACAAAACAAAATGTTTCACTGTTCGTAGTCTATATGATAACGTTTTTTTTGTCCGATTTCTAAAGGAATCAATATTATGGTTTTCGTTTAGCAGAATAAAGATTTTTCTTGGCTTGAGCTTTTAGCATATATGTGGCTTTTATGAAAGATGTCTTCAAGTAAAAGAGTTTGCAATTGCACCAACTTCAAAATGTTCTAGGCTTGCAAAAACGTTTACAAAATTACTCCACCCTTTACAGCGCTGTTAAATGAGAGTTAAAGAAGGCATGTACCGCCAATGAGAATCTCCTACCACATCCAGATTGCATTACTGACTGCATGTGTACATGTAATCGCCAATCCCGATGTAGGAAAGACTCACTATACCCCACAAAGGTTGGAGACTGCCACAGTCAGACGACAGAATCCAAACACTACTTTCCCCATTGGACATAGGACATTTCTTGTTACTCTATAGCAGGGGTCCCCAAACCGGTCCTGGAGGGCCGGATCCATGCCAGATTTTTAAAATAACTACATGTATCTCAATTGGGATATCCAAAAAATCTGGCATGGATCCGGCCCTCCAGGACCGGTTTGGAGACCCCTGCTCTATAGTGACAAAAAAGGTATATTGTGCTTTATAGATTGAATTGTTTCCAGGCCATGGACAAAGCAGCTAATTTAACAGGAAACATTTCAGGAAGCACCAAAAGGTAGCAAGAATGAATCCAAAAATGGAACAGGTAGGGAACTCGGGCTCCTTTGAGCAACATAAGAAAAGAAGCAGTCTCACGTATGAAAAGAATGGGAATGAAGGGATTTAGTAAAGAAAACGATCAGCAGAGAGTTGGACCCAGAATGCAGTTTCATATGTTTTCTTCATGGTTTGTACCAGGAGCAGGGACCTAGGCTTAAATTAGTTTCCGATATGGCAATACTTTCTGGTGTCAGAGTTCACAAAACAAAATTAAATATCACATGTCTTGCTCATGGTCACAATCCCTGAGCAGGAAGTCACCTATGCAACCATGGATTGCTGGGTAACGTGCACCCTTCCCATGTTACAAGTAATGTCCCTTGAACCATTAGATAAATAAGAATACACCGTTTTTAATTTTTTTAATCATAATCTGTGATAATCTTGTTAAAGGGTTATGATGCTTCCCAGAAATAAAACAAAAGAACTAACCTTTACCACTAGGAAGGAGACACAATGATAATCAAAACAGAAGCTATTTTACCTCAGACTTGCTAGTGGGTTACAGAGGGCTACATAGTTCAGGAAGGAATGCAACTGTGTCACCAGATGCTTAGGAAGGCGTGTCTGTGTGACAGATGCTTCCCACCCAGGAAAGTGTTACAAACATAGAAACTGCAACAACCTGTGTACTGGAAGAGTTACTGGCACAAGTGACCATTTCACTCTCGAAAAGAGCCACATCTTTCCTCTATGATTAAGCTACATGCATTCCAAACAAGGGGGATATTGCTGTAAACACTATGATTGCACTGGGCGCAGTTTCAATATATCACTGAAATGAAACTTTTAGTTCACATTTCAGAATCCTTAATGTGTGACTGCCTTTAATTGAGAGCCTTCCGAGTTTAAACCAAATCATATGACTTTAGTCCGTGATTTGAACGAGTATTCAGAGAAGGTGCCGTTTTCTTCATGGAAGATTTACAAAAGGGGGTGGTGATGAACAGAGTGTCTGAATTAAGCAGACCACTCTTACCCAGTCCAAAGATCAGGGCTTGATCCATCACCGTTTTTTAGCTCACTGCACGATCCCAGCTCAGAACCTGGCTATATGCAAATTAGTCTGACCCTGGCCCAGTGCATCATGGAAACAGGGCAGACCAAACTACCAAGCCACTTCTTATACTGGGAAGGAATTCAAGCAAGCCGGGCCGAAGACGGCTGAAATGCCAGAAACCGGTCCCCGGTAGCTTGTCTCCTTTCTGGTGAAGAATTGGCTTGGTAGTTTAGTCTGCCCTGTTCCCATGATGCACTGGGCCAGGGACAGACTGATTTGCATATAGCCAGGTTCTGAGCTGGGATGGGGCAGTGAGATAAATAACGGTGATGGATCAAGCCCTGATCTTTGGACTGGGTAAGAGTGGTCTGCTTAATTCAGACACTCTGTTCATCACCACCCCCTTTTCTGAATCGTTTTCTTCATGGAAAGCACATCATGAAACCTTTAAGATTTAACACGATCTTAGAAAATAGCAAAATGTAACTAATTTTCACAAGCTAAAATATACATGATTAAATAAGTAATAGAACATATTAATAACATAAGGGGGCACTGGAATGTCATTTGTTTCTACTTATTAACTAAATATTACTTATTAGTATTGTACCCGATCACAAGCTAATACACACGAAAAATGTATTTTGGCTGCAAAAAGCATTAAACACAAAAGTTAACTAGTTCAAGGAGAAGAGTGGAAAGTAAATCTATTACGACAATATATGACTGAAGTCCAAAATTAATTAAGCTTAAGGGGACAATGATTTAATTTGAGGAAACGCAGAAAAAGAAGGCAAGACATCCTTAGAGGGTCTGACTGTAATGTGCATCTGTACGCAGGACAAATGAACTTGACAACATTGTCTTGGACAAGGAAATCTGTTACATCAGATGGGTAGCAGCTATGGAGTAGCCTTATAATAGAGGGCATCAGTAAATAAACTTGTATTCTTTCACATATTTCAGCAGGGTTTGGAATAGGGACTTACATCTGCCTTGCACCACAAACTAGGATACATTTTGCATATCCTCAATTGTACTCCACTGAGGTCTGCAACACACAAACCATCAACCCTCCTAGGCACCCTCTTGAATGACAAATACTTCCTTTGTGTGCCCATCACGCTGGTAATATGAGCAAGCGCTGGGCTAGGTCAGGCCTGCTGTTGTGGGCACAAGCACTCTGGATTGGTGTCAAATGCAAACCTGTCAAATTGTTCAGTATACCTAAACTTGCTGCCAATGTCAGCAAAACACAGGAAAGCTTGTGATGCAGAAAAAGCCTGTATGTGTATCAATTGCCAGATTCTCTATAAACAATATTTTCAAGATAAGGCTAACACTTACGCACTTATCACAAAAGAAGCCATCGCTTGCTTGTCCTTGCCATGCCACTACTAAATTAAAGATTACACAATATTTATCCCAAAAGAGAAACTATATTGTTGGCACATTTTCGTATACAAAGAACACACCTGTGGCCAAACCGCTAAAAGACTATTATCCCCCAAGATTTTTGCATCCATTCCTTTTTCTTTTATGATCAAATTGCTTTATTAAAGGTGTGGGTGAAAACAAAGCCCAAACAGATTAAGTGTTCTTTATCATCTTTCTTCACGTATTTGCGGCAATTAGTTAATTGACATCTTTATTTTTAGCAACCTGTTGTGCAATTTAAATTCTGCATTCTCTGTCTCTTTTGCGGTTGGTATTGCTAACACCACTTCAACAGAAGTTCAACAACAAGTCTTCCACATCGGTCCAAGTTTCCAAAACACTGTTTGGATTCTTTTGAGAAATCTTTGGTTTGTTAGCTTCTGAGGCGTTTTTCCGGACAAAGTTGCAGCAGAAGCCTGGCGTGGGTGTTTTTAATCACTTTCCCCCCACCAATCTGCCAAAAGGATTTCTATCAATACTGGTTTCCAAGCTGTCTTACAACATTGAGAAAAGCAGCAAAACCAGACAAAAGAACCAAAGAAAGAGGCACACTTGAAAGCAGGGCCAGTACAGAGGGCAGAGGGCATGACATTTAACTCAAAGCTCAAAGAGAAAAATATTAACAATATTAAACAAGCATTTTCAATGCAATAGGTCGAGCGTTTAAGCTATTGGCATTGAAAATAACAATGACTTTTATTTATGTGTTTTTCAAAGTAACACATATATAAAAGGCATTGTTGTTTTGAATGCCAAAAGCTCAAACTCTCGCAAAAGCGAGACCACTATAATGGTGGCCAAGCCCCTTTTTTCAGATGGTGCTCGCATAATCAGGTTAACGTGAGCAGTGTCTAAACAAAAGGGCGTGGCCCACATTAATGTGAAAGCGCATACGGTGCTTTCACACATAGTTTTAAAAAAAATGTAATTTCAAAAGCTCTGTAGCGCGGCCGCTAAAGTGAAAGCAGCCCGGACTGGTAATTTAAATAATTAAATTAGCGCAGCCTCTAAAGTGAAAGGGTACGCGGCTGGTAATTGTATAATTATGTACGCACAGCTGCTATAAAGTGGATCGCGCTGTAATTTGAATAAAAATATATTACTATTATAAATAAGCGGGCGGGTGCTCCGATGTCCTGGGTGGAATAGGGGAAAAACTTTAAAGAAAATAGTGCTCACCAACTAATAAAGCAGACCGTGTAACAACCAAAGTAAAAGGGCCAGTCCTCCTGGGAGGTTACAAGTGAAGACAGGGCCGTACTAAGGAGGGACCAACAAGCCTATGTACGAACCAGAAGCCAGCATTTACGAAGGGCAATGACATAAGACAATGACAAATATGGGCAGAGAATGGGTGGGGCTTCAAGAGCATACCCCAATACAGATTGCATGCACGCTGCCCCTAGGCTCGAACTAAAAAGTAGTAGTTTGAGATCAACCTCTGGGTAACTGAGAGCAACATACTAGATTATGGGGGCAACACGATTCGTTGAAGAAACAAGTGCAGTGCAAGGCTTCATTAAGAAACAATAACAACACGAAGAGGTGAAAAAATTATTCAAAGTGTATTGTTAAGGCCATTTTAGGTTACTACATGCAATTTAAACTAATAGGCAAAGCTAGAATTATTAGGCAGACGGGAGTGCAAATAAAAAGGTTGGTGCCTGAATAACTGCCACTGTAAAATCCGTCCTAAACAATTTGTTACTAAACAATTTAGGCACAAATCTTGCTTTGATCTTTAAAGGCCAGATCAAGTTGTGGTAAATGTAGACATTAAGGGCCTCATTAGGATGGCGGTGAATCTGCATCCTCCGGGCCGGCGGAAGCCACCGCCGGCCCGTAGAATACGGATTCACCGCCGCGGCCACAGAATACACCCACCGCCAAATTAGGATGGTGGTGGGATTGTGGTGGGACCAGCGGCGGACGGCAGGTCCGTCCGCCGCTGATCCACGGGTTTTGGAGGGCCATTTGGTGGCGGTGTCTGCAAGACACCGTCAGCCAAATCAGGATGTGCATCGGCACATGCTTTTCCACGGCGGCTTTTCCGCCTTGGAAAAGCATGTGGTCTTTGGTGTTTGGGGGCCCGTTGCGGGCCCCCAGGGTGTCGGGGGTGGGGGTGCACATGGGGGGTACCTATGGTACCCCCCAGCATTTACATGCACAGAGCGGCAGGCACCACATGGTGCCTGCCGCTTTGTGCATGTAAATGTTAAACATGCATTTTTAACCTTGCGGCGGGTGCTGCTTCAAGCAGCACCCGCCGCAAGGTTAAAGGTACAGGATGTGACCGCCAGGGTGGCGGTCACATCCTAATTCGCAAGGAGGGAACGCCGCTGCCCCTGCGGACGGTCCCTCCACCTCAGGGGTGGCGGACGGACGCAGGTCCGTCCTCCATCCTAATGAGGCCCTAAATACGTTCTTTAGGTGTTACAATAACCAAGAAAAATAGCATTATTACTATAGTATTGTTTCACCACTATATATATGCAACTATGTAAATAACTTTGGATGGCACCCAGTGTATTTTTCAATTTTGCAAAGGACTACCATCTTGTTCGAGACTCCCTGAATACTAGCAAGAGTCTGCCTGTAACTTTTCTTTGCCATAATTACACAAATCTCTGCACCTACTTTGATGGAGTACTCAACTGACTGGTTGATCATGGATAAGCATGCCTTCAACAGCAGACCCTTAAACGTGGAACTCTAGCACCAAAGTAAGTTAAAACCAGAGCCTCATGTGCTTCTTAACGATATGCAAGACTCACATTTCGGTTAAAATGATCCCTTTCATACCTGTTTCAAATGTTCTGCATCAATCATTGTCTAAATATGTTTTATTTTGCACAGCAGAAAGTCTGTAACAAAACAGCAATAGGGTGAAAAAAATATTTCTAATCAACATTTTCAGGTTATACAACACATAACATTCCATGACGTCATTGGACAGCAGGTTACCACAACTTGTTTTTTAAGTATTGCGCATCCTTACCTCTGATTCCTCTCCATGGTGATGTAAGCCCAAGTGAGTAGGCAAATCAGCATCAGGAGGGATGATTTCACCCTTCAGACTAAACCGTGCTTGTAGACCCTAACAAACAAATAGACATGTAAAAGAGAACCGCATATATCAAGAGGTAGAACATGATAGGAACATTTATATGCTCTCTATCTCACCTCTCAGAATTGCTTTATTTCAAACAGCATTGCTGGAAACATCGATAAACCAGTGTTAATATTCTATTTTGTATTGTACTTTTATGTTACTGAAAAGTAATGAATAAAGCTAAATGATTGATTGATGGACTGATTGATAGAGGCAAATTCTTTTCTTTAACCACTTGGCTGCTAGGCGTTTTCCCCCCCCTGTGCTGGAAAATGCCATTTTAGTGGCACCATGACGAGCTCAGCTCGTCATCAGCACACGACACCCGTGGGTGATGACGAGCTGAGCTCGTCATCAGCATCGAAGGGGTTAAACTTCAGAACTCTCAAACTCCATGTCAGATCTTCCAACACCTCATCGAAGTGTTGCCTCTCCTCTGATTGCCTTATTCTTTACAGTAACATGAAGAACATTGGATGAATCATAGATCACCGCATTTTTCTCCATGATGCTGTGATCTTACAATTATGTCAACACATTGATCTAGGCATTTAACACATGTATCCAAAACGCATACAATGCATCATCAAAGATTAAATGAAAGGGTTACGGTTCAGTCTATAATTCAAATCTGATGTGATGTGAATTAATAAAAACTAAATAGGATGGGCTACATAACTGGGCAAAGTCCACTTGATCCAGATATTGACCGCCTCATGTGGTAGGATGTGTCTCGTCTATATTATTTTAGCAGCATGCCTTGCTTGCTCTGTTCTGTATGTGAAAAAGCCTAAATGGCATGAATGACTACATCAATATAACAATTGTGTCATCAATACTGAAACTGTCCAACAGCATTACAAAAATATGTGCATACTGATGGAATGTCCCCGTCCATTTGAGATTACATGATCTTTACATTTTCTATGATAAGTGTCTGTTTCAATGTTATTCTTTGAGCCCAATGGAGTTGGTGGCTGCAGTCTGTGACAAGGAACATCCAAGAATCAGAAAAAAAACTATTAAAACCATGACATCTGCAAGTAGCCTGAAGAATGTGGTGTAAAAAAAGCACAGAGTAAATTCTATGTTACCAATCTGAATGATTTTCTTCAAACCCAGCCAGGCTAATTTTTATGAAACACCTTCGTAATTTCTGAATTTTAAAAAACAATCTACTACTAAGATCTAAAAATAACACATGTACGTATATGTAAGTGAAAAATTACAAAAACCATTTTATTGATCAAATACTATTGTCCATATTGTTCAGAATCTGTGCTGTGGTTGAAATTTCTCTTTCAAAATGTTTTTTAGTTCATGATTTTCTTAATAGCTTCAAAAATCCTCTTTCTGGTGTGAATATAAATTGGGTTATACTGCTCTTGCATGGAACTCATGATTCAAATCAAGAACAGTTGGTAGGAATGCAGAACGAGGAAAACAACAGGGTTTCCAAAACATTCTCCTCACCCCGGACCATACTTACCTTCCTCAATGACATCTATTCGCAGTGATGGTTCGTATGGACGGCCTTGCTATCCACTGATTTATGGACAGCTTCTTGGAATGAAGCCTTAAGAGAGGAGCAGTTACACTGAATTTAAGGCACTGCTATAGATAATTAAGTAGTAAGTTAATGGACAAGCACTTCGAAGACAAAATCTTGGATGATAGGGTTTATGAGCAAGCCATCAATGAAGTTCTTAAGCATCTAGAGGGTCCTCAACAAGGAAGGAGGTTTAATTGAAGATGTAGATGCCGACTTTGAAAGAATGAAGCGTGGCTATCAAGGGCTAAATTGTTCATGATGCTTTTCAGGACAGGCAAACCCTTAAAATGCTATGCCTACAAACTCGAATCTTCCTGGACATTTTATTCTCAAACTAGTCACCGGAACCACGTTTTTTAAATATGATCAGAAGAAAGCTATTCTCTACTATCTATCTTTCAGAGCTGCTATAAAAAAATAGTTAACACTTCATTCCTCAGGAAAGTGTTTAGGATGGAAGCTGCAAATGTACTCCTCATAAGGACCATCATCAAAGAAACCTTTTAGCCTACACAACGTGCCTCTTCTAAACAGCAATCTCATTGGCCTTTGACTTTTTAGCAATTAGTATGAAACAAGAGTCATCATTCAGCGATTACCGTACACTTAACAGGAAAGGATAAGATCCTGGCATTCCTATTTATGATCTGGCCTGTAAGAGGAGCTCCTTCTAAGTAAGAAAAATTAAGTGGGTGCACTTTCCAGGAAGAAAAAACTAAGGTTTTTTTGGATGCAATGATCAAATTTAAAAGCTGGGAATCACAAATGATGCCTGAAGACTTCATTTCACAGACTATAAATTAAGAGACTGACATTGGCCTCTGGGGCTAGGTTTACAGACTGGCACAAAAAAGGACACAACATTAGTTGGAGAGGCTACGGTATTACACATGTTCCTTTTATACCACTATGTAATCAGTACTAAAAAAAATCCTGGCGAAAGCAAGCTAATGCACGACCAAATCAATGCTGGCACAGGCAGATTTTATTTGTGTCCTTATATTTTAAGTGTCTAACAGTTAAACACTGGTAAGCTGTATAAGCAATACCAATTATTCACTACGGAATGTAAATGATAGTATACTTTTTAACAATTATTTTAACATTAACTAAATAAAGATAAAAGCCACTGTTCACTATCTCCGAACCTGTGACTATGTCTACTGGCCACTGAAACAAAAAGGTCAATAGAAACAAACGCCATACCTTTTTTGTTCTTTTCTGTCTTGCCTGAGGAAGGTCTTTCATCCACTCTAGTTTTTCTAACTCCACCTTGTCCATGTGAACCCATTCTTTCTGGGGCTTTACGGGTAGGTCATCTTCTAAGCAATAATCATGGAGAGAGTGCAAAGTTATCACCAAAAGAAGAGTGGCACAAAGGACAACAGTTTGATTGCAATGAACATCTCTATTCATTTTTAACATGATGGCCAAATACTAAATAAAAACACACTCAAATACTCAAATGCAAAACACCTACACAAGAGATGTCTAAAAGGGAATGGTTTACAATGAGCGGATTAACTCATAATGAAATTATAACAATGAAAAAGAGCTGGTACTTACTTTCAATTTAGGTCTTGTCCGAAAAATGTACGGTAGGACAAATATAGTTTTATCCAAGGCCAATATTCAAAACAGTTTTTTATAATTTATTGTAATATTTGTTTATTGGAATATGAAAAACGGTTGTGCTGTTTTGATGCGATTAAAATAGAATCTACAACAAGATGAAAAAAAGTCAACATGGGTAGAAAGAAAAAGGTTTAGGTCGGCTTCACTAGCCTTAAATTATGTTTCAATGCTTGTCATGGCTGTAGATCTAAAGATCCACAATACATATCAGTCACTTTCAGGGAGGCCCATAACTACAATTTTCACATGTATTTCATAGGTTATTAAAGCCTACAAGGTAGCTCAATCAATAAAGTGTTTTCTCCTGACATCTGCATGTGATCTGCAGGTCACAATTACAAATCTCAGAAAAACTAACTCTGAGTTTCATCCTTGTAGGATAAATTGAAGTGGATAATGATATCAATTAACTATGTGGTTATTGAGCGAGGAGGTGCACGAGGAGCTCCTGCAATACTTCGCTTGAAATGAAAATCTGTAGCATCCCCTTCCACGCTATGGGAAGCCTTCAACACAGTTCTGCGTGGTATCTGCATAGCTAAACAATCTTTGATGTTAAAATTTATCCGATCCACCCTGGAAGGATAGAGAGGGAAATACAGCAAGCGGAGACACTATACTTTAAAACAGGTCTGCAGAAGCACCTAGCCACTATTCGCAAAAATATTTCAGAATATGACGACGAAGCAATTCGCAAAACAAACTTTCTGGGGAAAAATGCCAGAGCTTGCAGATACAGGGAGGGAGAGCGCCCTGGTAGAGCCTTAGCTTTCTCACACAAGCAACAACGCACTTCGGCTTATATTACAGAGCTCTTAGAAAATGACTCCAGTCCTGCACGTGGACAATCTGCCACCCTAGATAGATGAGGAGATTCTACAAATTCCTCCATACCGCGACTCAGGACTGCCCATACCCGGAGCTGCAGACCTATCCAGACTCCATTAAATTGGTCTGGTTAAGCAACACCCACCGCAAATATTTGGATGTGCCATTTACAAAAGAGGACATCATCCAGGTTATTAACAGCTTACCTGGGGACAAGGTACCTGGCCTAGACGGCCTAGCAGCATCATTCTACAAAACGTACACCACCAAACACGCCCCCTACTTACTGGAGGTGTATCAAGAATCCCTCGAAAAAGGTCCCCTGGCCCCCCCCAAGATGGGCGAAGCCGTGATCGTGACAATTTTAAATCCAGATAAACCAGCAACGAAAATGTGATTCTTATTGCCCACTTTCCCTCATTAACATAGAAGCGTAAATACTGGCCAAACTGATAGCTAATAGACTGCAGTCGCTTCTAGCCCTCATCACAAGACCGGATCAATCTGGCTTTATCTTCATCCTTCATCAACTAGACTCAACCTTCCGGCGCTTTCAGGTTCTTAGATGCCACAAAGGCATTTGACTCCCTTGCGTGGCCGTTCCTTTTCACCATACTCCCCAGGATTAGCATAAGCCCAAACTTTCTGAAACGTATCCAATTGCTTTACACTAACCCGACTGCTAGACTCAAACTTAACGACTTGCTATCGGAACCGTTCCATGTGGCTCGAGGCACCAGACAAGTGTGCCGACTATCCCATCTATTATTCGCAATAGCGATGGAACCTCTCGCAGGCCAGGATGCGCCAACACCACATAGCCATGGGACTAGGCCTAACAGATAGAGGTTTGAGAATATCAATGTATAGACGACATCACACTATACATACGTGAGCCTGAAACTAACCTCAACCCGGCGCTGCACGAAATTCTCCTCTTCGGAGGCATATGAGGCATACAGGTTAATACTGTCCACTATTGAATTAGACCTAGAATTTCCACTCACCTAAGCGAATACAGCGGTCAAATACCTACCTGGGGATATGGCTCTCCAGGGAGCTACATGAGATCTGGCGCATGAATTATGGTCAACTTATTACCTGGCTTGAAAGCAAGATCTCCATTTGGGCCAAACTGCCACCATTATTAGCTGGTAGGATAGAAATCGCTAAAATGATAATTTTTCCTAAGTTCCTGTACCTGTTCGCCAACATCCCCCTTTCTCTTACACAGGCCTTCTTCAAGCGACTACGCTCCTTTTTAATTTCCCTTTTCTGGACGGGTAAACAACTGCGTATCCCATGGGAGATCCTGACACTACCATTTACACAGGGGGGCCATGGGGCACCGGATTTTGAACTCAATTCATTAAGAGCTCAGGTTCAATAACTCCACTACTGGGCACAACCCATCCCATTTCAACCCCATGTTGCAGTGAAAAAAGATGTCGCTTTTCCAGCACCGCTGCCAGCCACTATTTATCATACCTACAAAAGACCCAATGCAGAAATGAATACAGTGGAGACGCTACGCTGGGCGTGGCAGGGTCTTGGACGACGAGCACAAATCCCATTACTATATGCACCATCTATGCCACTAGCTCTTCACCCCAGCTTCCCCCCCACTGCATGATGCTAGCTCTATTTAAAGAGCCTGTCAGATGGGGCTGTCTACTTTCGCTGACCTTTACCCAGACAGTGAATTCTTACATTGGCCACAAAATCCAGACAAACACACACCCTCTTCCTGGAACTGCTGCTCTACAATCAACTCAGAGCGAACTGCCAGCAAATACACAGCTCATTCCCCTCTGCACCTCCTTTATTGGCCTGGTTGGAAAACATACTAACAAATCCATCGCCCAAGAAGTTTATCACCCGCATCTATAATACTACACAACACAATACCCCGATCACTACATCGAATGCGGGGGTGCAATGGTCCGTGGACCTTGACCAGCCACCTACTGAAAAACAATGGGCCTTCTGCTGTGCTCAACTCAAACAACTCTCTCCTAACTACAAGCTTAGGTTAATATATTTTAAATACCTGCATAGGTTATACCGCACCTCACTGCAGCTACATAAAATGGGCCAGAGACCTGATGCTACATGCTGGCGCTGCCTAGCTACACAAGCCTCCTTCTTACACTTAGCCTGGCTCTGCTCTGCTCTCACTGTTCTGGGAAAAGGTGTTCGACATCATTATTATTTTATTATTTATTATTTCTGGTATTTGTAGAGCGCGACACTCATCCCATGGGATATCACGGCGCTATAAAAAAGAAGACTACTGAAACTGTGCTGGGGGGTTAGTTTTTTGGAAAGAGGTGAGTTTTTAATTTTTGGCGGAATTGGAGGTAGTTAGTGGTGTGTCTGAGGTCCACAGGTAACTCATTCCATCTTTTAGCCGCCAAGTATGAGAAGGCGCGTCCGCCAGTCCTTGCTTTGTAAATGCGCTTGGATTTCGCCAGAGCTGAGTTGTTGGATCTTAGATTCCTGTTGGGGATATAGAATTCGATTTTCCCTTGAAGGATGGTGGGGCCCGTTTTGTGAAGGGCTCTGTGCGCGTGGCAAAGTAGTTTGAAGGTAGCCCTCTGATGCATTGGTAGCCAGTGAAGCTTCTTTAGGCATGCAGAGGCCGAATCTCGCTTGCCTTTGTTACAGACCAATTTAGCCGCCTGGTTTTGTAGGATCTGTAGGCGGGAGAACAGTTGCTCGTTCATCCCTTCGAACAGGGCATTGCCGTAATCTAGGCGGCTAACCAGGAGGGCCTGGGTGATATTGCGTCGACAGTCCAAAGGTATCCAGGAGAAAATTTTTGCCAAGAGTTTGAGAATTGCAAAACCTTTGCCCCAGAGTATGCGTATGTGGTCTTTCATGGACAGGGCGTCATCCATCATTATGCCAAGGTTTCTGGCGTACTGTTTCGGGACGGGGGCTAATCCCAGAGACGGTGGCCACCACGAGTCGTTCCATGAGAGTTTGGCTCCTCCGAACAGTAGTATCTCCGATTTTCCGGCATTTAGTTTTAGGCAGTGGTTGCGCATCCATTCTGCCATTTCGGAGAGACAACTGTGTAGTTTTTTCTTAGTTGTTTCCGACCCTTCATCCATTGTCACCATCAGCTGAGTGTCATCGGCATAGGAACATATGCCGATGCCCCACTTTCTTCCAATGTCGGCCAAAGATGAAACGTAGACATTAAAGAGAGTGGGGCTTAGTGAGGCCCCTTGTGGGACCCCACAGCCGATGGGACAGGGTTTTGAGTGACTGGTTCCCAACATGCCGCACTCCCCTAACAGTCCTACTGGATCACGTAGCTGACGTCCGTCCAGGCTCAGGCCGCTATCAGTTATGATGCTCCTCCTAGCTAAGCGCCACATTGCAATACATTGGGGATCACCAAGCACGCCCAAAGTTAACATGTGGATACAGGACATTAACTACTGCCAGGAGATGCTCTCTGCGTACTGGGATCTGATGCTCACCGCGTCACGACCCAAGGTCATATGGGCCCGTTCATTGCATTGTGGTAAAATCGATTACCTATGCATAATTTATAATCAATAATCAATAAGAATAACTCAGAGAAATAAGAGGCAAAATCCGGGATATTGAGGTTAACTCAAAAGGGTTTTATTCCTGTAAAAGGAATTGGGTTATTGGCTCGAGCCAAGGTGGCATACCATTCCGTCACCACACAGGTTCGGGAAGGGGCAGACAGACAACATATTATTTACAGAAGTACATATATATAGTCAATGCATTACATTAAGCGAATAGGCAGTAGGCGTAACAGCTGGAAAAAAGGAGATAAAACATGACTACGTCATAAAAAAGGCGTTACAATAGGCGTGCATAAAGGCGTGTACTAGAGACGTCATTTATCATGAGGTCACAAAATGGGTGGATACATAGGAGAATCTTGCAATGTCAGCAGAAATTCATGACACAGATGCGCGCGCAGCAGATTGACGTGAATCTGACGTGTAACTGGAGGGTGAAGGGGGCTTGACACTTAGCACTACAAGTGTAGACATAAGTCTGGGATGTCAGATCAACCTGATCCCAAATCGTATCTAATATCGTATGTTTTAAGAACTGTAGTGTCTGGAAGGGAAAAGGTCTCTCGGGCAGAGACTACTCTATACTGTCTGCGTGTATATGCGTCTACGTGTCGGCATGCGGGGTGAGGGGGCATGGGCCTACCATGGCAACGGAGTCTATGAGTTACTTGCACGGAGACAGAAAGACCGGGCCCAATGCTCCTGCAGCTGGGAGGATGTTTTACTTGAGCTACGAGACAGGAATGTATTTTCGAGGAGTGGAGCAGATAATTCGAAGGTTGAATACAGTCTTGGCAGGCAGAAGGCTGGGCTGGAGCCGCGCAAGGAGTAAGGCAGGGGTGACTGGTACAGAGGCAGCCTGGGTTGAGGCCCTTAGAGTCGGGAAGCAGGAAAAAGGTTTAATGGCAGAATCAGGGCCTACTTTCGCCAGAGCTGAAAAACGTGTAAAGTGTACCACAAAAAGACGGTGGCACGGCATATATAGGAACTGGATATTCAATCCGTTCATGGCGGATCTGAAAGAGGACATGTTAAAGATGGACGCAAATGTATTTGCGTCTTCATAGCTGACACAGGAGGGAAATCACATGCACTGCAAGCTAGTACATGGAGACGGTGGGGTACTCGCTGGGGAACACTACTCGATCAAAAATTATATTTCCTCATTCCCTCCTTGTTCCCCACGGACCCTTCATGATACATCAATTCTCATCAATTGATCAATCTGTTCACTTAACATCAATTGCTCTTCTTGCTTTTCGCGTTTAGAATGGGAACTTGGATGTGGAATACATGAAGTGGCACACAGGCCGCAAATCGCCGGTCCACATTGGAGACACAGGCAACAACTGAGTACTAGGAGTAGGCCAATACCTAGGAGGGATAGGATCTTCCACCCCCAGGCTGATAGCGTTGTTCAGAACCAACCGGACCAAGTCCAGGTGCCTGGAGTCTGATGTATTAAACTTGCAATTTTATGGAGACGTGTAATAGCTTTGTACACGGTTGGCGCATTATTTGGGATGAAAACACAGCAACTTGACCCGATGACCTTACAAGCTCCACCCCTATCTGCCAAGATGACGTCAATAACGAGACGATTTTGAAGAACAACAACCCGCATAGCGGACTGCTCCTCCGTTAAGTTACCTAGGGCTGAAGTGGTCTCAAGCACCACTGCTTCGAGGGTTCTGGTTAATCTACGGATCAGTTTACTATTGGAAACAGTACCTAGGTAGGGGAAAAAACCTTTGTTGAAATCTGTGTATTGTTCCCATGTGGTTTCAGTATAATCAACAAGTGGGAGATCTCTTCGGAGTCTATGCTTGACCAGATTAGTGTTTCTATGGTAGTCAGGAGGGGCTAGGAAAACAGGTGGCAGAAGGAATGCAATATAACAGGTACCATCCCAATCTAGAGGCAAACGGACATATGCAGTATGGCCGCAAACAAAATAGGAATGACGTAAAGCCCTAAACGTGGATCTACCATGATCACTGAAATCGACCACAGTAGTACATTTACTATGACCTAAGTGTATGGAACCATTCTTGCGAACACATATTTCACCAGTAACTGGCAATACTGCCATAGCAGGTAGAACAGGAGCAGCTTCAGATTCGACAGATAAAATCATGAATGTAACTGTGTATTTATCTAATCCATATACTTCATTTTCTAGATCAGTTCCAGTACCAACGGGGAGTCCCTCCTTGTCAGGGTAACATACATTAAGCAAGGCTAAGTTCAGGTTTCCCCAAACCCAGTTACCTTCGTAAATAGCAGCATCAGAAACTAGGGCATTGAGCATTTTAAACCATGCACCACATGTGCCATTGTGAGTGAACGGGTACGGAAAAAGGGGAAGAACTCCCTTGTTTTCTTGGTAGGGAGGGAGTCGACCACATATCCAACAGTTTGTAGCATTGGTAATCTGATGGGAGTGATGTAACATACTAATGAAAGTGTTGTTGCGCAGCGCAAGTCTATAGGATAACTCGTGTGGGGGTAATTCACTAAAAGAATGTTCGTCAGTAACATTATAAGCAGATTGTACACGCTTGAATATAGGATAATATATGTGTAACAAAACACTAGCAGTAATAACCAGCAAACTTAAGAAAAACATGATAAGTAGTGTCACTATACAGCGACTGCGAAGTGATTTACAATATGCATTCTTTTTATGTTGTCTTTGTCTATCTCTCTCTCTATCTCGATCTAGGGGATACATGTCAGAAACTAATTTAACCGATTCACCTAGGGGAGGGCTTAAACAATTAAACTGTCTGACTTGCTAGATCGTAACTTAGTTCTGTATTCTTCAGAAGCGGATTTCTCAACCAAAGGGAGTTTTGAGTCTGAGTCAGTTTGTGTAGGAGGGCAGGGCTTAGAGACCAAGTCCGAAGGAAGTCCGTGGAATTTTTTAACGTGGCTGGAATGCAGCCATCCCTTCCTGCCCTCAATCTTTACAGCTGTCCTCGTCGTAAGCAGAACCAATTTCGGGGCTTGCCAGCGGGGCTCCAATGGACTTCTCTGATCAAAGTTGCGGGTGAACACGTAGTCACCCGGGACCACCTCGTGGGGCTTCACCTCCGTGTTGTCGGGAAAGGCTGCAGCTACCTGTGAACGACAAGATTGTAGTGCAGACATCAAGGAGGCAAGGTAATCTGTCAACATAAGACAATCAACATCAGTTATTTTTCGTGGTATAGGCGTCCCCCACATATTCGGTGGTCTACCAAAAACCACTTCGTACGGGGATAGCCCAGATCGGGAATGGACCACCATCCTCATATAGAAGAGGGCGACCGGCAAGGCAACTATCCAGTCCACACCCTTCTCTCTACAGATCTTGGAAAGTCGGATTTTTAAAGTCTGATTATGGCGCTCCACGAGACCTGCTGCCTCGGGATGCCGGACACAATGGAACTTCCACTGATAACCTAACAGAAGTGTAATGTGTTTCACAAGTTCGGATGAGAATGGCTGGCCATTATCTGAGTACACGATACGGGGCAAACCATACCGTGGGAAGTATTCACGAACCAGCTGCTTGGCAGTGGTCGGAGCAGTGTAATCAGGAACTGGGTATGCTTCTATCCATCGGGAAAGAGCACATACGACTACGAGGACATACTTGAATCCTCGGCAGCGTTCCATCTGGATATAATCCATCTGGAGTATTTCAAAAGGGTGATCGGGAGGCTGAAATCCACCTTGTTCTACAGGAATGCTTTTACCTGGATTGAACTGACCACAAATCATGCAAGTACGCACTTTCTGCTTGGCTGCTGCCCGTAAGTTTTTATTGGACCATATGTGTTGAATACTGTCTAGCATTGCCCTCTCTCCTAGGTGTGCGGGACTATGTATCGTGTTAATGATGACTTGTACCATAGAGTCGGGGAGAAACCATGTAGATTTTCCCTTCGTCATCCAACCCTGGTCTGTTTGGATCCCTCCTAGTTTAGCCCATTCCTTAATTTCATCTGGTGTTGCATGTGATTGTATGTCGATTACATCATGTGCGGGATCCCTGACTGTCATGCAGTGCGATGGTAACACTAATTGTGTCTGATCAATTACATGAGTCCGGTTCTGAGCAGTTTGCTTTGCTGTTCGGTCTGCCAGGTCGTTACCCTGGGAGATGATATCAGTAACCTTTGTATGTGCCTTACATTTCATGATAGAGATTGCAGTGGGTAGATGTATTGCATCTAACAGGGCTTGAATAAGGGGACCGTGTTGGATGTTGGCCCCATGAGAAGTTAAGTAACCTCTCTCTCGCCAGAGGACTCCAAAGTCGTGAACGACTCCGAATGCATAACGTGAATCAGTATATATGTTGACTTTCTTATTCCGGGCTTGAATACATGCTTGTGTCAGAGCAATAAGCTCTGCGGCTTGGGCTGACAAAGTGTCAATACAATTGGTTTCAATAACTTCAGTGTCTGTCGTGACAGCGTAAGCTGCCACTAATTCACCTGTCCTTGTTCTCATACATGAACCATCCACATAAAGTGTCAGGTCTGGATCTGGTAACGGAACATCTGTCAAGTCTTGTCTGGGTTTTGTTGTGATAGTAATAACTTCAATACAATCATGTGCCAATGGATCTACTCCATTTACTGGCAATAACGTGGCAGGATTTAATGTGCTGCAGCGTCTGATTTCGATGTGTGGTTGAAACAATGTCAGTTCGTAACCTGTCAATCTTGCTATGGTCAGGTGTTGGGTCTGAGTTCGATTTAAAAGGACTTCTACAGAATGCGGAACCTGTACTGTCAATGGATGTCCTAACACAATAGCATCACTCTGTCTAATTGCTAAAGCTGTTGCTGCAACTGATTTCAAACACGCCGGAAGGGCCTGGGCTACTGGGTCTAATGTGCTAGAAAAGTAAGCACAAGGCTTGTGTGAACCTGCTTGTTCCTGAGTGAGGACTGACAAGGCAGTACCCTCACGTTCTGTGACAAAAAGTGTAAAAGGCTTACTGTAACATGGTGTTGCTAAAACAGGTGCTTGACATAAGGCTTTCTTCAAGTCTTCAAAAGCTTGTGTATGTTCCTGAGTCCAAGGGAGGACAGTCGAAGTCGCTGCCTCCTGTGTCGTTAACTGAATGAGTGGTTTCGCTAGAAATGCATATTGGGGAATCCATTGTCTGCAGTATGAAGTTAGGCCTATGAAAGCCCGCACTTCCTTTTGTGTTCTGGGTGGTGACATGTTTACAATTAACTGAATGCGATCAGGTGTGAGCTGTCTCCCCACTTTGGACAGCAAGTGACCCAGGTACACAACTTGCTGAACACAGAATTGTAGCTTCGAAGGAGACACCTTGTGTCCCTTGTCGGCCAGAAAGTTCAAAACAGTCAGTGAAGCGTTTTCACATTCGGGTTCGCTTCGAGCGGTGATCAGCAGATCATCGACATATTGAAGCAGGGCAGTGTGAACTGGCATGTGGATACAGTCGAGTTGCTTTTTCAATGCTTGACTATAGATGCTGGGGCTTTCTGTGAATCCTTGAGGTGCACGGGCAAATTTAAAAGATCGTCCATTTAAACTGAATCCGAACAAATATTGGCTCTCTGGATCAATAGGGACACTGAAGAAGGCGTTCTTGAGGTCAATTACAGTAAAGAACGTCGCTTCTGAATCAATAGCAGTCAGTAATGAAGAGATATCTGGGACCACAGGGTACTGCGGTACAATACATTTATTTAATTCGCGCAGATCAATAACTAATCGATAAACAGGTGGAGCATTTGGGTCAGTACGTTTAAGAACAGGAATGATAGGAGAATTACACACATTGGAGTCAGTCTCCACAACCACTCCTTGTGCAACGAGCTCGTCAATGATTCTCAGTAAAGCCACTGCAGCATCTGGGGGTAACTTGTATTGTCGAATTCGTGGTAATACCGCTCCTGCCTTGAGTGTGACTCGATATGGGGTAATGTGCATGCAACCTACATCAGTGGGGCCCTGTGCCCACAAGTGTGCAGGGACGTTCTGTAGCCGGGGATCCATATCTCTCAATACATAATGGCCTTTGAAATCTCGCAAAAACAATCGTACTCCCTCCGGAGAACAGCATATAATAGCTCCTAGAGCCTTCAGTGTTTTTATACCTAACAGGTTTTCTGGACATGATTTCGTGAGCAATAAGTCTGTAGTCCGTGTCAGAGGACCTACTGCAAGAGGGAGGGGTTGTGATACTTCATTAATAATGGGTTTTCCTGAAAACCCAAGGGACACGTTCTGTGAGCCTGAGAGGGGTGCCCCTGGTACTTCGTTGTGGCTTATCGTGGTTCTGCTTGCCCCTGTGTCAATGAGAAACTTTCTGTCTTTCCCTAATACTTGACTATGTACATAAGGACCATTTTGATCTACAGGAACTTCAATAAGAGGCAAGCGGAATTCCCTCTCTAGGCTGTTTCATGTGTATCGCTGATAATCAGGGTAATCGTTCTGCGCATACTGGTACATCTGCTGTGTTGTGTTTTGTGTTGCGGTAACGGGCTGTTGTTGGGGTATCGCTACGGTCTGTGTAGATGCTGGCATGGGTGCAATATGTTGTATATTCTGGGGTACTTGTTGTGAGGTCTGATCTTGTCTAGGAGGACGCGGTCTCTCTTTAGTTTTACCCGTGGCGATGTTGTGTTTCAGAACTGCACAATCGTTTATATAATGACCTGGCTGTTTGCAATAATTACATACACCCTTGACAGGAACTGTTGAATTACTGGGATGGGTCGCACCCTTTTTCTGACCGTCGGCAGGAACCGACTGAGCAACTAACATTTTCATTTTTGTATCCTTCATACGTCTTTGTTCATGTTCTTGTTCTTCTCTAAGTCTATTCTGGTGGTACTGTAACATTTGTAACATTTGTGAAGGAGTATTAGCTTGCCAAGTACTTTCTACTTTCAGTACTCTATTCTTAACCTGGGGCAAAGAATTCTCGACTAATTTCGTTACAAAAAGATGTGGATATGACTCGCTACTTGCTTTCAGACCGCTATTTATACCAAAACATTTCTCAAATCGTGTATAGAAATCACTAGTGTCTTCATCAGGTTTCTGTTTGCATGCTGAAATAGCACCCCAATCTTCCTTTTTCGTACTCAATAAACGTGGCAACACTTGTACTAATAAACCTGGTAACGCTTTAACTTTGTCTCCAAGCCCTAAGCCTGGCACTCGGGTATCTTCTTCATTTTGTAATCCAGCCCAATCAATCTTTGCGTCTCCCACCTCCCACTCTTTTTCCTTGAGTTTCTCGTATATGCCTGGAGGTAGTAGTACTTTCAGTATTTTCATAAGGTCGGGATAAGTGTAATCACCCATTAATAACATATCCTTTATTTCGCGGTGAAACCCTGCAGGATCTTTATCATGACTGGGTACTAGTTTCTTCATTTCCAACAATTCAATTTTAGTTACGGGTGTATACACGAATACACGTCTAAGCGTGTGGTCTGCGTTCTGTACGGGGTGCACTTCTCGCAACGGATTCTGTCTATCCATACAATACATGGTTTTTCGTTCCATAACGGGTGCAGAATTGATACGTGGACATAAGAATGTACTATACTTGTGGCGGTGTTCTAGAATTACCTTAATTAGATCAGTACTTCGACCTTTCCATCTGTTCGTGACTAGTTCTATTAGTATGTCAGGCAGAGGACCTGGATCAGAACGTTGGCTTCTATACAATAAGAGCAGATGTTGTATCATGTACATACCAGCTAAACGCTGATCACTCGGTGTCAAGTTCAAGAACGTATGTGCTAACGCATCATCACCATATTTCTCAGAGCTGTCAGCCCATTGCACGGCTGACCTGGCTAATTCTTGTTCATCCATAGAATCGAGTACATGGTACCCCATTCGCTCTTGAAGTATTCTGTCAGTGGCTTGGAACAAGTGTTCGGGTGTTCTAGGATTACACATGGCTTCCTGATATATCCTTTTGCTTTCTGGGCGCACTGGGCGCATCGAATTATTAAACGGTCTTCCTTTACCTACGTAAGCTATCATTTCCCTGACCGGCAACTGTGAGTGTTCCGGTGTCTCGGCTTCCTCCTCTGGCTCCTCCTCTGAGGATTCATGTTTGTCGGAATCTACTTCCGGTACGGGCTGTCTTCTCTCATGCATCTTATTAATTGCGGTTCTGATTCTTCGGTACATATTATCTATACAGGCCTCTTTGTCATGCTGTCCATCTGTTATATTCTGACCCCATCTGTGGAGTGCTTTTACGTCTTCCGGGTTCATACCCGGCCTATCCACTTCTCTAATGAAGCAGTTTATAAGAAACCGCAATATCTTGGCTTTAGTATCCACTTTCTGATAGGTCATGGCCTCCTTAATACTGTCAGGCCCTACTCCTGTCTGAACAAACTGATATATTCTATCTAGGTGTTCTGTCATTCCAGGTAATGTCATTAGGAAGTTCGTGACTCGCCGTAAACGTATTGATGCGAGTAACATTCTCTCGTCATTCTTTCTACCGGGTACAGGATCATATCTGCAGTCTGCAAGGCGATCTCCAAGAATTGTAACATCTGTTCTAGGTGTACGCTGTTGCGCTATTTCTCTGAAACTCATGCGATGGGCGGCTGGCGGGGTCTGGAAACCTATCGCTCCTCCGGACGAGCCTCCTGAGGCGCCGGCTCCGAAGGGGTTAGTCGGGTTCGTATCAAGGGAAGTAGGTACAGTAAGAGGTGGAAGGAGTGCTGGAAGACCAGGAGGAATCGGGGGAGTAGCTTGTCGGGGAGGAAGAGCATAATTGTCCTGACCATCAGGCGCAGGCACTTGTGGCAATGCAGTATTAACGTATGCGGGAGCTACATCGTCTAAATAGGAGGAGAGGAAAATGTCCTTTGCTGTCTTCTGGTGCGTTTTAGTCGGGAGCAATGGGGGTGGTAGGTCCTTCGGTACTTCCGGAGAGGCCTTTGGCAAGCCCTTTGACAGGATGGGGAACATGCCATTCATCAGTGTATTTCGCTGTCTGTCTACTTGTTCTAATTTTACTCTGATACCTTCCTCAACTAATGTGTTCTCTTGGGTCTTGTCAGACTCCTCCTTACTCTTTTCTTCTAGTCTGTGTGCTTTTTCGGTACGCCTATGCGATTCTTTACGCCATAACTCGATGGCATCCTTCTGTGACTGTCTGGCTTTCTTTTTCCACAATGCTTCTTCTACTCTCATGATGCAATCTGCATCCCATGTCCCAGCAGCGGGCCATCTCTGATTCTCTGACAGTTCTTTAGTGTAATCCACCCATAAGTCAAGAAACAAAACGGCATCCAGGCCGTGCTTATGGTACATAAAGTACCCTGGAGTGTCCCTAGGTGGAACGGGAACAGCTTCTTCTAGAACCCCTTTACGGGTTTTTATTTGTCTTAGTTTGGAAAACAACGGCATTCTGAAACCTGGCTACTTGGTTCTTACTTAGATATGAACATGAACACACTACACAAAAAACACGTGTAAGCACAATAATGAAGATCGGACATTCACTCATACCACGACATCTGAATGACACATTAATACATTTCGAGAACGACCCACATTTATTAATTACAATGAAAACCTACCAACCACGTGGAACAGGATATACCGCTAAACAGTACAGATACACTGCTAAACAGTGCAGACCAGGCTCGTGTACCCGAACCTGTCTTGACCGGCACAAACTAATGCGCACGTCAGGATGCGTTCCTAGCAACGGTACTCACCAGGAAGCACGGAAACAGAAGGCCTCGGAAACCCTGGACTGGACTGGGCTCGGACTGGATTCGAACTCGACTCGCGACGTAGATACTTCGGAACTTCGGAATCTGGTGGGCCTCCGTATACCTCGGATCTTGCTCTCTCAGCTAGGCTCAGGTCGGGATCCTCCGCACTCCTCACCGCCTCGTCTGGGTGTCGATCGCAGCCTCAGTCACCTCCGTTGGCCTGAGGGAGATACAGGAAATCCTGCGGGTACGCGTAGTTGTCCGTCCGGCTGTGGCAGGGGGCTAGGCCTGCAACGCACCTCCGGCGCGTGGGGTGGGGGAGGGGTCCCTATTCGGGCGCCAGAACTGTGGTAAAATCGATTACCTATGCATAATTTATAATCAATAATCAATAAGAATAACTCAGAGAAATAAGAGGCAAAATCCGGGATATTGAGGTTAACTCAAAAGGGTTTTATTCCTGTAAAAGGAATTGGGTTATTGGCTCGAGCCAAGGTGGCATACCATTCCGTCACCACACAGGTTCGGGAAGGGGCAGACAGACAACATATTATTTACAGAAGTACATATATATAGTCAATGCATTACATTAAGCGAATAGGCAGTAGGCGTAACAGCTGGAAAAAAGGAGATAAAACATGACTACGTCATAAAAAAGGCGTTACAATAGGCGTGCATAAAGGCGTGTACTAGAGACGTCATTTATCATGAGGTCACAAAATGGGTGGATACATAGGAGAATCTTGCAATGTCAGCAGAAATTCATGACACAGATGCGCGCGCAGCAGATTGACGTGAATCTGACGTGTAACTGGAGGGTGAAGGGGGCTTGACACTTAGCACTACAAGTGTAGACATAAGTCTGGGATGTCAGATCAACCTGATCCCAAATCGTATCTAATATCGTATGTTTTAAGAACTGTAGTGTCTGGAAGGGAAAAGGTCTCTCGGGCAGAGACTACTCTATACTGTCTGCGTGTATATGCGTCTACGTGTCGGCATGCGGGGTGAGGGGGCATGGGCCTACCATGGCAACGGAGTCTATGAGTTACTTGCACGGAGACAGAAAGACCGGGCCCAATGCTCCTGCAGCTGGGAGGATGTTTTACTTGAGCTACGAGACAGGAATGTATTTTCGAGGAGTGGAGCAGATAATTCGAAGGTTGAATACAGTCTTGGCAGGCAGAAGGCTGGGCTGGAGCCGCGCAAGGAGTAAGGCAGGGGTGACTGGTACAGAGGCAGCCTGGGTTGAGGCCCTTAGAGTCGGGAAGCAGGAAAAAGGTTTAATGGCAGAATCAGGGCCTACTTTCGCCAGAGCTGAAAAACGTGTAAAGTGTACCACAAAAAGACGGTGGCACGGCATATATAGGAACTGGATATTCAATCCGTTCATGGCGGATCTGAAAGAGGACATGTTAAAGATGGACGCAAATGTATTTGCGTCTTCATAGCTGACACAGGAGGGAAATCACATGCACTGCAAGCTAGTACATGGAGACGGTGGGGTACTCGCTGGGGAACACTACTCGATCAAAAATTATATTTCCTCATTATGGGCGGCTGCACGTACAGAAGTAACAGCTCATACACCGCCAACGCACATACATCCCTAACCTCAACCAACCATATAGTCAACACGGTACTCCCTACCAAACTATGCTCGTCAAAGCCTCAATGCGTCACTACTTGCCTGTCCGCGCATAACACCTTCAAATTGCCGTACACACTAAAGGTAAATATAGCAGTCGTTCTACCCTATGATACCTAACCAACAGCCTTGTTGCCTGAATGTACCCAGTAGCTGTAATGTGCCGTCAACCCCATTTGATCACAAATGTTATAATCTGTTGCCACCCCCTGGATGCTCGAATGTACTTACACTTTCTCAATATTTGAAGCTGTTGTGACCGCAATGTGACTCAAACAAAAAAAACTATGTGGTTATTGAAGGTGCTAAATTACAAACACAATTATTACTATTACTACTACAAAGGTTACACTATGTCATAGAGGTAAATGATATCAAATAAAACGGTGTGGGAGGTCAGCTGAGATATATTCCAAAATAGTAAAAGATGGTTAGGATGTTCGAAGTTCATCTCCATAGCCAGCTCTAAAGAAACTGGAATAGTTTGTTCAGACTGTTCTGACAAGGCAAACTTGCACAGATCAGTGTGCATGTTTGATAGTATGATTTGCACACAGTAAAATAGCAATTGCATAAAAACAATAAATTGGGGGGGGTGGAGGAGTTATGGTGTGGTATAGTTTGTGTATCTAATTGTAATCTGTGCCAACAAAACTGGGGGAAAACACAACCAAGAATGTATTGTGACCACTATAATATGGAAAATACGAAATAAGCCCCTCTAATGTTTTATAGATTGGTGATTTGGGTTAGCTCTACTCCTGGCTCTCTGACCAGTCCATCACATATAAGGAAGTCTCAACCCATATTTTTTTATTTTTTTTACTTGAGGGAAGATGATTTCAGTGGCCAACTGTATAGCGTTTTTGGCCCTGCTGAGGTCCGAGAGTGAGACAATCTAGGCAGCCTGCAATTTCCAAAATGTACGGTGATGCCAATTGCTAACAATGTGAATGTTTCCTTGATCACATGGGTGGTTCTAAAACCTTCAATTGCTCTGTTGTGACTACCTGTTAAATATGCCGTTTTTACCCTAGCAGTGTGCAATATTAGCATAATTTGCTTTATTATACAAAATTCTGTAAATGTATGCGTAATTACGCCAAATTAAAATCCATCATTTTGTGCTATATTTGCAGCAATTTTTGCCGCAATGGCGTATTGAAACAACAGTCGCTCGTGTTCTGTTGGTCCTTTACTTTCGTAGTAAAATGTTATTGTGAATGGCACACAATTACGAAAAGTGGCATGATGGCGTAATTTCATCTAACAAGTGTAACAAATCACGCAAATTACATTGATGTAATGTGAATTTTGCCTAGGCCTAATCTTTGATTGTACGCTGGTAAGTAATCTCCGCTCAGTTATAAGTTTACTACTCCTTACTAAGCTTTGTGTTTCATCTATGCTGCAACTTTTTTTTAAGACTTTTCTCTGTTAGAGAACATGTCATCACCTTCAACGTGTGAGATAAATGGTCCCAAATATTTGCAATAGTGTTTTTGATAAAATAATGTGGTTTTCAAGGGCCTAAAACATTTGTTTTTCCCCCATTAGGAGGTCGATTTTCTTCCAACCCGGGTATATTTCAGAAACAGCTGGATAATCTTTTTCAAGACAAATAACCTCCAGAAATAGAAAATGCACTTTGTCACTGATGGGGGGGGGGGGGGGGGAGTGGAGTTGTATAGCGCGACCTAAACCCGAAGGTTTCAGATTGCTTCACATGGGAACCAATTGCGTTACAGGTAGACACATTCATTTTTTTATTTTATTTTTTTGTTAGGAACGGGGAGATTAAGTGATTTGCACAGAATCGCAGGCTATTGAGCACTCCTGCCGAGATTCAAACCCAATTCCCCGGCTTCAATGTCGACCGCCCTAGCCGTTAGGCCATATCCTCTCCACTGAAATTTTTTCGACTTTTATAAGTCGACATATAGTAAATCAAAAACATTTTTAAATTCCATATTAAATTTACCAACATTCTATGTTTCAATTCTGAGTGAAAGTTTGAGCAGCAGAGGTGAGGGTGATAACAATAATAATACATGGGTACTTTTATAGAGCTCGTCTCACAGCACTGCATGCAATAGAAGCTTCTATTTATCAACTAGAATGAAGTAAGAGGAGGTCAGAGGTTGATAAGAAGGGAAAGTGGGGATTCAAACCTGTGACATCAAAGCACAAATGTAGCTACTGTACTGATAACTCACACAATGGCTTGCAGCTATTTCAACACCTTTGTGAGTTCCACATTTATCTTTAAAACTACTTGGTATATTTAGTCAATGGAAAGGTTTTTATATAGGCGTAAATCAAATTTCAAAGGGTAAGATGGGCTCTTTGTCAAGTTCTACCGATAGTAGGGGTGAGCGGTAAACTCTGGTGTTCTAGGTTGAGTTGCAGAGTTCTGTCCCCTCTGCGCTCTTTAGTTTCAAAAAAACTCCCCCAACCGCTGTGTAGCAGAGTTTTTCGTCATCTGTAGCTCGTCAACATTAAGTTGGCGAGCGAGAACAATCAAGCGCTTAACCGCCTCCCGGTGAGATTTCTTAATGCGGACGGTCGTAGTAGTTTGAAATCGCTCGCGTTGAGAACGCTGCCGCTCGAGAAGGAAATCTACTGGAGCGCCAGAAAGAAGCAGTGCCCACTGGTGTGCCACGTAGTGCCGTTCGCGCTTTTACAGCACGTACAAGCTACCGGTGCTACAAATCAGTACGACGTACCAAACTCTGCAGTTCATGAACCTCCACGGAATGTCGTGGCATTTTTAAGTACCTCTGCGAAATTTCGAGGAGTAAAACTCTGCAAGTTTTAGCCTACCCCCTACCGATAGCTAGTAGACCTCCGAAAGGTATAATTTTCACAGAAATACTGTAGACTGTCTCACTCCCATTCAGGAAACTCTCTACAGTGGTCAGCCAGGCCACATGTACACAGAATCATTCACCACAGACATAATAGTTTTATGCTGTGGAGGCATCCTGTTTATTTTAAAGACAGGTTAAGATCCAGCTCCTCTTGAATCGCATAACATACAAAAACACAGGGTGCATACAGCAGGTCAATGCATTTTGGCACAGTAACTTCACCAGAGGAAAAGATACATGGACTCTGAACTCCAACCTTTGTGCTGTTACACACCCTGAGAGTCAAGGGTTTGTATGTATAAAGGTCCCTGCCTTTTCCTTTACTAATTGATAGAAGGTCAGCACTGTGATATCTGCCCTATCTGCTGACCATTCATAATAAAATATACTATTGGATATTTTTACTGGACAGTTACATGTTTTAACTTTTAGTCACATCTATTTTATAACAAGATTTCCTACACAAGCGTGACATGGATCTCGGATTATTGCAAAATGTGTTTCTGTAGCCCTCTCCAAATGAGCACAAGAAAACCTTTTTCATCAAGAAAAGAACCCCTCTTCTGAAACCTGCATCAAAAAGATGCGTGGAAAGAAGCAATACTGCACATGAAAGCAGCCATCTCAACAATATCCCTTCTTAAAAGAGAAGAGCAAGAGGCGAGATCAGCAAGCATGCCCTCACAGTGGTCTTATCACAAACCAGCAATTGATTTTCCCTGTAAGGGAATCCTTGAGCTGGGCTTGCTGGGGTCTCAAGAGGCATAGTGGTGTCCTTCAGCACATCATGCATCAAAGAGTTTGCGCAAGATGCACAGTCTGTGCCAAACAAAGGAGCGGTGGAAAAATCAAGTGGTAAACATCCATTTCCATTACAGTGTGGAGGACATGCTGAGAAGCCCTGCAATGAGTGGGTCAGAGGGCCGCAGGACAGAGAACGCTTCAGAAGAGAAAACCACGAGACTTCGGCAACAAAGGAGTTAGGGCGTTTGATGGGCAGGAAGCAATGCTAAGTACACAAAGATAACAGACAGAAAGCAGTGAAGATGGCAAAGTCAAAACAAGTGTAAAAAAAAACAGAATGTACTGGTGAGGATCATCAACAAGGAGTGGACAGTGAGTGGACAAGAACTGGAGGCTGATATAACAGCAATTTCAGGAATAGGTAAAGGAGACAAATTAGTGAAAACCTGGAAATGTAAATAGCAGACCTCCTTAGAGCCAAACACTCCTGAACGGTGGAGTCATCAGAAATAACTGGACACAACAAGCACAGTCAAAACCAATATGTAGGGTCTTTGAAAGATGTTAGCTGAACCTTTGGCTTAGCCAATATGCTGGGACGGAAAAGTCCTGCATTGGTAATGCATGCAGCCAAGCCTAAAGTGCCCAACTGTACTAATGTCTGGAACTCTAATGCTGATTGTTGTTGTCATAAGCAAACACGGATTATGCATGTGCACCATGACATAGACCGAACAGACTGCAGTCTTACTGGACCAGGAGGGACACCCAAAGCACTACCCTCATAATGGTGGAAGCAACTACCTTCACCAGGAGTTAAGCTGCATGAACGCCATGGCGGCAGCACACCATGTGGTGATCAGTAGGAGTCAACAGATCCTTTTAAACTTGTGTCACTGGAGTGAGGCCTACGGGCTCACTCATGTTAAAGTTTAGCTGCTGTGTGCTTAACTCACCCCTTGGCCTATATCGGGTTGATGTGAAGAGCAGCACAGAGCAGGAGAGATGTCTCAGTGCTGGGTGTATGTGTGCCTGGGGAGGGACCAGTACACGGATCATGAAGTACTGTGCAGTGGGTGTATGTTAAATGCATATGCTGAGTGTATGTGTGCCTGTGAATGGAATAGTGAATGAAGGATGTAGTGCCATGCAGTGTGTGCATGTTGAATGTACACGCTGGCTGTATCTGGGCCGATCAATGGTACAATAGATGATGATGATGTAGTGCTGTGCTGTGTGAGCAAGTTGAATGCATATGCTGGGTGTAAGTGTACCTGGGAGTGATACAATACACAAGGGACACAATGCTAGGCAGTCGGTGCAGTTGAATGCATATGCTGGGTGTATGGGTGCCTATGAGAGTCACAATACATGAAGGATCCAGTGCTGCACAGTGCATGCATGGTAAATGTATGTGCTGGGTATATGTATACCCATGCGAGGTACAGTGCTGTACAGTGTGTCTAAGATGTATACATGCGCTGGATGTAGGTGTGCCTGTGAATGGTACATAGCATGGAGTAAAAATAACTTGGACTTTTAACTGCGCACTCACCCGGCTGGCACCTCTACAGCGGGCTTGAGACACGCCAAACAGCGACCCCTTCGCTGCACCGATTCAAGAACAAAAACAAACATTTGGACGCCATTCACGCCGAGGAACTGAGGCCACGCCCACTCTCAGGCCACGCCCACCCGCCACAGTATAAAAGCGCGATCAACAGCGCTAAGTAATTAGAACTGCTAAATCTCCTGAGGCGGAAGCCGGGAGACGACCGAATTTTAAATTGTAATTTCTGTGTCACTCGTAAAAATAACTTGTACTTTTAACTGCGCACTCACCCGGCTGGCACCTCTACAGCGGGCTTGAGACACGCCAAACAGCGACCCCTTCGCTGCACCGATTCAAGAACAAAAACAAACATTTGGACGCCATTCACGGCGAGGAACTGAGGCCACGCCCACTCTCAGGCCACGCCCACCCGCCCCCTCTCCACCCATAAAGATGTGCAATCACCGGACGCGCAGCGGACGGGCGCAGCGGGCGCGCCGTCAGCGCGCCGAAGGCGCGCCAAAGGCAAGCCCGTCTGGGCCCGTCCGGGCCCAGCCGGCCTTAGGCCCAGTCACTCTGGCCGTGGCAGCTCCCAACAACTTGACCTACACCCGGGATGACTTGCTAGCCTTGAACACCAACAAACATCCCTCCTGCTCGCGCATCCTAACCGGAGACACACAATTCTCCGGCTGTGACCGCTGTAACCCCGTCAATCAGACCGTGGCATCAAAGGGTTTATACTTAGGTCTACTTAACTGCAGGTCGCTTGTGAAACATGCACAAGAAGTAAACCTCCTAATTACCAACAATACCCTAGACATTCTGTTTTTAACAGAAACCTGGCTTACCTCCAGTAGTGGCCCAGACATTGTTTTAGCACTCCCCCCCGGGTACGTTATGTGCTCACAGAACAGACCAGAGGGTAGGGGAGGTGGACTTGCAATAATCCTCAAAGACACCTTTACCTGTAGAACGTCTGATGGCAACATCAAGGGTTATGAAAGCTGCCACTATACCATTACAATCTCCCCTGTCAGCTCGATATCAGGAACGCTGATATATCGCCCACCTGGCAATTTAGGGGACTTTCCGAACAAAATTGATGACCAGACCGCCGTCAATTGCACATCTACAACTAACTACCTATTATTAGGAGACCTCAATGTACATTTCCTGGACCCAGGCGACAAACTGGCCAATGAACTACTCCAGGATCTCACCTCAATGGGCCTAGATCTTAAAAACCCACAGGCCACCCACGAAAAAGGGCAACTGCTGGACCCCATTCTTTCCAACATCCCCAACCTTAGATCCCTTGACCATATCCCCCTTCCCTGGACGGACCACTTTTTGGTTCCCTTAGTATGGGACATTATTACTGTGCCCCCGCCACCCCCAAAAATCAGAACGTATTCCAGACAATGGCAAAAATTGGAACCAGACGTCTGGGCAGCCAAACTCCGAGAAAACGTTCCTCCTCCACCCAATAACACCTTAGTAGGGGACAAAAAATTCAGTACCTGGATCACCCAATCGCTTGACGCCATCCTGCCCAAAACCCACTCTCTTAGACACATCAAGAGAGTTAATCCCTCACCCTGGTACACCCCGGAACTCAATCTGCTACGTAAGGCTTGCAAAAGATATGAACGTATCTGGAGGAAGGAAAAAACCGAGGAACGGAAAGAAGCATTCCGCGCCACGGTAAAATCCTATAAAAAAGAGCTCCGCAGCATCAAAACTAGTTTCTACGAGGATAGAATTAAAAACGCGGCCTGTTCGGCTCATGAAACCTACTCAGTTCTAAAAGAACTACTCCACGCCCCCGACCCCCCACTCAAACCCCTCGATCCCAAAGCAGCTGAAACCAAATGTCAAAAACTAGCCACTTTCTTCGATGAGAAGATTCAAAACATTCTCCTAACCATACCCCCCCCGAACAGGACCCCACACAGCCGGATCCTACCATCACTATCGCCAATCCTCCACTGCCGCCAGCCCCCCAACCCTCCCTGGACACCTTCGGGCCAGTAACAACGGAAGAAGTAGGAGCTACGCTGGCCGCAATTAAAAGTGGTTCTCCCCTTGACCCTGCCCCCCTCCGTTTCATAAAAAAAGGGTTAAATACCATCATCCCCCCTCTCACGGCCCTGATCAATTCCTCTTTCTCAGAGGGCATTGTCCCCCCCAGCTGGAAAGCGGCAGCAGTCAAAGGTCTGCTGGAAAAAACCCTCCTTAGACCCGCAGGACTTCGCCAACTACCGGCCCATATCCCTTCTCCCTGGAAACAGCAAGATCGCAGAGAAGCTGGTAAATAAACAACTATCGCTTTACCTAGAAAGCAACAACCTCTTAGCGGCCTCCCAGACAGGGTTCCGTCCAGGTCAGGGCACTGACATCGCCCTCCTGACAGCAGTGGAGAAGGCTGTAGTGTTTTCCAAATAAATGAGAATCCAGGAGAAGCAGGATTGAAGTCAGGAGGTATTTATTAAACCTCAGCCACAGCAGATAAGACTTCAACTGACAAGAAGAACCAGGAAACATCACAATTCCAGAATCTCTACATGAGAGATTCTTGGCACATTAAAGGTACAGGATATGATAAATGAGCAACATCACACATCTTCCCCCCAACAGAAAAATGAGAACAAAGAAGAACAAGAGAACCAAGTTACAAGTGCAAGAACAGTGAAGAAGTTATAAAGCATAATCTCTTAAATAAGAGGGAGGTCTACGTACTCTTTGACATCTAGGAGGAAAGGTGGACAATTTCAAGTTGTTATCACGATTAGAAAACGAATGAGACAAGCCTTGTCTATCATGTGATACAGGTAATCTTGACTTAACCACAACAATTCTGCTTTTATTCCAAATTCTACCATCTTCTGTTTTAATGGCATTCTTGAATATTTTCACTACTGCCTTCACATCAGAGAATTTGGACCAGGTTCTACATACACCTTATCTCATTGTTCTTCTGGATTTGTATTCCATGTGGATTGAAGTGAGTGCAGTAAGGGAAATCACCTCTGAAGAAGTTATAAAATTTCTAGATACCATCTTTAAAAAAGAAAGTTTTCCAAATAGCCTTCTTTCAGATAATGGACCACAATTCTGTTCAAGGATTTTTGAAGAGTTTTTACAAAAATCTGGAATTGTTCATAAAAAATCTTCTTTATATCACCCAGAGACCAACGGTGCAGTAGAAAGGGTCAATAAGACCTTGAAAGAAGCCATACAATTAGCTAGGTCATCTGGCTTAAATTGGAAATCTGTCCTTCAAGAAAGAATAAATGCTTATCGTTATGCTCCCCATTTGACCACAGGTAGATCCCCCTTTGTCTTGTTTAATGGAAGGGCTCCTAACACCTACCTATGTCCTGGTTGGATGGATCTAAATAAAGGTCTGATTGATAATGGAATTGGTGAGTGGCGAAAGAGGGAAGAAAAGAAGCAAGATGAGAGAAAGTCATATTTTGATAAGAGAAAATGTGTGAATGCTCAGAAAATTCTAGTTGGTTCAAGCGCGAGCACTAGCGCGAGAAAAGAACTTATGCGCGAGTGATGCTCGTTGATTACTTCTTTAAATATTACCGCACATTGTTTATCTTTTAATTTTAATTTTCCTCCTTAATAAACCTCCCGCCTTACTCCTCACCGCTTTTCTTAACTGCCGCAGGGAAGGCTCCGCTTCCTTTCCTTAACCGGTTTACTGCCGCTGGAGGAGAAGACGAGTCATTTTTCTTTTTTTCTTTTTTCTTTTACCGCTGTGTTGAGGTGATGAGTGGGTTCACCCGATCGTCGCCATGAAAATGTAGTGTTTTCCAAATAAATGAGAATCCAGGAGAAGCAGGATTGAAGTCAGGAGGTATTTATTAAACCTCAGCCACAGCAGATAAGACTTCAACTGACAAGTAGAACCAGGAAACATCACAATTCCAGAATCTCTACATGAGAGATTCTTGGCACATTAAAGGTACAGGATATGATAAATGAGCAACATCACAAAGGCCAGAAGCATTCTGGACACAGGAGGATCAGTGGCAGTGATCCTCCTAGACCTCAGTGCGGCCTTCGACACTGTAGATCATCCCACCCTAATCCACCGACTGGGAGAGATCGGACTAAAGGGTATGGCCTTGAAATGGCTTGAATCCTTTTTGACTGGACGCTCCTTCCAGGTGCGGGAAAACGACAGCTGCTCATCCATCATCCCCCTCCGGTGTGGAGTGCCACAGGGCTCATCTTTGAGCCCTACACTTTTCAACGTGTACGTGTACATGGCCCCACTGGAGAAGAGGGTCAGCTCGTACGGCGTGTCAGTCATCAACTACGCCGACGACACTCAGCTGGTCGTTACCCTCTCCCACCCTCACCACGCCCCATCCGACCTCCACAGCTGCCTTTCCGAAGTCCACCGATGGATGAATCTCTCCTCATTAAAACTGAACGGGTCCAAGACTGAGATTCTCCTGATGGGCCACAATGGGCCCTCTCTACCATCTCACCTTTGGCCCAGGTGCCTAGGGGATCCTCCCGCACCCAAGGAAGAGGTCAAGAGCCTTGGTGTGTGGATTGAGAAAGACATGAGTTTTAGAACCCAGGCAAAGAGAACCGCAGGGACATGCTTTGGACTACTCAGAGCCTGGAGGAAGATCTTTCCCCTGCTCCCAGAGACCGCAAGGAGGCTCCTCATCCAGGGTCTAATCCTGGCAAGATTAGACTACTGTAACGCTATATACTTGGGAGCCCCTGAAGCCACCTTGAACTCACTGCAGAAAGTCCAAAATGCCGCAGCCCGCCTACTCACGGGCACACCTGGAAGATCCTCCGCCAGGCCAGCCCTCAACTCTCTCCACTGGCTCCCAGTCAGAGAAAGGGTCTTGTTCAAAGCCCTCTGTCTGGCCCACAAAACACTCAACAACAACGGTCCCCCTCTTCTGAAAGAACTTTTAATCCCATACAGGGCAGAGAGGGATCTCCAGTCCAATGCAGAAAATCTCATTGCAGTCCCTAGAGTGAGAAAAGCCAAGACCGGTGGCCGTCGCTTCTCGGTTCACATGGCGAAGCGATGGAACCAGTTACCCCGAAAACTTAGGACAGAACCGAACTATCTCCAGTTCAGAAAGACCTTAAAGACCTTCCTTTTCCCGCAAATATAATCTCACTAGTTGGCTAAAACCCCTGGAGAAGCAGATCAGCGCTGGGATGCTCTTCGGAGTTACTACGCGCTTTAAAAAAAAAAAAAAAAACTCTAGGTTCCGTTTTGGGAGACCCAGACCTGCATGGTGAAGACATGAGTTAGAGTAATCCCTACAGACAGATTTGGGTATTGTTGCATTCCTGTAACCTGGGTGGGACCCACACTGCGGTTACAAGGAAGAGGCCTGGGAACATCTTAGGAGAAGATGTGGCTGATAAGGTAATCATAAAGAGTATGGATCTAGGCCCTGGGCTAACCTTTTGATGCACATATCACTGTAGCTGACATCCAGGTGTGAAATCTAGTCACTTTCATGGCCTGTGTTGTGGGACTATCAGCTTTGGAGTAGCTCCTGCTGTGATGCCTTTCAAGAGGAAGAGAGAGTAGAGGAGCAGGCACTTTAAAAGAAGCAGAACCTCAACATAAAAATTCAAAGACTCAGAACCTTAATCAGTAGTTCCCAAACTGTGCACCCCGGCACCGCGGTGCACCGCAAACACTATCCATGGGCGCTGCGGTCTTTTTTGCTGAGCACAGTTCATCATGAATTACACCGGACTCTGGAGTGCAGGCCAGGTGCCTTGTGTCTGGTGACCACTAGGTGGTGCATTTGCTGCCTTTTGACAACGCACCGGAGAGCAGGAGACATTAAAGCAGGCAGGCTTCTCTTCTGCTGAAGCCTGCAAGTGGTTTGAAAAAAATTAATAACCCACACTTACAGGGATCACACCAGGCCACGCCAGAATATAAACACCCACAGTCCCGGGAGAAATTGCCAGCCAGACATGGGCCGGATAGCAGGCTACCCCACAGCATCCTCTTGCTGAGTTAGCCGTAAAGGCAATGTTCGCACTGGCTGTAATAGCAGATTCCACCACAAGCACTGGAGTGGCGAATAGTCAAATCACCACAATGATGAAAACAAAACATACTGGTCAGCGTCTTCAAAAGACATGCAAGTTGTAAACTCCCATGGGCTACCACAGGGCCCAGTGTATGGTTCTTGCACTGTTTCGGAAGACTTCAGAATCTGGAAGATGTATCTTTTTATTTCCGTGACCGCATCAATCTGTGCAGAGCCTTGACCTCCGGAGTGATGCAGAGCCAGTGTTACAAGTTACCGTGGACAAATAATGACAAATAATTTTATTTGATTCAGACCTCAACTGAGGTCAACAAATACAAATACATACAATAGAGAGTGTTAGATTACGTTATTAAAACCATTTTAAAAGCTCTTTATAAGAAGAGACAAGTGATAATAGTTTGTGGTCGGCTTGAACAACACACAATAGTTAAAGCTATTAGATTTGTACTATTTTTCTTTAAAATAACTTTAAGAAACTCTTTAAAAGTTAAAGAAGTTGTAAAAAACAAAGTTATTAGGGGGAGACTTACACACCATGATTAGATTTTGAGCTAAAATAGCATTATGTCTTAAATGGATTGGATTTATATATCGACTCAGAGCCTCTTCCAATATCGGGTTAGGACAAATTAGTAATACATGATATAGATCTTGTGGTCCAACATTGCACAAGTCACATTTGCCTAGAGAATTGTTTGTGGCGTCCCATCTGGCTATATATGTTTTTAAAAGGAGAATACCCATTCGCAAAAGAAAGATCCAGAAGTCTTAATGTGTCTGGAGCTGCGTGAAAGAGATTATAGGCCCACCTTATAATATTGGCGATGACTCGAACAAATGTGCTCGTTAGAGAGAGCTCAAGGTGTAAAGCTTGTACAGGGACTGATTAGGATACTTTTAACAGATTCCAAAGGATAATCCATTCCTTTACTTTTACTGATTGCCATGTTTTAATTTGTGTAAGTTCCATGGCGCAAGATAAAATCAATGGGATTTTCATGCCATAAACCTCCAGCAAAGATTTTAAATGTCTATTGCCCGTTGAGCGATAAAATCTCGGTAGTGCCCCGACATGGGAATCTGCCTTTTGCCCTAGGTGTTGGAGATGGGAAGTGTCTTGTAAGTTATGCCTAAAGATAAGGCCCAAGTAGACATACTCTTTCACTGTCTCAATTGGGTTACCTCCCAATGACCATGTGAAAGGTAGAAATTTCCTTCTTCCGCTACAAGGTAACATTTTATTTTAATTATGTTTTTGACCATGAAGTTTTCTTTTGCATTTTGGTTTAGTTCATTTAAAGTTCTTTGCAAACTAACTGGAGTACGATCAAATATGACCATATCGTCAGCGTACATTAAGCAATGGATATCGAGTTGTGCTAATTTAGGGGGAGAGTTCTTAATTAGGGAAAAGCGCCTGATAGGTCGCTTATGTAAATGGAAAATAATATGGGTGCTAGTAGGCATCCCTTTTTCAAGCCATTAATCGTAGGGATTGGATTGGTTAAGCCCTTTTCTCCCCCCCATTTGAACTCTACACCATGTTGCTGTGTGCAGGGAGACAATTACTGTAAGAAGATCTGTAGGAATCCCTAAATACTCTAGCTTTCTCCATAATGCTGGTGTGTCCACGCTATCAAAAGAGTTTGGAAAATCGATAAAAGCACAGTATAATATTTGTGAGTTTAACCTAACATATTTATCTAGGGCAGTTTGAAGAAAGGCGATGTTATCGAAAGTTGAGTGTTTTGGGTGGAATCCGGCCTGTGTCATGGGAATCACATTATTCGAGAATGCTCAGTCTTCTAGATGCTCAAAAACGCAAGCTGCAAAGATGTTCCCGGTGGCATCAAGGAGGGCTATGTGTCTATAGTTGGACGAATTCGATCTTGAGCCTTTTGTTTGGGAGAGGAACCACTATGTTCCCCTGCCGAGATTTTGGTATTTTCCCACACTCAAAACACAATTGGAAGAGTGGGGCTAGGAATTTACTCCAGTCATCAGTATTTTTTGTAGGACTTTGATTGGGATATTGTCCGGGCCCATCGCTGCAGATGACCTAGCTGAGTTTATGAAAGCGGAGATCTGTTTGGTGGAGATTTTCAACAAGTCCTGCTCAAATTGGCCCTTCTGTAGGGAACACTGGTGAGGAGAAACCGGGTTTTGGGGATTAGATTTATAAAGTCTGAGGATGTGCTTTTCCTATTCAGATGACGATACTGGAGTTGCTTGGGATGACTTTCTTATCCCCATATGTGCGGCAATTATGTTCCAGAATGTTTTATTGTTTCTGTGTTTTACTGCGATTTGGAAGTCAAACCAGATTCTATCTCTTTGATCTAGCTTATCTTTCACTTTTTTCGTTGGTGGAGTTTTTTCAGCTTTTGTATTTCTCGTTGTCTTGCAGCACAGAAAGATCAAAATTGCGTTCTGGTCAATTTATAAAATTGTCGAGAAAGATGATCAGTTTGTTTTCCTTTTTGATTAATTTTGCCGTTTTCTCGTCTTGTTGGGTTTACCTGAAGGGAAGCTAATACGGAATGTAATGAGTCTTCGTATCTGGAGGTGGGATCGCCTTCACTGTTTGTAGAAGTTTGCTGAAGAAGAGAAATTGTGGAGTTTATTTTGTTGATTGCTTTGGAGTTCCAGTGAATCCCTCCTGTTTTTTGATTTATAGCTGCCTGCCCTTCTAAGGTGGGTAAAGACCACAGGGATGTGGACTGTGTGAAAATCTCAATTCTTGTGGTAAAATATGCAAGATCACTTTCATATGTGTAGCGAATGGATAATAATTTAACTTTCGCAAACAAAGCCAAACTACAAATTATATAATCTAGTATAGAAGAATTAAAGGAACCCAATCTAGTGTACGCAGCTGGGATATCTCTGTGAATTCTCCCGTTTAGGATAACGCCATTGATTGCTTCGATGAATGACAGAATCAGTTTCCCTCGTATAGCTGCTTTTATATTATCGGGGAAAACGGGAGTTGGAATTGAACATGCTATTTCTCGACGAGATTTTCCCCTGTTGTTAAATAAGGCATTGGAGATTTTTCCATTGAAGTCCCCGGCTATTATCATCGAGGGATACCCCCTTGCTTCTGGGGTTAGTTCAATTTTCATGAAGGCTTTTGCCAAGAGGAGGTCGTTTGAAGATCCTGGCGGAAAGTAAATATTAAAAAGTAATAGTTCCCTCCCAGATATCAAACGCCATTATTGGTCCTCCCAGCTAGCTGCTATTAACCATGGAACATATGGGCCCATAGCTGATCCCGGATACGCTATGGACAGGCGTCTCCTCCCGGGGGGGCAGTTATAACAGGGCACTGTATTCCAAACCAGCGAAGCTGGATTTTACAGGACCTACTAAACATGCAGTGAAGATCTGGCAGGATGCCACGAGTTCTTTGGGGTGGAGGGATAAGCTGACACTAGCTACCCCACTTTTTGATTCAGAAAAATTGGGTAAGCTGTGGAACACAAAGGGGTTCAATAATTGGGAGCTGATAGGAATCTCAACTATTAAGGACGTGTGGAACAAGGGGCGGATTAAATCATTTCAAGAAATGCAAGATGAATTCGAGCTTTCCGTTTCTGAATATTTCCGCTATGCGCAAATTCGACATTAGTTACAGGCGGCCCTGCCTGTGGAGGTAGACCTGCCGGAGGCATCGCCCCTTGACGATAGAATCTTAGATGGTCATCTCCCCGAAAAAACGCTCTCACTGATCTATAAGAAACTAATAAATAATAGAGCGGATCTACTTGGGGAGTTAAGAGATAAGTGGGTATGAGACGGAATAGATTTAGACGATGAGGACTGGCAATCAGCTATTTCTTCCCCAAAAGTGGTCGCTATTCCTGTGAAATTACGGCTCGTACAGTTGAAGATTTTGAACAGGGTCTATGTCACCGGGCCTCGCTTTGTTCGGATGGGGTTGTCAGATGACGGGCTGCGTAGACGTGCATGTGGTCTCTTGGGTACGTTCTCCCATATTATTTGGGAGTGCCGATACATAGTAGAGTACTGGGGGGAGATTCATAATACTATTCACGAACTCACAGGTGTCTCCTTACTGCCAGAGGGGCGTAGATGCCTCCTTAACATATGGGAGCCTACTGATCTTAACTCTGCACAAACACGGTAGACCACACTGGGCTATATGATAGCGAAAAGAAATGTCGCCCAACAGTGGGGTTCCGGGTCGCCACCCACCCTTGAGAACTGGAAAAAAAGACCTGGACTGGAGTATGTTTTGAGAAAAAAAACTGTGTATGTGACGAGGGGGCGTCCCCGAAAATGAGCATTAATCTGGGATCAGTGGAACAGGTATAGAGGGGAGATTTGTGTGCCGCCTAGAGATTCTGTTTTTGATGTTCCCTCATCCCTGTGAAGTTTTTGACAATTATGTAATCTGGTTCTACACCCCCGCCCCCTCTAAAAATGTACTGCAAATTATAATGTGATTCTTCCGAATGTGTCCTTTGTTGATGCCTTGTTTCAATAAAAAGAATTAAAAAAAAAAAGTAATAGTTCTGAAATAGTCTCTGTTCTTGCTTTCCAGCACTCGATGCTGATGCATTGCACATTTGGGAGCAAAAGCTCAATTTCTTTCGGTCCCAATCGATTTCTTCTTTTAGTAGGATCCCAAGACACCCTTTTGAGTGCCTTCTTCTTGAGGCCCCTGCTGCAGTGACAAACACGAAATATCATTTTGTCAGAAAGGCACAAAGGACCAAGTTTTTCCCGCCATATTCCATGACCCTATTTTTAAGTTGCTGCTAAAAAGGCAGATGTAAATCTGCACCGAGTCTGGCTTGTATCTATGTCAGCATGTTTGAGGAACAACATATTTATAACGAGATCAGTCCATTCTATGAAAACATCCGTAACTGGGTGAGATTCATAGACGATATTTTCTTTATATGGTCTGGTAAGAAGATGAATTGAAAGAATTTCTGGCCTGGATTAATTTAGGAGATGAGAAATTGAAATTCACAGCGTCACATAGCAATAAAAAGGTGGATTGCCTAGACATTAGTATAAAAAGTGAGGAAGATCAGCTAAAGGTGGAGCTTTTTAAAAAAGAGACAGATCGTAATACAATATTACACTATGACAGCTACCACCCAAAAAGCCAGAAATATAGTATATCTTTTGGCGAATTTCTCCGTCTGAGGAGAAATTGTACTTCAATTGATGACTTTTACAAACATGCAGAAGGTACAAAAAAGAAATTTAGAGACAGAGGCTACCCAAAAAACTGATAAACCACTCCCTAAAGAGAGCACGGTACTACGACAGAGATAGTTTGCTGGGGAAAAAAGAAAAGAAAACCATGAATGATAAGATCGTAATGGTAAGTCAGTTTTCAGGCGTTGCAAACCAAGTGAAAAATATAATCAATCGCAACTGGAAAATTTTAAATGATGGCACAGACACTAACCAACCTCGGCCTGGGTATGCATATAGAAAGAACAAAAATTTACGCTCAAGTTTAGTGCACAAGTATAGAGATGATGCAGTGGAAACTCAAAAAACCTTGACAGGGGAGAAAGCTGTAGGGAACTATAAGTGCGGAAAGTGCAGCGTGTGTGATTTGTGCCTAGTAACAAAAGAAATTGTTCTAAACTCTGCCAAGCACAGCATCAGGACATTGAATAATTGTAAAAGTAAGAACGTAGTGTATCTGATTCTATGCCCCTGTGGGCAAGGCTACATTGGCGAGACAGGGAGAGAGCTGAGACTAAGAATAGGGGAACATAGATCAGCGATCAATACTAATAAAGAGAATGCTCCGTTAGTAACACATTGGAAGGAGAAAGGACATAATGCACAATATATAAGGTGGGTAGTCCTAGAAAAGATCAGGGAACTAACCAGAATGGGAGACAGTAAAAAAAGAAGGAAACAGCAGGAGCAATGGTATAGGATTAAATTCAACACCATCAAATGTGGTTTAAACACGAGGGAGGATTGGGAATCTATCACCTAAGCTGTTATAAGGAAAGATGACAAGAGCAAATTACATATAGGCATATAGATGTTTATACAGCAGATAATGAGAGACCCAAAGGATAACCCCAGGGGAACCAGAGTGTGACTTTCAATTTGAGCGGGAGTGAATGGAGGCCACCTAAAATATAGGAAATACAGACAATAGATAATTGTGCAAATAAAACAATGTAAAACTCGTACAAGAATCAATAGATAGATAGAAGCATTTACTAAGTAAGCATACTGCTTCAAAATGGCCGCCACAGTCCGTAATAAGAGTAAGGGGTTTGAGGCGAGTATACGGTAGCACAAGGATACGAGGGGATTGAAAGAGGGTACATGCACAGACAGATTATGGAGTGTTCCACAATAAAAAAACATTAAAGTATTAGGGAAATAGTAAATAGAGTTACGAGGGTAGATACAATGGGAATGTTCAGACGGACAACAAGTATGCGGCACCATAATACGGCTGCTACTATTATATCAAAATATTAAATAGTAGAAATATATAAAGTTGAGGGACACGTACGAACATACTGTCATTAAAAACGCGGATCAACACTCAAGAAATAGGGCTACAGCTCTGTTCCAACATGGCCGCGAGAGAAACCGAGATATAAAATCCCTAGACGCATGTGTGCGGGATGATTGCAGGGAATGAGCAATTAAGTTCAATGAGCCGTAAGATAAAAGAGGGCCTCTGGCAGTATACGGCAAACAGAAGAAAGAGGCAGAATCGAGGAGCCGCAGAAATTCAGGTTAGTCATCAGAGCGGGGAGGGGAGCAGGTCAGCACTGCATGAGATAATCTATAGCCTGATGCGGGTAGCCCCACACTTATTGATATGATGGATCTGGGAGCAGGAGAAACATATTGCAGGGGGACGGTAAAGCCGATCTTCCAGTGATAGTCTATCTGTGAATTCGAGGGTGATGGGGGAATAGAAATAGACAACTATAGTGTTACAATATAGGACACATAAAGGGGGTGGCGTAAGCTACACATAGTTAACTTAATCGTATTAATCCACCCACAGAACATATCCAGTTCTAAAGAAGTGAGGAACAGGAGAAACGGAAGCTCCTACAAATACAACTCAGAGCTCAGACCAGCCTACACTACTTAGAGCCTACACCACCCTACGACCGGGTAGAGGCTCAAAAACCGATAAGGTAAGGGCGACCAAAGCAGTTCCTTAATAGAACGGGGAAAGAAATATATAGCCCAGATAAGTAATTTTGCCGCTCATTTTTGTGTCCCTATTAGATATTTGCAAGGGAAAACAGAACTAGTTAGGGAGATTTCCCTAGGATAGAAGAAAAGCTACACCTAAAGCACATCCCAAAGACTGAGAACAACACCAAAGGTAATAAGCTGATTAGGCTTTTGAAATTTGTAAGAAAGGTGGAGGTATAGAGATATCGAGGCTAAAACATTATTTTCATCTCCCGCCCTTCCAGGTTTTTAATTGTACATGCGGAAAATCATCCGTTTTTAATGGGAAGAAAGCAGCTTCCCATATTGTAAAGAATCCCTAGCAAATTACCTAGAGGTTAGTACTATGTCAAGGATATCATTATTTTCTGACCGGTATGAATGGGCCACTCCTGTAGAAAGAGCTGACCGCTAAAATGTAACGGAGGGACGATGATGATATTTCTCAAAGGTTTGGATATAATGCATAGTGGGCCACTACGATAGAATGAACTGACCACTAAAAGGGAATGGAGTAATGCCTTACGAGATGCACAAATTGAAGATACAGGGAGGCAACCCTGAAGGAGTTTCAGCCTATTGGAAATGTGATCATATGTTGTGTCCAGAAAGAGGGGAGGGTGAAATGCTTATAACTAAGAAACAAAGGAACATATATATTGAGAAGGCTACTATAAGAGAATTGTATGTGCACCTTAGATTGTAAATAAGTATATGTACAGATATAAAGAATGTTTTGAGTCACATCCTAGTGTGATGTAGCAGTGATGAGATAGTATTACGCTAAAATCCATATTGATTCTTATCTTTCTATATATGCAGAAGGATACCAATAATACCGTGAATGGTGACCCCAAAAGAACTTTTTTTGTCCTGAAGAAGGTGTGCCGATATCCATTGGTTTGAAACACCGAAACGCGTCGGCGCAGTGTTTCTATTATAGAATCCAAGTGGAGCCTAGGAAGCCTCATATACACATGAACTTGTGGTACTGTAGGTCTGATGAGAAAAAGATAAAGAGTGATTGGATCTGGGTAAACTGTAGCAACGGCTTTAGAGCTACCAAGAGAAGGGGGTTGTATTTAGAAATAATTGTGGTGTGATGATGTAACAGTAGGTCATTGAAAATGTGTTTTTAGTTTTTTTAATTTGCCTGTCTTTGATGATATATTGTGGAAAACTTATCCGAATGTTATGTATTGTATTTTGTAATGTGTTTTTCTGAAATTTTAACAAAATTGATGATTGTGAAGGAAAAGGCCCTTTTTTCCTCTTTTTAAGTAAAGTAAAGATTGTAAACGTTACATTTTAGCGTGTTAGTGATATTTGAAGTTTATAAAGCGTGCTTGATGAAAGGGAGGTATTAGGAGGAAGTGCTATAAAAACAATAAGTACAGTGGGTTTCCAGGGATATTCCTGTGGCTTTCCAGATTTAAATCTTTGCCTGACTTATTACTGTCTGATGAGCAAGCGATCCACGCCCAAGAATTTTCATCCGGGTGCGACGTTTGTTTTGTGTCAGAATTCGGTGCACTTCTTCTTTAACACCATCGCTGCTAGTGATATTTTCCTCCTGTGCTGGAATTTTCAAAAGTCCATTGATCATGACGAGCTGGGCTCGTCATCAGCCTGGCAGGAGGCTACTTCATGACGAGCCCAGCTCGTCATGAGCCTGGAAGGGGTTAAAGGAGATCATCAGAGGGCTTTCATACTTGTACTTCGATGTTTTATAGCCTGCGTACTGCTGGTTGTTATTAGAGGGGACCGCAACTCCGTCTAACTCTTTTTATTGATTAAAGGCAGGACTAATTTGTTCTTTTCTTTTTGCTTTCTTTTAGCTAGATAGCCCTTGGTTGTGTTTCCCTTTTCTATTTGGCGGTGTCGTAGACTCTATTTGAGTTATCTGTTTTGAGATGGGAACTTTCCCAGACGCGTTTTTAAAGTTTGTTTGAGCGAGGGGAGACCCTCCTTGTCGATCTTTTTGAGAAAAGATTGGAAATAAAGGTATGGCGATTTGAATGGTTTTCTGAGGCGAGCTCTCTGAGAGGGGGGTCTTTGAATAGTTTTCAAAGAGAATAGATTTTATCACCAGTAGAACAGTTGAATATCTGTTTCTGATTAACTTGGAACCCCCCCGTCTGAGTCGCTTTCTGCTTTTTTTGTGATGAAGGATTTCTAGAACCAGAGGGCTTGAAGGGACACTCATCTTCTCTGCCATTGTGAGACTGTAACTTTGAAGATAACGTTTGGACTGTTTGAGAAGATTGCGTCGATTGTTTTTTCCTCTTTTTTTTGTCTACGAGGTATCGTAGAATTCCAGTTTGAGTTTCCAGTATCTGGTCTGTGTTTTCCCTGTTCTTTTCTAAAAGTGATAATATGGAATCCATGATTATCTGTAGTGATGAAATAGTACTTGAAATGGTGTTTTGCGGGGGGCGTGGCTAGCAGCCGATGATGGCGGCAGCAACCTAGAGAGGCTCCCGTAGCAAGGCGGCATCCCGCAACAATCCGCATGCCTATCCGCTCACTGATCAGTCCAGAAGGGGTGTCCTGGGTGCGGTGACCGAACGGCGCAAGCAAGGAAAATTTGGGACCGCTCAGACCCCAGCATCGGGACGAAACTTCATCCGAGTCCCTCACGGAAGACAGGCCTGGTGGCACGAGGCGAGCGCCGGTGTCGAGTGGAACCTTGGGCCGGGCGGAAGTCTACCCTCCCCGGCACGACCAACCGGAAGTAGCCGCTGACGACGGCACTCAACGCCACCGGCTGGCAATCCTTCCCGCCGACCACTTCACCCTTCACGTGGCATATCCAGTGGCACTACGCTGTGGTGCCCCCTTTGCTGCGCTCGACACACACCGTGGGACCTGCGAGGCGCCAGTCGCCATTTTGCCTGAACTTGCTGAAACCGCAACAGCTCCGCGGCCGTCGGCAGCACCTTGCCATCGTCAGCGACCCCTGGCCCATACCCTGTCTGGACCTTCTGCATACCCCCTCCCCCCCAAGCGGACGGCTACGGGCGTCCGGCCCGCTCCATCATAAACGGTGTCTCGCCGCAAAGGAACAATGGCGGGGAAGGGGCCACGACAGACCGCCGCTCAGGCGAAGCTCGGAAAATTTGCTTATGACAACCAGACGTCCACTCAACCTGAGCAGCGCAAATCACTGGGAAAGGGCGCGGACAACGACGGTGCAAAAAAAGCCACGCTGGACGATGTACTGCGAGCGCTGGAGCAGGTACAGGCCACGGTGGGCTCGACCACGGCCGAGGTTACCCTTATTAGAGCCGACCTCCAGAAAATGAACGAAAGGGTGAAGCAGGTGGAGGTAGTGACCAAATCATTGATAGAGGACGTTTCCGACCTACAAGTGGCAATGGAGAGACTGCAGGCGGACAATAAACTTCTTAAAAGCAAGCTGGACGACCAGGAAGGGCGTTCCAGACGCAACAATGTCCGTATCTTGGGGGTTCCGGAGTCCGAAACAAAGGGAGCCATGGATTTGTATGTTGAGGACCTTATAAAGACAAAACTGGCCCCGAAGGGACTATCCAACTTCTTTACAGTAGAGCGGGCCCACCGGGTCCCTGGGGGGACACCTACCCCGGGGGCCGCCCCGCGCCCCATCCTGGCACGACTCTTTAACTTTAGAGACCGTGATGCAGTCCTCCAGGCAGCCAGGGTGGCACCGCCCATCCAAATCCAAAATTCACGGATATCCTTTTTCCCGGATTACACGGCGGAGGTCACCCGCAGAAGGAGGACCTTCTTAGAGGTTAAAAAATCACTCCGCGACCAAGAACTGCCGTACTCCATGTTGTTTCCGGCCCGACTGAGAGTGGTGGCCGATAAGAAGGTCTGGTTCTTCGACTCGGCGGAGTCTGCAAGAGAATGGCTGGATGGTTGGCGCACGGTGGACCGCACTTCCAACCGCCGACGCAACAGGACGGGAGAGGAGAGCCGGCCGGGCTCACAATCGTCGACCAGGGGCAGTGCGAATGGATCACCGTCGCAGTACCACATGGGAGCTGCTAGAGGCGAATGACACTACCATGAAGGACTAAATGTGTAACCTGGACCTTACTCCCACTATGATTGTTCACCAAGTCGTTCATGGACGCTGGCCCGGACAACCCGAGGACAGCAGAGGGACCGCCTGCTTTGGGGGACACTCTCCCCTGACGCGCAAGTACTCTGTTTTTGGCATGGGATAAGCGCTCTGCTAAGTTGGGGTGGCGGGCAGTTCTGAGTCCGTTTGGCAGGGAGGCAGGGTGGGGGGGGTTGGGGAGGGGGTTTGTTTGTTTTTACGGGACGTTCACAGAATCGATCACAAACTGTAAAATGCACTATGATGCTTATTGAACTGTTGCTGGGGAGGTGGAGTCTGATCCGATGGTTTCTGGCTCTGATGTTTACTGATGGTGGATGTACAGCCTAACGTAATGCGAACGGGGGAGACACGAATGGGCGGCTCCTCCCTCAAACTTCTAGCCTGGAACGTGCGCGGCCTAGGTGATAAAGTGAAACGCGGCCTCGTTCTGTCCGAGGTGAAACGTCACAAACCTGACCTAATACTCCTCCAAGAGACCCATCTAATGGGTAGCGCCACTAAGGCCCTGGACAGAAGGGGGTATAAAATGTTAACCCACTCGGAATTCTCCACTGGGTCCCGGGGCACGGGTATCCTACTTAGAAAGTCCTCCAATTTTATCACCCTCAGCACAAGGACTGACACACAGGGCTGTTTTGCGGCAGCGGCAGGACAATGGGACGGGCGCCCCTTGACAATAGTTTCAGTTTACATCCCACCATCATTGCACTCCGTGATGTTGCCAGCCCTGGGCGACTTCTTACTGTCCCTCCCCGAAGGTGACATGCTTCTAGGCGGGGACTTCAATGCACCTGCAGACCCGCAACTCGATAGGTTCCCAGCGGCTGCCCTCCCGGGGGGTCCTTCCAGGTTTCAGCGCTTCACAGAGGCACTAGGGCTGGTAGACATATGGCGCCATGTTCACCCTACACTGCGACAGTACACGTTCCACTCCACCGTCCACAATAGCCTATCCCGCATTGATCACTTCCTGGCGTTGGGGGATGGGTTACAGCGCGTAGAGGAGGTGCACATACACCCTAGGGGCATCTCAGACCACTCACCACTGACTCTCACCATTACCTCAAGGACACGAACACGCCACCGCGTCTTCCCTATGCACGCCTCTTATCTGAAGGTCCCTAAGGTCAGGAAGGCCCTGCAGACCGCCACGACACATTATTTCACGGAGAATGAACCGACAGCAGCCTCGGCTGAGGTCCTCTGGGAGGCCTATAAGACAGTCCTAAGAGGGCAAGCCATCAGTTCTATAACATCACATAGAAGAGAACAGGCAGCTGAACACGCGGCCCTTGAGCTCCGACTGCGCGAAGCCACCACTGCCCATGAAGCAGACCCCACGGATGACACAACACATGCACTCGCACTTGCCCAGCGCCTGTATACAGACCATGCTCGGCTCATCACACAAGGCCACATCTCAGATACACAAAACCGAGTATATGATGTTGGGGACAAAGCGGGAAAAATGTTGGCCTGGCTCGACAAGAGAGGGGGTAGCTCCAGAGGGATCCAGCAGGTAAAAGACGAGGAGGGCAATACTCAGACTGACCCAGATCGCGTAGTGGAGGCACTGGCTACCCATTTTGAGAAAGTATACACTCCGGAACGGGACATCACCGCGATTGCGGCCCAAAGCGCACTATACGACATAAACATCCCAGCACTGTTACCGGAGGCCGCAACTGAGCTTGAGGCACCATTCACCGCTGACGAACTGCGGATCGCCATTGGGGCCCTCCGTACGGGCAAAGCGCTAGGGCCAAACGGCATCCCAGTCGAATGGTTCCAAGCACGCACAGACGTTCTAAGCCCATACCTGCTCCGAATGTACGAAGAGTGCCGTGATAAGGGGGTGCTCCCGCTAGACCAACGAACGGCCACGATCGTGGCTATTCCAAAGCCCGGTAAGCCCCCTGGGGAATGCTCCTCATACCGCCCTATATCTTTGCTCAACGCAGAAAGTAAGATTCTAGCAAAACTTCTGGCAAATCGCCTCCTGCCTCATCTGTCCGATCTTATTCACCCGGACCAGTCAGGGTTCATGCCCCACAGGAACACCTCGCTCAATCTCAGACGGGTGCATGGGGTGTTAGCTAAAGCAGTTGACATAGGCGAACCTGCGGCCATATTGGCGCTTGACGCAAAAATGGCCTTCGACATGGTGGAGTGGGCCTATCTCTTTGAGGTACTCCAGTATATGGGATTCGGACCCGTCTTCATCTCCTGGGTCAAACTGCTATACACCGCACCGGTAGCGCATGTGGTAGCGAACGGCCACATTTCACGCTCCTTCCCACTCAGGCGCGGCACCCGACAAGGGTGCCCTCTTTCCCCCCTTCTTTTTGCGCTCTCACTAGAGCCCTTGGCTATCGGCATCAGGACTACCCCTTTGCTTAAAGGGATTAAATGGAAGGAGGGCTGGGAAGACCGCGTCTCGCTTTACGCGGATGATATGCTGGTGTACCTGACGGACCCCGATCACGGCATACCGGCCCTCTTGCGCCTCTGTAACGACCACGGAGAGATGTCAGGATACACTATTAATTGGAGTAAATCTGAATTGTACGCCCTGACGGGTGGCCACCCAACGCTTGGTCCAGACTGCCCTCTGCGACTGGCCGGCTCCTCATTTAAGTACCTTGGTATTCACGTTACGGGTGACCAGGCGGAACACGAAAAACTGAACCTCGCGCCACCGCTGGACCGCCTCAAGCAAGATGCAAGCTTCTGGGCGGGATTACCGTTGACGATGCTTGGGAAAGCAGCCCTGTTTAAGATGAAATCCCTGCCCCGCTTCTTATATATCCTAGACAATACCCCCTTTGCTGTGCCCCAGAGGTACTTCAAGAGGGTGGCGGCAGTGGTCTCTGGTCTGCTGTGGGACAACCGCCCGGCGCGTATAGCACACGCCAAGCTCTGCAGGAGCTGGTACGAGGGCGGCATCGCACTTCCCAACCTCTATCTCTACTACTGGGCGGCACAGCTCAGGCCGATCAACCAGTGGCTGCGTGCATCGCAATCGGACCCGGCATTCCAGGCGGACAGGGCCCAACTGGGTACCAGTGGCCTATTGGCCCCGCTTTATGATAGACGGAAACTCAGACCGCTGAAGGGCCCCACTAGGCTCACGGTGGCCACCTGGCACGCAGCCACCGCTGCACTAGGGTGGAAAGACACACTCACTAAACTCACTCCACTCTGGGACTCACGAGCCCTAGGCAACCTTCGGACCAGTAAGGGGATCTCCCGCTGGGACGATATCGGCATCTCAACGGTGGGGGACATGTGGGAGCATGGGGGAGTCATTACTTTTGCCCGCCTGAAAGAACTCTATGACCTAGGGCCACATGAAACCTACCGATATGTCCAAATCCGTCATGCATTACTGGCAGCTGTTCCGGCGGGATCGACTCTCCCCGAGTCCTCCCCGCTAGAAGATCGCCTTCTGACGGATTACATGGTAGAAAAAGCCACCTCCCTCACCTACCGAAAACTCCTTAACAATTCCCCAGACCCGCGAGTGCCTCTTAAGGAAAAGTGGGAGCAGGAAGTGGGCGAGATGGATGAACATGAATGGAACGAGGCACTGGCGTCCCCTAAGGAAGCGGGAATATCGTCTAAAATGAGGCTCATCCAACTCAAAGTTCTACATAGAACATATTACACCAGGACATTGCTTCACCGCATACAACGAGCCCCTGACCCTTTCTGCTTGCGAGGCTGCGGGAGGAGGGCACACTCTTCCACACATTCTGGGAGTGCTCAGTTATACACTCCTATTGGCGTCAGGTCATGCGCACTGTGTCACAGGTGTTGGAGGTTTCGGTGCTCCCGGAACCGCGGCGTTGCCTCCTCAATGTGTGGGAACCAACTGACTTGTCCCGGCATGGCCGCCTCTGGGTAACATTAGGGATGATGATGGCCAAGAGAGACATTGCGCAGCGCTGGGGGGTGGCGGACCCCCCGACGGCCTCACAATGGTGCGTAAATATGGACAGGGCCATGGTCACAGAACGGGCAGTTTACTTGAACAGGGCATGCCCGGCCAAGTGGAACAAAGTGTGATCCCCATGGAACACATACCGGGGCGACATCTGCGATCCACTACCTGAGGATGACCCATTAGACTCAGACGAAGAAGACGGGTTGGGCTGAGGAGGGCTGAATGATGCAGGGGGGTACACCTGGGAGGGCTGGAGGGATGAGGATGGGTTGCTCACACTCTACCTAGCATAGGGGGCGGCATAGGGTTGGCCCTAACTCAGGAGTAAACTCATATCTAACTGGCAATAAGCTTATTTCATTGATCGTGCTGTAACTTCCCGAAGTTTTGAATGTTCTTTTCTTAGGTATAAAACAGAAAATGGAAAACCTCGTACACCAAGCATGGACCATTTGCATTTCGCCATCACCACTTGTTTACCGATCTTTACCCTCATGACTTCTACGACTACCGACACAACTGTATTGTAATGATCGTTTTTCTTTGACACCTTATTTAGCGGCCGGCCCAATTGGGTTGTAGGCGGCAAGCTGTGTAAAACTGTGAAGGCACAATAAAGGTTTTAAAAAAAAAAAAAAAAAAAAAACTGGTGTTTTGCCTGTTTACAGATTGCGGCATGATAAACGTCGGGAATTCTGAAGATTGTGAGAATCTTTGTACAACTTCTATAAGATTACTCAGAGTACTAGAAAGCAAATTTACTGGTTTTTTTTAGGTTTCTTTAGAGACAGACTGGAGAGGCGATGTATAGTTTATATCCGGAAGTGTTAAGTCAGTAGCTGGAACTTGTGTAGGACTCTCAAGATGTTGTGTTATGAGATTATGACCGGAGAGCTCTCTCCGTCTCTTACCGTGGAGCTTTCAACAACAGCAAGCCAAAAGGGGCTGAGAGGAAGAGGAACTCCTGACTTTTAAAGAGCTGCTGTTCATTTAAATTCAGAGGGAGGGGCAAGTGCAAGCAGTGGTTACAGATGTTTAGATTCACAAAAGTGAGCAGATATTTTGATTCCCGCAGTAGAGTACAACGGAGCAGGTATTTCGAGAGTTAATTTTAAAGCCTGCAGTGACCCCTACAAGAGAAACTGGTGATGTTTAACTAATGCAGAACAGGGTAAAGAAATAGATAGTCTTTGAAGTGTAATCTTAAGTAATTTTAAATTGCTCTTCCAGTTCGCCTTTCCGTGTAAATTCTTGCTTGCAGGAAACTAGCTTGGAGGAGAAATATTTTGCAGGAACTGAGAATCTAAGAGAAGTAGGCGTTTATCACAGCGTGGAGTTTCTCCTTTCAGCAGGGGTCATCAGGTGAGGTCCATGATTAGCCACAAGATATAACTGACACAGTAGCTCAAAAGCTGGCTCTCTTGTTTTTAAAAGCGAAAAACGAAAAAAAAACTACATTCCTCCGAAAGAGCAACTCACCCCAGTACTCGAGACTGGAATGAAACTTTACCCATGTGAATAAGTGGCACATCCATTTGCAGTGGTACACTGTTTTAACACAAGATAAGTACACGAGCATCATTTATTTTTAAAATCCAGATCTTTTTTTTATTACAAATAAAACAAAGAACAAAGATTACAAGCTTTTAGTTGTTTGGTTTACATGAACCAATCAGTTGTTTAAGAGGGAGAGGGTTGATGTAAGTGGGAATGAAAAGGGACAAATGAGTCATAGGAAAACTAGGGGAAGTGGAACCAGTGGATATGTTCATCTGAAATAGTGGAGGAACATGATTTGTCATCCGAAAATTGACTATAAGAAGGGGAGTTTAAGGCCCATGTCATCTGCCAAGCTGCCAGATGGGATGTGTGAGGAGGAAAAGCTCTGCAACACTTCTGCCGGTGACCAGGACAGGGGGCCAAGGCTTGTTAGTCTCCCTGCTGGCTGAGGGGACATCACTCAGGGAAACTAAGACTAAATGCCCTGGAGCCTGGAGCGGCAACGCCTGCCTGCTTGCTTGCCAAGACCAATGTGGCGCGTGAGGAAGAGGAGAGTGTTGGAGGTAGTGAGGTCAAGCGGGAGCCCTGTTCAGTGGAGTTCCTTTGCGAGGTGTGAGGAAACCGTTGCTGCACCCATAGGGTCGTTGCCCATGTGCAGGATGGAGTCAGCAACACCCATATGCCAGGGGAAGACTACTGTGAATTGAACCTTGTGTCATGCCAATCAGGCCCGAGCCTGTGCCTAGTGCCTATGTCAGCAACCCCGGATGCCATGAGGAGCCGCCGTGCAAGAATTCATTGTGCTGATTGAACCAAAGACCGCGCATCTTTGGATACGGTGACACCGTATGCCAGAGAGGGGCACTGGGAGCATTACGACCTGATCGCCCTTCACCTGAAGAAGTTAGGATGATGGAGATGTGAGGACGTCGTGGGATCACACCGGCATACCATCACCCAAGCAAAGGACCCAACACGCAACCCCCCACCGGGACATCACGATTAAAAGGCTGTAAACCCCACCGATGGTCTCATTAGCCCCTGAAAGTTCTGTGGCCCTCTGAAAGGGTTTATGACACAATAATTGTTGCAGATGCTGTTAAAAAAGAAAAAAAAAGGATGTTTCCAACACAGTGGCAAAGAAAATAGGTCTCACTGTATTTAGAGGGCATATGTGCATAGCTGTGGTAAGCTGCTGCATGTAGTAATTAGGTGGAGAATGAGACATTATTCGTAAGGCTGAATGTCTGCCTCAGAGCGCAGCACTTCATGGCAGAGAAGCTTGTCCGGAAAGAGTGCATTGTAGGAGGTGGGTGCAGTTTCATTTTCTGGGGCACCATTTGGCTGATGTTACTTGCTTTCTAATATGTTTGGAAATGGTTATTCTATTAACAAGCATTTGCAATGCAATAGGTCTCGCATTAGGAAAGTTTGAGCTATTGGTATTGTAAATGACCATTTTTTTATTTATGTGTTGGTTTTGAAAATAGCTAAAATAATAGCTTTGTCATTTACAATGCCAATAGTTTTAACTTTCGCAAATGAGACACCTATAGCATTTGTAACGCAATATGTGTTGTATTTACAGGACTTAGATGTATTGATATTACAAATAACAATGGCTTGTTATTTTTTCAATAATCAATACGTAAAAAAAGGTTATTGTAAATTATAATGGCAATAGCTTAAACTTTTGTGTAGATTATGTTCATTGTATTTTATTATGATGAAAATACAAGAACAGATCCACACACAGTCTGGTCATGCGCACATATCACACACTAGATATGACACGGTAATGTGAAAGTCTAAGGTAACATAAAAGGATTATCTAAGCCGCTAGCGAGAGTACTATTAGTTAGGCCCACTCTTCCCCTCTTGTGTTCCAATTGTTTGTTATGATTCTGTTGTATCTTAACCACTCAGCATCTTGTTCTGGAGTGTAGAATCCAGGGGACAGAGAGCAGGCAATTGCTGAGGAAGAAGGACCTCGGGGGACCAGCGACACCTAAAAACTGTGAAGGTCCTTACTGCCATCAAACTAAATAAAACTCATCAATGCAACCATTACAGTAACGGATTATAGAATACAAATTAAAAGCAAAGATAATTACAGCCTTCCCTGACTTTAAAAGATTTCAAAACGACAGTATACAAATTGTATGGGGGCTGTTGATGGGGAGGCAGGTTAGTAATGCTTATTAAAGTGGGGTTTAATGAAGAGGCGTCTTAAGTCTCCATATCAAACTCAATAAAAATGACAAAGTGCCGTCATTACAAAAATCATGTTCAGCCAGCCTCTGGAAGGACCTCCTTGTTATGTCACCCTGTTTCACCCACCATCCAGCCACAGCATGTACAGGACACATACAACATGAACAAGCATCAGCGATTTCAAACATGACCTGACAATCTGGAAGTCCTCTTGTAAACAGTGGGGACGGAGTGCTTTGCCAGTGAAGTGCGACCGCTTCGTATTTCACATTTTCCGTTCCGATTTATTTACTGGTCAAATCTTGCTGCCTAAATCAACATCTCTTCCCAGAACTCCTCCGAGCCTCTTATTAATGCCCTGACTTAGAGTGGGGACATCCAAAATTGTGTGCTTACTCCACTGAGGTGGCGGCAACAGATATATTTTAGTTCTTTAGTCCTTGTAAATGTCATATATACTCATATATTTGTTTGTACATTCTGTGTTCAATAATGTGTGCCTGCGCTGTTTTGACTCTATGGCCTGCTAACTTTGTTCCATTTCTGTAACAGTTTCTCCTATGTAACGTAACTGGTTCTATTGTACAGTGTTCTGACACCTTCGGGTAAAGTCCGCGCTTTTTAAAAATGCATAAAATAAAATTAAACAAGCCATAGTTGCTGCTTATTTATCTTATGCAACTAGCAACCATTGACAAAGCCAATGGTCCTGACTTGTAGGTATGATGTGACTTGTTGTATCATATGACAAGAACAGCAAAATACAAGTCGGGCGGCACACTGTGCTAAACACAGATTTTTAGCTTATGTGTTTTAAGCCACGCCCTAAATTACATTGACCACGGCCCTTTGAGAGACCCCCCAGTTACTTCATCCCACTTAAAACCCTGTATATATATATATATATATATATATATATAAATATATATATATGTATGTACCATGTGATCAAGGCTTCAGCCGAAACGTTATGGCGACAGCTGAATAAACGAAATGGCATCCTGATTCTCTGGTCCGTGTCTGCTTCCTGGTGCATTGCCGTGAGAGGACGAGCGTGCTAGGAAACCAGAGGTTGTGTGTGTGTGTGTGTGTATATATATATATATATATATATATATATATATATATATATATATATATATATATATATATATACATACATATATATATATCCACAACAACGATTCGTTACTGAAGTCAAGAGCCCATTAGCAGGTGGCGAGCGTAGAACCGAGCGGATCCCTCTGTAAACTTATCGCACACAATAATCCTTTCCAGGAAAAGCTCGCACTCTGGATAAGTATCACCACAATTTTATTCCAGCAAAGTTACGCGTTTCGACAGCAAGAGCTGTCTTGTTCACAACACAAGACAGCTCTTGCTGTCGAAACGCGTAACTTTGCTGGAATAAAATTGTGGTGATACTTATCCAGAGTGCGAGCTTTTCCTGGAAAGGATTATTGTGTGCGATATATATATATATGTGTGTGTGTGTGTGTGTGTGTATGCCAAGATCTGTTTACAACACACGTATATATATATATATATATATATATATATATATATATATACACACACATATACATCTATATATGTGTATATATATATATATATATATACATATGTGTGTGTGTGTGTATGCCAAGATCTGTTTACAACACACACACACACACACATATATATCAATTTAAATTCCTGCCATACATGTCTGCCAATAGGTGTTTGTTATATTGTTACTTATTTACAGAGCGCCACGTGCAGGCTCACCCTGCTGCTTCAGGCCGCTACTTTGTCAGAGGAGAAGGGACACGCGGGGTTAAAGACGGGTTCAATTCTGTAGGTTCGGCGTTTTTGGCTAGGTGTGTGCGTCCTACCCCGAGAGCCAAATCCAAGAGCACAGCTGTGCTGCCGAACCTCACCATAGGGGGCGTGCTCACGTGCGTGTCGCCTGACTGGTCTCTCTCCCTAGTGAGAGAGAGTGCTTGGTACCAGAGCGTGTGAGTGGAGAGAAGGAGCAAATTTCCCCGGAAACTCAATATTTCGTGTAATAGGATTTAGTGCCAGCGCCGTCACGCTCGAACAAGGGAATAACAAAGCTAATTATGATGAAAACAAGAAACATAAGCAATTTATACTTTAAAACACGCGGAAATTTGCTCACATAAATAATGACAAAGCAAGTTGAAAAGTCGGCTTGTGCTGGCCCAGAGTAAGTCAAGAGCCAAAGATGGAAAGGGAGGGCCTGAAGAAAAGCACATACAAACGAAAGCATACAGAACATTCGTTCCTATTCAAACAAAAATGTGACATACACCCTGTCAGTATCAATTTCCAGTTTCTGAAATTCACTCCGTGTCAATTCCGAATTCAATACACGGTATCATAAATTCACTCCGTGTCAGTTTCATTTGCAAACTGTTGTATTATATTCAATAACGTATCCTTCACGGAGCGTTAAATCACTTTAACCTTTAACTTGCAGTATTACATTTAATGAGCATTCGAAATCACCGCCGCAGCCCTGCTCCGTGTAATCCGGAAGTCAGGCACTTTTGGCCGAGACGGGGGCGGGGCCTGCAATCCAGCAGGAAGTTCTGCCCGCCGCCGCCGAGGAAGCAGTGAAGCCGGCCGACTCCGACCAGCGCTGCAGAGGAGACACGGAACACGCCGAAAGAGCCCGGTGAGTGGGAGGGGAGGGGAGGGGAGGGGAGGAGAGGGAAGGGGGGGGCCAGGGCTAGGGCTAATGTGAAGGCCTGTGTGTATGCGTGTGTGCATGCGTGTGTGTGTGTGCATGTGTGTGCGCATGCGTGACTGTGTGTGATTGAGAGAATGCGAGGCAGGGGATAGTGTGCCTGCGTGTGCATGCGCGCGCCTGTGTGTGTGTGCGTGCATGCAGAGGGGTGGGGGCTGCCTGTGTCTGTGTGTGAGCGAGGGCTTGCGCCTGTGTGTGTGCGTGCGTGCATGCAGAGGGGTGGGGGCTGCCTGTGTCTGTGTGAGAGCCAGGGCTTGCACCGCGCATGCGCAGGTATCAGACGCGCGCTCCCGTGAGGAAAAACGCTCGTAACAGATTGGTGTCCTCATTCCCAACTCATTCCCAATACGGGCGGCAAAAGGTCTGAAGCAGACACTCTCAATGCTCATGCATTGAGAGTAAGGTCTGCTCGACCTAAAAAGCGTTTTGTGTTAGAAGCAATGTGAAGTATAGTAAAAGCTTTTCAGCATAGTGGTACTTCATACAATTTGCGCATTGGAACTTGTGGGTGATATTCTGTCTTCTTACTGCATATGTAAGAATGAGATGTACTTTTGTTCTAAAATAAATTCAAATGGTGTTCCGCATTGTTTGCTCTGAAAAGGAGAGAGGGTGGGAGGATGTCAGGATTGACTGTGAACATGTCAGAACTCTATATTTTTCTGTTGTACAACAAGAACTCTGGAGGATTGTCTGAACGGGTACAATATAACATTTTAACTTAGTATTACTTTAGATAGATACTAGCGCCTTTCTCGTTACACGGTTCTATCCCCATGGTCTTCTATACTGAAAATAAAATGGAGAAATGTAAAAAAATAATGTTTTAAAAAGAAAGGAAACATGTTTATTACAAGAGGGTCTAGACTTCCCTTCTTTTGAATTGTGTGCCGCTAACCCCTCAACCAATTGGTGCAGTCCCCGGTGGATGGGGTCCCTGGGACCAATAGGTGGCTGACGGAGGGGGGGCTGAACCTCCCTAAATTATTTCAGCCCTGGGGAATGAGGTACCAAGGCTTGGGGAGAGACGGACACATGCCCCCTCTCCTTTTTAATAAATTGGCCCCGGGGATGGGGTCCACGCGCCCACATTCCCTTTTGGTCATATACTGGCTTCAGGGCATAAGGTCCCGGAGGCCTCAGTTAGGCTTCAGGTGGAGGGGACCATGCGCCCCTCCCCTTAGTTTATCACGGCAGCCCCAGGCCGCCATTTGATGTTTTTTTCATGTCGCAATCCCACAGAAGTGCCTTGGGATCGCAGCTTTTCTTTTTACTATTATTAGCTTGGCCACACAAATGGGATTCTTCTGGGCTCCCTCCACCAGGACTGGGGAGGCAGGGTATTCCTACCCTGCCCCTTTATAATAATTTTGAAATTTAACCTCAGGACAGGGGATTAAGTCCTCAAGTCCTTTAATGACTGGCTGCAACATTTTTTTCATGTTGCAGCCAGTCAATCGGAGTGCTTGCTCCCACAGGAGCGTGCCTCCCATAGGAGCTAATTGACCCAAATGATAAAGAGCATCTTGGGCCAATAAAAATGCTTTCAAGGGACCCAGCCGTCCATACACAAATATATATTTGATCCCTAATGTCTAAAGAAATATTACTAAACGGATTTACACTAAATCCCTAAAATCACTCTTTCTGGACCAAAATCTAGCTTCTTGCTAATTTGGAGAAAAATCTGCAGTTTTTGCAGTAGCGCTCCCTAAATAAGTCTATGGAAAATACATGGGGAAATTTGGTTTTGGAACCCTCATCTTTTCTCTGCCCCACTAGACAGATTACCCGATGCTTTCCAGGAAGGAGCTGAGGAGGACAAACTTTTTTGGGGGAGCTTTGTGAAGATTTATTACACTTCACCAAAGTTATTTATATAATCATCTGGCCAAGCGAAACAAAAAACCCATACTGAACGAAACAGCTCAGTGAAGGCAGACTAATGCATCCAACATCACGATCACAGTGCATCTGCAGAGTGAAAGGAAGTGCAGAGATCCTAACAGCAGGATCCGCAAAAACAAGCCGCCAGCGCTTTAGGGAAGCAGCAGGCTGGAGAAAAAGCCTCAGCCTTTCAGCACCCAGATCACTGTCAAAGGAAGGTTAGAAGTCTGCTAAATACAATAAATAGTAACTGGAATAGATGCTTTATAAGACTCTACATTTACCATTCAGGTCTAGGTCAGAGCTCTACTCCCAACAAACTAAATAGCAAATAACCTGCGTAGAGCAGCGGCGAGGAGGACACAAGTAAAAGCGGAGTTACTGGTCTTTTCAAGTGAAGGGACACATAATCAAACAAGCATTTGCAATGCAACGGTTTCACCTTTGTAAAAGTTAGAGCTATTGGCATTGTAAATGACAAATTTTTCATTTATGTGTTGGTTTTGAAAACAGATAAATAAATGGCATTGCCATTTACAATGCCAAGAGCTCAATCTCTCGCAAACAGTAAAAATGATTAATAATAACTAACCTCCTTCTTATCAAAGGACCAAAAACCCTGCCTTAAGTTGCAGTCATTAAAGAGCTTGCAGACAATTAGGAGCTCTCTGAGTGATGTAAAAGTGTATGAAACTTATATAGCGCAGGACTTACCCTGGGGCATCTCCGCTCTTGCTTAGGGAACCCGTCCTGGTATTCCCCTGTGAGATAGCCCTGGAAGGGTATCCACAAGGTGAAAGCCAGGCATCCCGCCGCGAAGGGCCAATGTGGAGCTTAAGCAAGCTATTGCCCAGAGTCGCAGAGTGTGAACTCGTGAGTCGAGAAGGCACCGGAGCGAGAATTATCGAGTCCGTGGGATTATTGAGCCCAAGACCCGCCGAGGCGGGGAATTGAACCCTGGTCCAGGGACGAAACTCAAGCTCCAGGTCTGCCGCCTCTAACCCCTGCGCCACACTTCTCCACTGATGGTGTGTGTTTTTTAGGTGTGTGTGTGTGTGTGTGTGTGTGTGTGTGTGTGTCTGCACGTGTGTATTGCTGACATGCAATGCTCACATTCAATTAGGAGCTCCCTGAGTGATGGTGTGTGTGTTTGTAGGTGTGTGTGCGCATGTGAGTATGCACATGTGCATGGGTGTGTGTGCATGATCATTGTGTGAATGAACGTTCACGAGTGTGTATTAATGTGCGCATGTGAGTGAGTGTGCATATGCATGGATCCACAAGGCATGAAAATGTATGTGCCACTCTAGTTCGTAGTGCCGATACTAAGTAACTGTGAGTACCGGCCCATTTAAAGCACTCAATAAACGTGTTACCTATGCTTCCCTGCATGTTCCATTTATTCCTTGTATGCAACAACGAGTAGAAAGGAAACAGAAAACAAAGAACGTGGAGACATTAACATTAAGTTGAAACTTAAAAGAAGCTGGTTTTTTTGCACGAGACTCCACAACCAACATTAAAGTGAACAAATTAAACCCAAGCTTTCAGAATTACATGCATTTAAAACATACAACGGAAAGAACACGAGATATTAAAAATAAAGTAATGCTTATAAATGCACAATATTATTACTGCAATATGCGAACATGAAATCGCAGATACATTGTTGACACAATCACAAACTCACAACAATACAGAAGTCACAAAAGAGTACTGCAATGAATTTATTATAGCATCTTCTAGGCTACACCTTTACTGCCCAACCATCCACCCTCTGTCGAGTGTCTGGGATGTAGGGCGAAACAAAGCTGCCTTCTTACTGGAAGGAGTATATTGGGATTGAAAGAGGAATGGTATCACTCTTTTTTATCATTGTGGGGGCGGGGCAAGTTTTTTTTTCATTTTAAATTGTCCTCTACCTTCATTTACAAAGTTTCAGATACAGAATACTAAATTAAAGTGTCGGAAACTTCAAGAGAGGGGGGGGGGGTATTTGCTTTCGAAGAGAGTTAAAGAAAGTGAGCAGAGACAACTAAAACTGTACTGATTTATAAAAATACCAAGGAAAGATTTAAACCGAAGTCACATGTATAACTAAGCTCATCTTCTATAATCGCTATATGTAATATGCATAGATACATGAAAACACATTCTGCATTCCTATGAGGGCGCAGCATGCGGTAGATGTAGGGTCAACGCACTGTAATATGATGCATGTTGTCCAAGATCGCACGTTAAAGTCAAGCCAAGTTCAGAGGGTCTCACAATCTAGACCACTCAACAGCTCTCCCCCAAAATAATTAGATTATACGTGACAAATGTCATTTTCTTGGCCTTTGCAACAGGGGGTTAGAGGTATTCTCAATGAGAATTGTTTTTCACTTTTTGAATTTCTTCAAATAACATATTCCATTGACCGCAGATTACATTTGAAACACATATCTCGTATGCACACACGGACCAGACCATTATCTGTGATGCACAAAACGTGAAAGAGATATCTGTATTTTTACTTCGACTCTTGGAATATCGGTTTGTGCCTTGAGTACTAACAGTCCCCTATACATTTGTGCAACATCCGCTGACACGTGCTTATGTCCCACTGTAGAGCATCCACAGCCTCATGTTTGTCGACCCTTTGAACTAAATTTCAATGCATCGGTGGCTTTAAATTATGGCCCACGAATTTTGCTGCGTAAAAGAAAAGCACCCGGAGAAAATTCCTTTTAGAAAACCATGCATGCTCAGCACTTCACCGTGCATGCTAGAGACAGGGCTGTTTATCACTAGAACATGAGTGATGGAATACAAATATTTTATTTTACCATATTTTGTGTTTTATAGTCTTGGTGCACTGCACACGTCATTGTAACTTCCCTATTCATCGAATGAGAAGATGTGTCAGGAAGTAGCTGCCATGTGCAAACAACATACTGTAGTCCTAAGAAATATTAGCTATGTGCTGAAGAGCTGAGTCTCAGGTGCTTTGAACAATCGCTGCAGGTATTATTTAAAAGACTGTTTCAATAGGAGTATGCCACAAGCATTACTAAGAACAGAACACAAGGAGTCAGAGGATTGAAAAAAGGGTGGTATTATTCACCAAGGGTAAGGGGTAATACATTTACAGTTAAGACAGCACTGTAAAGATTAGATCTTGTGACAACCCAGTGGCACTTGGTGCAAGGTGCTATATACAGTTTGAAGTGAAAATGAGAAGTGCAAGTGCTTTTAAAAACAGCATAAGTGGCGCATACATGAAATTATGTACATCATTTAAAGCTTCAATTACAGAACAAGTTACAATCACTTGAACAATAGTTTTTGGTAAGAGCTTTAAGTGTGATATGCGTCGTATGATTCACGCTGTGTGGTCGACGGCGTTTCGATCCCCTTGGTTTGGGATCGTCATCAGGACGGGGTTGTCGATGGATACAGTGAGTTGCCAGTTGGGATGGCGAGTCTGGCGGCACACGGCTGTTACTAGCGTCAATTGCTGGTCGCGTTCAGTCCCAGGGATGCTCACAGAGTTGGGCAGCGTCTGGAAAAATGAAAAGCACAGAAGGCAAGCGCTCATCTGGCGTGGCTGGTCGGCAGTAAATGCGGGAACCAGCCACGCCAGATGAGCGCTTGCCTTCTGTGCTTTTCATTTTTCCAGACGCTGCCCAACTCTGTGAGCATCCCTGGGACTGAACGCGACCAGCAATTGACGCTAGTAACAGCCGTGTGCCGCCAGACTCGCCATCCCAACTGGCAACTCACTGTATCCATCGACAACCCCGTCCTGATGACGATCCCAAACCAAGGGGATCGAAACGCCGTCGACCACACAGCGTGAATCATACGACGCATATCACACTTAAAGCTCTTACCAAAAACTATTGTTCAAGTGATTGTAACTTGTTCTGTAATTGAAGCTTTAAATGATGTACATAATTTCATGTATGCGCCACTTATGCTGTTTTTAAAAGCACTTGCACTTCTCATTTTCACTTCAAACTGTATATAGCACCTTGCACCAAGTGCCACTGGGTTGTCACAAGATCTAATCTTTACAGTGCTGTCTTAACTGTAAATGTATTACCCCTTACCCTTGGTGAATAATACCACCCTTTTTTCAATCCTCTGACTCCTTGTGTTCTGTTCTTAGTAATGCTTGTGGCATACTCCTATTGAAACAGTCTTTTAAATAATACCTGTTGGGACCTGTTCTTGTTTACATAACGCACCCTTCCCAACGTGGTTTATGGGTTACCTCCTGTGCTTCCTACAACTTGAACAATCGCTGAGCACCCTGGGATTAGTGGTATTTTATTTCCAGCAGTAAACAACTTCACCAGAGTCACGTGCCCCTTTGCCGAATCAGTGTGAGGGCTCCGGGAAATCCTGCTATTATTCCACCCATTCTATGTGTGGTATCCCCTGAGCAACAGAACTTCAACTTACAAACCCAAATATTACATTACAATGGCCTAGACAACTATCTTATGCTCGGTTCATCGTGCACGAGCTCGATCTTTGTGAAGCGGTGGCAACGACGGCATGTGCTAGCACCGTCTTCATGGAAAATATAAGCACTCCTGGGCTCTTGCTGCTTGTTACATAATAGGAACCCTGTCTGTGCGTCACTCAAGCGGGGGACTCCCTCGGTCTTTTCCCTATCGTGGAAAACTCCATTAGAGAAGGAAACACGTATCTGATGATCACAGGTAACCCTGAGTTTGGCCTCCTCCCTCGGCGACGCCCCAGGAGACGCGCATGACTCATTAGGACGTCAGTGGAACAGAAGTGCATAACAAGCACCTACGGGCACACGGACAGCGGGAGGGGGGGCGGACACGAACAGCGGGAGGGGGGGCAGACATGGACAGGGGGGGCGGGAACAGCGAGTACTTAAAGGGAAACGTGTGGGAAGGGCAGGGCCGGGCTTCAGCGTGGGCAGCTCTGGAAACAAGCATTGAAATGAAATAAAAACAAGCGCCTACGGGCACACGGACAGCGGGAGGGGGGACGGACAGCGGGAGGGGGGCGGACACGGACAGGGGGGGGCGGGAACAGCACATGGTCAGCGGGAGGGGGGCGGGAACGGGCACTCACCTGGACTTCTTCCGGCGGCCGTGGTCGGCATGGAATGACGAAAACAAACACCTAAAAAAAAAAAAACGAAACTCCGTCCACCGCCCGATGACGATGCAAAAAGGGTGGAAAGGGAAAAAATCTTGGGAACGCCCCCGAATCTGGTCCGGCCTTGACGGACAGATCCGGCTTCCAATGGCTAGCCTCCATTTATGGAGCTAGCCAATGGAAGCAGAGGCGGGACTAAGCTCCACACTGTAGGGACATAAGATTTCTCCTGGACGGAGCTAGGAGCTCCGGCCCCAGGCGAAACCTAAAAAATGCTATTGTATTTGCGTTGAGTGTTGCTATCCGCAGAACTACTATGCCTGAAAAACACAGTTGTTTGTTTTCATGATTTCTATGGCTCTCGGCTGGGTGGTAAACATTAGTTGGGCGATGTGAAGGCCCTGTAGGCTGTGCCTTTCTATCCGAGTTCTGGCCACAGTTCAACAACAAAGAAAGCACGTTCTGTACTCAATCACTGGAGCGACAGCCGGGCGAACCTTGAAAGCATTACGTGCACCGTGAACGCCAGCTGATAAGACCACAATAAAATGAGGACATGGTAATATGGTAATAATCAGAAGTTCGCTACATGGAAACAACACCGGAGTCACTTTTGTGTCTCAATGGAAACTCATCAGTCTTCCCGCCTTCGTTTCTTTAAATGATCGTTCCTACATTACAAATATAACAATCAGCGTGGGCGCAGTACAAAACTCATGCGTACACCCTCAGCCAATCGTCATACAAGCAGTTAAGCACACGTGTGGCGAGAAATGAGCAAGCAAGTCAAAAGCACAGCGATCATAATAGTACAGCAAGCATTGGCAATGCCAATAGGTCTGGTTTTAAAGCAATGTTGTATGGTAATGTGAAGCTGTTTGCAGGAAGACAGCATGGAAATGGATGGATATGTATTTGTGTGGCAGCAAAGGACTGTAGAATAACATTGGTGTAGTTTAAAAGGTAAGTGACAGTAGCACCGTCAAGCCAGACCTAAAAATCTATGTAGGTTAATGACTGCCCTCCTGCCCTCAGTGCTGCAGCCAGAGAAAAATACCATACATTGTCCAGTTATCTAAGACACTTTAATAGCCCGAGAAAGTTCAAGCTCAGGCAGCTGGATAAATAAACAAAACTATCAAGATGTGCGGTGGACAAGCAGTTTTATTGTGGAAGCACACAACTTCTGTCCAATCAAAACATGTACTTCTGACTCATGTGGCGTAAGCCAAAACCTCTCTCTTGGGGACTCTTGCATAAATGTCTGGCGACAGCTGTGCTGTGAAACCAGGCCATAATAAGGGAAAGCGTGGTGGTAATCACAACAGGATCCACCAAGCGCACTTCAGAAATTTAGGGGCCCAGAGAAAAAACAAGTGGCATGGGGAAAGAAAGGACAAGCTACGGTTGGGAGAGGAACAAAGAGATAGCGCAGGAGAGCTGTGGGTCACCAATGAATTGGAGGAGCGGTTTGGGAGAGTGGTTGGTGGTAGTATTAAAATGAAGGTGGGATGGGAGGAGGTGCTAAGCAGCAAATGAGGAAGTGAGCAACATTGAGAGTAGGAAGATAGGGGAAAGAACATATGTTGTAAAAATGCAACACAGAGGGCTGTGTAGAAGCACATGAGGGATACAGGTAAACAACACTTTCATCTCATGGAGTGTTTAAGCACAAAGGGAAAAGTAATTCCCAAAAAGTGAGCAGTGAAAAGACACAAGTAAAGAGGGTATGATCCAGGAGAGGGAAAACTAAATAAATAAGGCAAGCCATCAAATAACAAGCAAGCAAACAAGAGTAACAATAAAGCCAAACCACTGTAACCATTGGGCCAGCTGTAAGCCCAATTTAAGTTGAGAAAAGGTCTTTAGCAGGGCAGGTAAGACCTGAATATAGCAACTTCAACTCACAAACTTGCTTCTGAGTTTTGCCTGGCACACTGTCCATTTCTGCACTTTCGTAAGCTTCTATTTTACTTCAGCCCTACCACACAGTGCAAACTATCTGGTTGTGAAAAACCCATTGGCATCTAGACTGACTTGTACCATCTCACTGTTCACTTTTAGGGATCTACTTTTCTCTTCCAGGTTAAGTACTCCAAGACAGTGAATGTATTGTCCAGTTCTCTCTTGTTTTCTACGCTACCTGTCAAATATCAACTACCTCACCCATGTTGCTCTCTTCCTCATGTGCTACTCTCTCTCTCGTGTACTTCTCCCCTCAAACTCCCAAGCCCCCCTCCCTCCCTTCTTCACTTACCCCACATTTGTCAAATTGCTCTCTCCCTCTTGTGCTGCTCACTCTCTCTCATGTGCTTCCTCCCCATGCTGTATTGTTCTCTCCATCACATGCTGCTGCCCCTTGTTCCCCACTCACTCCTCCGTTGCCTCGCCCCACCACTGCAGTCCTTCTTAGTTTTTAATTTGTAGAGAAAACATTTCATTATTTTGCTTATTTACGGATTCAAGTCATCTTGGATTAGTATATAAAAAAAAAAAGGAAAATGGGACCTCCATCTTCTGTAGGGAAACACGTATGCGCACAAGTACAGAATGACAACAGTAGTGTCATGGCACATTTCTTTCTTTTTCTTTTCATTTTCCAATGCTGCGTAACAGCGGCAAACTGCATTGGCAAAGTCAGTATGTCCAAAAGGCTAGAGCTATAAGCTTTATACATGGGTTGGCTAGTACACTAGTCAAGCCATTTTAGGTAGCAACTCCAACCTTTCTCTAAATTTACCTGCACCTCGTTTTCAGCAATGTTGCATCTCCCAACTTTCTAAGGGTTTGGTTTGGAGCTGCTTCGCTCAGATGCTATTTCAATTTACAAATCCAACAAAGCTGCTGGTGCTGCTTCCTGAGAATGAATCAGTTCACATTTGTTTGCAATCGGACGAGTAATGAACCATCCTTTGTGCCTGTAACACGTGGTCTGTTGCAGAACCCCAGAGGACAAATGTCTGTGACAAAGTATTTTAATAGCACCTTGATATGATGGTGGGTTATTGGGTATTTATACATAACCGTGTTCTTAAATTAAGTGGTTGGTTGGTGTTTTTTTAAATAATCTGTGAAATGACAAGTCCAAGAGTTTGCCGGGGAACCCGTTTAGCATATAGAAACATTAATTTAGCAATTGTCCTGTTTAGCGAACAGCATATTTAGAATGAACATGAGGGCTAAGGCGAAGAGAGAGAGCTCAGTGCTCACAGGAGACGAAGAACATGGATATAGTTGAGTAAATGACTGGGCAAGTGCGATCATTCACAGTGATGCAAAAAGGTGCAATCCTGGCAGCAAGATCTCCGGCATGTAGAGATAATCTCATTGATTGACAGAGTAAATGGGATTATTCTAACAGTTTTTCTTTTCGTTACATCAGGAAAAGCTCTAGCATGACTTTTTAATGCCAGACCATGTGACAATATCCTATGCAGTCTCTAAAGACATAGCAAGTTGCACTTTTATTCCTTTAACAGTGATCAAATCTTTTACTAACTCTAATGAGACAGAACTGACTGACTGTTCTAGGTCTGATGCTCATCAATGTGATCGAGTTTTGTGCAGGATGGACACTTAATAATCCGAGATCAAACTCTGATCTCTTAGGAGTGCCTTACCTAACCAGAGACATCTGCCCCACAGTGTTTACAAGGAGAGAACATCGCGCATTTCGACTTTTTTACGGTGACACTGGAGAAAAACAGGCTTTTTGAAGAACAGTAGTGGTGGCAGACACTTTTGGAGGTCTTTCCATTTCCCATAAAGGGATCTCTCATCCTCATCATGCTTGCCACATGTATGTGGGGTGGATATTGTGTGGGTTTCAAAGGTGGACTGGAGAATGGCGTGTGTAGGTGCAGTCCTAAATAATGGTCTCCTGTGTATCAAGTTGGAGATGTCCAGCTTGGACAGTCCAGCCTGTATATATAAACTGTTCCTGTCTCTCTGTTCGAAACCTGTGTACCCGGAGACCGGGTGGTTTCCAGCCATTCCCTTTGTCTAGTGTAGATTTCCTCTCCACTAGGTGAACTCACCATCCCTTATTTCCCAAGCTTTGGCCATTTCCTTAGCAAAAGAAGTAGATGGAGGCGTTCGTTACGTAGGACCTGTGAATTCTTCTGACTGGAGAATCTAGGCTCAGAATGAGCAAACTCTTACTAGCAAAAAGAGCAGATTGCTCACCCGGGTCTAGAGGACCCTATGAAACTTTTACATAGAGCAGACCCTCTGATTATCTTTCGTATGATGCCCTTCCACTCATACATGTACATGGTCAAAATCAGGACTACCAGATTGACCCATAACTGGTAGTTGAATTCCAGTGATTAGAGGCTGATTCACTCAGTCTCCCAGAAGGGTCACCATGTGAGTCATATGGTTTGCCCACCACAAACACACCACCCGTAAGCAGAGCCTAAGGGTCTTGGTCATCCCAGAGGACATATTCCAGCCGATCTTCGCCTCCTTCTCAACTCTGTTTGCTATGTGGCAGCTGGATCTTCAGTCCTTGATCTGCCACCTGCAGACCCTAGCAGAGCGGCCTTGGATATACACGGTGTATTGGCAGCTCACCAATAATGGCTCCTGGCACTACTTCAGAGTCTTGTGGGCTTTACACCCTCGATAAACTTTTTAGGACTCTCTTCACAGCTGGTCTTCGCCTTCACGCTGCCTTCCAATGAGGTGCTGGGCTCAATCCTCATTCTGCCACGATCATGCCCCAGTAGGTTGACTCTGGTCCAACCCAAGTGCAGTGCCAGCTGCCAGCTCATTGCTCACAGCTCCAGGCTCTTCCTCCTGCCCTCTATGTCAAGCTGAACTCTGCAGCCGCCTGGGGCTGGCCGGTATGCCCCTTCACCAAATTAGTTGAATAGCAGACCTTTTATTTGCTACTCTCCTGTACTTGCTGCCTCACTTATCTCTCATCAGCACAGGCTACCAGGTGTCCTGGGGAGTAGCATATTTCTTTGTGGCTGTTAACAGCTCAGCCATACTGTTCCAATCAGCTGTCTGTGGTGTCTTCTTGCTTTCCCCAGGGTTGTATGTTGCAGTTATATCATAGTACGGGAAGATTAAGTAGGAGATATCGGATTGGAGTCAGAGCTCTTTCAGAGCCCGTTTGCCTTGTTTGGTGTCTTGGCCATGCTCCCCATGGCTAATCCTTTCTCAAGGTGTTCCTCACTCCGAGAACATGTTGAGATTCTCTCTTGGACCGTCTTTCCTGCTGCAGATCCAAGCATGCCCCTTCCCACTCTAATCACATAGGAAGGCTACTAGGAACTTCAGGTATTATGTTCATACTGCAGGTATGAACCATTAGCTCTGGCAGACTGGCTGTTAGTCTGAGACTAGCTTTGGTTACACAGCAGCTCTCTGGGTACTCTGCTGGGCACTTCCTACCGTGGTCAATAAGAGATTGGACCTGGAATAAAATGGGGTGGCTTGAATACCACTTTATAAACATTTGCCAGACGGGGATGTGGATCCACTGTGCAAGGTATCAGAACCGGTCTGGTTCCTATTCAAATGTAATTTTCTTGCTGCTACTCCGACACTGCCTTTGTGAATTGTGATGCCTCTCACAGCTGGTAGCTGTAGGGCCAGCTACAAGCATCCAAAACAAGAGCACAACAAAGGGTCAGATCTGTCCAACTGGCAGCCATCAGCCCTGTAATCACTGACCGACAACCGGGCTGGACCTCCCTAGAAACTTCGTCACCTGTTCCGATTCATTGATGCTTTTATTCATCGCATTCATATCCGCCCAGATCGCCGTGAGTTCTAGTTGCATGGTGTCCGTGTTGCTTTTAGTTGATTTAGCTAAATCATGAACTTCTGCTAACTTTTTTTAAGATCATGTCCATAGTGCTTGTCAGGTCTGACCTGGCTTTGATTGGAGATTCGGAGGGTGACGGTTCCTGGCGCACTTTTTTGTTATTGGATCAATTGTCCCTGTCAGCCATTGTCAAGGAGGGTGTAGGCTGGTGTAGGCGTGACTTAGATTGTTTGGTCACAGTTGCAAGCTAACTTGATAACGGTCCCGCTGCCTTCTCACTTGTCTCCTCTTGTACTTCCGCACCTTCTGGCAAACTTTATTGGACTGTGACAAAAATGCTGCGTAATTTATGGGACGTGGAGAGACAAGCAGCCTAAGGTGGACTAGTGTAGCTGCGGGCTATGAATAGATGAAGTAGACCGGCAGATGGTGTTGGCAGAGAGTCGCTGTGAGGGTACGCCTCCTCTTTCCTGGTATGGATGAAGAGAAAGCAGGATGGTGCTCAGAGCACTGTTTATGGGCAGGGCAACACCGATCAGGCTAGAGTTGTTAATGTCAGTTGAAGACAGTGGGAATAGAGAGTTAACCACGAGTCTCAACGAGTCTCAGCCCAGCAGGGATGGATGGTAGTCGGAGCACAAGCGCAGACAGTTCAGCAAAGGGTGTATGGTGGTAGTGGCTCACATATAAGCAGGCAAACTCAGGAGATTAGCAGCATACCTGAGCACCTGGGCACATGAATTGGGCACCTAGATTGAGGCAGAGATCCAGATTGATGGCTCATATTGAGGATCAGGAGCCGGGCGGGAGGACCATTTGGAGTAATGTGCCACGTTGAGATCCCAAGAGGGCTTTTAAGGCTGAAAGGCTTAGGTGTCAGCGTAGTGCGGGTTCCCGAACCGCCGTCGCCGCCATTTAAGAAACTGGAAAGAAAGTGCGGAGGCTCCCAAGATAAGTCGAATCGCGCTGCAATTTCGAAGCAGCCAGCAAGCGTGAGGGAATAAAGGCAATGATCTTTGTGATGAGTGTGAGGTCGATCGAGTGTTCATGCAGCTGTGAGAGCTGTGATAGCTGGTGTCATGGCGGTATTTCTTAGACACTAACCGCCATTACAGGGTCAGGCAGAACAAGGATTGTGCGAAAAACTCTCCTTTAACCATGGCCGCTATTAAAACCACCCACATTCAGTTACGCCAGGGTAGAGTAGCAAGACAGCGCTGTGCGGCGGTCCAGGGGTCACCAGCACCGAGGATGGATGCCGTGTTGAGATCGGCTACGGGATTCGGTGAGCCATTTTGAGGCTTAGCGTAGCCGAAATGAAGGTCGCTGTTGGTGGCAGCGATTCAGTATTTGCCGGCATTAAAGTTGGAAGCTGTAACCGCAATATATGCACCGCAGTTAGGAGCAGCGCAGCCTGTTTTCTCCGGTCCAAGATCGAGGATTTCACTCCTGAAATCGGCCTGTATCGCTCCTCTGTTTGCCGAGCGACACGCTTAGGCAGCCATTGCCGCTGCCGTCCAAGCCACGCCGCCCCCGCCCTGAGCCTGACATTCTTAAAGTATTCCTGATTACTTTGTGTAAATACAATAGCACAGGTCCTGATAAATGGAGTAGTGTCTTCTTCATTTCCATTTGAGAAGGGTGTGATGCAAGACCCTCATCCCTATACTAAACCTTGGGGATTCAACCATTTCCCCAGTCCAATTAAGGGACTGAATTGGGGAAATAGATATGAAAAGCTCATCTCGTTATACACAGATGACTTGCTGCTATAAGTTAGACGCCCTAGAATGATGGTAGGGACAGAGACTTGTTGAGACACTTAAAAAGCTTAAGGAAGTGTCTAGATTACAGTACAGACTGACTGGGAAAAATTAAATGGCAGAACCATCTATCTGTTGAACCACATATTTTTAGGTATCTGGACATTCACATAACTCAAGATCCACAACGAACATAGGACGTAAACTTAGCTCCCCTGCTCGAGGTCACACATGCGGACTTAAAGCAATGAAACTCTATAAACCACATAATGTAATGACTCGCCTAATTTAAAATGTTCACTCTGCCCAAGCAATTGTATCGGATACAAAAATGCTCCTTTCAGAACCCAGACCACTTTCAGAAAATACAGACAAAAACCAGAGATTTCAAATGGGCTCACAAAACACCTAGAGTAGTATGTGTGAAGTGCCTACAATCGTGGGACGATAAGGGTCTGGCAGTGGCAGATGCTTAATTACATTACCGGGTGGCAGAGCTATCAGTATTAAATGAATGGCTATCTGGAAAGAGTGACTATCCAGCAATGCAAATGGAAATGATGGACTGGGCAGACAGTTCTATTACTTGCATTAAATGGTGACAACTTACCCTCAGTCAACAGGGTAGCAGTCGTTTGTACAAAGAAGGTAATGAAGTGGGTCGGATGCAAAGTGAAGATAACATGCAAAATGCCTCTTTGCAGGTAAGCTGTGCAAGATTTGTCAAAAAACTTACATGGTTAACTAAATGGGACGCTATTGGCATTTGTAGAGCGGAGGAGGTCTAGAATAAAGCCCACAGGAAATTATTTGTACAGCTAACAGAGGAATTTGATCTACACATTTCACAATTTTACAAATATTTTCAACTGTGTCACGTGCAAATGACAGAAGTAGTTCCTGAATATAGCCCACTAGAAGATGAGGTCACCATAAGCCTTATTGAAAGGAGAAACACATTACAGAAATGCCTCGCCCTCAAGTGGTCCCTGTAAGAAATTAGCCTTTTCCACGTAGTCACCCAAGATTTTTCATCCTTGTGTTGAACCCTATATTTTTTTCAGGTGTCAAACCTCTGTAATTTCACCCTGTGAACCCATGGTAAAATTCAGCTGCTCCCCTTTTAAACATAGTCAAATTGACATATTCCTAATTGATATATTTAACTTATATACAAGTCCCAAGAATATGGTACAAAATGTATCCAGGGCCGGAAGTTGAATATCACTAGCGGACTGCAGCACCCACTATGCCATTCACCACAGTGACCGTGTAAATCATGACATCAGGCCTACCAGTGCAACTTGTCTGTAGCAGTGTAAAGACTGAAATTCAACCAGTTAAAATTAAACCCTTTGACGGGTAAAATCGCTCTTTTAAATATGAATAGGTCTCCCCTACGTAGGTCTTGTCGCCCACAAGGAAGGGTGCACGGTATTTAAAAGTAAAGCATGTTAAAATTAAATTTTACCATGTCCTTACAATATCTAGCTCCCAAAAGCAATTTTTTCATTGTGGCAGGCCCCACTGTTCTAGGCAGAAAACTAGGGTATGGTGTAAAAATCCTAATACTGTATCTCAGCAATGGGACTAGATACTAAAATGATTAAGGAACAATTTTTAATAGTTATTAAAAATCCAATTCAATGGTGAAATCAGATTTTATTAAATATTAGGGAAAATAACAATTTAGAAAGTTACCTTTTCTCTGCATGAAGTTCCCGGAAGCTAAATTTCTATTTGCTCTCCAATGCCTCCCAGCCAGTAATTAGTATTTGGAGAGGTCTGAAAAGTGCTCCTAGAGCAGAGAACAACTGTCTGGGTGTGGGTAGGTGGTGGTGTTCCCTTCAAAGGATGACCAGTGGGGTTGAACCCAGCAACTCGAATAACTTCAAAGAGGCCTTCCCTGTCATAGGCAAATGTAAACTGGCATCGGGCCTCAACCCTTCCTTTGTCCCCCCCCCCCCACCCCAGCCAGGTAGGCTCCAATCACAGTGGGCCTCTTTTTGATATTCATGTGTCAAATCCCACTGAAGTGTCAAATCCTGCTTGACAGGTCTACTGGGGTTTACATACAACACTGGGTGCACACTTGAAAGGCAGGAGACAGGTTGCCAAAACAATTCTTATGAACCCACTGTCTGGTTGCCAGAAAACCCTGCTTTGTTTTACTAGACTTCTGCCTCTCAGTTTTTATTGGGGTTACACTGACTTCCCAATCTGGATTTTAGTGTTAGATATAGAAAGACACTAGGATTATTATAGTACACCCACTACACACATCCCCAGGCCCTAAGAGCACAAGTTTAGTTTGGCTAAAGGCTTTCACCATCTTGAAAATGCCCAAAGTAGGTAGGGTTGGCACTGGGCCATTTTACTCCATTTGTTACGGTGGGTCCAGGATTTATTCCCACCCACTAGCTCCTGCCAGGTATGAAATGAAATGAATAAGACTCTTCTATAGCGCATGGCTACTCCGGAGCATCCCAGCGCTTAGAAAAGGACCAAAGGGGAATTAAAGTGCAGAGGGCCAGGGCCAGAGGCTCTAGATCCTAGGAAAGAGCAAGGTTTTTAACTTTTTCTGAAATGCAAGCAAATTGAGCTCCTGGCGAAAAGATGGAGGAAGGGAGCTCCACAATTTTGCTGCATTGTATGAGAAAAGACGGCCACCAGAGCGGGACCTGTTAATTCTAGGGATCACTGCATGATTCAGATCATTGGAACGAAGGTTTCTGAGAGCTTTGTATGGTCGGACCATCCCATCTAAAATAGGAGGGTCTTTCCCGTAGAAAGTTTTATGTGCCATGCAGAGTGTCTTAAAATGAATCCGCTCCTTCACCGGAAGCCAGTGAAGGGCGTTCAGCGCGGGACTATCTGAGGAGCGATGACTGGTGCCCGTTAGCAGTCTTGCCGCCGAGTTCTGAACGATCTGAAGTTGCTGGGTCACCGATGCTGGAGCTCCTAAGTAGATTGCGTTGCCATAATCTATCCTAGAAAGAATTAGTGACTGGATTCGAATTTCTTTGGACTTTTTCTGGTAATTGAGGGAGGATTTTGCGGATTGTCTTTAATAGCCCGAAGCAAGTGGCCGCTGTTTTTCTTGCCTGGGGCCAAGGCTCTTAATCTCAGTTTTAGGAGTGGGGCCAGGACCCAAACAGAGGGGCCAGGATATAGAGTTGTCAAATGTGGCTCGCCTTCCGAGTAACATCAACTCAGTCTTTCCGCCGTTCAGCTTGAGATGGGACTGGTCCATCCAGCTTGCGACCGCTTCCAGACAGTTGCACAGGTTCATAGGAAGATGTTCTTCCGGGTTCAAGGAGACCACCAGCTGGGTGTCATCGGCGTAGCTTACCAGTTGAATCCCGAAAGGGGCCACTATCTTCGCCAGGGGAGCCATGTACACGTTAAACAGTGAGGGGCTGAGGGAGGAGGCCTGTGGCACCCCACACTGCAACGGAACTGGGTGGGAGCAACTGTTGTCCGCAAACACCTTGAAAAACCTATCCCTGAGGAAAGATTCAAGCCACCTAAGGGCCTTGCCCGTGACTCCGATGTTATTAAGGCGAGATAGGAGGATACGGTGATTAACCATATCAAAGGCGGCGCTGAGGTCCAGGAGGATGATGGCCGCGCTGCCACCTGCGTCCAAAATCCTACTGGACTCCTCAACCACCTTCAACAGAGCTGTTTCTGTTCCTTGACCTCTTCGGAACCCTGTTTGGGATGGATGAAGCAGATTGTGTAAGTCTAAAAAAGAAGCCAGTTGGTTGTTGACAAACTTTTCAGTCAACTTACTGATACCCAGGAGCAGGGAAATGGGGCGATAGTTAGAAAAATCACCTGGGTCAAGGTTAGGTTTCTTTATCAAGGTCTTGACCATAGCCATTTTCCACTCTCTAGGGACCGTACCTGACTCTATAGAAGAATTAACCAAGTTGACAATAGGTTTGCTGATGACAGGCAGGACTGAGTTTAGGATGTTCATTGGGGCGGGGTCAAGCGGCGAGCCACTCTTTATGGCATTCAGAAGAGGGGTAGAAGATCTTCCTTGAGAAGAGAAAATGCAGAGAGCTGAGGAAAAATTGATTTGACCGGGGTAAAAAACAAGGAGTGGGGTTCAACAGAGGATGTGGGAGGAAGCGTGATGAGGATCTTTTGAATTTTAGTGGCGAAAAAGTTTGCCAGTTCTTCACAGCGGGCGCCTGTTTCATCTGAGGTGGGCAGCGGATATGGGGCTTTTAGCAGGGACTTTACAATTCTAAACATCTCTCTAGGGGCGTTGGCGGAGGTCTCAATTTGGTCTCCGTAAAAAGTAGATTTGGCGGTAGTTAGAGCGGACTTATAGTTCTTTATGGCGGCTCTATATTTACTTTTCTTCATAGGATTGAAATCTTTCCGCCATTGCCTCTCCTCCCGTTTACACTCTTGCTTAAGAGTCCTAAGCTCCAAATTAAACCAAGGTTGGTTAAGGGAGCCTTTCTTTTTAATAATAGAGTGGGTAGCATGTTGGACTTTTTGACTCAAATCGTAGGTCCCCAAATCTTTAGTCAGATCTGTAGCAATGCAATCTAGTGGACTATTAAAGTTCAAGTGCCCCAGCACCATAACATTGGAGACTGTACTAGCCAGGTCCATTACTATTTCAACCAGTCCTTCATGGAATTGCCCTGGGGGGCCAGGAGAACAATATATCAAGAGCCCTGAAAATGAGGTTTCTGGGGATAGCGAGATGGAGAAATGTGCACTTTCACAGTCTGAGATAGAACTATCTAACAAACGACAGGCTATATAATCTTTGTAAATAATGGCAAACCCATCTCCATCATTGGACACTCTGGGCCGATTCACAGAAGGAACTTAAGACTCAATCCTAAACGGACTACTATTTTGGCATTCACAGAATGCACTTACTACTTTTGGGATTCACACAATGAACTTACTACTTTTGGTATTCACAGAAGTTAGGATTTAGTCATAAGACAAACTTAAGACAGACTTAAGACATACTTAAGTTAGGATTTTGTCTTAAGTCTGTCTTAAGTCTGTCTTAAGTTTGTCTTAAGTTTGTCTTAAGTCTGTCTTAAGTCTGTCTTAAGTCTGTCTTAAGACAAACTTAAGACAAAATCCTAACTTCTGTGAATACCAAAAGTAGTAAGTTCATTCTGTGAATACCAAAATAGTAGTAAGTTTAGGATTGAGTCTTAAGTTCATTCTGTGAATCGGGCCCTCTGTCCTTATGTTGGATCAAGTATCCAGGCGGTAAGGCCTGGACAATACCGGGACCAGAGTTTGGTCCTAACCACGTTTCAGAGGTATAAATGTGGCATCCCCAGGCACCCTGCTCATAGCACTCCTAGCCCTGTGGAAAATCAGAAGAGGACTGAACCTGCTGTCTGCAACCTGAGAAGAGCTCAGAAGGACCTGGACCTGCTCTCTCTTATATCCCAGACAAAGAAGTGGTCTCCAAGGATCATAAGGATGACCACTGGTTGAAGATACAAGAACACACCATGCTACAAGAGGCCTTTTTCTGCAACTGCCAGATGACTGGACCTTGCCGTTTGACCTCTGCCTGGCGCCCTGTAAATCTCTAAGTGCTCCCTCCTGTGGTGGACTCAGACTTCAAGGACTAAAGTAAGAGGGTAACATCTTTAACCAGGACCATCTTGGGTGGTGTATTCAGACCACGCACATTGGGTTCAGCATCATATTGCGCCTCAGTCTACTACAACCATTGACTTCCATTGGCCATTTGCGCTACGTTGCGCTATCCCAACTTAAAACCAAAAAATAAATCATATATCCATTTCCCTTCATTGTTTTTTTGTAATTTTGGGATTTTTATTTTGGGTTATTTCTAGCAGGAGTTGAGCTCAGGTTAATTTAGTGATTTTAAGCATTTACCCTGACAATTCCAATTTCTTACAGCTCTGAAAGGATGACTGCACTTAAATCAGCGTGGAGAATTATGTATGCTCACTGGAAGAAAAATGACTAGGGGAAGTTGAAAATGGCAGCCCGGACCATTTTAATCTCAGCCAAACTATGACTCACCCAATTAAAATACATGCATAGGGCATAGTATATACCTGAGAGGCTGCAGAAGATGGGCAAAATGCCACTGTACAAAATTTCTGAGCTGCCAAACCGAAAAATGGGACTTCACCTACATAACGTGGTAATGTAAAAAGAGAATAGGATACTTGGCCATTAGCAGAACTAACACTACTGCCCGTGGCTCAGTCACCGAAACTAGCACTGCTGGAAATAATGAAGGAGGAGGTGGGTTAGATATTGATTGGCTTGGGATGTTTAGTCGGTAAGAGAAACTCAACTAGAGATTGGTTGTCAATGGCGGCACCCCCAATACATTAGTGATGGCAGGCCATAGATGGATGTGCCATACTTGAAAAATCAACATAACTTGCAAGAGGGTGCCCAGATAAACACACTAAAATATGCAACACACTTTGGTCTTGATATTTAAATTAATATGCCTATGTTATTGTGCGATCGACTGCATGTAAACTTGCTCCACAAGTGACGTAACAACATATTGTTCTGCCTTAAGCAGTTAGGTTTTGTTCTAATTGAAAACTAATAAAAAAGGATAAAAATAAATAATAGCACTGGCTGGAGAATAAGTTATTGTGTTTGTAGGTTCTGCGACTGTTGAGGTATGCACTCTTGTCCCCCAAACTCCCTCCCTCAGAAGCTAGGAATTGGTCGCTTTAATTACCCTGAGAGTGAAGTACATAGAGTATTACACTTTGGCAGGTTTGCAGACTGGAGGCAAGCAGCCTCAGACATCAGATCTGGCGCCCAGGAGCCAGTCTGCTCTGTGGCCACCCCAAATGAGGTCTGACATGGGATATGGTCACTGCTGAACAAAAATCGCAGCATAATTTGAATAGTGAAAGATGCAAACCAATTTAAAATGGTTTATTTAGGAAATGGATTCTTGTGCTTATATACAGATTGAATAGATGTTAGAAGCTGTTATCAAGGGAAACAATAACTGCGAAGCCTAGGGCGGAAGCTATGCATTGATCTTGGTATCGGTTCACATTTGATTTAACATATTTTGATAGGGAGGGGCAGAAGGTCCAATTTGATTATTTTCAGGCTCTATCCATAGCATATCCATTGATTGGACTACTGTGGTGTTATTTCTTACCTGCAATTTCCATTGTTTCATCCTTGTCCTTCAAATTATCTTTGTTCGTGGAAGAAACTATGCTGTCATCTGTCGCAAGTTCATCGATGTTCAGCAAAGTCTCCATGGTTTCTTCCTTTGTTGGTTTCTCCACATTACCACATGATTCGGTGCATCCATCCTTTGATGAAAAATCCACAAGTTCTTCCTTAAGTAAGTCCTCTCTCTTTGGTGATGTGAGTTTACTTTGTTCCTGTTCACAGGAAGCCATGCGTACTCCAGTCTGTAATTCATCCCAAGAACACACAGCAACTTTATCGTTAGGCAACTTGGGTAAATCTGTTTTCATTCTTCTTGCTCCTCCTGAACCTTGGGACTTCAAAAAGGAAATCAAACTAGGATCTATGGGAAATAAAAAGGAGGCTTATGCTTAGAAGGTTAACACAACACGTTCACATATTTCAAGATACCCTGTTGGAAAATGGAGACTGAAAGCAGATACATTTTTATGTTTCAAAATCATTAATGATGTAGCTTGTAACTCGGTGTACATCACAAAATAAACCATCTCTAACGGGTTGAGTAATCTTAAGCCCATTCAACATGAAGGGTTGGCCCGAATGTAACACTTCAAAACAGAATCTCACAATTCCCAAACAACATTAAAACTGTTGCAAAGTGACACCATTTGGGGTGGTCACATCCCAGTTTTTATTTTTTTTTAGGGACTCACCTGCTGGTAATCCTGAGCTCTAACACTGAGACACTACTATCCAGTACCCAATTAATGTGCTCTGATCCCTATAACATGTCTAAATTGGATTAAACGCTGATTAGCAGATTTAACTTTCCTATAATGTCATAATACATGCAATGGCATGGGACATTAACTGCCACCTGTGGGCTGTAGCATTAGCAGTGAAAACGTGGCTTCAGACCTACTTTATGTAGCCTGATCGCAGCAGCTTGAGCCCTGCTGCACAGACCCGTCCAAATTACTCTTTTCACAAGTATGGAAACCAGATTCAATATTAAATAGGTCACCCCTAACACAGCATTGTCGCTGCTCAGGATGCAGATGGCACATAGATAAATTATAGTAAAGATTATAAAATGTAATCTGTACCTTTTCATCTGTACCAGCTACAGACTACATCCAAAGACTTATTTCAGTGTTTCAAAAAAGTTAAATTGAAGTCAAATTGGTAGTAAATATGTTGGAAATTTAACTTTTCAAAAGTTTCCTTTACCCTGCCTGAAGCTTCTGGAGGCTGATTTGCATTGGCTCACGGGCAACTGCCTAGACTGTACGTGCCTGAAGAAGATGTGGAAGGGGTGAGAAAACTGTTTCTAGATCAGAGAGAAAGGCCTGGGAGCGGGTGGTATTTTCTTCCCCTGGCAGGAAGAAAAGCTCATGGGCCCAGGAACTTAATTAACTTCAAAGAGGCCTGCCCTGTCACTAGCAAATGGTAGGTAACACTTTGAAAGTTCCAGGTTTTGATTCCCTCGTCAGGCTGGCACCAAACCCAGTGGTCGAAAAGCTACCCCTAGAACCAGTTTTGAGTGACAACTGAGGAGGGGACTGCTCGTTACCCTGGCATACCTCTGGGTGGGCACACAGGCTCTGCATAATGGGTGGATACTGAGGGATTATTTGTGCTAGGGCAAACAGGATTTGATGAAAAAGTGGGTGGGGTGCCTGAGGGAACTGCTACCTGGATGGTTAGGGAGTGCCCAAGATTTCCCCCCACCAACTAGTTGGTGCCATGAATAAATGTGACTCTCCAAGGCACCTCCTAAGAACACTTTCTGGCTCTGCGGAAGATGAGAAGAGGACTGGACGTGCTCTCTGTGACTGAAGGGAACAAACACTAAGGGTCTAGGCCTGGTCACCAAAACACGTAATCTCCAAGGTTCCGTTTGCTGACCTACTTTGGGTCTACAGGGACCCAACAAGCTGCAAGAGGACTTTTCTGAAAGAAGCCTGATGACCAGTGACAGCTGGACTTGGACTGGGCTTTGCTGTAGGCCTCTGGTTGGCACCCTGGCAGTCTCTTAATGCCCTCCTATGAGGTCAAGGGGGCCTTATATGAGTACTGCCGTGGTTGTTTGGGGACCAGAATAAACTTTGGAAACTTTGAAAAACTTTTCCTCCAGAGTGTCCTGTGAAAACAAATATCAGACTGGTATCAGATTCAACATGAATTTCATCACGGTCAAGACTCCCAGAACCTCCGAAACAACAACCAAGTCCGACCTTGTGTTGGGACTTTGAAATTTTTCAGTGAGAATTCGCCAAAGCTCCAGAGGGACCAACCTACCTAAAGTATATAGTTTTCAGTTCCACAACTGGTGCTAGATTTTCAGCTGCAGCCCGCTTAAGGAGGATTTTTCTTCTTTAAAACAGACAAATTCCCTGTCTGTACATAACTTTTTTATTTCCAGACATTCACCTGGACTAATTGACTAGTTGTTTCTTACCGTGCCTGTATCACGGTTGGACTTAAATCGTCCCTAGATACCAGTCTACCGCTTCCAAAGTCTATGATTTGTGCTATGGGCTTTTTGTTTCTATTTTCACTTAGATTTTTAAAAATTCATAGCTCATGTTCCCCTTTTTGAATTTTTGTCGTTTTGCTTATTTTCCTTACATATTATTTTATCACTTTATTTCATCATTGGATGTGGATTTTTATTGTGTTTTGTTTGACTATTTCTACGGTGTATTCACTGCCTAAATACTTTACACGTTACCAGGGATGGAGCACAGGTTTATTTTATTTAATTTGTGTTACACCTACAAACTGGTGGCCTTATCCTTCGAGGTGGACACTTGTCCACCCTAAATAATAAAAATCCACTTTCCTATAAAAACATAAAACATTTTAGTTTGTGTGTCTTCACATGTCTGTGGCTGCTGGGGCCTTTTCTGACCCCCTTCCTTCTCTTGAGGTGAAGTTCACCACCTCCCAGGCTTTTTTCCTCACTCCCCACCTTCCCCTATCCTATTGAAGACATGTTGGAGATCCAGGGGACCCACAATGGGGTATATGCTGCCACTGCTGTCGATTTCTTTTCTGTTAATGTTGATCGACTCCTTTTGTTTTCTATTAGTTTGTTCAGGAAAAAAGAAATGCATGTGAGGTTTCTCTTATTGTTCATCAGATATAGACTAAGGCTGTGTGCGGACCTGATGTGGTTGCTGTACTGGGTCCTCTGCCCCAAATGTGGATAAATATTCAAATTGTTTTATTTTGATTAAATGATCTACTAGACTGTGATACTTTATTCTCTGTGATACAGACATATGTACTGCAGTCATGTTGTGTGCTATCCCACTGCAAATAAAAACAAGGTAAACAAAACATACATTCCACAAACATACAACACAAAAACATACACCTTGTTTGTGAAAACATGAATACCGAGTGCAATTTGTGGGATTGGACTATAAACTTTAACACCAAAATGTGTTAATCTAAGTAGCAGATGTCTAGAGAACATACCATTTGAAATGTTTACTTACTTATAAGATCATGTTACTTACCTTCAACTATGGCTCCCCTTGTATTCTATGCATGCTACTACATTATGAATATTTTCAATAATTGGGAGAGGAAAGTCGGAGTAACATAACAGTAAACATTAAAATAATGTCTTCTGTATCCAAAGTTATAAGAAAGCAGAGAGAAGTACCTAAAACAGTATGTTCCAGAAGTCTATTTAAGAAGAGGCGTGGAAAAGAGAAAATGAAAACCAGTAACACAATGTAACAAAAAAGTAACTCACACTATGAGTGTTAAACACATGGGCTACAGCAGTTGAAATTACCCATCAGGAATAAATGCAAACAGATGATGTGCTATTTTTCCTAGTACTGACTGAAATGCTATTTTTCCTGGTAGAGCTCGTCACTTGCCTACTAACCTAACCTACCAGTGATTTTCCCACAGAATTATATCTCTTGCTTTTCTCCCTCATAAATCCTACACCATCATGTAAAGAACACAGGCGGAGTTATTTTGGCAACTGCTACCTTTCCTGTCCCAGAAGGATTAGAAAAGATCTCCACTGGCTGCCAGTGCAGGCAAGGATCAATTTTAAGGTTCTTGTCCTCACTTACCATGCCCTTCACGGTCTGGGTGCTGAGGACATTGGATCCCTTGTATCCTTCTACACTCCCGGCAGGGACCTGCAGTCAGCTCATAAAAACCTTTTGATTACACCTCGAATCACCAAGGCAAGGTGGGGAGGGAGAGCTTTTTTCTCCCTTGCCCCCAAACTGTGGAACACGCTTCCTGCCAATCTTAAGGCTCAGCCTTCGCTTGTTCTTTTTCAAAAAAATCTTAAGACCTGGCTTTTCTCAGAATCTTACCTGTAAGCTATTCTCTTTTGGGTTGCTTTTTGTTTACCTCTCAGCTGGTTTCCACCATCTGCGCCTTGATGCCCCCGGGTTAAGTAGCGCCATACAAATTTACTTTCATTCATTCATTCATTCGGTGCATATTGCTTGTTAGCAGCTGCAGCAGTAAACCACTGAATCGGTTTTCCTTTCACTTTAAATTTGAAATTAAATATTGTATTCAGGAGTATGTTTTACGAACCAGTGTAGTATCAGGAAGTAATCAAGCGCTTTACAAGTTGAGGGCATATCTGAGTGAATGATAATTGTGAAACGAGAAAGAACTGTACAATTTATACAATGGGTGGCGGAGGGTGTTATATCTACAAGGAGACCAAGGGAGTGGTAGTAGAAGGAAGGAGTATAGGAATTCCTCGCTCATAACAAACTTCTCCAGTGGGGCGGCAGAGGATTGTTTCCTGAGCTTGTTTCTGAATTGCAGCAAACTAGGGTCAGGTCTGATGATGGGGTCGGAGGGGTGGGGGTGAGTTCCACACTCAGAAAGAACAGACTCAGCACCTGTCTCTTGATTGCCTTCCTTTTGCATTTTTCCAATTTATCATTGGCAAAATATTGGCTCCTCGTATTATTGGGTCCACTAGAGATGGAGATAGCACTGCAACTACATTATCAATTTCTACTGAGTTTAGAAAGTTTGAAAAGGGTGTCAAGTAAGCCTGAGAAGACATGCTGCATGATGGCTCAGAATAGTAAGCCATTTTAGTCAATGGTGAAAACATAAATGAAGTCATGCGACTACATCTGTGCGAAGAAGAGTGAGGTTCAAGAGCAGGACAAGTTAACAAGATCTAGACAGGGCTGTAGCACTTGATGAATAAAAGGCTCTTTGTGATGTGCCTACTTCAGCCACAATCAATTAATCAATCAAGACACTTATAAAGTGCACTATATACCTGTGAGAGTTTCAATGCGCTGGCGGGGGGGGGTGCGGGGAGGGCTGCTGCTAGTGATCGAAGAGCCAGGTCTTGAGGTGTCTTCAGAAGGCCAGTAGGTGGGTAGGGAGGGTGTTCCAGGTCGTGGCGGCGAGGTGGGAGAGGGATCTGCCAACGGTGGTCGTTCTTCGGACGCGGGCGACTGTGGCGAGGGCAAGGCTGGCAGAGCGGAGCTGGCGGGTGGGGGTGTAGAAGTTGAGTCGTCTGTTGAGGTATGCTGGGCCAGTCTTGTGGAGAACTTTGTGTGCGTGGATGAGGAGTTTGAAGGTTATCCTCTTATTGACGTGGAGCCAGTGCAGGTCTCTCAGGTGGGGTGTGATGTGGCTGCGGCAGGGACGTCTAGGATCAGACGTGCTGATGCATTCTGGATGCGTTGCAGTCGCCTCAGGAGCTTGGCCGACGTTCCTGCGTAGAGGGCGTTTCCGTAGTCCAGCCTGCTGGCGACAAGGCCCTGGGTGACAGTTCTTCTTGTCCTTGAAGATCCTGCGGAGCATTCTGAGGGTGTTGAAGCAGGATGAGGAGACAGCGTTGACCTGCTTGGTCATGGAGAGGGTGGAGTCGAGGATGACCCCTAGGTTGCATGCGTTGTCGGTGGTCGTTGGGGCTGTTCCTAGAGTGGTCAGCCACCAGGAGTCGTCCCAGGCTGGGGGGGTGGAGCCAAGGATGAGGACTTCCGTCTTGTTCGAGCTTCAGTCGGCTATTCCTCATCCATTCGGTGGCGGCCTTCATTCCTTCGTGGAGGTTGGTCTTGGCAATGTGAGGGTCTTTGGTGAGATGATCAGCTGGATGTCGTTGGCGTAGGAGATGATGTTGAGGTCGTGCTGTCGGGCGACGTGGGTGAGGGGTGCCATGTAGATGTTGAACAGGGAAGAGTCCTGGGGTACACCGCAGATGATTTTGGTGGCAGTGGAGTGAAAGGGGGGGGGGGGGGGGGTAGCGGACGCTCTGAGTTCTGCAAGGGTGAGGAAGGATGTGGTCCAGTCCAGGGCCTTCTCTTGGATCCCCGCGTCGTGTAGGCGTGTTCGTACTGTGGGGTGGCAGACAGTGTCGAAAGCGGCTGACATGTCCAGGAGGATGAGGGCCGCCGTTTCTCCGTTGTCAATCAGGGTTCTGATGTCATCGGTGGCCGTTAGAAGGGCGGTTTCGGTGCTGTGGTTGCTGCAGAACCCGGACTAGGACGGGTCAAGGATGCCGTTCTCCTCGAGGAAGTGGGTTAATTGTTTGTTGACGATCTTCTCGGTGACCTTCGCCGGGAACGGGAGCAGGGAGATGGGTCTGAAGTTCTTGAGGTCGTTGGGTCCGCCTTGGGTTTCTTGAGTAAGGCGTTGATCTCAGCGTGCTTCCAGCTTTGCGGGAAGGTTGCTGTCTCAAAGGAAATGTTGATTACTTTCCAGGGGTGGGGTGCGATGGTTCTGCTGGCTTTGATGAAGATGTGGTAGAGGCATGGGTCCAGCGGTGATCCGGAGTGGATGGTCTCGCTGGTGTCCTCGTCGTTGGTGCTGGTCCAGGAGAGCAGGCGGCTGGTGCAGGTGGTGGTCGTGGGGTTGGTGGTTGACGGGGCAGTCATGGCGTTGAAGCGGTCGTGGATGTCGGCGATCTTGCGGTGGAAGAAGGTGGCCAGAGAGTTGCGCAGGTCTTGCGAAGGCTGGATGTCGTTGGGTGTTGGAGCTGGGGATGGAGTGTTCCTTCACGATGTTGAAGATCTCTTTGCTGTTGTGTGCGTTGTTATCCATGCCCTCTTGGCGGCTCGGATGAGTTGGTGGTGTCTGCTTGTGGGCTGCGTAGCTGTCCGGTGTTTGTTCGCGGAGCCAATTCTTCTCCAGTTTCCGACATGTTCGTTTGAAGTCCTGGAGGTCTTCGGTGAACCAGGTGGCTTTCTTGTTGGTGGGGCTGTTGGAGGGTTTCTTGAGCGGGGCGAGGGTGTTGGCGGCAGTGTCGATCCACTGTCTGAGGTTGTGGGCGGCGGTGTTGGGGGTGGGAGGGATGGGGGGGTTGGCTGGTAGGCTCTGGGCGAGGGTGTTGGTTAGCTGGTCTTCTGTGACCTTGCTCCAGTGGCATCGAGGCATCTGCTGGGTGCGGTGGTGCGTGGTGGGCTTCCTGAAGGTGAAGTGGAAGCAGTGGTGGTCGGTCCAGTGGGGTTTGATGGTGTGGCTGAAGGTGACGTGGGGACTTGCTGTGAAGATGGGGTCAAGCGTGTGGCCGGTGGCGTGGGTGTCACGAGCTGTCTAAGTCAGAGGTTGGCTAGCTTGTCGATCAGGGTGGTGGAGTTGGTGTCATTGTTGTTCGAGGTGGAAGTTCAGGTCCCCGATGAGGATGTAGTCTGTGGAGGCGAGGGCGTGTGTGCTGATAAGGTCGGCGATGGAGTCGCTAAACTGTGGTCGTGGTCCGGGGGGTCTGTAGATGAGGGTTCTTCCGAGGGTGGTGTTCGGGTCGGTGTGAATCTGGAAGTGCAAGTGTTCGGCGGTGCTGAGGGAGTCGAGGGTGTTCCTGTGGATGATGGCGATTCCTCCTCCAACGCCGTTGCTGCGGTCCTTGCGGGAGATCTTGTATCCTTCCGGGATGGCTATGGCGATGTCGGGTGCTGAGGCGGTGTTCAGCCAGGTCTCCCTCAGGAAGGTAACGTCTGGGGCCGTAGAGTCGAGGAGGTCCCAGAGTTCGACGGCGTGTTTGCGGGCGGAGCGGGTGTTGAGGAGGATGCATCTGAGGTACTTGGCTTCTTTTGCGCAGCGGCCGCCATATATGGTGAGGTGGGAGGGAGGAGCAGCTGGGAGGGAGGAGCAGCGAGGCCAATAGGGACGAAGGGGGCAGGGCAGTGGGGGACGCAGAGGCGGGAACCGGGGATGGGAGGGGGTGGAGAGGGAACAGAAGGCAAAAGAAGGGGAGCAGTGGGGGCTAAGGAACACGCTGCAGTGGGAAGAAAGGGCAGGACCCAGAACAATTGGGCGAATAGAGTCACACAACCCACAAATACTTAAAGTGAGGGGAGGCCAGAAAGACGGGCAAAGTCAGCAGCGGGCCTCGAACCCTGGGCGCAGCGGCAGAGGCTGGCTGGGATCACTGGTGCAGGCAGGTGGAGCTGCACGGTGAGTGGCGCGCCCTGCTTGGCGGCACAAGTCATTGGCAGACTACGAAGAACCGTGAGGAAGTTATAAAATGAGTGTAGACAATGGCTATGTTGACAGGATGCTAGTACGGCTGGCTACCAATGTTGAAGAAGAACTGAAGCTGGCATTGAATACGATAATAATGCAGTAAATGATGCAGGGTAATGAACTGCAAAGGCAATTACAGAAATAATTAATGTAAAATGTAGATTAACAGCAGAGGCTGTGTTGAAAGAGATGAGGAAAGCTCCACAGCATACTCAATATAACTGTAGGTTCATATTACTGATCATCACAGAGGGTCATACATCTCGATGATAAAGGAGTGATGAACGATGAATGTGCAGTAAGGTTGTGAACTTAAGTGGCAAGTCGATGATAAAGGAAAGTGCTCATGCATGTCATGTGAAGACGGTCTTGTCGCTGAATGCGTATGTTTGCTACAAGACAAACTGCATAACTTGGAAAGAAGCATCTGGTGCTCAGAGAGTGAGTAGGCAATGGACATCTAGCATTGTTGATAAAGCAAGGTCATAGGTCATTCAAAACATGTCTTCTGATGACGAAAAGAGATGTTAAACCGACAAAGTGGAAGAGCATACTCCGTCAATGTTACACCAAACTCACTAAATGAGATTTGAGACTTTCTGTGATAGTGGGAAGAACTTAATACCTCAATAATGTATTTGTGCTGAGACGGTTACTAGATAAAGAATCACATAACTTGGAGAGACGCAAACCAAGTAAGACCCATTCTGTGACACTGAAGTGTGTTACACGATTTGGGCCACTTTCCAGGAACAAAGGTTTTCCAGCTATCAGAAATTACACAGAGAGTGCCTGATAACTCCCTTACATAGAAATGTATGGTCTAGAGGGTTAGTAAATGAAGTAGTTCTAAGTAATGTCTCGCAGTTACGTAGACAATGCTATCACTATTAAGTTTATCACTGACATGCATGTTAGCATCAGCTAAAGTTGCAAACAACCGTAGAGAAGTATTCAGTGACCAGCCTAACGAGGCAGCATCAATGCAAGCCTAGTAGTTCCAAACCCCATTCAATCAGTGCTTTTTTGTAAAGGTTGCCAATATGGGGATGCCACCTAGAGAAATAATAATGATGATTATATTCTTGTGCACATCTGCAAATAGGAACTAAAAAAACATCACGTACACATTTGGCCATCAGTGTTGAGCATTCTAGTTGGTGGATGACATGCTGAGCAGATGGTATTTGTTGTTAATTCCAGAGTTACTCATACAGTAGTTATTTCTTTAGAGAGATCTGCATTTCATGAACTAAAAGTCCATGATCAGAGGAAAGTAAACAACAGAAACAAGTGTTAACCTCAGAAACGTTGTTAACTTACCAAGCTGGGCCAAGAGTCTCTCTTGCTCAAGACGGATCTCCTCCTTAGACATGCCACGCAGGCGATCAACATTCTCGCAGTGGATTTTTTGTGCCTCCTTCTGACTGCCTTCACCAGGGAGACCCTGTCCAGTGATGATACGCGGTCCGGCAATATTCACACTTGGCACACCTGTAAATTGTATCAATATCTTGTAAATGATAACAGATGCAGATCCACCAAAAATGTAACATTGCAACATTATTCAAAAGGCTGGTTTCATCAGAACACCAATTTACTCACTGATTTGGAAATAAAATAGGTTAATATACGTTGGTCACTAACACTTTAATGATATGGAAATAAATAAAGGTGGGAAGAAAAAAAATAGAACAAGGTCTGTCCCCACTGCCTCTTGATATTTATGTCCTTCCAAGATAATTGTGTGGAGATACATTCAATCCCATATTTAACATCACAGACTGATCCTCAAAACCATACTCTTGTTTCAATGATAGAGAGTCACACCAGTTGGCTATGAGGGATTAACAGGAAAATCTATACACTCAAAGCTATGCCTTTCTACAAGCTTTCAAGACTTCAGTAAATCCTATTTTCTTAATCTCAAACCTCAATAACACCCACAAAGAAATGCTTCAAAACCAAACTGCGTAGTTCACACATTTTCCTAAAGGATACTTCGCCCTGAGACCTAACGGTGATTTGTGCGCTATACAAGATTCTTTGATTTTGACTTCCTAAATGGCTCTGAGAAACAAGCAGGTGTGTATATTTTTCCTTTCTTTGTTGTAATGGTAATATCTTTCAAGCCATCAGTCGCCCTCCATTCCTGTTTATGTTACCTGTAAATGTGCTATTATACTTATATCGGATTGCTTTAAAAGCGGTTTTATCTAAATGTTAAGACTAGGACACTCACACATTAAAAATATATGTTTTTTTAAAACGAAAAAAAAATCACCTAATTTTTAAATATTTATTAAAACTGCAGAATGTCACCTACATTTCAAGATGCTTTATTCACCACACAGTAAACACCAACAGTAAAGTTCAAATGTATTAATTTCGATTAAGCATCAGGCAAGACAAATACAAGTTACAGGAGAATCGCTTTCAACATAAATCAAGTAACAGGTTTCATGCAGAGGCATGTCTTTAAATCCTTGACTACACACAGTGTCATAGTCATTAAATAAGATATTGCCACCTCCAAAATAAAAAAACCCCATTAAAGTGATGGTTGCACGTAAGGATGTAGTATGGGCACTAGTGAAACTGTGTTTACTGATTAACTAACAGTGAATGCATGTAAAATACAAGCATTGGCACCGCCAATAGGTCTCGCCTTTGAGACCATGTAAGGATTATTAAGGAGATGTCCTTGCCTGTACTTAAGGTATTGTTTAAGCGTTAACACATTTATATAGAGTCCTTCATTTTAGTTTTAGACCTGTCTAAATAATGAAGTAATAAGTCAACAAAATGTGCTGCATTATGCTGCATAATTTGCCTTTTCTTGCCGTATAATTTACTAATCCTGCTGCATAATTTGGCCACTTCCTCTTGCATAATTCCAGTTGCCCAAAAGGCTCCTGCAGTGAGCCGCTTTCACTGGAGCTGTGTACTGTTGTTGTAATTGCATTTATATAGCGCTTACTACCCTTGACGAGGTGTGGAAGAGCTTTTTGGCAAGTAGCATGCTACTCTGGAACCGAAAAAGGATTTGTGGTGAATTAGTATAGGGAAATATGAAATAAAGTTGAGCGGTGGACAGGCGAGTTTGTTATTTGGATTGAAAAATGATATTGTAGGAATAGAAGAGGGAAGGGTTTCCATTTATATGGTGCTTCCTACCCCCGATGAGGCGCGGAAGCTCTTTTCAGCGGGTAGCACGCTACTCCAGAACCCAAACAGGATTAGTGGAGAATTAGTATCAGGAAATATGAAATTAATTTGAGCAGTGAACATGTGGGTCTGTCATTTGGATTGAAAATGATAGTGGAGGGATAGAAGAGAGTAGGGTCTAGAAAGTGATTGTTTTTTTAGTTCACAGCAGTAGGAGGAGTGGGATGAGTAAAGGGGAGGTGGGGGAGGTAATCTCGCTAGCCTGAGGTCGTTGGAAAACCACAGATGCACTAGAAATGTGGAGGTCCCAGCAAAGACCTGGTTACAGAACCAAGATGTGTTGTTGGGCCAGGTTTGTGATATATAAAAAAAGCCCCAAAAAGTTTAGTTCATGTACCGTTGCTATTGTGTCCTGACTAGAGTTCCTATTTGTAGTGGAGAAAGAGTGGGCAGTCCCATACAAATGTAGGATGTTTCTCTAGTGGTTAGTTGGCGTTCCTGGTGACTACTGTGTGACCCTAGACAAAGAGTCTTGGCTTCTAGTCCAAGCTTTGGCGCTTGCTGTAACGCGATGCAGACTTAAAATCAAAAGACAAATAGGAAGGTTGTGAATTTAAAGACTTGCAAGTACCAGAATGGGCTGGACAGTAACAACTTAATGTTGAAAATGCAGAAGATCTCTTGTCTGAAAACAGCCACACCTTAACTTAAAGCTTGCGCTCTTGACCAAAAACTTTAGTGTGCTTTCAAGTACTGTGCCAGTTGCTTGTTTCCATCCAACGGCATTACAGCGCTCCTTGAGCACCAGAATAAATGCGCATGGTCTGGTCATTTTTGTTCATTATATACATTAACAGTAAGATTAATTGATTTGCCAATAATAACAAGATGTTACGTCGACATCAGGACACTTGTCTCACTTCTAAAGTTGGCAGCTCTGGCAGGCTACTTTCCCCCCTCCCCCTCCTGTTTATCGTGCGGTTATTGCTGTATGTGCTCTGGAATGAGGTAGAAAACCAGAGGGAGGTGCTTCATATATTACTCCAAGATTGCGAAGATATCAAAACTGAGGCGAAGTGGAGGGAAATCGACTGCCAGGGGGAACCCCACTCATAGGACCACCAAGCAGACGTTTTAGTGGCAAATGGGGACAAGGTTTAAGCTTTTTTTTTTAGTTTATGTAACAGACCTGCATTATATTTCCAGTTTAAAAGCAAATGTTGAGGCTGAAAAAGCAAGTCTGAGATTTTACACCCTCAGCTTTGCCGTCTTGTGCTAGGTTTCAGTCATTTTAAGTACTACCTGGTGGAAACTCCAGTTGACAAGTGGAGATAAATGACAGGTTCAATTAAGTTTTCATTTAAGTGAAAGAGAATGCAAGGACTTAAAACCCAGTGTTTAGCTGATGGTGAATGCCTAATACCTGGTCATGACACGTTTAAGGCTTACAACACTTTTTTGGTAGGAAAAAACTTCACCATATGCTCCTGCACTGTATTTAAACGTAATACTGTAACCAACTGGTTTTTCCCTACCCCTATTCTGTACACAAGAAGCGCCTTTAAAACAGCGTTTACAGATGTGTCAACTTATTCCTCGAACCTAAACTCTAAGAACACCTACTTCACAGCAGGGCTTCGAGCTAAGAATAACAACCCTCGGAAATAGTGTTCGCAGCGGGAGGGGGTGACTTTACAAATGCTGATGCCCATCTCATTGCTTCCTACAATCAGGTAAAATATTGTGATCTAAATAGAACTCACGAGGCAAGAGTAAATACTATAATTGCAGAAATGCTTAAAAATTCAAATAGGGCAATGATTTCCTTGTTCTGGACTTCGAACACCGCTGAGCAGAGATTAGCTTTCTGCCTGCAAAGTAAACTGAGCAGGTAAAGGGGGTAGAACAAAAATCTGAACCTGTAGCGCAAACAGGGTGCAGCCTCCATGCCCAGTCAATTAACCATTTAGGGACCATCTGAGAATACACCCCTGGTAGAGCTGGAGGCGCTGCGGCGGAGACGGGCACCAACGGCGCACACTTCAGTATGCCTGCACTTCGGGTATAATGTACCGCCAGGGAAGCCCTCTACCCGCGCCTTAAAGTGTGATTTGCTCTCAGAGAGGGAGCCTTGAAAACTAAATCTGGCCCATTTTGAGAACCCAAAGGCTTTCTAAAATGGTGTAATTTGCTCCTCAGAGGGCCATGTCCTCGGTGCATGTAGCAGTTTCGAAGTACCATTAGTTTGAGCCTTAACTTTGTAACCGAGAGAGTTACACGGCAAAAGAGTTATTACGTTTTAAAGTACATGAAATAGACGGCAGACAGCCCTTTCTTTATTCCAACTTCCTAGCGTAAAAGCTGTAATGTTTAAGTTTGCCCAGCGTGACTAGAAACAACATGAGAAAAAAGTACCGACAGATGCTCCGCTGGACTTACTGCGAATGCCACTGTAATAAAGAGGAGCATCGCTTCTGCCACCGCTGTCCTGTGATGGCCATGGCAAGGTTAGCTGGTGCCAGTAATCCCAGCAGAGCAGAGAGAGGAGGCCGGTGTGTGAGGGGAGACAGGCCAAGCTTTCACTGAAGACAGCAGCACACCCGAGGTCAACAGGTGTTCACTGGTAAAGCTGTCCTGTTCCCCACACGCCTCCAATGCCTGCTGTGTGCTGTCTAAACAGCTGTAACCAATAAGGTGTAAAAAATACAGCACGGCCACGCTGAAGCTGCGTTCACGGCACAGTGCACATTCTATGCAAACAAGCATTTGCAATGCAATCGGTCTCGCCTTTGGGACCTTATATGTATTTAGCTATGCAGCACATTGGCCTGGGTGCTGAAACATCTACTGTTCTTTAACATGGAGGTAAAGGAAGCATCAAACTGTGCGACACGCTAGGTATGGAAAGACATGGAGAGAAATATTGCATTTCAGCGGGAAATGGTATAGTCCAAAGCTCTGTTTTTAAAATAAAATCAGGGCCTTTGGTGGTCATATCAATGAAATTACAAGATTTGAAAAATATATTATTATTCTATACGGGTGCTCGTGGAAGACCATTTCTATGGACTGGAATCCAGAGAATGCTAAAGTAATTCTGGTATTTTACTGTCCTCTGCTGGTCGTTTTCTTTCAAGAATGTTAAATAGAGGTAGTTGCCAGAAAAATTAAAAAAAAGAAAGTCCCTCAGTATAGAGCGATTCTGGTATTTTACTGACTGCTACTGGTCGTTTTCTACCAAGCCAGTTAAATAGAGGCAGTTGAACAGAAATAAAAAGTCCCTAAGCAGAAGCAGACAAGTCCTAAGGCTGATCTTAAGAGCCCACAAAGTACATACACATATAAGTATATACTAAAGTATATACAAGAGGTCTAGAAAGAGTGAGCCAAACAAACAAGAATTATATTGGAATGTAGGGGACACGTACCGGGGTAGTCACCATAAAGTGATAAACACGCCCGAAGGAGGGCCAAAGAGTAACCTTTTACCAATAAGATGAAAGGAATTTAAAAAAGCAGGCAAAAAGGTACAAATGACAAGTGGTGGGTGTGGTCTAAGCACCTCGACCAGATACACCATGTCTCGCAGAGCAGCACATGTGCGCTGCTAGGCTCAATCTAATGACAAATTCCAGTCAGGGGACAGCAGATGTTGCACTCTTTATAAAACTCACCAGTCACTTTACACGGGGTCGGCACCTCCTGCACTTGTCCAGATCGCCCACTGATAACTGCAGCATTTAATCCTCCTGTAGGATGATTAGCTTTGGGGAGGAGTGGAGAATTTGCACCAGTTTCTGCTGCCTTTCTAGCAGCTATTTGCTGGGCAAAGATGCTTCTTTTTTCAAACATTGGCCTTTCCTGAAAGGATGAGAAAACAAGCATATAATATCTGTATGGTGATTAATAATCAGATAGAGTACATGTAACTTTTCATTTCATACTGTTTCAATGGTATATTGACAAGACTTTTTGGCCCCGATGTACGACCATTCCGTTTGGTGAGTCGCAAATTCTGCAGAATTGCGCTAAACTGAATGTCCAACAGTGTCTCAGATTTTGTTATCAATTCCCAATGGGGTCGCAAATTGCATGCCTCATCAATATTCATGAGGCAAGCACAATTTGCGACCCCATTGGGAATGGCTAACACTCACAGGGATGGTGACCTGCTGGGGTCAGCAGACCACCATGTCTGTGACTGCATTTTCAATAAACCCTCACAGGAAAACAGGATGCATTTTTTAAAAAAAATAAAACTTTTCAGTTTCATTTTAAGGACAGGCAGTAGTCCCTGGGACCACTGCCTGCTCTTAAGAAATATTTTCGCATCCATTCACAAAGGGGAAGGGATCCCTTGGGTACCCCTTCCCGTTTGCGAGGGGTTTACCACCTACATGAAGTAGGTGGTAAACTGCAATTGTTTTGCGACCGCAAATGCAATAGCAAAACAATTATACATTGGTGTTAGACTCGTTATTAGGAAGGGACACCATTGGCATGCCTCTTCCTAATACCGAGTCGCAAACCATATTTTACGATTCGTTAATTGGTTAGCGACTCGCAAAATATAGCTTGTGCATGGGACAGGCCGAGTTCCCGTTTGCAACCGCAAAACTCTTTTCAGCTTCATTTTTGTTAATAGTCAGTTTTGGTACTCATGTGTCTCTCTTTCAATTACTGAGAAAGCACAACTATGATTTGGTGTGACATTGTCTCACAGTCCTTTCGTCCTTCCTGTGTAAGTCTTGCAGACTGAAGAGTGTTACTAGCCATCTTTCTCTACAGCAAAACCGGTCATCAGGAAATCCTGTTGTCATAAAGACTTCGGCACAGAATACCTCTCACCCATCATGGAGGATGCTCCTGATTACAAGGGGTCATCACCTACCTCTGTGTCAGTAGCTATTTCCGAGAAAACATCTTCATCAAGAAAGACAAATCGTAAACTTATGAAGACGTATACTGTTTGCAAGAATTCCTATGTCAACATAGACACGAGGATAATAAAATTGTCTCTACTGCTAAAACATGGCTATGTTCCATTTTCTTTGTCTTCAAGTTGTTTAACTAAATGTCTTCTTCCCTTAGGTTATGTTATCTAGACTGCATTGCTCATCCATGATGTTCTCTTTCTCATTTCCCATTCTGTTTCAGTGTTGGACCGCAGCCTCCCCCCCACCTTCCTGTGTTCTCCTTGCATCAGTCTTGTCCATTATTATCCATTCTTTCTGTCACTTTCGGTAACTTTGTAGTCCACTCCCCTCTATTGTCATATTCTTGTTTAAGCTGGTCCAATTTTGCCTATTTATTTCTGCCCATCGTTCAAGTTTTTATGCAGCTGTTTAATTACAGTATCATAATAGCTGTGTCAATGTGTTCCTCTGTTCGGGGCAAAGTTTGTCGCATCTTCATGAGTGTTCCGGAAAGATAAAGGGGGTGCGGATCTCCTGTTCTGTCACCGCTATTTTAATCACAATTAGGGATTTGCTTCCTGTATCTCTTCTAGCGCTTATTCTAATCTTGTGGTCTTTGTCCCCATTACTTTCTCTTTTCTGTACTCTTTCCTCTTATCTCCTTGTTATCTTCTACCTTCTCTTACTTTCTCCTGTTCTAATATTTACTCTATATGCCTTTGTGTATGTTGTTACAGTTTTTCCATGTCTGTTTTAAGAGTGAATCTTGGAGTTATAATATGGAATGACAAGGGCTTAAAAAACATGATTAAATGCAAATGTGACTTCTCACATTTATCAAGCTTGAAACGTCAAGTGGGGCTACTTCAGGAAATATATCATACTGCAAAATAAATGGTTATGTTAAAGAAATGTTGGGTTGGTGAAATATTCTTTTCCCCATTTACTTTTCGTAAAAATTGAGTTGTTGTTCTCGGTTATAAACACCTCAACATTTCATTAATAACTCAGGAGTTGGCCGTTCGCAGCACCAGTGAGGTAGTGCTCTCGACGGCCAACGGCCGACGGGAGCACGCAAGGGGTTAAACGAGATATTGTGTGGTCACCTCTCACTACTTATCTTTCTAAAGCTGCAATTACTTACGCCGATGACCCTTATTAATGTTTTCTTACACTCCTTATTATAGTTTTATGGCAGTTTTTGCTATGATACTCCTGTAATAACTTATTAGAGTTTATTGCTAAATGATGGGGTTTTTTCTCATGTTCTTCTCTTTCTTTCCGTATTTTTCTTTCTTTTCTCCCCTTTTATGTGTTCTTCATAGGATGCCTCCCAGCACTTGCTTCCTTCTAGATTAACTCGTATTACTATTGATACTGTTTTTAATTGAAGTTTCCTTTATACAATACAATTTTTCTTTGATGGACGGTCATGATTCTCGCATGTATACTTGTACTTTCAAATAAAAATATTAAACTTAAACCTTGAATCTATGAAGGATTATATGTTTGAGATGAAAATATGCTCCTCTTTGGCGCTTCTAAACGTATCCAAATAATAAATATTAAAGAGAGATGAAGACCTTGGGACCAAGTCTGGCTGCCATTAGAAGAGAAGTATTTTGCATAGCTACAACTGGTTCTTATTTCATTCTTTGTCCACTTTATAGTTCTAGCCTTTGATCAGTGAGGGTATTTCAAATACGCTTAAACAAGAATCTGTAAAGTCACTACTATAATTCACAGAGACCATCAACACTGGCACACTTCAGGTTCCTCACAAACAGCAACAAAATTCCAGGGTTCACATGGACACCATCACAAAACTGCGCTGGCACACTGCATACGACAAACAGACATGATCACAGTTAAGAGTCCGGTAGCTCAGTGGAAGCGAGTCTGCTGACTCCATGAACTAATACATCCACATCAGTGGGTCATGCTTAACTGTATGGTCAAATGTTTGCCTAATCAGCTTTTCATCATTCTGCAGTTGATAAAATGTGAAACAAGTTTGGTAACAATAAACATCCATTACCAGAGCCAGGAATAGGTTTCAAAATGTGGACTTTCCAAATACACCTGAGGACTCCCAGACGCTAGCATATCTTGTTGCTGGTATGATCACAATACTCAACCCTGCAATAAGCTTCCCTGAGCAAAGAACATTTTATTATCATGCGGTCATAACTAAATTATTCTACTTATTTGCTAGGTTAGAAAAAACAACTGTAATATAACTTACAATTTCAGGTATAATCAGACTCATTTATTTGAATATACACATGAGCATTTATGGAGGATTTGCAAACCAACGTTTAATAGAAACTGATGTAGAAAAGAGATTTTATTACCTCAATCTTATCCTCTGAGCGGTGAAAGACTCTAGGGAATGCATCGCCACTTGAAAGAGGTGCAGTCACTGCCACTGCACTGGTGTCTCGCTCCTGTAGGAACAATACATTCAGTTGATTCAGTGAAAGGCTACCTGCAGTTGTACACACACTTCCAAAAACCCTCAAGCCAACTTCTGCACACCTCCGCAAGTAGCTTTTTAAATACTCAAAATAACACATTATCTGCCCTCTTAAGCTCAACCCAATTTTACAGTTCTTTAGAATGTTAGGGTTGACTGGCTTGTACAAAAGGAGGTACACTGATCCCGGAGCAGGAAGCCAAAAGAACATATGGAAGACATTCATTGGGAAGCATAGGATGTTAAACATAGTAAACTAGCTATAGGAGTCATGTTAACTTGGAGAGCTTTTTTCTGTCACAAGCAAGCAAACAAGTGTGCATCCTGTGCAGAGTGAAAAAACTGTACAAAATATTGTGTTAGGGTGACTCAAAAATGACGTCTTAGGCTTGACTTATGGATAATTGTCAAATCACATTACCATTCTAACCTTGCATGAACCCCTCATCACTTATGTAAGAAAGTGAGCGTTCATAGGGCCATCCGAGGTCAACCGTTTGTCAAAGTCTGAGTGATGCTTGTGTTGGAATATGGAAATTAATATTCCCTTGTCTAACTAACAATCCAAATACTTAAAATTCATTACACAGCCTAATTCGTAGTGAATAATGCCACTACTTATGCTGATCAATAGACCAGGACTAGGGTTGCTAGAGTAGATAGCCATAAATGCAATGACTCTGATGGTACAAGGAAAAACAATGTTAGGATTTTGGCATCCAGCCACTAGATGGCACACACAAGGGCCCTCAGGGGTCCTGTCTTATTCCCTGGATGGAATATATACACTTCTACACCTTGCATTTCCAGATACACGTTATCTTCCAGTCCAGGATTCCACACCATTGTCCTGATTCATCATGGTCCCTGTAGTCCTTTGTGTCCAAACTATGCCCCAATCACGCCTTGGTGGTGGTGCTCTATTCGCTCTCTGTTATGATGCCTGGATCCCATGGCCTTTCTGACCTCTTTATAAATGCATTCTGGGCTTTTCTGTCTCTTGGCTCCAACCCGTGCCCCATTCCTTGCTTCTTTCCTATGTCTTCTTTTATGTCTGCTGCTGAATTTCCTGTTCTTCCCATTTTCAAGTCCAAGTTCTGCCTTCTCTTTATTGGTGATTTCTTGCTCCTGGTTTATTCCGAGCCTGTGGTACTCCCCTGAGCCTCCTGCTATTTCTGCCCGGTGAGCCCATAGTGCAGAGGCTTGCAACTTACCTTGCTGCTGGGTATGATTGCTCTCTGTTTGATCCTACAGCTATGTTCTAGGTTTGCATTTGATTTCTGTTTTTATTGTTGTTTGTTTCGGCGTCCCTGTTTTGATCAGTCATTTGTCTCTGTAGCCTGTCTCTTGTTTATTCTGCCTATTTGTTCCCCTGTTTGCCTTGACCCTAGTTGTGACTGCACACATGGAGGTCTGTTTTATATATGCAGATTCCTTTTCTTGTATTTCTGTATACCTGTTCTGCCTGCATATTCCTGTCCTAGTTAGTGTGCAGGTTTCTAGCATACTCAGTTGTGTATATTCTAGTCAGGATTTTTCCAGAGTCCGGTTCCTGTTTTTGTGTACCTTCCACTATTCTCCTAGATCTTCTTGTGTGTTCATATTATTATCCGGATTTTCTTTGTTTCCAAGGGTGCCAGTTAGATTGCAAGGCTTGTGCCTTTGGCACAGAGAATCACTCAGCAGCACTCCTTCTCCATAGGGCCTGTTGGGTGTCTCCCTGAACTCTGTGAGATCTATCTGCTCCTTGCCTTCTCGCAAGATCCTTTTCAACTCACAGAGAGATCATCTTTGAGGCGCAAACAAATGATCATTTATGAGAAGTATGTCCAATATTTCCCTGCTTTTACCTTCCTGTTCTTTGTACTTGGGTTGGCTTCAGAGTTTCACCTTCAGGCTTCCAGTTCCCTATTCACTGCCTGTTTCACCCTGCTTCTGTACTGCTTCTCTCCCAGCCTTCAGGTACTCTCGTTTATATTTAACCCCTTCTCTGGAGAGCCTTTGTCCCTGCTTGGAGCAAGCACCCTTCACCGCCTCGCCTTGTCCTGAAATCAGCTGGTGTCCCTGATGGATTATCTTGAACTAGCTGGATACCTGACACACTATTGCTGGCACACGAGCCAACCCCAAATCCCCACCCAGAAAGGCATTGCAACACTTTTGATATTGTGTGATAAACAGATCTGTAGTTCAAATATGTACAGTTTTTAAGGAACACTGCTTCCTGACACTAATTATGCTAAAGATTTGAAGTCTTTGATTGTATTTTTTGTACCGTGTTCCTTTAAACAAGGTTATGAGCAAACTGTGTTCAAATTTCAAAGTGTTCTAAGGCAAGGTAAACTCTTCTTTTTTAATCATTACTGCTCAGTTTTAAAGGTCCAGAAACCATAGAGTTTGCTATTTTGCCCTGCATTCAGATACACACTTCACTAAATTCTTTAGCTACACAGCATTTCAACAAACTATCCATCTGCTCAATTCTACTCCAGCAAAGAAACAATTGGAGTAAAATGACAAGGCTGCACGTGGACACGTACCACTGAAGTAGTGAAACAGAAGAGGCAGAGAACATTTACTTGCCCACCCCATGCACTTTTCAAACATATGTGTGCTAAGATAATGTCTGAACAGTATACGTACAATAATTTTGGAAAAGACAGCAGTGATGTGCCGGTCATGCTGGTCTAACAATGTCTCTGGATCAGCATCAGCAAAACGGACACTCCCACTTTTGAACTTTGATTTCTTTGGAGGAGCTGGAGCAAGTGTTGGCGGCAAATCTGGGAACTCTAATGGTAAACAAAATAGATTACACATGATTAACAAGCAAGCTGCATCAATAGACAAATATTGCAAAGGGGGTAGACATGAAAATGAAAATGATGACGAGTGCTAACATTTCCTCCACACCTCTTCCATACCACAAACATCCTTTATAGCACACAGATAGTAGCAAAAGAGTTCAATTTTCTTTTAATTTTCAGCTTTTCTGATTTCTAAGTGCAACTAATGGCAAATACATACAACGTATTCCAATACTTTGGTGCCTCAAGTTACAAAAGTAGATTTTTTTATACTCAGTTTATAGTCTTCTAGTTAAAGCAATGTTCTTTAATTCAGAAAGTGGAGGATGTTTAGTTATCACCAAACACTAAATCAAGCCATCATTATAAACAATCCTTACTACAAATGTCACCTGCTGTCTGCAGTCACTTCTGTATCCCCCCTTCCTTTGCCTCCCAAGCAACATAGCAAACTGACTTGAAAAAGTGAGTATCATCAGTGGAAAACTTGCAGCATACTTTATGTTAAACCAAGTAGTTTACTAATGCTTTTAAAAAGGATAAAAGGACACTTGGAATACCTAGGTGGATTGGCAAAATTCTTACTAAAGGTAGGCAAAAAATAGCTTTACTTTGATCTAAAATCCCTATAGGCGCATCTGAATGCAACTACTATATTTAACATATTTCTGTGCTTTGAAATTCGGTTTAATGGAACTCCTGAATTAACAAATGCACTGTTGCTTTCACTCAAAGGCCTTACTTCACACAAGCTGTTTGACAGTGCAGTTTAGGGTGTTATTGTGTTCAGAAGATACATACTCATTTGGCTGATGAGACTTAAAAGCAGGCCAGATCGTGCTCTAATGGGGCAAACTCAAGTTCTCCCTGTTATCAGTATACAAAAAACAAAGCCTGCCTCTGAATAATGTTTCCTTACTGGCAAGAACAGTTTTCATAATGAAGTGAGTAAAGGCTCCACTTTCCAGGGACACGTATCATCCATCGATCTACCAATTCCTGCCCCTTCATTCCCCAGCGGTTTTGATACTTCTTTCAGGCTTCACTCTATCTATGGCTGTGTGGCTTGGTGCAGCAAAACATATAACATGGTACGGTTAAATCTTTGGGAAACAGTCTGCTGTAAAGAGTGATGCTCCCACACAATCAGAAATCTGGGGAAATCAAATGGCCAGTGAAAAGAAGCCTTTTACCCAGGTAGAGAAATAAAGTATGCTCTCCTTGGGATTGATTGTTGACAACATTCGAACAGAGGCAGAAGCGGTCAGCATCGAAACCCTGGTGGTATTGGGGCTGACAGCAGACTTCCAAAGAGGTGACCACACAACTCTTTTGACTCACCTCCATCAAACTGTCATCAGCGACTCTGAACTTGTGAGGGGAGTGACCTCTTCCTGCCCTCCTCATTCTGTCGCCCTTTCGCCTCCTGCTTCCACATCACGTTCTTAGGCATTTGGTGTCCCTCAGGGTTTGGCTTCCTGACCATTGTGTGGAAATATCTACATTCTTTGGTCAAGACTATTTGGGGGAACATTTTACAACTAGATCAATAACACCCACGTCACTTCAAGGATCTCATAAGTAAGCAGTCTCGGTCTGTCTTCTCCAACTGTCTCCTCAGATATTGCTGCTGGAGGGCCGTCAGTCGCCTGATACTGAATTCCAACAATACTGAGAACAAATATTTTGAACCCAGAGACTAACTTATGATCCTCCGTCTTTTGGCTGATTTAATTACCTTCTCCTGTGCCGGTCAATATTTTGAAAACTGTCCTGGACAAGAAAATGGCATTTGGCCCACGTGTCACGTCCACTGATCAGTCTTATTTGTTCTATCTAAAAACCCTTAGACATCTATTCAAATATGGGTATTAGCTGATGTATCTGACTGCAAATCAGGCACTTGTGATTTCAAAAAAGTATTTATGTCAGTGGGGTACTGCTGAGTGTGCCAACATCTTCTGAGTCTTCAGTCTGTGGCTACTCACATTCTCTGAAGGTATGTTTCGGCCTTGCAGACCTTACAGTGGCTGATTTTGGAACAAAGAGTGCAATGTTTGCCACTGTATGAAAAATCCCCAATTTCCAGCAGGTAAATTCAACTATGCTGCGTTAGTTTCTCTACTAAGATGAAATGAGTTGATATTTGCTTCAGCAGTACAGTGCATACATTCTAAGAAAATACTGAAATAGATATCTTCCCCGGTGCTCAAGTTTATTTGAATTTGTACCAGGTGCATCTAACTTTGTAAAGAGTGCAATATGCTATTTGTCTTATAACGGGTGTCTTGACAGGCGGGTAAAGCATTTTACTGAGAGAAAAACATAAGTACTAGTGGCCAGATGTACGACTGGGGCATTTAGCGACTCACAAATTGCGCTCAATTGCGAGTCACAATTTGCGAGTCACTAAATGCCATGTAAAACAGTGTCAGAGACACGGTTTGCGATTCCCAATGGGTCGCACATTGCATGCCTCATCAATATTCATGAGGCACTCGCAATTTGCGACTCCATTAGGAATGGCTGGCCCTCCCAGTTATGGTGGCCTGCTGGGCTCAGCAGACCTCCATGCCTGGGACTGCTTTTCAATTAAGCAGGTTTTTAAAAAAAAATAATAATTTTTAATGCAGGCCGTCTACCTTAAAAGGAAAACGGAAAGCATTTTATTTTTTATTAAACGTTTTTGATTTCTTTTATAAGGGCAGGTAGTGATCCCTGGGACCAATGCCTGCCCCTAAAAAATATTTTCCCCTGCATTTGCAAAGGAGAAGTTGTCTCCTGGGTACCCCTTCCAATTTGTGAGTGCATTACCACCCTCTTGAAGAGGGCAGTAAATTGCTTGTGTTTTGCGACCGCAATTGCGTTTGCGAAACAGTCTAACATAGGGTAGCAAGCCGCAATTAGGAAGGGAACGCCCCTTCCCAATTTGCTTGTTGAAAATCCTATTTAGCGAGTTGCAAATAAATTCTGACTTGCTAAATAGGGCCTGTACAAAGCCCTATTAGTTTTTGCATGCGCAAACGGTTCGCTAACACTTTTGTGCATGCAAAAATGGGTCGTACTTTTGGCCCTAAGTGTGATGAAAACTACTACATACATAATTAAACATAATATCCCTAAAATGATGCTGCTTGTCTTAATTTTGAAATAAACATTGTTACCCTCTAGTTTCACAACATCTCTTTTATCCTGAGCACCGCTTTCTGTGCTGCCTTTCCGTTTATCAGCTTTCTTCACAACCTGAGCAGCACATGCTGCTCCTGCAGCCAGAAACTGGTTCTGAAACTCTAGCAGGTCTTCTTCGGACTCTCCGGGTTTGGGTCTTGACAGCATCGTCCTACAGAGCAGACCTTTCGAAAAAAAAATATAAAAGCACAGAAAAAGTTAGAAGTTGTTTGTAGTTGTGGCCTCTAAAACATGCTTTTACCTTATAACTCAGCTTGTTTGCAGTAGGAAGACAGGGCCAGGAATAAACCATAAGGAAAGGATATTGTCACTGTATTAATTGGTGACACCTCTTATGAAATAGGTCTAACACCAAATCCCAGATCTTGAGAAGGAAAATGTTACTGAAACTGAGAAGAAGGACGTGCAATCTGGTGTATGGTTGGGTAAAAGCACACTAACCACTGGTAAATGTAAATCTGGAGAATTATACAGCCCGGAATGAGGCAGGCAATTAACAGGCTATGGGAATGGGACATGTTGTATGCTAAATTATAGACACTCGTGTGGTTTCATAATAAGATGTGCACCTTTAATATTGTTAGGCCTATGCCTTCTGAAATCCTCAAGAAAGTGTAACTATGAAAATAGAAAATCCCAAAGCCTGGATAAAGAAATAATGAAATTGGTATTTCTGTGATTTCCCCTTAACCTAATATCAACAGATTATCTGCCATGCTGCCGGTCGGAAATATAGCTCAACGAGCTGAACACTGTACGCTGAAGCATAAAGTAAACTGTAGGTTAATAAGTTTGAACCCCTGCAGGGCCAATTCAAACTTACATCCGCCCAAGGTCAATGAAGGAGTACCATTAAATTAGGTAAACGTAACATCAGTAATTTAAAGCACTTTTAAAAAGAAGTGTGCTTTGAAACACCATGTAATAAACTAGTCATTGTTACAGTTAATGTTGCCCCTTAACTTTTTCTCCTAGTTTTCTTTACCTGGAATTTCTTTTTAAGTGAAGAAAACGGGTGCACATTGTGAACGCGAATACTACTGGCAACATTTCTGAATGTCTACCTTTATAGGTGCTGATTACCTTTGTAGTAGAGTTTTTCTGAATTTATATTTTAGTAAATAAATAAAGATGATAAATAATAATTTAACAATGATGCTGTTCCGATGCTGCTCTAACTCTTGCCGTTTCCCCGCCCATCTTGTCTCCATGCTCATTTGCCTTCCTCACAGGCTTCACACACCAAAGACAATGTGATGTAATGTTTTCTCCAAGTGCGCATGTATTGAGAATGAACTCGAGTGTTCCTAATCTGCAACAAGTACCAAGGTCCCTCCTCTGTAGTTCCGTTGCTGGGCCTAGGAATGTTCACTTGTGTAGTACAGTTTATTGTTCAAATGTTTCATATTATTGTGCACATCTCCAGATACCAACAGCGCAGAAGAATGCTCGATGTGTTTTTTTTGCCATGATGAGACAGAATTTTCATTTAATTTGTTAAGCAACAATTGTGTATATGAAATCTGTTGGCTTGTGAGGTGTCAGAAGACTTAACCATTCCTCAAGAGAGGCTGTCCGATTTCTTATGATTTCTGACAAATCAATTTCAGAAGACGCTCCTGTTCTACTAGAGACTCTCTCCAGTTTATTTCAGAGATGACTTTCCTTTTTAGAAAACATCTGATTTTGGCTAGTCTGTATAACTCTGTATTGTAGCTTTCATGGCATTCATTCTGTACTGCTTGATTTTGAACTTTTTTAATAAAACCCCTTAACTTTTCTCTGTTACTGAGTGGTTCCAGTTCATTTAATTTTTCATAAACTTTATTCGACAATTAAGTCATAAAAGTATACATTAAAAAAATCTGTATTTTAAAATCCATACAATAAATATTAAAAAGGAATTAAACTACAATAGACTATTGCCGAATATCAACTTACATATTTAAAATCAATCTAATCAATATACAATTCTTTCAGAGGTATTTTACACAGGAGCTCAGAGCTAAAACTAAATCATCATATGTCTGTCGCTATTTGTTTTGAACGAATTACCCAAGCCCATTTTAAGAACTTAGCCACAGCAACAGCAATTGTAGGGGTTGGGTCTGTACATAAGATTCTAAGAGCCTCTTCGTGCCTATATATCCCAAGCAATTTACATATAGGCTTGATCCACATCGTTCTGGGGGCAGTGTACATGGGACAGAAGAAGAGGAAATGGCTTATAGACTCTTGTTCCTCCTCACACTTTGGACATCTGTCGTTACCATTTTTTCCTGCCCAATTGGCTGTAAAAGACCTTACTGGGAGGGTGCCCACTCTGAGCTGAAAATAGAGCTTACGATCCAGCTGTTTCCCAATTATGTCCCAATAAGGCTCCAGAATTGGGTGGGCCTTAATATCCATGAAACGACCTGTCAGGTGCCGGGAGAGACCCTCTGACCTCTTCTGTAATCACCATCTCCCAGTACTTTTTTTTTTTTAAGTTTTGGAGGGGAAAGAGCGTTTTCCGGGTCTTCCCACAGTTCCCTCATTCCCAATTTTAAAAAGTAAAGACCGAATGGCCTTCAACGAGTGTATTTTTCGGGAGGAATCCTTATTCATTATCTCCCTCAGGCCTTGAGCATAGTGGCTTAGTTCTTCTGTAGTCCATAGGCGGCGCCAGTAAAGTAGGGCCCGCAAAAGGGCGAGGTCCTGCACCGCCTTTTTTCCAAGGTCCCACATTAGAGGTGTGAACGGGGTACTTACGGGAACGCTAGTAGCTTTTCACAGAAATTCGTTTTATGCTAGCATCAATTTCCCTAGATCTTCAAAACCCCAAAGTTCGGCTCCGTAAAGGGCCGAACTTAGGACCTTCATCCCATATACTTCTAATAATGGGCTAATGGGCTTTGTCAATGAAGAGGTAAATTTTTTCAAGAGAATGCCTGCCTGCTGGCGGTGTTTTAGAACTACAATGTCTAATTGTCTAGACCACTCCAGATCTCTCTGGAGTGTAACCCCCAGGTAAGTGAAGGCATCTACCCGCTCCAGCGGGGAGCCATTCATATGTATCGTCCCTCCAAAAAGCCTGGCAGTCGCATGAGCTTTACGGCCAGTAAGGACCATAAACTTGGTTTTTGCCGGGTTTATTTCTAAGCCCCTATCGAGACAAAAGTCTTCATAGCGCCGCAGCGCTTGCTGGAGCCCACTGGGTGTTTTTGAAATGATGAGGGTATCGTCCGCAAACATGAGGATCGGGACCCGCTCACCACACAACGCAGGGGCGTCGGTCGGGACCAGGGAGAGGAAATCCGCAACCCCGTTCACGAAGAGCGAGAACAGGGTCGGTGCCATGACACAACCCTGCCTCACTCCCCGCTCTACTGGGAAGGGTTCCGTAACCTCCCCCTGGCGACCCCACCGGACCCGAGCGAACGTACCCTCGTGTATGCGGACGATCAGGCTCAACAGTTCAGGTGGCATCCCCTGCCCCGCAAGAACTTCCCATAATGTATTTCGTGGGACCAGGTCGAAATCCGCCTTTAAATCAACAAAGACGGCAAACAAAGTACCCTTTTCCAGGACCGCGGTACGCCAGTATAACATTATAAACCGGAAGACCTGGTCTATGGTACTTGTTTTTGGGCGGAACCCAGCCTGGAGGTGACTCAAAATATTGTCATTATCCATCCAGGTCTGGATTCTGCCCAAAACTAGCCGTCCCTTGATTTTTTGTATGCAGTCAATTAGACTTATTGGTCTATAGTTGGCTGCAAGCGACTTGTCCCCCTTCTTAAACACCGGCACAATTTCAGCCCCTCTCCAAGATTTAGGTACATCCATACCTTGGGCTACGGCATTAGCCACATACAAAATGTAGACCCGCCATCGCCCTCTGTGGTTTAGAAATAAATCTGCGGAAACACAATCCATGCCGGTAGCACGACCCTCTGTGACTTGGTCCAAAGCCCTATCCACTTCCCCTACATTAAAAACAGGCTCCTCATAAAAGGTATAATCAAAAGAACCTTCGCTATTTTCAGAAGTGCTATTGGCGTATTGGGGCTTAAAATAGTCAACTCATGACTTTCGGTCGACATTATTTTGGGGGTTCTCACAATGCCCTCCCCTGTCCCATTTAAAAATGTCCCAAAAAAGTTTGGCGTTCTTTGCATTACACGCCACTTTTAGATCCTGCCACATGACCTCTTCCCATTCCCTTTTAGCTTTGTATTGCTTAAACCTATAGTTTGCTCAGCCCTGTTTTATAATACGCGTATCTTTGGATTTTAAGGCTTGACCCAGCTCAACCCTGGCTTGGCGGCAAGATCCGTCGTGCCATCTCTCAGGTTTTTTAGTTTGTGTTCTTCTTTTTCCTGAGCTAGGTTTACAGAAATATGTTTTTAGTTTAGTGAAAAACCTGTTATGTACCTCCAACAGAAGATTAGGGGGAGATCCATTAAGGGTGGCTACCTCCATAGCCTCTAGGGCCCCTGCCAGATCTTCCTCAAGATTTTCAATAATATCCTGTAGATCTGCAACTGGGCAGCATTTGAGGTGGCGCTCATCATTTGCCAGAACTGAATCTGGAGGGGTATTACCCTCATAGGGATCATCCACTTTATGTGTGCCCAGATTAAATATTGCGGTCAGGGGATTGTGGTCACTCTCAATACGAGTCACTACCTCCATATCAAGGAGAGTAGACCACATCTTCAGGGGGACAAGTAAACAGTCAATATTACTTGCCCTGATGCCATTGTCGAAAGTTTCTTTTCCCATTTTATCTGACAATGTGCAGCCATTGGCAGCTCGGAGCTCGTTTTCAATGCAGAGGCCCTTTAACTGTATTGCGGCCTCCGTCCATTTTCTTATGGGTTTAGTGTCAAGCTGAGGAACTCCCCACCTGGCATCCTCATCCTCTGTTAAATGTATGTCATCCAAGCCTAGGGGTTCAAAAGTAGTGTTAATGTCACCGGCAATTAGTGACAATATATTGGGGGGGGGGGGGGGTCGCCTGAAGTAATTTATCCAGTTCCACTACAACTTCAGATTTCTTTCCACCCTGGAGCCCCCTTGCATAGACATTATAAATATCAATTACTAAGTTAGCAGGGAAACTAAACCTAACACCAAGAATATCATTACTTGCAACGGAGAGCAATTTTGGGTTTGACATTTTAGGGACTGCCTAACCCACATCACTAAACCCCCCATAGGACGACCATGGCTTTTCTTAATAGCAGGCACAAAGAAATTCAAATATCCTACTCTAAACATTGGTTCGACCGTCCACACCTCTTGAAACAAAGAAATGTCAAAGCGATCAATGAATTCTGCCCAAGCCTGGGAATTTAGTTTTGACCCCAGTCCCGCAACGTTCCATGAGACCAACGCTGTGTGACATAGAGGTCCATCAGGTGTTGCGTCCAATTCGCCCCTTAAGTGGCAGCCCCATGTGCCAAGATGTACATTATTGTGCTTGCCCAAGAGCAGATCTACATTTGGCACCACAATAGTGATATCACATGTATAACTTTGGCCAGCCTCAGCCTCCCCTAGTTTTTGAAGTAGGCACTTGCCCTATACTGGTCTCTGTCCCCTCCCTTGTATCCCCTGCTCTGCTACCCAGGGTAGACCTTTGCAGTTCATACTGTCAATCACAGTCCCCTAGCCACGACAAGGCCTGGAATCTGTTAAACAACCTGACGTTCCCTAGAGGACAAGGGTTTGATACAACTCCATGTGGGAACATATCCCTCTCAAAGGAAACCGGAATCAGGGGGCCATAAAAATAGGCTAAGGGTAGAACGTGTATCCCATTTGGCTGATCGTTATGGGGCCAATTACAGATGTAGTTTACACATTTCTGGTCTCTAAAATTGATAACAATGCATTCTCCTGCCACCGTCTTGCAGCCCCTGCCTATCCAATTAACTCTCCTAACCCCTAATATTTCAGCTCACGTATTAACTGGCAGAGGGCGGTTCTTGTTAAGCCAGAAAATACATTTATGCTTTAGGTCTAGGTATGATTCACGTTTTCCCTGAATTACTGGTGGAACCCCTGCCAAGACTACCACAAAGGGGGCTGATTGGGGAGGGAGGTCAATGTAGGGTAAAGAAGGTTCATTGTAAGTTCTGGGTAAGACAGACAAATTTTGCTGCCTAGCGTCCAACCTGGTAATGACATCCTGATTACTCGATGGTGTCACTCCCACCCCTGTATGGTTGGGCACCTGGGGGACATCTTTCCGGACCAATGAAGTTTGGGGCGCCCCACTATCCTTGCGTGCATTTCCCACCCCTGTTGAGGCAGGGGTTGAGAGTTAGTAGTGTGCACCTTGTCAGTAGCTAGGGGTAGCCCAACCCCTGTCCTGAACCGGCACCACTATTGGGACCAGTTGAACCATGGGCTACAGGAGTTTTCGCTCGGGCAATGTGGCCACTGTGCCTTGGCCCTGCCTGTTTCTGAGTTGTTCCCAAATTCAGCTCAAGGCACACTAGTCAATAGAGTCCAACATCTCATGCAATGGGTGGCACATTTTCTTAAAAGTACCCTCCAGTCTTTTCCAAAATAAAGGTCCCAAGTCCAAATATGAATCCTCCTCCCTGGTGTCCAAATGGCTTTCCTGCCCATTTTTGTCGGCCATGCCATGTTGTACTGGGCTATTTGGTGTAGTTACTGCTGGGTCATCGACAGGAACAGTATTTTTACATGACCTTGCTTTTTTTCCTCCAGCATTAGTTTGCGGCCCAGGACGCTTCCTTTTTGCTTGCGCCCTCCCCTTCGGCTGGATCATGGTTGGTTTTACTTGCCCAGCTGATCTAGTTTTAATATTAGATGATAGTGCTCTCTCTGTGTCATTTACAGGTACTCCGTCTCCTATCGAATTTTCACTTATGTTCAGGATGGTTACTGCCTGAGGCGAGAGGGTAGTTACCACCCCCGACGGAGGAAGCGTGCCCTGTGAGTCGGTATGTAGGTGTATCGGAGATCTGGCTTCTGCCAGAGGGCCCAGCGAAGACCTTTTGTGAAAAGATGTGTCCAAGGATAGTCTTTTCTCAGTTAATTCAATATCCTTAGCAAGTGCGGTAGATACCCTAATGAGGAAGTTATCCAAGGTTCCCAATAATGATCCGCTCGTAGATTTCCTGCAGCTTGGGCCAACATCTGGTGGAGTAGCCATCCTTGGTTAGTCCTGGATGTTACTCGGTGCAAATAACAGATAATGAAAAGTAGATGTCACAACACTTTATTGTATGACGACACTGACCTTTTGGGTGCTGCAACAGATCTCAGAGGGGTGGCCCGTCCCGTCCTTAACCGGTCTTGAACGGGCTTAAACGGGCCAGCCCTTGGCCCGGGCTTCGCCCGGCGTCCCGCAACGCTGGGCTTGCCGCTGGTTAAAAGCGCCTTCTGGCGCTCTCGGGACGTGAGATGCTTTGCGTCCCGTGACTCCTGGCGGTGGCGGCGTGAAGACCTGGGCTTTGCTATGACTCCTGGTGGTGGCGGCATAGAGACCCTGACTCTCAGCAACAACAGGTAAGTTTTCCCCCGCTCCTGCCGGGCTGGCCGCTGGTTACATGCGCCTTCTAGCGCTCTCGGGACGTTACTTATTTGCTGCTCTGCTAAACTAACAAAGGGTTTAATATTGGGGAGGTTGCCATTTAGCACACCATCAACTCCAAAGGAGAACCACTTGAAGTAAATGTTGGGTGCTTTGAATATTGACATGTCTTTAAATTTGGCGCACAGGGTTCTGCTCGCACAAATTGATAGCAAAAGATGGTTGTGTTTTACAGAGCAATTCCTCTTTTCTAGGGATCCCCTAAAGATTTCCGGTGCTGTGTAGACTGTCACAAAGTAACTCACGGTGTGTTTTGGAGTGTTCTGCTTTGTGAATGTATAAATTGTGTGTTGAAGTTGGAGTTTGATAAATGGATCTCTATGTCATTTGCGAGTTGTTTGGAAATGCATAGCTGACTGTGGGTTCATTGGTGGATTGGTTACTGTTTTTGTGGATGTTTTATTAATATTTGTAAATCTTATTTGCAATTTTTGTCGCAACCCAAGATGTCGCGATATTGTGGTTTTACTTGTCTGCATAAGATAATGTGTGGTGCGAGGTGACGCACCGCAAGGACCGGGATTTTTCAATTAACACATTTTTCTTTCCAGATTGTTTGGTTAGTTTGGGATGGGTTTCTCCTCAGCACACACAAGTAAGCGCACTGACCAGGACAGACTGCCCCTAGACGGAAGTCTATATACGGTGTAAATTGTGGTTTAACAGTGCTCTCCATATTTTGTTTTCGTTTAGTGCCTTTGTTTTCTTATTGATTCGTTTTTATGGTTTGTAATTGAATTGTTTTACCTAATTTACAGATTTCTTTTCCTTTCCTATGTAGGGTAAGCAGACAAGGGATTATTTAATTTGGTTTAAAGAGATTTCAGGACTGAGTTCCTGATAATAGAGAAGTTGTTCTGTGATTCGTACCTCGGCCATTGAGCTGTCCTGGAATTGATGAGACCTAACGAACTAAGCTGCGCTGTCATTGGTTGGTTGCGGACACAGCTGCGCTGTGACATGTTGACCTTTGACAGAGCTGCAATGGGATTGGTGGTTGTTTGCTAGTGCTTTTGGGATTTTGAGACCATTTTAAGTGAAAATAATGAGAAACGCAAGTAAAAATAAAGTGGAAAGGACTGAAGGCAGGACAAGAGGTGCTGTAAGTGACTCAGCAGCAGGGACAGGAATAATGTTGGAGTTTTCTTTAAGGGAAGTTCATGGACTGAATTTGGTGCATGTGCCATGGACACAAGCTGATTTGAACGCATTTACTATAAACATTCCAAAATTGCAGGAGGAACCAGGAATGTGGTATGAAAAGTTGTATAGATTGACAAATATTTCCCAGATGTTGTGAACTGATTTAAATTAGCTGCTTGAGAATGTGGCTCCTAGTGATTTGTGGACAGCGTGGAAGGCTCTAGTTGCTTGACCGACGATGGAACCAGTTAGGATTCCTACAAAAAATACTCCTTCGGTAGATGTAGCAGGTAACTCAATATTTGAACAAACAAGTGCTCATATATTGGGTAAAAATTCAGAAACTTCCCAGAAGCCAAAAAAGTCAGTGCATGCTTTTTACGACTGGATCATGCAGATTTTCAAGGAACACAGCTGAGTCAATGATCCAGAGAAAGATGTTGTCAGTGATTTTGTATCTGCTTTCGCGGAGGGTTTGAGGAGAGACCTTAGCACTCACATTCACCAGCGTAAACTGTGTTGGCAGACAAAAAGCATGGATGCAATTTGTTTGCAGGTGAAACATAGTAAAGAATATATTAAGGTGAAGCAGAAAAAGATTAAAGAGAAATTGATGATTGCCCAGCCAAAGAAATTAGAGAAAGATCCCGAAAAGAAATGGGGTTAAATATGAATTTTGTTCAGCCGGAAATTAATCAAATTCAAGGTGTACACATGGGAAATGGAATGATGCAAATGTAAGGTTGTGAAAGAAATATGATGCACAATGATGGCATGAATGTGAATGTCGAAATGATAAAGAGAAACGTTGCATGTCAATTTTGTGGGAAGATCGGCACTGGAAGAGGGTGTGCCATCAGAATCCGAATAGGATTTAGGGAGAAACTGTTCCACAAATGGAGAGAAATGTGATAGTCTCGAATATGTCAAATTCTATATCACGACCGGAGGCGAGGATTTTGCTATACTTTCTTTATTCCTTTTTCCAGAAGGTTTCAACTTTAATCATAAAACTAACATTCCCATAAGTCATATAGTACGTCATCCACAATCCACAAATAGGCAGTCCTTGTAGACCCCAATGGCGTGTGCTTCCTGCGAGACTTCCTCTTTCTTCTGCTTCCAGCAAATAAGTACCCGTTCCCTCTCGCTTCCATCGTGTCAGGGAATTTACTGTTTGTATTGAGCATATTCCTTTATTTAGGGTAATACTCTATTAATTGTTTATAGTGGATTGTTGTGTGTGAAATCAGGTTGGGACCGCGGGAGCGGGTTCGCTTGCTCCGCTCGCAGCACCGCGTCACTTCAGTATGGGCAACAGTGCAGTGCGCAGGTGGGATGGCATGTGTCTGTGTGTCTTGTTGATCTGAGGCACGCTGGCTGTGGAGATCAACAAGCGAACGGACACAGCGCCGCAACCGCTCACATTGCCGGAGCCGCCTGGAAGCCCTGATGCCCGCAACTTGCAGGTTGGTATTTGTTCTGTGCCTCGCATGACACCCGCTCCGCGGATCTGTATTCTGAACACCACAAAGGAGTATGTGTTCATTTTTCTCCTCACAAGGCTGACGGGGTGGGCCCAAGTGTTAACACACCCGATTCAAGTAAGGGTGAGTCGCCTCTAGCGGCTTCTTTGGGATTTCGGCTAGCGCGCCCAGCACGTACAGTCAGTAATTTTAGTAATGTCAAAACCTAGCCTCAAGCTTTGCGCTGTATATTCCAACAGCAGGTTCTTTCCCTTGATGAGGAGTTTTGCGACGCAGTAGATGCTTCCATCCTCCAAGCAGTGGCAGCAGCCATGGAACCGTTCGAACGTCGCATAATGCAAATAGCTTATGCTTGCCATGCAGGTCAACCTCAACATGCCCAGAAGCGAAAAAGCACGGCAGGCTTAGATATGGGGAGCGTTTGAGCGCTTGAAACAAGCTTTCCTAGCCCGACCAGATGTGGGGATACAAGATACTACCCCTAAGACCCCCAAAGTCCCTTCTGCACAAGAGGAGAGCGGAGGATTCCTTGGGGGAATTAGCAGATGAGGCAGGTCCCTCCAGACCATGACGCCCTGTGGTGTCGCCCTCTTTGGACCCCAAGCAGCCAAAGGAACTTTCTGACTTGCTAGTTCCGGAGGACCTGGTTCACCCTTGGTCCTTGGAGTGGGCACTCTCTCCCAAGGCCTCTGTGTTTGTAGCCGGGTGCTTACGCAAGCCTCTAGAGAAGGAGGTATGAGTCCATCTCAAGGCAGAGTGCCCACGCCCCGCCCTACCGGGTAAGGTGGCGCTAACACCAGAGGTGGACCCTAAGATTGCTACGTTTCTACAGAAATATATACGAGACCCAAAGAAAGGGATTGATCTTTCATGGAAATCCAGTCAGGATAAGCTATTGGATACCTCATGCCCCATTACGAAGATACTATAGTTGGCAGAGGAGGCCAAACTGGTAGGCACCCCCCTTTCTCTTGAAAGAGTTTCTAACTGGGCACAACGTGCAATAACGATAATTGCGCCCTCTCTATTGAGAGGAGATGCTCTTTTCTATTGAAAGTCGATCCCAAACTAGGAGATTTGGTTTGCTCCGAAACGGTAGAGAAAAAAAAAACCATGGAAATGGGTGTTCCCTAAATACCAAAAGAACAAAGTTCTAATCGCACAATCAGCTAACCCACACAACCACAAGGAGGATTTATTTATTCAAAGAAATTTTTAATTTTAATTTTTTATATATATACATTGTTTTCATAGAAGAATAATTTCATTTAGACAGTAAAATGGTATCTGAGAGACTTTACATAATCATAAACACAAATACAATGTAAAAACTAGGACACGCAAGGATAATTCAAAAAAGGCACAAAGTACATTCACTCATACACTCAAACACACCTTTTGTACAATCAAATTCATACACAAGCATTCACATACATATCACCACACACAGAAGCGCCGACGCGCGTTTCGGACAAGTGCCAATACAGGCTTCCTTCATCAGGGCGCACTTGGGATAGAAAACAGGCAGACACAGTAAATGACGTCTGACACAAGGTCCTGAGGAGCGGTCCTAGTAGCAGCAAGGCTGAGGGTGGGTATTCTATGGGCCCTCAAAAACGGAACCACAGAAATGTTTCAGAGGAATAGCAAGTAATTGGCAACCACAAGTATAAAAGGAATCCAGTCAGTGCATGCGCTCACTAGACGGTCGAAAATTCGGAGCATCACAATTCAAGGAGCCTGTAGAAAGTCCAGGCGAGGTTCAGGGAGGGAGCTGAGGTACCACTGTGGGTCAGGGGAGCAAAATAGACCAGCCAATTGTATTTTAAAGGGTTCCAAAAGAGCCTGATAAAAAACTCTCCAAATAGGTGAAAATACTAATAGAGGGGCCAGGAATCAATATTTCGGTGGACCTCAGTAGTATGGTCGGATAATGTCCTCTATAAGCGGTAGAAGCAGCATCGATGAGCACGAACTTTAGGCAAAGTTGAAACAAGAACGCAGCGAGCCTGAAACGACCCGAAGGTCCGAACTGGATGAAGACCACGATGGAGGCAGCGGCAAGACTCCTTCTCCCTGCGGCGGTAGGATTCGCCGATAAGGAAATCCAGTCAGGATAAGCTATTGGATACATCATGCCCCATTACGAAGATACTATAGTTGGCAGAGGAGGCCAAACTGGTAGGCACCCCCCTTTCTCTTGAAAGAGTTTCTAACTGGGCACAACGTGCAATAACGATAATTGCGCCCTCTCTATTGAGAGGAGATGCTCTTTTCTATTGAAAGTCGATCCCAAACTAGGAGATTTGGTTTGCTCCGAAACGGGCATGGTGGCACAGGGCGGGCTCTTCGGGGACCTGTTCATTAAAGAGCTACCCAAGTTTGTAGCCATCTTTCCATCCTTGGATAAGGCGCAAGCCTCTATTTAAAAAGTTTTTAATCCTACAATTATTGTTGGGCCAGCAGTGGTAGAGGGCGCTTGGTCAGCCGCTTCTATACCCTAGGCTCTCAACGAGGCGGCAAAAAAAAAAAACGAGATCCAGGCAGACAAGAGTTCTTCCAATCGAGAAGAAGTTACAGAGGTCACGCTGCCAGAGGAGCAGCCAGGGGCCAATCCCAGGCCACACCAGGTGAGTCTTTCCTCCTTTCCCCATTTAAAGGTGGGCAGCAGGTTGGCTGGTTTCGAAAGCAACAGGAGGACTATTACCTTCGAAGTATGGGTGTTGCAGACCATACAAGGGTTTCAGATAGAATTCCAGAACTCTCCTGTACAAGTTGCGTGCCCCAAACGGCTGGTTTTTGCACAAGATCAGTTCACCCTTATAGATCGGGAATAGGCAGATCTGCTGCAAAAAGGAGCGAATGTACCAGCACGTCTCCATCCCAGAGGGTTACTCAGCAATATTTTTTGGGTAGACAAAACAGATGGAGGCCATAGACCGGTAATAAACCTAAGAAGGTTTAATCAGTGGTTGATCTACCGCCACTTCAAAATGGAGGGCATTCATCTTCTGTGGGATCTCCTCTAAACTGGCGATTGCATGGCACGCTTGTACTTGAAAGCCGCCGATTTGGTGGTTCCTATTTTTGCCCAGCACCGTCGTTTTTTGTAGTTAAGGTAGAAGGATCAGGTGTACGAGTTTGCGTCTCTCCCTTTCGGTCTTTCTTCGGCTCTGTGGTGCTTCACCAAAGTTCTAAAACCGGTGGTGGAAACTCTCAGGGACATATGCTCCCGCCTCATCATTTACCTGGACAACATTTTGCTCCAGGAGCAATGTCCGCACCGCCTCTCACAATTGTTGCAGGAGATGGTAGATCTTCTCCAGAACTTAGGGTTCATGATCAAAGCCAAGAAGTCGCTGCTGATACCCTACAGGCAGGTGACTTTCCTGGGTTTTGTCATAGACTTGGTGAACAGCACCTTAAGCCTCCCGGCAAGGAATTGACCAATATTCGCAGAGAACTCAAGCGAATGCTAGCGCGTTCCTCCACCTCCTTGAGGCAGGGAGCTCGGTTGGTAGGCCTGCTAGCCTCGTCAATTCAGGCGATCTTCCCTGGGCCGCTCCATTACAAAGCCTTGCAGCGCCTGAAAGCCTCTTATCTTCGCAGAGGGCTTCAGTATTCCGACCAGGTGCAGTGTGCATGGAGATCAGGCAGTGGCTGGATCATATGGAGGCCTGGATTTGGACATCTTCGGGTGCGATCCAGACTTAGTCATAGAGTCCAACGCCAGCAAATCAGGTTAGGGTACTCAATGTGACGATTCCTTTACAAGAGGAAAGTGGTCCGCCGAGGAAAGACAGCTCCACATCAATTGCCCAGAGCTGATGGCGGGTTCCTTCACCGTACAGAGTTAGACGAAAGACAAAGTTTCTTGCAATGTCCTTTTTGAAGATGGACAATGCCTCAGCAGTCCGTTACATCAATCATCTAGGGGGAACGAAGTCAAAGGCCCTGGCCGACCTGGCCAAGGATCTCTGGACGTTCGGTCTCTCCCACAACATTTCGGTGACGGCAGAGTATCTCCCAGGTGCCTACAACGTGACAGCGACTGGTGCTCCAGGAGATGTTCGGACATCAGCCTGTGGCAACTTCAACCACCATTCTTTCAGAGACTCCACAATTTGTGGAGCCCTTTTTCCATAGACCTCTTTGCGTCCAGTCACCAACTACCATGATTCTTCAGTTGGAAACCAGACCCTCTCGCAGCAACGACCAAAGCTTTTCTCCAGGATTGGGCCAGGGAGACGGGATACATTTTTCCCCCGTTCGCGATGATAATGAGAGTCACAGCACAAGTCCGCAAACAGCAGGCAAAAGTGGTGCTGATCACGCCTTATTGGGAGGTCTCAAGTGTGGTTTCCAGTTCTTCTGGAACTTTCCGGGGATTCGCCAATCCTACTACCCTGGGATCCATTAATTCTGAGGGATCCCCAGGGTAATCCCCACCCGCTAGTCCAGCAAGGGAGAATGCCCTTGGTGGCTTAGAGGATTTCAGACATCTCAGGCCTATCGAGCGATGCTCAGGAGGTTACTGGGAGCAGCTTGGGCGGACAGCACAAGCAAGCGCTACAGATCGGCATGTACCAGATGGGACAATTGGTCTGTTTGGAATGACCAAGATCCCATGGTGAGAAAACTGGTAGGCATTATGAATTTCTTGGCGTCTTTAGCAGCTCAGGATCTAGCGTACTGCACTATCCATTAGGTCGGCAATATCAGCGGGCCATGCGCCGGTTCAAGGAGCTCTGGTCGGGGAGCATCAGCTCATTTGTAAGTTGATGAGAGAAATTGGCCTCACCCTTCCTCGGGAGCCTAGGTACATGTCATTATGGGACGTCAATAAGGTTTTACACCTGTTCCAATCTTGGTAGCCCAACAAATATTTGTCTCGTAAAGACCTGTCAGCTAAACTTGCTATGCTTTTGTCCCTGGTGTCAAGTCGAAGAGTATCAGATCTTAGAGCCCTAAACATTTAGGGAAGGGTTTTCACACCTCAGGGGGGTTAAATTCCATATTGTTCATAGAAGCAAGGCGGACTCCAGGATAATGTCCTATCCAGCCTTTGACAATTCCCCTAAGCTGTGTGTGGTTTGCTGACTCAAGGATTATGAGAGTATGATGGAGGAGACCTGTCCACCAGGGGAAGAAAGTTGATGATCTCTCGAAGGAAGCCTTTCAATGGGGTCTCACCACCAACCATAGTCCGTTGGATCAGATGGGTGATGCAAGAAGCGGGTATAAACATCTCGCAGTTTGGTGCGCATTCAGTGAGGGGAACTATGGCTTCAAAGGCTTACTCTCTGGGGGCCAGGTTAGAAGACATCATAAACGCTGCAGGCTGGTCATCAGACTCTATGTTCAAGAGATTTTACTTTAAGCCAGTTGTGGACATGGCTTCATTACTGGTAGATAAGCTTTGAACGAGCATAATCGTCGCCCCCGGTACTGACATGGAATGAAAAATGTCCTAGTAATCATGATGGAAAGTTTCAATTCCATTAAGGACGCGGAGGCGAGGATTATTCCTGCAAGAGGCTACTAGAGACCTGATCCCAACCCGGAACAGAGGAATTATGACCCAAAAGTGGTAATCGGTCATATGGTATAGGTACGTGATTTTGACTATTACCTAGCTCTAGTTTAGGGTCCATAAGGTGGGACGTTTAAAGTACGTCTCTATTAATGATCATACTCTGATAATATTGCATCTTGTTTGCTGTGTGTTCCTACGGGTTTTGCCTGAAGTTAGAGTCATTGGTTGTTTCTCCACTTCTTTCAGGTTCGGAGGGTAACAAGACGGACTAACAGGGCTCGAGGATAAAACAGTTGCTGTCCAGAAAGAGGAAGTCATGCAGGAAGCACACGCCCTTGTGGTCTACGAGGACTGCCTATTGGTGGATTGTGGATTATCTGTACTATATGACTTATGGAAATGTTAGTTTTTGATTTAACGTTGAAATCTGCTGGCAAAAGGAATAAATATAGTAAAGCATAATCCTCGTCTCCGCGTCCTTTCGTCATGATTATTAGGTCATTTTTCATTCTTAGAGTATACCGAATCAAAAATATTTTCGGATGTTGATGCCTTTAGCCCGAGTAATGCAGAAAAACATGAGAAACAGGAGGACCAGGGGACTCCATTGGTACTGAGTGATGATATGGCAGGAAGCATATCACAATAATGGTGTCTGAGAGGGGATGAGGATTGCATACTTAGAGCAGTCCTAGAGGTAAACGAAAGTGGACAATATGTTCATGGAGAAGTCAATGGCCATCCCATTTCACTTTTAATTTATACAGAGACTACCTTTTCTACAGTTCGGTCTGTGGAAGTCCCAAACCTACTCCTTTCGGAAAAGGAAGTCCAAGTTAATCAGGTTATAGCAGATGTCCCAGTTAAAATTGGTCAAATGGATAATAAGTACGAGTTCATTGTGTGTGATTCGAGTCCTGTGAATTTGTTGGGGAGGGATTTGCTCTGTAAAATGAATGATGTGTTTTACTGCACACCGAATGGTGCTGCGATTGAGACAAGATGAGGATTCAGTGTTTAAAATAAACTCACAACATTTGAGAGTTTATTGGTCTCCTACTTTAATAAAAGAATACCTGCCTTAGGATTTATGTCAAAGACGAGATATGGGATTTTTCTGGAAAAGAGATAGTGCTGATTAAAAGACAGGGATGTGGAATTCCTATACGCCTAGGACATGTTGTTTGGGGTCAAGGGCAACAGGTTTTCAAGTGTATTTTGTCCTTGGGACAAGTAGGCCCAACCCCTGCAGCACAAACCCTTTGGCTGCGAGTTTGAAGTACCACATTATGGATCAGGGTAGGGCACTGTCTGCAGTTAAAATAATCTGTTTGTCCATGTGTTAATGCTGTTCAAACTTGTATTTATAGTTCATTAATTGAAAGCCTTTATTATTAGGGTGAGTGCTCTAAGTAAATGTAAGCTCTGACTGCACTACTGACAGTGGTTCAAGTATAAAAATGTGTACACACTTTTTCAAAGTTTAGCAATATGAGGCTATGTATAAGGCTCCCAGAATGCTCTTTGGTTTGATGCAAATATTTGCAGAAGCTTGAAAGCAGGATTGATGCTTCTTTGCTTTCAAAATAAAATGTTGATAAAGCAATGAATGGTGAATGTATGACATTTTTCTGCATTCTGTCCATCAATTGTTCATTTTGCATTTGTCACCCCGAGTGGGACGGGTATGCCCAGACGTGGGTCCCGTGCTCTTCGTGCCACTAGAGTCAAGCTATCCTGGCTGATGAGGGCTGAAAGCCCGAAACCGGACCTAGGATGCTTGTTTCTAGTCCAGGGAGGGCCTGGCAGTTCGGGCTGGACTGTTCCCATTGGGTGCAGGGTCAAGACTGATTTATATATGGCTGGGTCCAAACTAGAATGGCATGGCGAGCAAAAAAACGATGGATTTAGGCCCAGATTTCTGTACTGGGGTGAATGTATGAGATTGTTCTGCATTCTGTCCATCAATTGTTCTTTTTGCGTTCGACAAAACAATAAAAGCAGGAAAAAAATAATTTAGCTAAACTACTGTAAAATTTCAGGTACCATTTCTTTGCAGCATCATTTAGTAACGTGTTGATGCAGGCTAGTATTCTCCAAAACTATTCATAATGGAAAAATCAGTGTAACCAGTTTAAATACGATTATGGGAAACAAAAATAAACAAGCATTGGCAAAGCCAGTAGGTCTGAAATTGGTGATCAGCCTTTTGGTTTTGTCAATGCGTGACTTGTTTCGGCGTGGTTTTTGTAAAAGTTTATCGGTGTGGGAGATACTGCGCCCTCACCATTCTAACAAGCATTGGCAAAAGCAAAAAAGTGTTTTTGGTCTTAAAAAGCACACATTGCCACAGCAGTTCCGGGCACTAAACTAAACTACCTTGTGTGCCAATATGCTCCTTGTAAAAGAGCAGAATAGTGACACTCACAGTGAAGCCAGCTGATTGACCGAGAGAAAGAAAGAAAGAAAGAAAGAAAGAAAGAAAGAAAGAAAGAAAGAAAGAAAGAAAGAAAGAGGGAAAGAGAGAAAGAGAGAGAGAAATTTTTCACAGTTAACTAATTTGAGGCCCAAGTATTCAAGAAAGTCTCAAAAGTGCATCCATGGTATATATCCTTGTATTAAGTGAATATATACAGCTTCCGTGAATTCACAAGAATTTACAGAAGTAGGCCTAGAAATAGTACTTCTAGAAAACATTTGTGAACTGCATTTTAGCATGAGCAAATGTGCATGCGTAGATTTGCTCATGTGAAAATCTGAATGTTCACTTTTCCTCCAACCACTTTTTTCCTAACCCACTGTCAGGAGTAAATGTCCAACCTTTTTCAGTGTGGGAAAAGATTAGAAGGAGTTGCTGAAACCCCTTAAAACTTGCAAGTTAGAAGGTTTGGACATACTCAAAAGGGCTTTACAACCCTTGAAGTATTGCTTACCGCTACCTTCAGCCCCTGTATGTAGACCTGCAGAAATGTAGCAAAATAAAGGAATTGCTAGTATTTAAACCCTACTATGGTACGAGCCCTGTCATAATTAGAGAGAGGCTATTTCAGAACTCTTATATAATGAGATTGCTGCCGTAATTTGTCGCAGCATTACGTGGCACAAAGGGACAAGTGGATTTTGTTACAGGACAAATAGATTTATGAAGCAACCTGCCCCATGGACAAGTAGATATTTTATTAAATTCCACACCCCTGAAAGAGCAGAGCCAGTTAAAATGAAAGTGAAAACAGATGCAGTATTCCCAAGAAATAGACAGTACAGACCCTCTAAAGAAGTATAAGAGGGAATCAAACAAGTGATTGAAAAAATTATTGAGCAGGGAATTCTGCGGGAGGTACATGGTAGTTCTTGTAACTCTCCCAGGATGGGAATAAAGAAACTTAAAGGAAAATGGTACCCTGTCTAGGATTTGAGAAAGATTAATAAAATTGTTGTTAGAAGTTGTCCAGTGGTACCGAATCCAGCAGTGATTTTATTTCAAAGTCGATCAGATGCATAATGTATACAGTAATTGACAAATGTGAAGCGTTGTACTCAATTCCTCGAGGATAGCCAGTTCCTCTTGCACTCCAATTTTCAAATAAAGTTATTTTGTGGTGTTAAATCCTGCAATTGTATAAGGAAAGTCCTTAGATGTTTAGTCAAATCTAAGAAAGATCTAGAATCTTGAGGTTGCCCTGCAATTCAGTCTTACTGCACTAGATTGACGACTTACTGATCGCATCAAAGACGAAAGAGGACTGTAACCTTAACACAATTGCCTTGCAAAATCATCTGAGAATGGACATAAGGTTTCTCCAACTGAAATGCAGTATTATAAAAAAAGAAGTAACCTATCTTGGACACCGTATTGAAAAAGGTGTCTGGAAAGTTTCAAAAGAACGTGTTTCTGCAGTTCTGAAAATGAGCCCACCACCCACCCAGAGGGAGGTTTGGATGTTTCTTGGTATTGTTGGTTACTGCTGTTAGTGGATTGCAAAATTTTCTTTGATTGTGAAATCTTTGGTAAGGGTGACATCCAGTGACATACAAGATCCGGTACCTTTTGACAAAGAACCCTTTGATGCCTTTGAATAACTGAGAGAGAGTTTCTGTCATACAATAGCACCAGGAATGCGTGATAATTATACAACTTTTTCTTGCTTTGCCATGAGACGGGAAGATGTGCACTTATAAGTCCTAACCCAGAGACATGGTGGGTGGATGTGCCCGGTGGGTTACTTGTCAGCTGTACTGGACCCAATAGATGCAAGTTTTCCGGTCTGAAATCGGTTCCAGCTATTTGCATTGCCCCTGAACAGAGTGAAGGAATAGCGATGGGCCATACTTTCATTGTATATGTCCCACATTCAGTGAAGATTCTTTGGACCAGAATAGAGACTCATCATATGACCAATAGCAGACGGCACACTAGGAGCAGTGTTTAATTGCAGCAGAGAACATCTCTATTAAGAGATATGTTAGGCAGGTCAACCTCAGGTTGGTCTTACCCCAAACATTTTGCCTTCCACCTTCTTTTTCTTGGCTGATCTTGTTTTGCTGGTCTTAGGACTCTGCACACTTTACCACTACTGACCAATGCTAAATGCATGTGCACACTCCTTTAACATGGTAACATTGGCTTGTATAAAATTGACTGATTTTATGTATTTTTAAGTCCCTAGAAAAGTGGCACTACGTGTGCCCAGGACCTATAAATTTAATACTACTAGAGTGCCTGCAGCACTGATTCCGTCACCCAGTTAAGTAGCCCTTTAAACATGTTTCAGGCCTGCCATTACAACATGTGTATGCAGTTTTAAACTGCCATTTTGACCTGACAAAATAAACCATTTGCCAGGCCAAAACCTTCTTTTTAAGTTCATGGAAGTCACCCCCAGGGTAGGCCCTGGAAAACCCTACTGGCAGTTGGACGTATACTTTTAAGTTTTGAATGTCCTGGTAGTGAAAAACCCTTCAATACATTTTTAACTACTGCAAGGCCTACCTAGTCCATAGACTAGCTTTGGAGTAACCCAAATAAATTTAACAAGCTGTTATTTCCAAAAAGGTACAGGTACCCAGTCTATGTTTGGTGTCTTTGCAATTGTAATGAAAAATCCTATTTTGTGGTGAAGCTGGATTTTTAAAATTACAATTGGAAAATGCCACTTTTAGAAAGTTGCCATTTTCCTGCCTTAGCTATTTAGTGCCTGTAGCCTGTCCCTGGGTCACATAAATGTGTGTAGCAGATAGTTGGGCTTTGTGTATTCCTCCTAGTCAGCAACACACAATAGCTAGCTTAGGTGTGTATGGATAGGCCATCACTGGAAGGATGGGAGAACGGAGCTAAGCACAGTCCTACTTGTTCTTGAACAAGCTGTGTCCTACCTCTACACAAAGGCTGAATATTGGACCTTTAGTACACTTCTGGACTGGTAGATACTCTGCCAGGTAGAATTACTGTTGGTCTGCTGAAAGGACTGCCAGTCTGCTGGATTGCTGATTATAAAACGGTTGCCCTGCTGTGCTGAAGAAACAATTGATGGCAGCCAGCACCTCTGTATTTGTTTTTCACAAAGTTATGAAACGAACAGGATATTCTCCAACGTGATCAATGTCAAACACTGTGCCATCCACAATGCTACTTTATATAAAGGAAACCCTCCATATATACAAGACAATATATTGGTTGACAGAGCACAACAAAACAAAGTTACAGAACTGACCCTAATAGGTCAGAATTTACTTTAGCAACAATAGCACAACTCTAATGATATGAACAACAAGAAGTTTATTCTGATCGCAGATCTTCACCACTGTTGACAAATAGAAACAACAAAAGAACAGCCGACACGTGTTTCGCCTTGAAACGACTTTTTCAAGGCTCAAAAAAACTACGTTGTATAACAATTGCGAAATGGTGAAGCTTCTTTAGCTTCTCAGGATAGCGCACAGTGCATAGATATAGTTGTTCAAACTCCTGTGTTTCTAATAGATGAGAGAACTGGACATCAACACAAGAGAGTTAGTAGGCCCACGGTGTGGAGAAAACGTCCCAAGGTCAATGCCTCTCTTGACAATGTATCGCGGTGTAAGTTGAAAAAACAGCAGTCGAAAGGTAAGAGCTAGTAAGCTCACGACATCGAAGAAAAATCACCAAGTATAAACCTCACATGATAATGGTTCACAGATTGGTCCCGAACATGGCAACCTACTCGGAATGCCTCCAGTTCACTCTGTTGACAGCAACCGCTCACCTCAGCGCAAAAAAAAGCCAAAAAATATTGACGGCCATGTCGTGCTGGCCTGCTGTTCTCTTGCCTGAGTGAGAAGAACTGGGCATGCATCTCTTGAACACAGAGAGACTCCAATAGCTAGTTGGCTGGCTTCCTACTCTGAAGCCTCAGGGACAGAGCAGGCTTCAAGGAACCTTACACATGCACCTCAACTCTGCCATCTATGAGTCTATCCTGCCAAGTGGTGCCACCACAGTCCTGGACGCTTGGAAATAGGCCTGCCATTCTCTGCCAGCCTCTGTGAATCCAGTGGAACCGAAGCATCTCCTCTGCTGTGTGTCCCAACCCCGAGCAGAACCAATGCATCGCCGCAGCTGCATGAATCCGAACCGTTGCAAAGACTTACATCACATAGCAGCCCTTCATTGCTTTGGAACAGCTGCTTCGCAATGCATCCCAGTGTAGACCCCTATATCTCTTATTGACAGCAGACTTTACGCCGGACTCCGCATCACAGCCTCGCAACTCCTCGGAACCGACTGCATGACGCACCATGGACTTTGCATCGCTAGTGGAATTGTGCAGCAGGAAAGGACCAAAATATGAGGCTGGGCTGACAAAATTATGCGGCAAGTAAAGCAAATTATAAGACATAATGTGGCAACATTTGTAGAGGTATTACCTGGTCATTTTAACAACTATTAATACTGGCTGGGCAAAGTTACTCATCATTAATACCAGGTTAACATTTGAAAGTGGAAGATGGCCAATGAACCCTTGCAAAAGATCTGTCACTGCACTAAACTTTTTGTTCAGTAAGTTTTCAACCGAATGAGCTAAACAAAAGAGTTAGTGAGATCTGCAAACTATACAGCAGATGGTGGATTAAGTGGCAAATTCATAAACGTGAAGAGAACACTGCAGCTGCAGTAACACATAAATCCTTTGACCCGGTCTATAATAACAATACTGGCACTTGTAAAGAGGTTAACTGACTTGCCTCTTATTTCACTAATGTCATCATCGACGGGCATGGGAGATTTCGTGATTGTCTTCAAGTTCATGTTTAGGAATCACCACTTTTACGAATGGCACTCAACACACCGGTGTACTCTAATAAACTACAATAAAACTGTTACAATACAGGATACACTCTTGTAAGCAGGTAGACAGGTCATGTAGATGAAAAGGTGCAGATTTATTGTAGAATATACCTCTAGGTTACAGGTTATAAGTAAATGCACCACCAGGAGCAGCATCCTCACTGCTCAGCCCACTGGCATCACTGACAGCTCATGAGCTCATCAACATTCCATTACATCACACACACACACCGGCTGAGCAGAAGGGAACCGATGAACTTTGGAAAGGATGCATTATAACAATATCAGGTTACAACAATAACACTACCAAATGTTAACCCCTAAAATCTTTATCGTGTTTTGCATGCTGCCAAATATTTTAACGCCTCTGCTGTTTCAGCTCTACGGCCATGCAAGACCCCCGACTCCTCAGCTCAATAAATTTGCGAGCTTGTCCACCTCTTTCGTTCTTGTCAAACTCAATAGCTGCCACTGGGACGTGTAGTGTCGCTTTCAATACTGTAGGCATGGGTTAACAGAAAAGAAAACATCCAAAGTGTGAAATAGTAATAGTAATAGCAAAAGCAGGCACATGCGAAAAGGACCCCGGTGTCAGCTATTGAGTTGCAAAAGGAACATGCACAGTCAAATTGCTGACCCGACTCCAAACAAGACAACCTTCCGAATTAAAGATGAAGGCCCCGATGGGTCTTACCTCAAGACTGCAAATTGAGGTCCTGAAATTCCCTGCTTTACTTTCGGACTCTCCCCGGCATCAGTGCAAGACTCACGCTGTCTACTGTAACAGCACATGAAGACGCAATCAGGATGCTACAATGTACTGATTGACAGTCTAAGAGGCGGGCCATTCAGCCGCATAAAAGCCTTCGATTGGTTATCGGGACACGCTTCACACAAACCCGGAAAGAACGACCTCTTTTAATTCAGCTCACCAGAAATGATTCCCCAGCCGCTCGTGGGCCGCTATTACCGACTTCGAAGATGGGACTTTGCTGCTCCTGGAGCTCGCTCGCTGCCGGTCTGCTATCGAGCGCTGTACCCTATGGAGCGCCTTCTTCTCATGCAAAAAAAGGAAAATGTTATATTGCTATTTGTTCTACAGCATTTGTTAATTTTTTGGCTTGGTTTTGGTAGAAAATAAATAAAGTCTTTACAGAAAACATTCGAGCTAGACACAACATTTCCAGATGATAATAATGTTCAGAAAGTCTCTTATCATTTCTTAGAACATGAACATTACATTAAACAAATGAACGATATGGAACTCTCTGTCTCTAGGGGGAAGTGTAATCTTTGGTTGGAAAAGTTTCAAAGGAGCAGACTGATTGACATTATAAAAATATTACGTAAGCTACAGCTCTTTGGTTAGAAGGCAAGGAGCTGAATAAAGCTTACTCTATCTATCGCCCTCCCTTACTCTGTCGCCCTCCCTCCCTCTCTATCTATCTATCGCCCTCCCTCCCTCTATCGCCCTCCCTCCCTCCCTCTCTATCTATCTATCGCCCTCCCTTATTCTATTGCCCTCCCTCCCTCTATTGCCCTCCCTCCCTATCTATCGCCCTCCCTCCCTCTATCTATCGCCCTCCCTCCCTCTATCTATCGTCTTCCCTCCCTCTATCGCCCTCCCTCTCTATCTATCGCCCTCCCTCTCTATCTATCGCCCTCCCTTACTCTATCGCCCTCCCTCCCTCTATTGTCCTCCCTCCCTCTCTATCTATCTATCTATCTATCGCCCTCCCCACTCTATCTATCGCCCTCCCTCTATCGCCCTCCCTCCCTCTAGATATCGCCCTCCCTCCCTCTATCTATCGCCCTCCCTCTATCTATCGCCCTCACTCTCTATCATCCTCCCTCACTCTATCTATCCCCCTCCCTCTATCTATCGCCCTCCCTTACTCTATCGCATTCTCTATCTATCTATCTATCTATCTATCTATCTATCTATCTATCTATCTATCTATCTATCTATCTATCTATCTATCTAACGCCTTCTCTATCTATCTATCGCCCTCACTCTATCTATCTATCGCCCTCCTATCTATCGCCCTCCCTCTATCTATCGCCCTCCCTCACTCTATCTATCACCCTCCCTCACTCTATCACCCTCCCTCTATCTATTGCCCTACCTCACTCTATCGCCCTCCCTCTATCTATCGCCCTCCCTCACTCTATCACCCTCCCTCACTCTATCGCCCTCCATCTATCTATCGATCGCCCTCACTCACTCTATCTATCTCCCTCCCTCACTCTTATCTATCGCCCTCCCTCACTCTATCTATCGCACTCCCTTACTCTATCGCCCTCCCTCTTTATCTATCTATCTATCTATCTATCGCCCTCTCTTACTCTATCGCCCTCCCTTACTCTATCTATTTATCGCCCTCCCTCTATCTATCTATCGCCCTCCCTCCTTCCTTCTCTATCGCCCTCCCCTACTCTATCTATCGCCCTCCCTCTATCTATCTATCGCCTTCCCTCTATCTATCTATCGCCCTCCCTCCCTCTATCTATCTATCTATCTACCTCCCTTACTCTATCGCCCTCCCTCTCTATCCATCTATCAATCGCCCTGCCTCTATCGCCCTCCCTCTATCTATCGCCCTCCCTCTATCTATCTATCTATCTATCTATCTATCTATCTATCTCCTTCCCTCTATCTATCTATCGCCCTCTCTCCGTCTATCTTTCGCCCTCCCTCCCTCTATCTATCGCCCTCTCTATCTCTCTATCTATCTATCTATCTATCTATCTATCTATCTATCTATCTATCTATCGCTCTCCCTCCCTCTCTATCTATCTATCGCCCTCCCTTACTCTATCGCCCTCCCTCTCTATCTATCTCCCTCCCTTACTCTCTCTATCTTTCTCTCTATCTATCGCCCTCCCTTACTCTATCGCCCTCCCTCCCTCCCTCTTTATCTATCTATCTATCGCCCTCTCTTACTCTATCGCCCTCTCTCTATATCTATCGCCCTCCCCTATCTATCTATCTATCTATCTATCTATCTATCTATCTATCTATCTATCTATCTATCTATCTATCTATCTATCTATCTATCTATCGCTCTCCCTCCCTCTCTATCTATCTATCGCCCTCCCTTACTCTATCGCCCTCCCTCTCTATCTATCTCCCTGCCTTACTCTCTCTATCTATCTCTCTATCTATCGCCCTCCCTTACTCTATCGCCCTCCCTCCCTCCCTCTTTATCTATCTATCTATCGCCCTCTCTTACTCTGTCGCCCTCTCTCTATATCTATCGCCCTCCCCTACTCTATCTCCCTCTCTATCTATCTATCGCCCTCCCTCCCTCTCTAACTATATATCGCCCTCCTTCCCTCTCTATCTATGTATCGCCCTCCCTCACTCTGTCTATCGTCCTCCCTCACTCTATCTATCTTCCTCCCTCACCCACTCTATCGCCCTCCCTCACTCTATCTATCTATCGCCATCCCTCACTCTGTCTATCTCCCTTCCTCACTCTATCTCCCTCCCTCCCTCTATCTATCTATCTATCTATCGCCCTCCCTCCCTCTCTATCTATCTATCGCCCTCCCTCTATCTATCGCCCTCCCTCTATCTATCTAACGCCCTCCCTCTCTATCTATCTATCACCCTCCCTCTTTATCTATCTCTCGCTCTCCCTCCCTCTATCTATCGCCCTCCCTCCCTCTATCTATCTATCTATCGCCCTCTATCTATCGCCCTCCCTCCCTCTATCTATCTCTCTATCTATCTCTCTATCTATCTATCTATCTATCTATCTATCTATCTATCTATCTATCTATCTATCTATCGCCCTCACCTACTCTATCTATCTATCTATCTATCTATCTATCTATCTATCTATCTATCTATCGCCTTCCCTCCCTCTCTATCTATCGCCCTCCCTTACTCTATCGCCCTCCCTCCCTCTCTATCGCCTTCCCTTACTCTCTATCTATCGCCCTTCCTTACTCTATCGCCTTCCCTCCCTCTCTATCTATCGCCCTCCCTTACTCTATCGCCCTCCCTCTCTCTCTATCGCCCTCCCTTACTCTCTCTATTGCCCTCCCTTACTCTATATCCCTCCCTCCCTCTCTATCTATCTATTTATTGCCCCCCCTCCCTCTCTATTGCCCTCCCTCCCTCTCTATCGCCCTCACTCCCTCCTATCGCCCTCCCTTACTCTATCGACCTCCCTCTCTATCTATCTATCGCCCTCCCTCTCAATCTATATATCGCCCTCCCTCTCTATCGCTCTCCCTTACTCTTTCGCTCTCCCTCTCTATCTATCTATTCCCTCCCTTACGCTATCGCCCTCTCTTACTCTCTATCTATCGCCCTCTATCTATCTAAGCCCTCCCTTACTCTATCTATCTATCTATCTATCTATCGCCCTCCCTCTATCGCCCTCCCTCTATCTATCACCCTCCCTCTATCTATCTATCACCCTCCCTCCCTCTATCTATCGCCTCCCTCCCTCTATCTCACTTCCTTACTCTATCGCCCTCACTCTATCGCCTTTCCTCTATCTATCGCCCTCCCTCCCTCTATCACCCTCACTCTATCGCCTTACCTCCCTTTATCTATCGCCCTGTTCTCTTCTCTCTTTTCATGTGCAGATCTGCTGCTCTCTTCCACCCCGCCTCCTTCTCTAACTCCCTGTTCTCTTCTCTTCTCACGTGCTGATCTGCTGCTCTCTCCCACCGCCTTCTTTTTAACTCCCTGCTCTTCTCCTGTGCTGATATGCTGTTCTCTTTCACTCCGCCTCCTTCTCTAACTCCCTGTTCTCACACACACAACCACACCACATGCGCAACCAGACGCGCAACCAGATGCGCAACCAGACCCAACCACACACAACCACACACGTTTATATGCATTTTATCTTCTTTATTTCTCAAGCTCACTAATGCAAATGAAAACCTGTACAGCAGTGTCCTTACTGCAGTTTTAAGAATTGTAGCCAAGAAGTATCCACACCTACCAGAATGGCAACAACTGCTGCTTAGCCGACGAATTCCTTGACCACCCAACAGTGGTTCTTGGATTATGCCTGCCCATATTATAAAACAGTTTACACATTTTTGCACACCATGTAACTTGCCTTATCTGCATACTCTCTGCTAATTTTATGTTAACCAATTTGCAGGATTATGGCGGTATGCAGAGACCTGGAATTGTTGTCGACTACCAGACAAGTCTGGTATTTGGTGGGCCTACTGGAAGGGGGATGAAAATAAAGATGATGCAACCGCTTAATAAACCCGTTGGAGGGGCGTTTGTCTGCAAAAAACCTAAATTGACAAAACATGGATCAAATGGCAATGCGGTCAAAAAAGGTATGTTTCTAGATAGACAGCTTCAAGAGTGTTTTTTTATGTCTCGCTGAGTCAATGCGCTTGCGCATTGCTTCGGCGAGGCTTATGTAGGGGCTCCAGGAAAGGCTGCCAAGAGGGCTTTGGAATGCGGATTATGGCCAGTGCATGTGCGCCGGGCGCACGCTCACCATTTGGTCTCGACTGCCTTTAACCCTGAAATGGCATAAGTGCTAAGAATTCACGAGCTTCTCCATGAACAGGTTCTGGAATAACCTATTTTTGAGGTTGGCTTATGGGATGTTTTTACTTCGCTGGTATATGGTGCAGTGAATCACTCCCATTAATCTGTTCTGCTCTTCAAAGGCGACCATTGCTCTGCCCTCCAATTGCTCTGGTCAGGCAATATACTAGAACGTAACTTACTAAAGGTGTAGCTAGTGAACGCGTGTTTTCACAACTTGTAACTTCTGGCCACAAGGAGCTGATCTGTAACTTCCTGGGTGCCATGAAAGAGACCCATGAGTTCCAGCGCCTTCGTCAGTGGACTAAACTTTGATTCATATAAAAGCTACTCTAGAATCTGGATCACTTTTATAGAGCGTATGTCATGATGCATTGCAATGTTTGATAGTAACACTTCATAATCCATTCTCCCAGGATTGCGTTTACTTGTTCCTTTTTGCAAATTTCGGGCATTTGAAGAAAAGGACATTGAAGCTCACCTGGAAAGTACTGCTCACCAGGAAACCTTGGATCATATAGAGAAGCAAACCAAATTCGACAAAGTTGTGATGTCCTTTTTGCATGTAAGTGCTGGTGTTCTGCATAGTGACATTTCAGACCGGTCTTTTTTGGTTTTGCTTGACGTGCATTATGCTTAGAGGTTTTTTTTAACTAGTGTAGTTCTGGGTATCACATTATTTATAGCTATGCTATAATGGTTTTCAAATGTCATGTTGGCAATCCTAATTATACGTCTACCGTGCCTTAAACTTCCCCTGCATCTTTCAGGAATGCATGGTCAATAAGTTTAAGAAGACCTCTCTATGTGAAGCGCAGACTAACCAGACTGAGGCCGCAAAAACACTAGAAAAAGTTCTACTGGAAGCTATTTGAACTGCGTCTTTTTGCAGATTGTGAAGATTTGTGGTGTTTGTGCCTGGTTCTCAAATTATACAATAAGTTAAGGTTGTCCCATTCCATTTGGCTGCGTTTCCCTAAGTTCTTGAGAATGCACTTGAAGGGTAGAACCACTAAAATATACTTTGGTGAAGTTTCATGCATCTACCATTGCACTACAAGCCTACTTTTTTTAGGTTTCGCCTGGGCCGGAGCACTAGCTCCGCCCAGGAGAAATCTTATGTTCCTACAGTATGGGGCTTAGTCCCGCCTCTGTCTTCCATTGGCTAGCTCCATAAATGGAGGCTAGCCATTGGAAGAGATTGGCTGTCAATCACGCTTTCCCCATGAAAACGCGATTCGGCGGCGTTTCTGGCTCTTTTTTTAAGTCCCGCCCCTTGTCCCGGGCCGCGCTGTGATTGGCTGCCGGCTCGGGACACCCCCATGACGTCATTCCCCGGGCCGCGCTGTGATTGGCTGCCGGCCCGGAACCTGACTTGTTTTTTTTATTTCATTCAACGCATCGACTCTGTGAGCTAGGCAACTAGAAAGGCCAGGTGGTCTATATTCCCTGCGGTGACGCACCGACGGAGAGCGATTATTCTTGCTTGGGTAGGTGCTATGTTCACTGTCATCACGCCTCCCTGCAAGCTATCAGTCTGCATTAGGCTTCCAAACAGTCCTTCCCTAGTGCGACAATTACGCACTTCATGCTATTTCGCGCTTTTAATCTTTTTTCGATCTCCGCTGCATTTTCTTTCCCTTTCTATCTCCCTTTCCTTTTCTTCCTCGGCCTCCTCCTTCCGTCTCTTCTCTCTCCCCTCACGTTCGACCCGTCTTCATTGCCGTGGCCCCGTGTCCGCACCTCGCCCGCTGCGGCAGCTTCACTGCTGCAGTGGGGGCTTTCCGTTCGTATTCTTCAATCTCGCTCACATGACTCATACCTCCGGGCTGCAGTGTGCCCGCTTCCCTGGTTCTCCAACTGTACCGGTGACGTCACCGCGGTGCTGACCTTGTGAAGCCTTCATTGAAGAACTTGGCGGCATTTCAAGATGAACAGTCCTCGACTTGCACAAAGCCAGCATTTAGCCTCTGCTGCCGGCGTCCTCTCGAAGCCCCGCTCTCGCCAGGCCCCCGTCCACTTGCTCAAGTCCTCTCCCCTCAAGACCGTCTGCTGCCACCTTTATTGCATGCAGCTCTACACACCTCTACTCCCCTCCTCTTATGGAACTCTGGTTTCTCCCTACCCAGCGAGCCCCACTTTCGGACCATGAGCGGTTTAACTTGGCAGGGATGGGCATCGAGACACTGGCAGCAGTGCCAATACCGCCCTCTCCCATGCCAGCCAGGCAAACTGTGTTCTAAGAGAAGGATCGGATACAGGGTAGACACTGGCACCTGCTCTGGTCCAGCTGAGCGCAGGAGCCTTGTACACCCCAGCACCCGATGCCCACTTACAGGCACGCTGCCCCAAAAGTCACATTGTAATGCATACAGTACCCCTAAAAAACCCACACCTAGCAGAGATGAAGCCCACATTCTCATACGATCTCCGTGCACGGTGCACTACTACAATTAATTCACTACCACCAATCTACACTGTCGGTCACAACATTGCCTCACTAAACAAAGATCCCCCTCATACGATAGAGCCCCAATTCGTAAACTAACGTTATGACAACACCAATCCCATGTGCAAAAATAGCTCAGGACACACCATTACACAATACACACATAAACACACTCTAATAACACACACGGAGCCCAGCACAGTTCACGGATTTAAACTCTACCTCGATTTCACACGGAACATGCAATCCAGGTACAAATAATTCCCTGAAACACACATATCCACAAAAAATGACACATTGCCGCAAAATGCAGAGTCCCCAGTACACAAACTGCCCCTTATGAATACACTAGCATAAAGCACACAGCCAACAATTCACTCATGGCAAGCACAACAACCTTCGTGCGATGTAGCGAATATATACCATTATCTCAATATACACACCATCGCAACATAAACATCATCGCTAAGTACACATGATAACCAAATACACGCAGGGGCGTACTTTGACTAAAACGCAATTAGACGAACACACAACATCACCACTGGCAGACCAGATGCCCAACACCTCTTGCCCATCTGCGGTCACTTGCTCTCTCCGCACACTGCCCGCTGCCGTCTCGAGAGTCGAGACAGGCGCGGTCTCTCTGCCGGTGCAACTTCACCGAGGGCACAGCGGCTCCACTAGGGCCGACTCCCAGTCGGAACAGTGCCTCAACTGGTGGAGTCTATCACAGGCGCTACCTTTGAACTGGCCCAGTGTTTCTACTCAGCTCTTACAGCCTCTGCTCTGTGGGCACTGTCTCTCTCCTGATGCAGTCAGTCTCTTCACTTGCGCAACGTTTCCACTTATATGTCTCTTGCAGGCGCGCTGTCTCTGCGAGTATAGTCTCACGTGTTGTAGGTCTCTAAACGCGGTTTCTACGGGTGCAGTTTTTATTTGACAGCACCTTCTCCATGGGTGTTTTCGGTGTGCCGTCTCCGCAACCTCACACAGGAAGCCACATCTACAAACATCTGAGGACAGAGCAGAAATATTTCAGAGCTTCGCTCGGATTGGGGCGAAGGAGTGAGCACCAACCACACGCCGAGCCTGGGAGAGCCGATAAGCGGCCACAGCTGCATGGTTCCTGTCAGCTCTTTAGTCACAGACACTGTATGGTCTCCACTTTTACCCTTCTCTCATTACAACAGTTCCTTTGTGTCTGCCGCTAGCAGTGTTTCACTTCACTATTGTCGCCTTCACTTCAGCTAGAAAATTGTTCATTGCAGCCAATTCTTGCAGCTTCTGTTCGCCTAAAGGGTCTGTTTGCTCATGTTCACGTGTTAGGGTGTTCTCTGCATGGCACAATACACATTCACCCTTCCATTTAAATTGTCCGTCTCATTATGCTAATTTATTCTCTAAACTGTGAAATATACGATCAACACCCTGCCTTATGCTTGCATTACTTGTTTAATTTTTTCAGAGGCTAGCTAAATTGTGCAAGGCGGTAAGCACCCCCATGCTTCCATTTTAAAGATGTCAGGAGACCTCCATGTGTTTTCAGCAAGCACTGCCATCTGTGATGTACCTTCATTGTTCCTTTTAAAGAGTATGTCTTGAAATGTGTTTGTGTGCTTCAGCTAAACGCTGCAATAGAAACATCACTTCGCCCCCCTTGTCCTGTCCAGTGATGCATGTTATTAAATGAAAGTGTGCCCTTCATGAACCATAGTCCTGCTTCCTTTTGTAGGGCCTGTTTAGGAGCCATGCTGCCCATGCATCGAGCATAAACAATCACCCCTTAAAGGGCCTTTATCATGATGTGTAGCTAAATTATGCAACGCAGCAGCCAAGACTCGCCTTCTCTTTAAATGAATTCTCCAGTGTTGTTGAAGTTTTTATTTAAACCATAGACTGCGGAAACCACACTACCTGAAAGTCTATCAAGTGATGTTTGTCTTTGTGGCAAAATTCAGCTAAACCCTTGTTTCCCAATCAAAGAGCCTTGACTGATGTATATGTTTATCTAACTGAGATTCAGGAAACGGCTCCAGCATTCCCTGTTTGGCGATGCTAATGTATTTCAAACGTACGGAGAAGTGTTTTACAATAGGACATAGAAAGAGCCACAAATAAGGCAAACGGTGCACGATAGTTACTTTATTGTTCATTTTTTGGATTAAACTGGAATAGCGTGGATACAGAGGTGCAAATGCAGTACATGAAGGATAAATGTAAATGTATATGTCATTTGTGATCGAGCGGGATTGGTGTTGGGTACCGGTATGATGTTGCCAACATGTTAGCTGTACTTTTAAAATAACAAGCGATAAAGTTTCTAAAAACAGGATATCGGTGCTGCTTCAAACGTCTTGTTCTGTGGCTCTGGGTGTGTGGGTGTGTGGCTCTGAGTGTGTGTGTGTGGATCTGGGTGTGTGGGTTTGTGTGTGGCTCTGGGTGTGTGGGTGTGTGTAGCTCTGGGTGTGTGGGTGTGTGTGTGGCTCTGGGTGTGGGTGTGTGTGGCTCTTATTGTGTGGGTGTGTGTGTGGCTCTGAGTGTGTGTGGGTGTGTATGTGGCTCTGGGTGTGTGGGTGTGTGGCTCTGGGTGTGTGGGTGGCTCTGGGAGTGTGTGTGTGTGGCTCTGGGTGTGTGTGTGTGTGTGTGTGGCTCTGGGTGTGTGTGTGTGGCTCTGGGTGTGTGTGTGTGGTAGTAATTGCTGTCTGCTGAGCTCGTTCGTAGGGTACAATAGGTCTCAAATTTGCGAGAGATTAAGCTAATGGCAATGTAAATGACAATGCCATTTATTTATCTGTTTTCAAAACCAACACATAAATACAACATTTGTCATTTACAATGCCAACAGCTCTAACTTTTCCAAAGGCGAAACCATTGCATTGTAAATGCTTGTTTGTATATAGGTGTTTCTGCTGATGATCATATGATGAAAGTTGAGACTGTACATTGCAGTGCTTGCAGTGTCTATGTTCCTGCTTTACATATTTCTGTGCAGCAACATGTAAAATCATCTGATCACGCAAAAAGGAAGTTGGTAAGTTTATTTAAATGTGTTACCTCATTTACATTTTGTTTTACTCCATGTATATGCAGATTTGTTTCAGTGTTTTGACATCTTCTGTAGTATTTTCTGTTCTTTTAACCTCCCACGAGGAGACCTCCAGACCCCCTGTTACATGTTTCTCAGTAGGTTTTAATTGCATCCCCAAGCACTATTTTCTTAAAGGGAAGGCAGGATGCTCTCTCCCGCAACTGTTGGTTACTTTTTTTTAACTAGCATCGCACACCTCCACACTAAAGATGGCCCACTTTCGTTTTGTTCCTGGAGAGCGTCCAACACGGTGATTGCTACCTAGCGTGTTTTCCTGAGGCGAAAAGCCGGGAAATTCTATTGTGCTTCGTGTGTGTGACTACTAGTGTATTTTTCGTGTGTGTGATTACTAGTGTATTTTAAACTCTTTTAAAACTTTTGCTAATTTTGCACATTGTTACTTTGTTCCCGCTACCCACCTCTGACCGCACAGCAGTTTTTCACGCTGTCGCGGCTCGAAACGGGGGTCAGCCGCCATCTTGGGGAGGTGCAGGGATCGCGGTCTAGGCTCTCAGACCCTCCCACCCTCCTCTTGTATAAATGTGTGTCATTTCCCGTCCGCGCAGTGGGCGGGCGCAGCGGGCGCGCCGATGGCCCGCCGAAGGCGCGCCAAAGGCGTGCCCGTCTGCGCCTGTCCGCGCCCAACCGGGCCCCGGGGCCATAACCCCTGTCCCTTTCTCTATGGAACCTCATTTGTACACTAGCGAACAGTTACTCGACCTTAGACCTCCTAGTACGCACGAAAGGCACTCATTTGACATGCTCGGCTGTTTTCCTCAGCATTGCCCTGACTGCCCTTTTTTGCTAAATACTCCTTTGTTATGCAACAGTCAACGTCAACTGGTGACTACTTCTTCTTCTCCCGGATTTACATTTATTAGTCATAACTGTCGTTCCTTGCCTAAACATAAGCGCAACATTTTCGATTTACTTACTGATGAAGCGCCAGATGCATTATTCATTACTGAATCCTGGCTTCACGATAGCTCCGGCCCCGACATCGCCGAAGCGTTGCCCACTGACTACGCCATTTTACGCAATGACCGCCCTATAAGGATGGGGGGCGGTGTGGCGATCATTTTTAACAAAAAATATCAGTGTCTTTCTGACCCTATAACTTTGAGCGGATGTGATGCTCTGTTTTTTAAGCTTACCTTAAATCCCAATTATACTCTTACAGGGCTCCTAATGTATTGTCCTCCGGGCACTGTAAATTCCTGGTATACCCAGTTTCTGGACTATATATCATCTATACTTATTTCTTCTAGTAACTTCCTGGTTATTGGTGACCAAAATTTACATTTGGATAACCCCAATGATCTTTCTGCTGATAATTGTATAAATGATCTTGCTGCCATGAATTTAACTTTACTTAACAAGGGCCCTACCCATAAGGGTGGTCATCTCTTAGACCCTATTTCTTCAAATTCCTCACATATTATATGTTCTCCTGCCTTGCCTGTCCCCTGGTCTGATCATTATCTTGTCAAATTCACTATAACAAAAAACAAAACACAGACTGCAGCCAATCCTGCTATGTATCTTAAAAAGAGAGTTTGGAAAAATCTGGATATAGCCGCTCTCAATAAAACTCTATATGATCTCATGTCTAAATACCCGCTTAATTTAGACAATATAAACGCATCTGCCAACTTGGTAAATTCCTGGCTCTCCGAGGCTATAAATACTTGCCTCCCTCTTACAAATAAGAGAAATACTGTCCACAATTCCCCTGCCCCATGGTACAACGATACCCTCCGTGTTCACAAGTCTCAATGCAAGAGACTTGAGCGAACCTGGAGAAAAGACTATTCAATCGCTGCTGGGCTTACATATAAAGCTGAACTGAAACTGTACCACAAGGCCTGTGCTCATACTAGAGCTACCTATGTCAACAACTTGATAACAGTAGCCATAAATAAATCCAATGTTTTATTTAAGGTGGTAAAAGACCTTGCTGGCTCACACACAGCTGCTATACCCCCCCTCTCTCCAACACGAAATGTGATGAACTTGCCCAATATTTTACATCTAAAATTGATACTATTTACAAAGACATAGCAGCCCAAGAGAAATCCGTCGTTGACGTATTTCCATCTTTCACCACTTCTTGTCCTCCTCCGGCCTTATTGCAGACCTGGCCAAATCTTGTACCCGCTACCCTCTTGGAAATTTTAAACAATATTAAATCTGGCTCACCCTTGGACCCCCTACCTATTTCGGTTTTACGTCAACTTGAGTCTTCTCAATTAGATGTAATCTGTACTTTGTTAAATGCTTCTCTTGATTCAGCTACGATGCCTCAGAGCTGGAAGCATGCAATGGTGACCCCACTTCTTAAAAAACCTACTGCAGATCCAAATGTTGCTGCCAACTTCCGTCCCATTTCGTTGTTGCCGGCATTCTCAAAAATTTTGGAACGGCATATTCATGCACATTTATCTCGTTTTGTTGTCACCAACAATCTCCTTCACCCCTCTCAGTCAGGCTTCCGTCAAGGCTTCTCCACTGAATCCACTCTTTTAGGAGTAACTGAGAATATTCGCCAACTACTCGATCGAGGTGAAACAGCTGCACTGATATTGCTTGATCTCAGTGCAGCCTTCGATACTGTATCGCACAGTATCCTTCTCAGTAGCCTTGCCTCTTTTGGTATATGTGACAAAGCCTTACATTGGTTCTCTTCTTTTCTTACTGACCGGACCTTTCACATTTTTTCCAATACTTCCACCTCTAATACTTATCCTTCTCCATATGGTGTCCCCCAAGGTTCTATTTTAAGTCCTCTTCTCTTCAATCTTTATGTTGTTCCTTTAGCACATGTTGCTCATCACTCTGGTCTTAATCTTTTTACTTATGCAGATGATTCACAAATTGTGTTCTCCCTATCCCAAGCTGACCCTTCATCACCTTCTTCTTTACAATCAGGTCTAAGGGACATCTCCCGCTGGATGAGCTGTAATTTCCTAAAGCTCAACAGCGATAAGACGGAGGTGCTCATCTTCGGTAATAAGCCTGACCTATGGAGCTCGAGACATTGGCCGTCAACTATGGGCGACTTACCCATTCCATCGGAACGAGTGAGAAATCTCGGGGTCATTATCGATAGGGAGCTATCGATGAAGGATCAGGCTAACAAAGTTGCAGCCACCTGTTTTACCATCCTTAGATGGCTGCGAAAAATCTTTTGGATCCTACCTTCTGACACCCAGAGATCTGTTGTGACGGCGCTGGTGACCTCTAGATTGGATTATAGTAACGTGCTCTTTCTGGGGGTGACCAGGGCGGTCATGCGCCGTCTCCAACTAGTCCAGAATACCGCTGCTCGGCTTCTGTGTGGCTGTCGGAAATATGATCCAATTACCGAACGCATCAAACAACTCCATTGGCTCAACCTTGATAAACGAGTCAAATTCAAGGCACTATGCTTTATGCACAAGATAAAAATTGAAGTTGCCCCCACTTATCTGCAATCCCTGGTCAAACCCTATGTTCCCGCACGCTCCCTCCGTTCCTCCTCCCAACACCTTTTCTGTGTCCCTAAGTTTAGGCTCACCAGAGTGGGTGGCCGTTCCTTTTCTGTACTAGGACCCAGACTTTGGAATTCTCTTCCTCTGGACTTACGAGTGAAGCATTGCCATCTTCGTTTCCGCAAAGCCGTTAAGACCTGGCTTTTTGCCCAATAATCTCTCTTCGGTAAGCCGCTAAGTTTCTTAAGATCTGGCTTTTGCGATATATTTCCCTCTGGATCACTATGCTATACTGCCAATCAGCGCCGGGAAACCCTCACGGGTAGCTATTCGCGCTCTACAAGATTAATAAATAAATAAATAAATAAATAAACACGGCTATATGCCTCTTAATATACTTTTGAGTCCTGCTCGCCTTGTGCTCTTTTCCCTTGAAGGTTTCAGGTCACGGCCTGCTTGGTGGGGTTTGATTGCTTGCTTGTGGAGGGAGCGAGATTGCAGGTCCCTCCCTAATAAGAGTCCCTGGTGTTTTTTAAACACTTATCTGGCACACCCTGGCGGCAGAGCAGGTACTAAAGGGTTTCTGTCCACATTGAATGCTTTCTCTTCTAGGTTCCAACCAAGTTATTGTAGTTGAACTAGCAGTATGTGCATAAATTAACGTTTATTTATCTAACATTTTTTCCAGGCTTACAAGGAACAAATAAAAAGGGAGAGCGTACTCACTGCTACAAGTATCCTAAAAAATCCAATAGTCAAGTCCCGGCACGAACAGTATGCAAAGGTAAGATTGTTAGGAGCCAAATCTGAAGACATAGAACCTATTGCCTCAAGTTGAATAATTGCTTGGCCAGTTAGATCGGAAGTCTAACTTTTTAGGTTTTGCCTGGGGCACGGAGCTTTAGCTCCGCCCCCAGGAGAAATCTTTAGTTTTCAGTATGGGGGACTTGAATCCGCCCTCTCTTCCATTGGCTAGCTCCATAAATGGAGGCTAGCCATTGGAACAGAGATCTGTCCGTCAAGGCCGGACCAGATTCTGGGGCGTTCCAGCGATTTTTTCCCTCTCCACACTTTTTGCATCGTCATCGGGCGGTGGGCGGGGTTTATTTTTTTTTTGTCCACGTTTGTTTTGGCCATTCTGCGGCCAGAGGAAGTCCAGGTGAGTGCTGTTTTTTTTCTTGTTTCTTGTTCTTGCCTTATGTCTTCCCGCCCCCTCCCGCTCTCCGTGCCTGTCCGTGTGTCTGTTCCCGCTCCCCCCCCCACTCGATTGCTCGCAATGAAGCGTGCACCACTAAACCCCAGCACAGCGAGGCACAAACCAGCCCAAGGGAGGGGGCGGGGCTCTCAAAAGCTCCAGGCAGCGGCGCCTCGGTCAGGAGAGGAACTCGGAGCTGCACCAAGCGTGGAGAAAAGGTACACCATGTCCACCGCCCGGTCCCCCGCGTGGATCATGGCCACACCAGGTACCCAAGATGGCCGAAGAGCGCCTGACCGACCCAGCGCCAAATGGCGCTAACGGGCTCAAGATCATGCCCACCCAGCACAGCTAGCCGTCCGGCCGCCCATGCCGGGTAAGAGCGCTACTCCCTCCCTTCCCCCGGTTAACCACGACCGAGGAGGACCATATCCCATCCCCCAACCCTGAGTCGGGTAGGGGGTGGGAATTCAAGAGGGGGGTGCATGCTACGCCTGCCAGGGAGGAGGACGCGCTCACGGGAACCCCCCTGGTAAATGCTGAATTAGCCGCAAAATAGATTCGGCCCATCTTCGGCCAATGTTCGAGCCTCGGGGTGTAGCAACATTACGGTAAAGAGTGTCTGGAACATTCTAACAGGAAGTGGACACAGCACTTTCACCTCAACCATTAGGGAAGTTCACTGCGCTGTGACTGCTTCCACTGCCATGCAGATGAGGAGCGACCACGGACCATTTCCGTCAAATCATCCAGAACCCCATAAAAGTGGGGTTACCTTGTGCGGAACTCTCGTCCCGGGGGTGGTTATGAGAAGGGGTAAAATCCGGCCCAGTTCGCCGCTTCACTAGCCGCGGTGGTGGGGTCGGTTTGGCCCACCCCTCACTGTAGCAGTCCCAGTGAGCTGCCACTTACGACGACCCACCGTGTGACCTTGGGCATCGTGGTACCACAGCCGAGTGACTGACGTAGATTCCGCTTCTTGTTATGACAGCGCAGGGCGCGTCTGTAGCCACCATCACCTGTGCATGGGGCAGTGATGTCTGACACTGTGATACAGCCACTTGTTAGTGTCTGTAGTAGCCAGCCTTGTGACACCCATCACTGCTGGAACCTACCACCCGAGGCTGCGCGTTGGGGTGGGCGGGGGGTGAATGGTGCTTTCTGAGCAGCAGCGTGTCTGTTGTAGCAAGCCTGGTGCCACACAGCACTGTTGGAACCTACCACATGAGGTAGGTGGGGGGGGCTTCTCTGAGCAGCAGCGCTGTCTGTGGTAACAAGCCTTGTGCCACCAAGCACTGATGGAACCTACCACATGAGGCGGGCGGGGGGCTTCTGTGAGCACCAGCGGTGACTGTGGGAACAAGCCACGTGCCACCCAGCACTGCTGGAACCTACCATGGAGGCTGCCAGGTGGGGAAGGGGTGGGGGCGGGGTCTCAGCATCAGTGGTGTCTGTGGAAACAAGCCTTGTGCCACCCAGCGTTTTGCATTACGTGTGTTCTGTTTTGTGTAAATCTGAATTGTACACCAGGGGTCTGCATCATGTTGCTGATTTGTGTGTCTAGTGTGCATCTCGTTGTGTTGTGTCTGTATATGCTACCTCTAAATCGGATGGGTTGTCTGTGTGTGTTTTGTGCTGTTTGTTGTCTATGTCCTGTTTCCTATGTGTCACCAGGTGGTGTTGTAATATATTGATGGTCCTGTATGTGGGTCTGTGGGGTGTGCTGTTCTTTGTGGTGTCTGTCTATGTTCTGCGAGTGTTGCACTGTCTGTGTGTTTGAGAGTCGTGTGGGCCTGTAAGTGCTGTGCTGTGTTGTGTGTGTTGTGTATGCCTGTGCCCTGCTTGTGCTGTGCGTGGGTTGTCTGAGAGACTCCTCTGTTCACGTGAGTTGTGGGTGTTTTAATCTTTAAAATATGATGCCTTTTTTATTTTATGTTTTATTTGGGCATTTATATCAGAGCGTTGTACTGCCTATTGCTTTAATGCACGGGGAGGCAGTAAGTGATTCGCAGGGTGTGGCGCTGAGGCACTGGTTGGCACCTGGCTGCTGGAGTCCGAAGTGGTATGTCTGCCATCACCAGGCCACGTCTACTATCTCCCCCTGTGCTACTCTCCCTCCCTGTGTCGCTCTCTCCCCTTGCGCTGCTCTCCCTCCCTGTGTCACTATCTCCTCCTGCGCTGCTATTCCTCCCTGGGTCGCTATCTCGGCCCTGCACTACTCTCCCTCCCTGTGTCGCTATCTCCTGCTGCCCTACTCTCCCTCCCTGTGCCATTATCTCCCCCTGTGCTACTCTCCCTCCTTGTGTCACTATCTCCCCTAATCTGCTCCCCCTCCCTGTGTCGCTATCTCTCTCTGCAGTACATGGAAGGAAGAAATGTTCAACTCAACACTGGAAAAAGTGTGGGGTTCAGAGACCGTGAGAATGAGGGGCCTGAAATAGCGTAGAACAAGAAGTGGTGGATAGTTCGGGAAAAAAGGGGAGAGTTGGTTTGTCATGAGTGATCCGCCTGTTGCCTGCTTGTGACCCTGTTTTCGTGCCTCTGTTGCCTGCTTGTGGCCCTCTTTACGTGCCTCTGTTGCCTGCTTGTGACCCTGTTTTCGTGCCTCTGTTGCCTGCTTGTGACTCTGTTGCCTGCTTGTGACCCTGTTTTCGGGCCTCTGTTGCCTGCTTGTGGCCCTCTTTACGTGCCTCTGTTGCCTGCTTGTGGCCCTCTTTACGTGCCTCTGTTGCCTGCTTGTGACCCTGTTTTCGTGCCTCTGTTGCCTGCTTGTGACCCTGTTTTCGTGCCTCTGTTGCCTGCTTGTGACTCTGTTGCCTGCTTGTGACCCTGTTTTCGTGCCTCTGTTGCCTGCTTGTGACTCTGTTGCCTGCTTGGGGCCCTGTTTTCGTGCCTCTGTTGCTTGCTTGTGACCCTGTTGCTTGCTTGTGACCCTGTTTTCGTGCCTCTGTTGCCTGCTTGTGACTCTGTTGCCTGCTTGTGACCCTGTTTTCGTGCCTCTGTTGCCTGCTTGTGACTCTGTTGCCTGCTTGGGACCCTGTTTTCGTGCCTCTGTTGCTTGCTTGTGACCCTGTTGCTTGCTTGTGACCCTGTTTTCGTGCCTCTGTTGCCTGCGGGGGGGCTCGCAGTGTGTGGGGCTCGCAGTGTGTGTGCGGGGGGGGGCTCGCAGTGTGTGGGGGGCTCTGTGTGTGTGGGGCTCTGTGTGGGTGTGTGTGGGGGGGCTTTGTGTGTGTGTGGGGGGGCTCTGTGTGGGTGTGTGTGTGTGTAATTTGCGAGAGATAAAGCTAGTGGCATTGTAAATGACAATGCCATTTATTTATGTTAAAAAAAAACCAAATCAAAATAATGTCAAGAGCAATGCCAATAGCTCTAACTTTAACAAAGGCAAAACCATTGCATTGTAAATGCTTGTTCTATGAGAGCTACCACAATGGTGAGTGACCATGCCTTGCAGAATTATTGTTCTGACTACCCAGATGTCTGTCACAATTAAAGTTTTTCAATCCACTGAAAAAGCCAAAGGTTCCAGGGACGTTAGTTTCATTTTTACCCACACAACCATAGAAAAATCAGCACTTAAAATTTTAATAACTTTTTAAAAAAAACTTGTGGCCTTAAGTTACTTAAGGGTACACGTTCTAGTTTCTTTCTTCAGATAAGTATAACTGCTGAATTTCTATTATTTTTTGTAGGTAAAACATCAACATATGTCAGTGTAAAGCCCCTAAAACATTTTGAGCAATTGCCCATGAGGGAGTCCCTCCATTTGTCCTATAGGGTCAGGATACCTGTATCCTGGCTTGTGTTTTCACACTGTCAAACCCCCAATCTTCCAGGGTATTGGTGAGCTGCCAGTAGATGCACAGCTATCCGTTGGAGATGTTTGCTTTAAATATAAATGTAATCCAGCAAATTCTTTATTGGTATTTCTAGTAAGTATATTTCTGTTGCAGTCTTGTATTCAACCAGAAATATGGCCATTCTGCAGTTCTACTTAAAAGCGAATTTCACGCCACACATGGGTTACCCTTCAGCCCCAGGCATAAAAGCATCAACAGCTTACCTTCTCTTTCAATAAAACTTCTCAATCTGCCCAATCTACCTTCTCTTTAGGAATGCAGGAAATCTCACGCTGGATGGAAAGCAATTTCCTCCAGCTGAACGCTGGAAAAACTGAGATTCTGCTCTTTGGAGATGCCCCCCTCCTCTGGTCACCTTCCTAGTGGCCCCCAGAACTAGGCACACCCGACCACGGCAACCACAGTCAGAAACCTCAGTGTTCACCTTGAACAGTCCCTAAACATGAAGAAACACGTTACTCACACAGTCTAATCCTGCTTCCACACCCTTGGCTTACTAAGGAAAGCTTTTACTTATCTCCCCGACACAACAAGGAAAACTCTAACACAGGCCCTGATACTAAGCAAGCTGGACTATTGCAACGCCCTATTGATCGCAGCAAATGAGTGCTCCTTAAACCAATTGCAAATGATACAGAACACAGCCGCCTGCATGGTTCTGAATGCTCCCCCAGATCAGCTTCCTCTCCCCTCCTTCATCAGCTACACTGGCTGCCCATACGACAAAGCGTGAAATTCAAGATCTGCTGTCTCAGACATAAAGCTATCTGGGGCAATGGCCCTCCCTATCTAGTAGAGAAACTTTGCCACTATTGCCCGGCTCGGACTCTGCGCTCCAGCTCCCAATCGCTCCTCAAAACCCCTAACATAAAGGCTAGATCCAGAGGCAGGTCTTTCTCGCCCGTTCATCTGGAATCAACTACAGCTAACCCTAAGACAGTGTCCAGACCATCTTAAATTCAGAAGACTCCTGAAAACTGCCCTGTTCTAACCCCCCTTTAGCCACAACGGCCCCCACAATGCTAAGGATGCCTGGCCTCCACCTTGGGGGTGCCCAGGAGTGGACGCCTCACAGGGAAAGCCAGGATGGGTTCCATAGCGGTATTCGTACAAGCGCCTTGAGACCCTTGCGGGTGAGTAGTGCGCTATACAAGTATCAATTTACATTTTTTACATTTACTTATGCTGCGCTTCCAAGCGATGAGATACCCCCCCGGAGGTGATTCAAGCGCTATACAAATTAAATCAAATCAATAATTAAATCAAACAGGTACACATGCTGCAAACGGATAAGTTAATTACAATTTGCTTGCAGCCTGTAATGCTGTAGATGCACTTGCACCCTTCCTGCCACCAGGGCTTGTGAGCTCACGTGGCATATAGAACGTTCAGGCCTGTTTACTCCCTCCTCAGCTTTGCAAATAGCACTTCTTCCGTACTGAGTTTCACAAAAAAAAATTGTTTCGCAGGAAATTAATTTCTTGGAAATGTGATGCTCACCCTCAATATTCCAGTCATCGCCCCGTCCGTATAAGGACTCCAAGGAGCTCAAGGGCGTTCATACATCTGGCATGGATTTTTCCATACTATGGTCTGTCTAGACATACTCTAAAATTTTTAAGTCCTGCATCTGTTTTCCCCGTTGTAAGATGCCTTTTCTAATAATATATTCTTTCTGCTTTTTGTGATCTGAAATCTGAGTTCTTTACTTGCACTCTACACAAGACTTTTGCTGTTACTTTTGTAATAGTTAGTGTGCATTTGTTCTGGGGAATTTTGCTAAAGATGGTTTAAAACTTGTGTTTACTTTTAGGGTGAGAATCCCTTTGAAATCGTTGAACAAACCGTAGAATCGGTATTTGAGGAAACAACTGATACGAATGATGAAGACAATGACCAAAATGAAGAGGAGGACATTGATGGTGAAAACGATGAAAATGAGGAGTAGATAATGTGGAGGCAGAAAATGCGGATGCTGCTGAGGATGCGGATGATGCTGCTGAATGATTACTCTGGGGACTTAACCACCACTGATGAAAACTAGTTGAGAAACTGCCCTGAACTACCAAACACTTTAGCACACTGCATTGGTGGACTTAAAGAACGTTTTGCGCAAAGTCGAGCTGTTCGTTCACCCTGTATGCATTCCACTTCTTTTTTAATTGCCTATGGGCAAACCGGTTTTAAGTTTTGTTTTTGTAGTAAACTAAAGATTGTATTAAACACAGCAAATACTTCAGTATTCTTCCAGTGTAAATTGATTTGTTCATGGTTACGTTTTGAGTAATTTTGAGCAGTTGGGGTTCTAAACATTACAATGTGATTTTTTGCAGTTTTTAGCGCCCAATAAGTGTTGTATATAATTCAAGCTGTTGTAGCAAAGAAACCCTTTTTATATCCTGCAGTAATAAAGGTTTACAACAAGATTAACGAAAAAACTTTAAGGAGAAACCCTTGTATGAAAAGGGAGGGGTTAGTTACAGTAAGAGAAATATAAGGAATCCCTTTTCATATCTTTTTTTAAAGAAAGACTGCTATCTCTTTGGGATCCGTATTGAATTAGAATGGTGATGCATTGAGTTGTATCTAGGATTGTAACCGGACCAACAAATTTACAATTTCTGCACAATACATAAATCTCTAGCATGCTAAAACATAATTCCAACTAAAGAGAATGTTAGGACAAAAAACGTTATTTCTAGATTTATCAAAAGTTTATTATGTATTTTCAATTGCAAAACATTTAAAAATTCACATTTGTTAAAAAAGCATTTGTCATAGATTAAAAAACAATACAATGATTATACAATGAAAAATGTGTCGACGCGGCGTTTCGGTGATTTGAATGGTCACCTTCTTCAGGACAATTTTTCAAGATTAAAAACCACTTAATGGGTTGTTACTAAGTCGCTTTGATCAATGGGCGATTTCAAAATCTGGGTTTTGTTCCATCTTTTCTTCTTGTTATGAAGGTGGTTCCTAAAATAAGTAGGTTGTTTCTTTTAATCAGTCTGCAGGCCCACTGGGTAAGTTATCAATCCTCACTTCTCAACTCCTGTTATTCACTTTGGAAGGACGGTCATTTGTTGTTTGCTACACCATATCCGATTTTCTTGCTGGCACTTTCCGTGTCTGCAGTAAGGTTGTTCGTTGGGGTTTTAAACTTTAATGAACTGAGCTGTTTCTAGGGCGACTTATTTCCTTCGCATCCCCTTCCGCAGGTGAAGACCTTCCGGACCGTCCTTCAAGGCTGCAATGACGTTTTTTGTCCTAACATTCTCTTTAGTTGGAATTATGTTTTAGCATGCTAGAGATTTATGTATTGTGCAGAAATTGTAAATTTGTTGGTCCGGTTACAATCCTAGATACAACTCAATGCATCACCATTCTAATTCAATACGGATCCCAAAGAGATAGCAGTCTTTCTTTAAAAAAATATATGAAAAGGGATTCCTTATATTTCTCTTACAACAAGATTATACACTTATTTTGCACCTCTCCTATATGGTACTGTCTACCTCAAAGAACGGGTACACTCAAGGTGGTGTATGATGTGCAATGTCTGGTGGCGGTACCACCACACAGAGTGGGCAAGGGAAGATAAAATGATGTATTGTATGTGCTTGGACTATGGTGAAAATACAATGGAGGAGGACCAGGTCAAGTTCAGAGATTTAATAGATAAGGCATAGCAAAGGAGTTGGCAACAACGTGCAGGAGGGTCCATGAGTGGTGGAGGCTGGGTTTCTTAATCCGTGTCCTACCTACTGTGTTGCAAGCATAAGACACAGTGACAACCAGAGCCCCTTACTTTGTCTCCCCCCCCCCATTACATTGTCAATTAGGGTGGAGGGAGGGAATGGAAAGGAGTAAAATACATGTCTACAGATGTACTGGTATGTTCAGGACACTGTATCAATCACTGAAGAACCAAGGTCAGATATAAAAGAAGATACACAAAAGAAGGCTGCACAAATAGGACAGCGGATCTTGTGCACAAACTGGTAAGTCAGCAAAAGAACAACAAGGCTAAAAACACTGGAACGGACGCTACGCTGTGGAACTGATTGCGAAGAAAGGTTGAAAGAAACAAAAAAAAAAGCGGAGTTCAAATAAAACAAGCATTTGCAATGCAATAGGTCTTGCATTAGGAAAGTATAACTTAAAAGTTATAACTTTTGCAAATGTGACACGTATAGCATGTGTAATGCAATGTGTTGTATTTACGTGACTTAGATGTATTGATGTTACAAATAACAATGGCTTTTAATTTTTGTTTAATAATTAATACTTAAATAAAAGTTATTGTAATTTATAATGGCAATAGCTTAAACTTTTGTAAATAACTTTTGTGAAGATTATGTTTGGTGTATTTTATAGTGACGAAAATCCAAGAACAGAAGTGAAATATTAACAACTTTTTGTGACATTTGTGATAAAACTTGAAACAGTGAGAGAACATATTTGAACCAGTTGTTGAATGGTTGCACAGATTGATGCTGTGGTGGCGCTGAGTGATGTTGTGGTGGCGACGGGTGATGCTGTGGCATTCAGTGATGCTATGGTAGCGCATAGTGATGTTGTGGTGCCCCTGAGTGATTATGTGGTGGTGCTGAGTGATGCGATTGATAGAGTGAGTGCAATAGATAGATAGATAAAGTGAGGGCCGTAGATAGATAGTGAGGGCGGTAGATAGATAGTGAGGGCGATAGATAGATAGAGTGAGATCGATAGATAGATAGAGTGAGGTCGATAGATGGATAGATAGACTGAGGGTGATAGATAGACTGAGGGTGATAGATAGAGTGAGGGTGATAGATAGATAGAAAGATAGATAGATAGATAGATAGATAGATAGATAGATAGATAGATAGACAGATAGATAGATAGATAGATAGATAGATAGATAGATAGATAGATAGATAGATAGATAGATAGATAGATAGATAGATAGATAGATAGATAGATAGATAGATAGATAGATAGATAGATAGATAGATAGATAGATAGATAGATAGATAGATAGATAGATAGATAGACAGACAGACAGACAGACAGACAGACAGACAGACAGACAGACAGATAGATAGATAGATAGATAGATAGACAGACAGACAGACAGATAGATAGATAGATAGATAGATAGATAGATAGATAGATAGATAGATAGATAGATAGATAGATAGATAGATAGATAGATAGATAGATAGATAGATAGATAGATAGATAGATAGATAGATAGATAGATAGATAGATAGATAGATAGATAGATAATGAGGGCGATAGAGTGAGTGAGGGTGATAGATAGATAGAGTGAGGACGATAGAGGGCGATAGATAGGGTGAGGGCGATAGATAGATAGTGTAACTATGTGGCGTGTAATGTGGCACTGAGTGGTATTTGGAGTATATGTTGCATTGAGTGCAATGTAATTATGTGGAGTGTAATTATGTGGCAATGAGTGGTATTTGGAGTATTGGATTGAGTGCAGTGTTATTATGTGGCGTGTAATTATGTGGCACTGAGTGGTATTTGGAGTGTATGTTGCATTGAGCACAGTGTAATTATGTGGCGTGTAACTATGTGGCACTGAGTTGTATTTGGAGTGTATGTTGGTTTGAGTGCAGTGTTATTATGTGGCGTGTAATTATGTGGCGCTGAGTGGTATTTGGAGTGTATGCTGCGTTGAGCTCAGTGTAAATATGTAGCATATAATTATGTGGCGTGTAATTATGTGGCACTGAGTGGTGTTTGGAGTGTATGTTGCATTGAGTGCAGGTGAATTGTAGTGGTGGTGGTTGCGGTGATACTCACGGGGTGGTGTGCGCATGTGGAACTCTTGGGCTTGCATCATATGTCTGCCTCATAGTGGCCCTGTCTCTTGAATTGTGTCCCTTACTTTGGGATTATTTTACAGACCAACAGAGTAAACCTCACATTTCGGACAGAGGCAGGCCCTTGGTCACCCAGCTATGACTTGGGACACACAGAAGGTGGCTCCTACTGATTGGGTGCTTTCTAACAGATTTGCCCCATTATCTTCTTTGGATGGATGCAATTGACTAGTTGGGGATAAACATAAGATTGTGCAGCAGAATGTTTTCCCAGCCCAGAGTTCTTCAGACGCTTTGGTTGTTGGATGCAAGGAATGTAATATCAAGGATCATACCCCACAAATTGCTAGGTTGTCCACTAAACTGCTACAGTCTGATTTTGAAGTTTCACATTTACCTGTTGATATGAATGGTAGAGCAGGATATTTGTCCAGATTTCCTATTGTTGAAAGTACCATGGAAATAGTTGAGGAAGACGAACAAGATAGTAGTTTTATTGTATCCAGTGTGCGATAAATGGAGTGGAGAAGAGAATTGAGCAAGGATGATTCATTAGTCCAAGTGATGAAATTTGCGAGGGATGGTTGGCCCAAGTAGGAAAATGCTCCATAAGAGTTCCATAATTTTGCTAAAGTTTCTGTGGAACTTTTGGTATAGGATGGAATACTTATGCATGGGGAGAGATTGGTACCCCCTGAAAGTTAAGAAGAAGAATGTGTGGAGCGCATGAAGGACATTTGGGCAAGACTTTGACGAAACACTGGGTACAGGAGACTTTCTGGTGGTCCCTTATGGATAATACTGTTGATGAATATGTGGGGGATTGTGTTGTGTGAAGCAAAGCAGAGAAAGGGCACAACGTTAGAAATCCGCCTATGTAACCAACTGAATATCCAACCAGGTCTTGGGAAAAAGTGGGTATTGACCTGGTCGGTCCATTTAATATGTTACCAGTTGCATATAGATCTGCTCTTGTTGCCATTTATTATTTTTCAAAGTGGCAAGAAGTCCAGTTCATAGGTGAACCTACATCTAAAAATGTTATTGACTTTTTGAAGGATGTTTTTCTAACAGAGGGTTTACCATCTTTCATTGTTTCTGACTATGGTGTACAGTTTCAGTCAAAAATTCCAAAAATGTCTACAACAAGAGGGAGTTCAGTAACTTAAAAGCTCAGTATACCACCCACAGGCGAACAGGCCTGTTGAACGCATGAATGGAGTCCTTGGTAATTGTGTTCAGCAGGCGATTGCGAGCAACAAGGAGAGGAGATCCCTCAGGCAATTTGAAAGAATATGGAGACAGCACCCCTTTACCGCTCATCTAAAACTTCTCGGCCAGACGAGAAATGTCTACAACAAGAACATCCGCAACTGAAAAAAGAGAATTCTTCAGATCGGAAGTGGGGAATGCCAAGAATAGACCCCGCAAGCTCTTTGAACTGGTCAAACACCAATCCAAAAAACTGACTAAAACACCGAAAGAAACTCCCAAGTCTCTAATATCATCCGAGGAATTCTCCTCTTTCTTTGCTGACAAAATCACAGCCTTAGGAAACTAACTCAGTGCTGACACATACATTCAACCCCCTCCTGACCTGCCTCCTCTTTCCGCGCTACCATCACGGGCTTCGCCTAAAAATCAAGCACGCTGGACCAACTTCAAGTGCTATGACAAAGACTCCGTCTCTAAAATCCTATCTACCTTAAACCCTAACAATCACTTTAATGACGCTCCCATTCAGCTGCCTAGCTGCTGCCGCCCAATCTATTATTCCAAGCTGGACTGCAATAATGAATGCCTCTCTCCGGCAGGGATTGATTCCTTGACTCTCTGAAAGTCGGCCAAGTCCTACCCATTTTGGAAAAAACGTCGCTGGATCAGGCCTCTCCTGACAACTTCAGACCTATCTCCAACATCCCTCTGTTAGCCAAAGTGTTAGAGAAGGGTGTGCAACAACAACTAAGTCAACACATCAATAACTTCCACCTACTCGATAACTTTCAATCTGGATTCAGATCTGGGCAAAGCACTGAAACTACCATGCTCCACATTGTTGACGATGCCCTCCAAGCCCTTGACCAAGGCAAAACCTGCCTTCTAATCCTAGATCTATCCTCTGACTTCAACACGGTCAACCATAAAAAACTACTTGAACGCCTCAAACTCAGGATGGGATTGGATGGCTCGGTTTTAGAATGGTTTAGGTCCTACCTCCATAACCAATCACAGAGGTTCCTAATTAACGGCAACTTATCTGCTCCCTCCCCGGTCAAGGTTGGAGTCCCTCAAGGATCAACCCTGTTCCCCACCCTCTTCAACCTCTACCTAGAGCCGCTTGCTGAGGTACTACGCACCGCTAATATCTTTTACCATATGTACGCTGAAGACACTCCAATATACATCAAAACGTCATCTCTCGAGGAGATTCTCTCCCTGAATGAGGCCCTGAAACTGACTGTCCAATGGCTGGCCTCCAACCACCTCAAACTCAACGCAAAAAAAACAGAATTTCTCCTAATTTCCCCTACTAAAACCAACCCCGAGATTCAGATATGGATCAATTCCATCACAGCCTTAAATTGCCCACCTATTATTTGACCATCGTGGACTCGGCCAAATCTCTGGGAATAATCCTTAACTGAAACCTGAACATGCAGGACCACATCAACTCTATGGCCAAATCAGCCAGGTTCCACCTGAGCTACCTAAGGAGGCTGAAACCCTTCATCAATGCTCCCGACCTAAAAATGTCGGTCCAGGCATTGGTCATCTCTAGACTAGAATATGGCTGTTCCACCCTCTCGGGTCTACCCAAAATCTCCCTGGCACCTTTGAAAGCCTGCCTCAACGCGGCTGCCAGACTTCTTACCGGCTCAAGGAAATTCGACCACATCTTGCCACATCTGAAAGCTTTGAACTGGCTTCCCCTCAAGGCCAGAATACAGTTGAAACTGGCATGCATCACACACAAGGCTTTATACACAAACTCCCCTGCTTATCTGGCACAGAAACTAGTGGTATCTGGGGGAATCAGAAACTCCTGGTCCGCCACAGGCCTCTTGCTCCAACCTGCCCGTTTTTGGGAAAAAAAGTCTTACAATCGGGCTTTCTCCGGGGCCACACCAAGAATATGGAACTCGTTCCCACCTACCATCAAAAGAATCCCTTCTCTGGTATGCTTCAAAAAGGATGCTAAAACTTTCCTCATGGGTAAATTCCTCGCCTAAGTTCTGCTTTCAACCACCACAGAGACCCTGATTAACTTACGACCATCGCCTTTCCCTCGGACTACCTGTTCACTCCACCAAGAAATTGGGGGGCCTTGTCTTGAGTATTTGCAAATGTAAACCGTACATATGTGTCCCCCTATCCCCAATGTACCCTGCACCCCTGCCCCTCTCCAACGGTTTGTATACTCTGTGTCTCTAAGCCTATTTGTACAACTCTATGAACCTTGTAAAGTGCTCTGATACCCTAACGGGTCACGTTTGCGCTCTATAAAACACTTAATAAATAAATAAATTGTACAAAATGCTTACGCTCAGTGCTTTGGTTTTACTGTACCACCCGCATTGTTCTACAAAGGTGTCTCCTTTTGAGCTACAGAGGGGTAGAAAACGTTCATATAAGATTTGTCTTTGCCACACCTTTCATTGCAGGCTCACCACGATAAAAACGGTGGCAGTGAAGAAACTTGTAATATGCGTTTGGCAGTGCTGCTGCAGCACCACCAGCATATTGCGGCCTCAAACCGCTGCGCAATTGCCGCTAAATCCCTTGGCGGTTGCTGGGGTCATGTGGCTGTCCAACCGCCCAAGTCATAATAGGGCGGGTGTATCAACAGTCTGCTTTTCAGATTCTTGCAGCTTTGCCATGCTTTGTCAGTCCACCACTCCTCCTTGGAGAGGGTCCCTGAATTTAGTCCCAACGAGGGTAATGTTTTTATGGAGCCTTGCAGCCCTAACAGGCGAGTAGTGTGCTTTACAAATCCATGATTGATTGATTTACTGCACCTCTGGGGCAGGGTGGGGTCTTTCAGATCTACCGCTCTGGTCACTAACTCTCTGGATTTACTTGTTAATCCCCGCACAAGGTGGGAATCCTAGGTTGGTACTCTAGAAGACACGGAATGGAGGGGAAATGCTTATAGCCCAAGAGAATTGGCCATTTCCTCTTGGCTCCAGATGATTCATGTGAACGTTCTGCACACTACATATCTGACGCTGCTGAAGTTATGGAGGGCAGGCTAGCTCCAATCGCCCTCATGTCATAGATGTGGAGCGGTTGGGGCAGATTTTGATCATGCTGTCTGGTTGTGCCCCATCATACACAGATACTGGTCCCGACCCCTGGGGGTCATGTTAGGGTATTGGGAACCCTAACATGACCTTGGAACGGCAAAGCGATTTTCGGTACGAAACCCGAATTCGTTTTGGAATCAGATGCCAGCATGCATGGTTGGGGAGCTTGCCTTCTCAACCAGAATACTGGTGGAACATGGTCCCTAGAGGAGTCTTCCCAACATATAAATTATTTAGAACTTACAGCTGGTCTTTACGCTTTGATGAGTTTCAAACACTCACTGCAAGGAAGATCGGTCATTTTAAAGATGGACAACATGTCCACAGTAGCTTATATAAACCGCCTAGGTGGCACCAAAATCTGCGGATCTTTCGAACCTGGCCAAGAAACTTTGGATGTTCTGCTTAGAACACAAAATTGCTCTGAAAGCAGAATACCTTCCAGGGAAAGCGAACATCTCTGCAGACTGGAACTCGAGATTCCTCAAAGATCACAGCGATTGGAAACTCAACATTTCCATCTTCAACCGTCTCAATACGGTTTGGGGACCCTTGGAAATAGACCTTTTCGCAAGCAGACTAACGTTTCAAGTGAAAAAATACTTCAGTTGGATGCCCGATCCCGGCGCTCTAGCAGTGAACGCCTTCCTTCAACCATGGAAGAATCTGAAGGCTTACGCCTTTCCCCCCTTTGCCATGATTCAGAGAGTCTTACAGAAAGTGAGAATCGACCAATGCTCCCTTGTTCTAGTGACTCCCTTCTGGCCCTCTCAGGCTTGGTTCCCAACAGCTCTGGAACTGGCTTACGACACTCCCTTTCTAATCCCTTGCCTAGATCATCTCCTAACAAACGTAGATGGCGAAATTCATCCTCTAATACAAACAGGGAGTTTGAACCTTCTTGTTTGGAGAGTGTCAGGAGATCTAATGAGGTCTCAGGACTTTCGTCTACAGCTTCAACTCTCCTCTCAGAATCATGGTCACCAGGTACCCACTACAGATATAACAACATCTGGAGAACTTGGGTTCATTGGTGCTTGGAAAGGAACCTGGATTCCCTTGAAGCACCTATTGTCGACATAGTTAATTTTCTCTGTGAACAATTTGATAGGGGTCTTAGCTACAGAACCATCAATTGTTATAGATCCGCTATTTCCGCTGGTCATACCCTCGTGAATGGTAAAACGGTAGGTAAAAATGTTATCATTTGTAGAATTATGAAGAGTATCTGTCTAAGAAGACCTCCAAAACCTAAGTATGATTCTCTTTGGGATGTTAATTTGATTTTAGACCTCTTTACCAACTGGCCTGATAACACATTCCTTAACAGGAAACTCCTCTCTATCAAACTTGCTAGTCTTCTTTGCCTTATTTCATGTAGAAGAGTCTCTGATGTTAAAGCTTTAGACATTTCCTTTAGGTCCTACAACATGTTTGGTGTTAAGTTTGAAATTCATAGAAGAACTAAGACTATGTCTGATTCTATTTTCTATCCACGTTTTGACTCCTGTCCTAAACTTTGTGTCGTTGATTGTTTAAAGGAGTATGACCGGAGAATGTCTCTTCTTCGACCTTCTGATGTCAGTCAATTACTTATTTCCTTTGTTAGACCTCATAAAGCTATTTCCTCTACTTCCATTGCTAGATGGGTCAAAACAGCTATGAGCCTAGCAGGTGTTGATTTACGTAAGTTTCAGGCTCACTCCCTTAGGGGTGCTATGGCCAGCAAATCCCTCTGGTCTGGGGGTAAGCTTGATGATATTCTTAAAGCTGCTGATTGGTCGAATGCTAGCACGTTTGCTCGACATTACTGTAAACCAATAGAACATATGTCTGATGTTGTGTTACAAGGCTACCAACATGCATAATGTAGCCTCCGTTCTTGTAATGAAATTGCGATTCTCCTATTACCATGACTAGAGAATCTGGATTTCATTAAAGACACGGAGGCTCACATTATCCCACCCATCCCTCCCTGGGATGCGTTTACAGCTATGTATTACCTTTGATGCGTTTACAGCTATGTATTACCTTTCTAAATTGTTGCATTGGTTTTAATGTACATCTAACTATTGCATTGGTATTCTTTTTAATGTTTAGGTTTGGATTTCTCCAATTTTACCCCCTTTTTTCCTTCTTTGCAGATGTTCCTTCCTAATCTAAGATGTTTGGATCCTTCCATCTTTTGGCTTCTTCGGATTTTATCAAGTTGATCTCTTCTGAAAGTTTCTCAATATTTGAATTTATTGTTTCATTTATGGACTTTTCTGTACTATTTCCACATTTAAAAGAGGCAGTCTCTTGTTGGCTCATGCCCTTTATTTGTTTTGAATGTTCTTTATGGAACCTTTTAATTGTGATGTATGCGGCTGCTTGGAGACGCAATTAAAAGTTGTATGCATAATGTGAGCCTCCGTGTCTTTAATGAAATCCAGATTCTCTAGTCATGGTAATAGGAGAATCGCAATTCATGTGAACGTTCTGCACACTACATATCTGACGCTGCTGAAGTTATGGAGGGCAGGCTAGCTCCAATCGCCCTCATGTCATAGATGTGGAGCGGTTGGGGCAGATTTTGATCATGCTGTCTGGTTGTGCCCCAACTTACACAGATACTGGTCCCGACCCCTGGGGGTCATGTTAGGGTATTGGGAAAGCCATTTGATTGCTTACCTCTGATTGGCCTTGTGGGACTATTGGAGGACCAGGGCAGGAGGCGCTTTGAAACATATCTTGTGGGGCTGGGTTTGTTACTTGGTAAAAGGGAAGCCTGGAATTGGACTCCAGCTGTAACCCATGACTTGCTGGCCTGGCAGCAGGCTATGGACTGGTGTGCCAAAATGGCTGCCCACATAAATATTGCAATATATGGTGTCCTTGGTGGGACTACTTTGGGCTCCAGGGTCTGTAATGAGTACCCCTATACAGACTTATGACCAGGGAGATGCAGCCGATTGTATTGCGTTGCGTGTCTTGTTACTTGTGTTTGATTTGTATCTTGAAAATCCAATCAAAATATTTTATTTAAAAAAACACTATCAAAATGTACCCATAACCCAGATATTAGAATTTACTGATTGTGTACACATCTAGTCGTTCTCCTCTCAAGAACATTAGAAGGGATTTGAAAAAGGGCCAGAATTTGGAACAGGAAACACTCTTCTTGGGTGAAAAATGTGATTAGACAATATACATATTCTTTTTATATATGGTATAGACCAGGATAAATCTCAACAAAATAGTCCTACATAACGAGGCAAAATAAGGGAATACTTAACATTTGTCCATAAGTTTTATAGGGAATAATTAGGGAAGCCCTAAAAAAGGCATTTCAAATCAAGTCAAGTGACCAATACCTGTCTGAGGCAGAGGGATAGGGGCAGAGAAAGAACAAGAACACGAGAGAAGGCAGAGAGACAGCCAGATAAGCAAAGACAGAGAAACTGAAAGGTGGAGTAGAGCAAGAGAGATAAGCGAAAGGGAGAGGCAGAGAGAAACAAAGTGAGAGGGGGGAGTGCGAGGCAGTGAGAGAAAGAAGAAGAGTGAGGGAATAAAGAGATAGCGGCAGAAAGAGAGAAAAGCAGAGAGAAAGAGGAAACGATGGGTAGAAAGAGAGTGAGCGAGGAAGATCGTGCCTTACATCCCCGCCAGGGGAATACAGTGCTATATTAATTCTGCACTACAGAACAAATCAAGTCAAGTGACCAATAACTGTCCGAAGCAGAGGGTTGGGGGAGAGAAAAAACAGGAACAAGAGAGAAGGCAGAGAGACAGCCAAAGAAGCAGAGAGAAAAACTGAGAGGCGGGGTCTAGCAAGAGAGGGAAGCGAAAGGGAGATGCAGAGAGAAACAAAGTGTGAGGGGTGAGGGCGAGACAGTGAGAGAGAAATAAAAAAGATTGAGGGAATAAAGAGACAGCAACATAAAGAGAGAAAAGCAGAGAGAAAGAGAAAGCGATAGAGAGAGCGAGAGACAGTGAGAGGGGGAGAATGCATTTACTTGGGCGAGATTTGAGACTCTTCGTGAGAGAAGGAACATGCTTGAACGTTGATCCCTTTTGGCCCCGCACCTCACTCACCTGATACGTGACAGTTAACCCCAGGCAGACTGGGAACAGGGTCCAGTTGGAAGATTGACTGACTCTACCCCACGTGTACTGGCCTTTGAGGGGACTACTTTGAAACATTGGGTGTCGTGACCCTGGTATGTACATACATGTTCTCAGAATCCATCTCACTTCTGTGTCCTACAGCATCCTGCCCCTCCCCCAAGCAGCCTCTTCATCCCCCTTCCTTGGGCTTTCTTCATGCCTGATGGTGATGAGGTTGCTATGGGAACGGTTTTGGCTCACAGATGTAGAGACACATCGCTCGGTGGGGCACTGAGTGTCTAGACAAGGAGAACCCTCAGGAGCCCCTAAACCGAGCCACTGTCAGAAATGAAACAAGACATCAGCGTTTAGTTGCTCAGCCGTGAAATGGATCCCCCCAAAAAAAAGAAGCTCCTGAGTGGCGGCGCGCGTGCCACTGCAAGCATATGTCTTCAATTATGGAGGCCGAGTCTCGCCGCCATAATTGAAGACATCTGGGCTTTGGGGCGCGTAACAGACATCAATAGGCCATAGGCGGAGCTACGCGACCGCCTATGGCCTATTGCGTGTTCTGTTATAAAACAGCACGCATGCAAAGCCCAATCAAAATGGACCTTGAAATGCACATGCACGAGCTATGTGGAATTTCAAGGTCCATTTTTGAAACCCTAGTAAAAGGGCTTTTCGCTCGCTTCGCTTGCCAGGCCTAAAAAGGTGAAAAAGATATTGTACATGATGACAAGACACTGGGGCAACACTCATAAGTTCAAAACTGAAAAGATAGTGCAGAAATTATATGGTAGAATGATTAAGGAGCTTAGTCAACACACACTGTCAACCAACATTAGGCCTGTATAAGCTCCCTTTTGACTTAGGGAGTACAAAAAACCACGGGGAGCAGAAATACTATCTGTTACCCATCACCTCCAGCCAAACCCTAGTCCACGCACACTGCCAACCTACAATAGGCCTGTATAAGCTCCCTTTTGACTTAGGGGGTACACAAAACAACGGGGAGCAGAAATACTATCTGCTCACAATCAACGCCAGCCAAACCCTAGTCAACGCACACTGGCAAACTAGAATAGGCCTGTATAGCTCCCTTTTGACTTACGGGGGTACAGAAAACCGCAGGAAGCAAAAATAATATCTGCTCCACATCAGCGCCAGCCAAACCCTAGGCAACGCACACTAAAAACTTAGAACAGGTCTGTATAAGCTCCCTTTTGACTTAGGGGGTACACAAAACCATGGGGAGCAAAAATACTACCTGCTCCCCATCAACGCCAGCCAAACCCTAGTCAACGCACACTGGCAAAGTAGAATAGGCCTGTATAAGCTCCCTTTTGACTTAGGGGGTACACAAAACCACAGGGAGCAGAAATACTATCTGCTCACCAGCAACACCAGCCAAACCCTAGTCAACACACACTAAAAACCGATAACAGGCCTGTATAAGCTCCCTTTTGACTTAGGGGGTACACAAAACCACAGGGAGCGGAAATACTACCTGCTCCCCATCCGCGCCAGCCAAACCCTAACCAACGCACACTGGCAAACTAGAATAGGCCTGTATAAGCTCCCTTTTGACTTAGGGGGTACACAAAACCACAGGGAGCAGAAATACTATCTGCTCACCATCAACGCCAGCCAAACCGTAGTCAACCCACACTGGCAAACTAGAATAGGCCTGTATAAGCTCCCTTTTGACTTAAGGGGTACACAAAACCACAGGGAGCAGAAATACTATCTGCTCACCATCAACGCCAGCCAAACCCTAGTCAACGCACACTAAAAACCTAGACCAGGCCTGTATAAGCTCCATTTTGACTTTGGGGGTACACAAAACCCCAGGGAGCGGAAATACTATCTGCTCCCCAGCAGCTCCAGCCAAACCCTAGTCAACGCACACTGGCAAGCTAGCATCGGCCTATATAGGCTCCCTTTTGACTTAGGGGTACACAAAACCACGGGGAGCAGAAATACTACCTGCTCCGCATCAATGCCAGCCAAACCCTAGTCAACGCACACTGGCAAACTAGAAGAGGCCTGTATAAGCTCCATTTTGACTTGGGGGGTACAGAAAACCGCAGGAAGCAGAAATTATTTCTGCTCCACATCAGCGCCCGCCAAACCCTAGTCAACGCACACTAAAAACCTAGAACAGGCCTGTATAAGCTCCATTTTGACTTGGGGGGTACACAAAACCACGGGGAGCAGAAATAATACCTGCTCCCCAACAAGACCAGCCAAACCCTAGTCAACGCACACTAAAAACCTAGAACAGGCCTGTATAAGCTCCATTTTGACTTGGGGGGGTACACAAAACCACGGGGAGCAGAAAGACTACCTGCTCCCCATCAGCGCCAGCCAAATTCTAGTCAACGCAGACTAAAAACCTAGAACAGGCCTGTATAAGCTCCATTTTGACCTTGGGGGGTACACAAAACCACAGAGAGCGGAAATACTATCTGCTCCCCATCAGCACCAGCCAAACCCTAGTCAACGCACACTGGCAAGCTAGCATCGGCCTATAAAAGCTCCCTTTTGACTTAGGGGGTACACAAAACCACGGGGAGCAGAAATACTACCTGCTCCCCATCAACGCCAGCCAAACCCTAATCAACGCACACTCGCAAACTAGAATAGGCCTGTATAAGCTCCCTTTTGACTTAGGGGGTACACAAAACCACAAGGAGCAGAAATGCTCTCTGCTCACCATCAACGCCAGCCAAACCATAGTCAACCCACACTGGCAAACTAGAATAGGCCTGTATTAGCTCCCTTTTGACTTAGGGGTACACAAAACCACAGGGAGCAGAAATACTATCTGCTCCCCATCAGCGCCAGCCAAACCCTAGTCAACGCACACTCGCAAACTAGAACAGGCCTGTATAAGCTCCCTTTTGACTTGGGGGGTACACAAAACCACAGGGAGCGGAAATACTATCTGCTCCCCATCAGCGCCAGCCAAACCCTAGTCAACGCACACTAAAAACCTAGAACAGGCCTGTATAAGCTCCATTTTGACTTGGGGTACACAAAACCATGGAGAGCAGTAATACTACCTGCTCCCCATCAATGCCAGCCAAACCCTAGTCAACGCACACTAAAAACCTAGAACAGGCCTGTATAAGCTCCCTTTTGACTTAGGGGGTACACAAAACCACGGGGAGCAGGAATACTATCTGCTCACCATCAACGCCAGCCAAACCCTAGTCAACGCACACTGGCAAACTAGAACAGACCGGTATAAGCTCCATTTTGACTTGGGGGTACAGAAAACCGCAGGAAGCAGAAATAATATCTGCTCCACATCAGTGCCAGCCAAACCCTAGTCAACGCACACTAAAAACCTAAAACAGGCCTGTATAAGCTCCATTTTGACTTGGGGGGTACACAAAACCACGGGGAGCAGAAATAATACCTGTTCCCCAACAACACCAGCCAAACTCTAGTCAACGTACACTAAAAACCTGGAACAGGCCTGTATAAGCTCCATTTTGACTTGGGGGGGTAAACAAAACCACGGGGAGCAGAAATAATACCTGCTCCTCAACAACACCAGCCAAACCCTAGTCAACGCACACTAAAAACCTAGAACAGGCCTTTATAAGCACCATTTTGGCTTGGGGGGTACACAAAACCACGGGGAGCAGAATGACTACCTGCTCCCCATCAACACCAGCCACACCCTAGTCAACGCACACTAAAAATCTAGAACAGGCCTGTATCAGATCCATTTTGACTTTAGGGGTACACAAAGCAACAGGGAGCGGAAATACTATCTGCTCCCCATCAGCGCCAGCCAAACCCTAGTCAACGCACACTGGCAAGCTAGCATCGGCCTATATAAGCTCCCTTTTGACTTAGGGGGGTACACAAAACCACGGGGAGCAGAAATACTACCTGCTCCCCATCAGCGCCAGCCAAACCCTAGTCAACGTACACTAAAAACTGAGAAGAGGCCTGTATAGGCTCCCTTTTGACTTAAGGGGTACACAAAACCATGGGGAGCAGAAATACTATCTGCTCACCATCAACGCCAGCCAAACCCTAGTCAATGCACACTGGCAAACTAGAACAGGCCTGTATAAGCTCCATTTTGACTTGCGCGGTACAGAAAACCGCAGGAAGCAGAAATGATATCTGCTCCACATCAGCGCCAGCCAAACCCTAGTCAACGCACACTAAAAACCTAAAACAGGCCTGTATAAGCTCCATTTTGACTTAGGGGGTACACAAAACCACGGGGAGCAGAACTAATACCTGCTCCCCAATAACAAATCTCATCAAAGGTGGTACTAAATTCAAGTGGAGTTAAGACCAGGAAGAAGCTTTCACAGTAGACTTGCTTTAATAGTGGAAGTGGATGCTGTGACGTATACCCTAGAAGCATTATTGTTTAAACAGCATGCTGAAAGTAAAGAATTATACACTACAGCCTTCTTTTCGTTTGCGTATTGAAGCTGAGCCTACATGAATTGGACCAGCAAGAGGGACAGACCTTCTTACTGTGATTGTGGTGGTGTTTTAGGCATTCTTTAAATAATTTGTATAGATGGGCTTCCCCCCTATTCATGACACTATTGGGTTGACATAGTGTCACTGTCTTCATTGAGCACACCTGCCTTACATGTGATAACTTTACTTTTCCTGCAATTGTGTATGAGCTAGCATCATCCTATACAATTTTCATCGTATTGTTTATTTTAATAGTCAACATGTGTTGAGAGCAGGGTCTGCTTATGAACCCAGCCTTAAAAAGGACCTCCAGCTCACGCATCTTCTATAATACCCTTGCTCATTATTCTGGGTCTTCAATATTGTAAGGTAACTATGTAATGGCTGCAAATGCACATCCAATGCTTGATAATTTTTCACCATTACTTAATTCTCAAGCAGGGTCTTGAGGTAAACTCCCGAACACTGTATATACGATCTTGCATATTAAAGGCATTACATTTATTATCACATTAAAATGACTCCAAATCAAGGATATTCACTTGTTTGAGGCACGTAAACCCGCAGAGAGTACCTTTTATTTATTTATAAATAAATATTTTAATGTTTTACTAATTGCACACAACTTTAAACAAGATTCAGATCAACTCAGCAAAAACCTATATGTTGTATAATGCGTATCACAGGATTAGTAATCTCAAGTTCAAAGTTATTCAAGAACAAATAAACAATCCCTCAAAGAAAATATACAGAGCTCAAAATGTTATGTGAAAATAGTTGTTTTCATCTTAATTTAATATTTGATAGACTATCATTCATTTAAAATACAGTGCAAGGTCATAGCCATCATTGCCGACGCGGTGCGTTTCGTCTCCATGAGACTTCTCCAAGGCTCTCTGTATTTATGTCTATTCTTGAATCAAATCCAAAGCTAAAGCAAGACAGCATGAAGGGCTTCAAAGGTGAGATATAATATTCTTATTGAAAGTAAAATCGTTCTATTTTGAAAAATTAAAGTATTTTCCTTTGTGGACCTGTTGTAAATATTGTAGAATTTCTCCCAAGGTGGTACAGTTGCTCCTAGTTTCTATTCATACAGCGTTCGGCGTGGTATCCGGTTTCGTGAATGCAGCGAGCAACCTTCATAAACAACTTTGCATTACTAACTCACTGTAAGAAATTGGGACATTAGTTGAGAGCCCCACTCAAGTAATAAACACAATCCCTGTCAGGGTAAACAGAAAAAAATCACTAAATAAACCTGTGCTTAACTCTCTGGTAGCTTGGCACAAAAGCAGTCAGGCTTATCCCAGACGTAATGTGTAAAGTATTTATGCAGTCTTCAAACAGTTATAAAGTAAAAACACAATACAAGAAAAGTCCCAAACCAATTTAGAAAAATATAATTACATTTAATAAAATGACACGGAAACAACAGCAATTCAATAAGTAGAGGCACAGTTATTGATGTTAAAAGTTTCAGAGGAAAAAATAGGACAAAGAAGCACAAAGTACCACTTGCTGTTATCTTGACAAACTCGACTGGGTCTAAGTCACAAGCTCAGGCCAGCCACAATGGAGCACAGGTTTGGATACAGGGACCAGCCGAGTCCTGGTGAAGAGTTTACCTTTTCAAAGTCCAAGTCCACGGTATTTGTCTTAATTGGAGCTTCACATTGACAGTGGCAGCGAGCCAGTCAATTTCATTGTGAGGAACTGTCGTTGCTGGAGCTGGTGTTGGCATGGGCGATAGCTGTTTGGCACGAAGACCAGGTTGCTGTCAGAACTTCACATTGCTGGGGGATTCAGCGACTATTGATGATGCGATGAGCCAGCTTGTGGTTACGAAGAGCCCCAGATTTCTGGATTTTCACCTGGTGTGCAGATTTGTTTAGATTTGAAGAAGTAGGAGTACACGCTAATGCCAGCTAAGGTTCCAGGACGGGGGTGCACCTCTTGGTAACCAGGACTCACTCCAGTAGAGGCCATCAGCAGGGCTCAGGCAGGTCCAGTTGGTGCTGGTCAGCTGGGCAGTTGCGGGAAAGAATTCTAGAAGGTTGTTGTGTCCCTGTAGCTCAAACAGGAGGTCAGCCAACAGACGCGTGGAGTCACTTTTGGGGATCCTAGGTTCATGACAAGCTGTAGAAAAAGGTAGGGCTAGGACCTTTCTCAAGATTTGCCCGGCGCTAACCGCCCTTGTACCATTCAAATTACCAAGCAATGAGGCAGGCGCCGGAGACCAGAAGGCAGGAAAACAGAAGTTTATTCCGACGGAGCAGAACACATCAGATCAGACAACAAGGTATCGTCTCGAGGTGCTCTAACAGCCTCTCGGAGGCCTGGCCTCTTATACACTGGTTTATGGCATGTGACCTTTCTTTATTACAATCAGAACTTTGTAAAGCAAGGAAAAGACATCCCCGTAATTCTCGTGACAATCCCACCCCCATATACCTTCACAATAGAGGTCCTCAACCTGCTGATAAGAGGAGGGGGTCATCACGCAGCTGAGTGTTTCGCCAAGTCTTAGGATGTGTGCGCCTGATCATATCCCAGGGGGTGGGGAGGCCCTGATCAACAGTGTGTCCTTTGAAGAGGGGCGATTACATACAATGAGAGGCAGTAAATGGTATCTCCCGGCTTAGGCAATGGCCTCGGACCTGTGTGGACAGTCGGACACGGGGTGAGGGGCCATCAATGGAGTGGTATTCATGCTGCGTGGACAATCCAGTGCGGAGGGAAGGTTTATCAACAGAGGGGTATTCATGGGAGGAGAGGAGGTGTTGGTCAGGCGCTGGCGTGACTCCCAAGGACAGGGCCATGCAGAAGGGTCATGCTCATGAGGGGGAGGGAGGGGGAGCCAGGGTGCGCGGAGGATGCCTGCTGGGTCAGAGGGGCGCGCTGGCGATCGATCGTGGACAGGGAGACCATGATACCTAAAATGGCTGCCGTGCACGTAGTACATAGGTGACAAGCTGGCGCAGATGATGTTCAGATTGCAAACTAAAATTCCACAGTCCTCCCTTTTAACATGTCTCGCCAACTTGTCAGTTTGGGTTTATCCCCATAAGGCCACGTATCTCTGCTTCATAGAGGGGACTCATGTGCTCATTTCGGAAGTCCAAAGTCTTTGGGCACATACTGTTGGAAACAAGGCCGCACAAAGATGGCAGACATTGGATACCTAAGCAACACCCACTTAATATCACAACAGGTATCAGCACGAAGGAAAACAACCTCCAACCCCAATTCTTCAAAGTGTCCCAAAACCAGCTCCCGAGCGACCATCCTTCTTGTTCTTGGTGAACCTCCGAGGAAAGTCTGTGGAGGTGCTCAATGGCTTTGTAGACTGAAGGCGAGTTATCTGGCACGTAGGTGCAGCAGCTGGATCCGATGATGCGGCATGCTCCTCCTCGGTCGGCTAGGACCACGTCTAGGACAAGACGATTTTGAAGGGTCACAAGGCGGACCGCCTGAAGCTCCGCAGTGTTGTTGGCGAGGATGCCAGCCGTGATGTTGATCGTTGTTTCTACTGCCTGGGTCAGGTGTCGGATAGCACGGCTGTTTGCCATTGGGCCCCACAGAGGAACAAGTCCCTTTGCTGCATCTAGGAACTGAGCTCCAGTGGAGTCGGCTTGTTCCAGGTCATCTGCACGCCTCTGCCGGTGATGGTTAGCAGGGGCTACATACGTGGGGGGAAGGATGAAGGCAATGTAGCAGGTACCCTTCCAACCTTTCGGGAGCCAGGTGTAAGCTTTGGTGCCACACACAAAGTACATATTCGGAGAAGCAACAAAGGAAGGGGGGTCAGCTGAGTCCAATGTTCTGGTGATTCGGCAGGAGCTGTGACCCACCAGTTGTGTTCCCTGGCCTTCTAGGCACACAAGACCGGTGACATTGATAACAGACAGAGCCACAGTCAGAGTGGCGGTGGTTTGTTTTTGCAGATGAGAGAAGGTGGTTCTGGCTGGATTGTGGAGCACCTGTACCTCGACTCGTTCTTTGGCTGGAATGTCTTTAAGAAAGGTGGCGCCTGTGAGCGCAGGGCACAGGGGAGTAGAAGTCTTCCCGGTTTTGTTCAGCCAGAACCCAGAGTAGAAGTGCGACACTGTCTGGCCGGAAGTGGCGTTGTCCTTGTGGCTCTCTTGCATGAGGATCAACCAGGCGAGGCAGGAGCCGTGAACTGAGAAAGGAGAAGGGATGAAGGGGATGGAGTGTCCTGTGGCATGCGGGAGCAACCCGCAGATCCAGCAGTTCGTAGCATTTGTAGCAAGGTTGTGTTGGTGCAACAGTTGCACGAAGGAATTGTTCCAGAATTCCCTGCGCCTTTCTCAGAGCTGAGGCGACAGAGAGATTAGGTGATGCTCTTTCAGGGGTGTTGGCTGTGCAGTAGGTAGCAATGCCTCATGAGCCGGTGTGCTTTCCTCCAGAATCCAGAAGGAGGTCATGAGGAGGAGGCAGAAGAGGAAGACAATGAAGAGTGCGATTGTCTTTGGTTTGTGCAAGTTGTCAGTCTTTGGATTTCTATACTGGGTATTTCCTGTTGCTTCCATCAACAGGCGGTAAGAGGTAGTGGCAGTACCTTGTAACCGCTTGCTCGCCCAGGCTATAGCGCTGAGCCTGCGCTTGTTTTCTGCTGTTCTGAAACATTTTAACTGTTTTTATTACCTGTATTGAAAACGGAACCTTTTTAAAATTGATCTCCGCATTGCCCTCACTCACCACTTCAACACCCTGCTGATTGGTGCAAACCAGCAGAGGACACGCTCTCTGATTCGTCCTCTCGCGGAAGCTAGAGGGAGGACACCACTTCCTGTTCCCACACTGCTGGGCGGTTAGCGCTCTAGCAGCTGGGGCTCTCGGGGCTACTTAGCCCTCGCCTTCCCTGAGCGCGCAGCGATCGCGCGCAGTGGAGCCGAAGCTACGCCGAAGAGTAGCCAAAGAGTAGCCCGTCTGCGCCCGTCCGCGACAGGACGGGACCAGGGGCCACCCACCCTGCCCACATGTCCTCCCACCCTCCCCCTGTCCCGGTCTCCTCTACAGACTCTCTCATCAGGTACTCTTCTGATTTTCTACACTCGCTTCGCCCACAGGATCTCTACCAATGTTTAGATAGTGGCTGGCCCTACCCAGAAGGACCTTTCTCATGTTATAAGTGTGGTTTCCAAACCACTTGTAATACACTCATACCAGGGCACGCTCCTACTCCTAAAGCCACACATAAAGGCTGGAAAAGTTTCTTGCTTAATGTTCGATCCCTTCCACGTCACTGCATTGAAATATGGGACACCATTAGCTGCCACCAACCGGAAATATGTTTCCTATCGGAAACTTGGCTAAAGCCCCACACTATTCCATCTGTTATGACAGGAATCCCCACAGGATATAAAATCCTGAGGCAAGACCGCCCGATAAAAACTGGTGGCGGCACTGCCATAATACATAAAGACAGTTTCCATATCTCCATATTGGAACAAGCTCTTCTTCCCTCTATGGAAATTATGATTTTTAAAATAAATACCAGTAACAAACATCACTGGAAAGGCGCTTTAGTCTACCGCCCCCCAGGCACCGACACCAGTTTCACCCTGGCCCTCACTGAAATTCTTGCTCCTCACATGAAAGCCAAAGAGCATTTCATTCTACTTGGTGATTTTAATATCCACGTAGATACACCAGAGGACCCTGATGCCAAACTCCTACTGGAGGACCTTGCTCTACTTGGCCTACACCTACGAAATAGTGGTCCCACCCACAGAGGTGGCCACACCTTAGATCTCATTTTTACTAATGATCCTTCAATTCACTGTCACCCCCCCAAATCAGTATACTGGTCTGACCACAGCATGCTGGAGTTTTCCTTCATGCAACTCACCAAACCTCCCGAACCTTCTGCAACCAGGAGCATTAAACGTAGACCTTGGCACAAGATATCCCCGGAAGCATTTGTAGAAACATGGAAAACTCCAACCTTCTCCGACTCTGATACCCCTGACTTGGCCCTGGCCAAACTTAACAACTCCCTCCTCGATACAATAAATCTCTTAGCTCCTCAAAAAATGGTCAAACTACCAACCTCTAATAACAAAAAAGAAATCTGGTACACTGAAGCTCTAAAAACTGAGAAACAAAAGTGTAGAAAGCTAGAGAAACAATGGAGGAAGAACCACTCCAGCGAAAGTATTATTATTATTATTATTATTATTATTTATTTTTGTAAAGCGCGATAGTCACCCGGAGGTATCCCAGCGCTGAAGAACCATGAATTCACCAGGTCGAGGGAAGAAAGGGGGAACTGAAACAGAAAAAGAGGGGAGGGGGTGTACAGGATTAGGGAAAAAGATGAGTTTTTAACAGTTTCCTGAAGCGCAGGTATTGAGGTTCAAGACGTAGGTTACGGGGAAGTGAGTTCCAAAGGCGGGAGGCTTGTACCGAGAAACGTCTTCCTCCTGCTCGGGTTTTCCTGAATCTAGGGATGTTAGTAAAGTTTTCTGCATTGGAGCGGAGGGACCTAGAGTTCCTATAGGGAGTGACAAAGTTACTGAGAACAGGAGGGCCTTGGTTCTGCAGCGTTTTGTGAACGAGGCATAGGGCTTTAAATTTGACTCTCTCCCTTATGGGGAGCCAATGGAGGAGTTTAAGAGCGGGCTTGGCAGATGATCTGGCCGGGGTGTTAGTGATGATCCGGGCGGCCGTGTTCTGAATTATCTGTAGTTTAGTAAGGGTCGCTTCGGGGGCACCCAGATAAATCACATTACTATAGTCCAGTCTCGATATTATGAGACCTTGGACTAAAAGTTTTTGGGATTTAGGGGGGAGAAGGGGCAGGACTTTCCTCAGAGATTTTAAGAGGCCGAAGCAGGTCCCTGCCACCTTCTTGGCTTGTGAGGTGAAGGAGAGATCGGAATCGATCCACACACCCAGACTTTTCACCTCTTTTTTAGGATCAGGGGGCGGACCCAAACAGGCTGGCCAGCTGTCCAGGGGAAGTGGGGCTCCTTTCGGGCCTAGTATAAGGACCTCGGTTTTTGTCCCGTTAAGTTTTAGGGCTGATCTGTTCATCCAGTGATGGACCTGCGTAAGGCAGTTGAACAGATCAGCTTTCTGTTGCTTGGGATGGGACAGAGACACCACTAGTTGAGTGTCGTCGGCGTAGCTGACGACGCTCACTCCGAAAGGGATGATAACCTCCTCCAATGTGGACATATACATATTAAATAAAGTGGGGCTCAGGGAGGAGCCCTGAGGAACACCACATTGGAGGGGCATTTCGGAGGAGCGGGCGTTCTTTTCCCAGATCTGGTAGGACCGTTGGGCCAGGAAAGATGAAAGCCAGGATAGGGCTGTACCTTTCACTCCCACCATAGCCAGTCTTTCGATAAGTAGTTGGTGGTCAACTGTATCGAACGCTGCACTAAGGTCGAGGAGGATCACTGCCACTGATCCTCCCCCATCCAATAGTGCTCTTGCCTCCTCTACAGCAGCCAGAAGGGCGATATCCGTGCCCTGTCCCGGTCGAAAACCTGTCTGGGAGCTTTTTAATTTATTATTGGCCTCTAGGAACTGAGAAAGTCTCCTATTGACCAATTTTTCTGCGACCTTGCTCACTCCAGGCAGTAGGGAGATGGGTCGGTAGTTAGCCAGATTCTCGGGGTCCAGCGTAGGTTTCTTCAGCAGGGCTTTTACCACCGCCTTCTTCCAGCTTGAGGGTACAGCTCCTTGTTGGAGTGAGGTATTAATCAAGTGGGTAAGGGAAGGAATGATAGTGGGGGCTACCTCTTTAAGGATACGGAGAGGAGCAGGGTCACTAGGGGAGCCGCTCTTCATAGAGTTGAACACATTTCTCACCTCGTCTACCGTGACCTGGCCCCACGTGGACAGGCAGGTGGTGGTGTGTGGGCAAGCGATATTTTCATCAGGACTGGAGGGGGGGATAGATTCCAGAATTAGTCTGATTTTATCGTGGAAGAAATTGGCCAGTTTCTGGCATTTCTCCAGATCGGCTTTAGGATCGGCAATGGGTCCTGTTCCTTGTCCTTGGGGTTTAGACAGCTCTTTAAGGATGGCGTATGCTTCCTTACTGGAGCAACCTGCTTTCTCTATTCTCTCCTGAAAAAACATGCTTTTGGTTTTATGAATAGCAGTTTTATAAGTCAGGAGAGAAATAGAGTAGAGGTTCTTGTTAGTTGCTGTTTTGTCGCGCCTCCAGGAGCGTTCGGTTTTTTTACACTCTTGACGCAGAGTTTTAAGCTCAGGAGTGTACCATAAAGCTGGTGGTATTCTTTTAGGTTGTTTCAGGGTGGTAGTTATCGGGAGCAACGTATCCAGAGAGGAAGTGATCCAGTCGCTGAATTGTTTATCAGCTATATTGGGATCAGATGAGAGCGTAGGAGTGGACTCTGCAAGAGAGGCGGCCCAGATCTCCGGTGATAGTTTGCGCCATTGTCGGTCGGTGACTTGGGTTTTAGGGATCGAATAAGTGGGAGTGGGGATTTCCCAAGAAAAGGGTACCAAAAAGTGGTCCGTCCATGGTAAGGTCACCGGTGGGTCAGTGGTCATTGTTGCTATGTTGGTGAGGATCGGGTCCAATAGATGGCCTTTATCATGGGTAGGCTCATTATTCACTAGACGGATGTCTAGAGATGTTAGATCGTTCCTAATGTCCGATGCTGCTCGATCCGTGGGGTCCAAGAAATGGACGTTCAGGTCACCTAGTATGAGGAAATTGGGGGCAGAGGAGGCTAGTTGTGAACTGGATTCAACAACAGCGTTGATGAAATTACCCGGGGCCCCTGGTGGGCGGTAGATTAGAAGCCCTGCCAGGGTAAGAGCTGGGGCGACTTGGATGGAGAATTGGCCGCTCTCACAGTCCTCAATACCAGCGTTGGTCATACGGCAGGTAAATTGTTCCCTGTGGATTATAGCTATCCCGCCTCCTCTCCCTCTTGGTCTATTAAGTGCTTGACAGATGTACCCGGTGGGAAGGGCCGTGACAACATCCGAGTCGGTATTGTCAGAGAGCCATGTTTCCGTTATGAACAGAAGGTCAAGCTCCTGGTTCTGAATCAGGAGGTTCATTTCGGTGGCATGTTTGGGGAGGGAGCGGCAATTAAGAAGTCCTAGTTTCAGAGCAGAGATGGGTGGTTTCGAGGTGAAGGTCAGATTGCATTGTGAACAGGTCGAGAATGCCTTACCTGCAATAAGCGAGTGGTGGCAGGCTAGGGTATTCTTTGGTCGTAAGTTGTATAAGGTATCCGCTGTATACGTTACTCGATCCTGAGGGGTACCAGGCATAGTGACGGGGCCTAGGGCCTTCTGGGCCCGGACGGGCCCAGACGGGCTTGCCTTTGGCGCGCCTTCGGCTTTATCAGCAAGCTGCCTCCTCCTACTACAACAACATAAAAAAGGCAAGGAAAACTAGCTTACAGTCCCAAATAGACGAAGCAGACAACTCTACCAGAGAACTTTATAAAATCCTAAGAAGCTTCACGAATCCCACAGCCTGCGAAAGTCCTGATACTTTTTCGCAGGATCTGTGTAACAAAATATCCCTATATTTTGAGGAAAAAATTGATATCATCTACAAAAAAATACTGGCCAAACACCCCAACAACACAGAGACGCTTGACGCTCCCTGTTCACAAACCAATGCTGAAACTTTCATTAAGATTCCTGAAATTTCTGAGGACGAGATAAAATCCTTACTAAATACCACAAAAACAGGGTCCCCTCTCGACCTTCTTCCCCCCAGAGTGATGAATATGCTCTGCACCGACCTCTGTCCCTCTATCCAAAGAGTTTTGAACCTCTCCTATACAGAAGGTAAACTCCCCCAACAATGGAAAGAGGCAGTGGTGAATCCTATTCGTAAAAATGCCACCTCCCCATGGACAGAACTCTCTAACCTCCGTCCCATCTCTTTGTTGCCCCTCCTGAGTAAACTGGCCGAAAAACATGTTAACATCCACTTATCCAGGTTCATTGAGGCGACAGGGGGCCTGGACCACTCCCAATCTGGGTTCAGGCCCAACTACAGCACCGAATCTGCTCTCCTCACCGTGACCGATAACATCAAGATGTCACAGGATAGAGGAGGCTCAATGATTCTGGTGCTGTTAGACCTGTCGGCCGCATTTGATACTGTGTCCCATAAGATCCTCATGAGCCGTCTACATGGAGTGGGCATAGGAGGTCAAGCCCTCTCCTGGCTGGAGAGTTTTCTGTCCGGGCGCTCACAATCTGTCAGCCTGGGATCATATCGCTCCTCTTCTAGGATGCTCACGAAGGGGGTGCCACAGGGCTCATGCCTAAGCCCCACATTGTTTAATGTGTACGTGGCCCCCCTCGCTGAGATTGTGAGAAAACATGGATTCACCCCGGTGTCTTACGCTGACGACACCCAGCTTCTTTATCCTTTCCATTCCTTCAACTCCAACGTTAGGGACAACTTTGCAGAAGGAATGAGGGCCATCTCCAATTGGATGGCTGCCAACCGCCTCCAATGCAACGTTGGTAAAACGGAGCTAATGCTTTTTGGAAAAGCGTCCTTACTGTGGTCCCCCGACTGGTGGCCCCTTGACTTGGGACCAGTACCCACCCCTAAACTAACAGTAAAAAATCTAGGGGTGAAGCTGGATCGGGACCTTACCATGAAGGAACATGTGAATGCAGTCGCTGGGGCATGCTTTCATACCATCGGTCTGTTAAGAAGAGTCTTCCCCTACCTTTCTGACAGCTATAGAAAGACCCTAGTGCAGACTATGGTGATCAGCAAAATTGACTACTGCAACGGACTCCTTATTCAAGCTAATGAGAGTGCTATTAATCGCCTCCAAGTAGTCCAAAACACAGCAGCAAGATTGGTCCTGAATGCCCCCCCCAGAACCCCCTCCAAACCCCTGCTGCGTGAACTGCATTGGCTGCCAATAAGACAACGCACCAAATTCAAGATCTGTTGCATTGTCCACAAGTGCTTGTTCGGGAAAGGCCCTGACTACCTGTCCCAAAAGCTACCTTTCTATAAACCTGACAGAGCTTTACGGTCAAGCAACCAATTGCTACTTAAAACCCCTCTTGTCAAAAAAACCAGACAAGGGGGCAGAGCATTCTCTTTGATAGGGCCCAAGCTCTGGAATAATCTTCCAACTGACCTCAGACAAACCCATAATCACTCCTCTTTCAGGAAGAAACTAAAAACCGTCCTATTCCAGGAAGAATAATTATCTCCATTCTCAGTTTACATCCTCATTCTCTGTTCTATAGCAGCTACTCCATCTTGCGAGCAAAGCGCGGAGATACCTCGTAAGGGGTCGATTCTTGCGCTATACAAGAACATAAAATAAAAATAAAATAAATCATCTTCTTATCTGGCGCTTCCATCATCTTCTTATCTGGCGCTTCCATCACCTTCAAGGGGCTCGGTAGTGGGCAGAACCACAGACTTCGTTTAGCTTCTCTCCCGGTAACCCTTGATTGTGTTTAGGTCACCGTTCTGAGATTTAACTTAGTCCGTGGCCTACTTAGCCGAAACTCCCTCCTTTCGACGTAGGAAATACCCTTCTTTGGATGGCACAGTGGGATCAGAGAATTTTGCAAGTTCGAGTGCCTCAGTATCGGGATAACAGTCCAATATCGGTCGGTCTTTGCTCAGGAGCTCTTCTTGGGTGCTGACGTTTTCTGTCGTGGCCAGGTTCGCAGAGACCTTCCGGCAATGATGCGCGTGCAGCCAGTGCTTCTTCCCCTCCACTCGGAGCGCCGTTCGGGTGGTAATCAGCACTTGCCAGGGGCCCGTCCACCGCGGTTCCAGGCTCTTGGTCTGCTGGAAATTTCGTATCAACACGAAATCTCCCGGTTGGATGTCATGGCCGGGGCCCCTGGAAGCATCGGGGATGGCCTGCTGCACCTGTTGATGAATGACAGACAACGTCTTAGTTAATTTGCACAAATAATCAGACAGTAGGACGTCCGGGACGTCATGAATGGAGGTCGGTTTGGGAGCGGTCCAAAGGTTCATCGGTCGCCCGAATACGACCTCATAGGGGGTCAAATGGTGTTTAGTGGGAGTGGAGCGCATTGATAGCAAGGCCAAAGGGAGAGCGTCTGGCCATTTAAGTCCGGTGGTTGCCACTATTTTTGACAACTTCAACTTCAATGTGGCATTGTGGCGCTCCACCAGACCGGCGGATTGGGGGTGGAAGACCGCATGAAACCTTTGCTTCACCCCCAACCCCTTTAGGATTAGTTGGATAACCTCAGCTATGAAGTGGGGGCCATTGTCGCTCCATAAAATCCGACAAAGGCCATAGCGAGGGAAGAATTCCTTCAGTAGTACTTTGGCGGTAGTCATGGCAGTGTTGTCACGGGTTGGATAGGCCTCTACCCATTTGCTGAAGGCACATACGATGACTAGTACATACTTCAGGTTTTGGCATCTCTCTAGTTGGATGTAGTCCATCTGAAGGACCTCAAAGGGGTGATTGGGGGTCCCAAACCCTCCCCGGGGTACCACAGTTCCTTTCCCGGGGTTGTGTTGCAGACAGATGAGGCACTGCTGAACTAGGCGTCTGGCTGAGTCAGGGATTTTGTCGTTGTGCCAGACTTTGGAAATGAGTTCGATCATGGGTGCAGATCCTATGTGTGCGGGGGAGTGTGCCATCGTCAGTATGGGGATCAGATATGAGTCGGGCAGCAACCATTTGTTTGCATCCTTCGTTCGCCAACAGCCCTCCTCATCCTTCAAACCCACCCTTGCCCACTTAGTCAGCTCGTGAGGGGTGCTGGCCGACTGGATGTCTCTGATCATTTCCCTTGCGTCAGTCCATCTCTCTGCTTGTGACCTGGTCACATACATGCGTGTTGCCGTCCTATTCTCAGCTGTGGTTCGTGCAGTGATGTCGGCCAATGCATTCCCTTGCCCAACTAAGTCTGTCACCCTTTTGTGTGCTTGACATTTGATTACCGCTAATCGTGTGGGGAGGAGAACTGCTTCAATCAGAGCGGAAACTAGATCTCCGTGGAGGATTGGGGTGCCGTGGGACGTCAGGAATCCCCTCTCCCTCCACAGGAGTCCAAAATGGTGGACCACCCCGAAGGCATACTGGCTGTCCGTATATACGTTCGCGGTGGTCCCTGCGGCTATGATGCATGCTCGGGTGAGGGCTATCAGCTCTGCTGCCTGGGCAGATCGTTGTGTGATGCAGGCTGTCTCAACTACTGTTCGGGCTGTCGTTACTGCAACGGCAGCTGAAGTGGTGCCATCTGGGAGTTTGATGCATGAGCCGTCTACCCATAGTTCTCCATCGGGGTCAGTAAAAGCAGTGTCTCGGAGGTCAACCCTGCTCCTAGTTTGTTCGTCCGTGAGGGTCACACAGTCGTGTATGGGAGGCACGTCGGGGTCATTTTCAGGCAGGGGCAGTAATGTGGCAGGATTCAAAGTCGTGCATCTTTTTAGTGTGATGTGGGGTGCAAGTAGAGTCAACTCGTACCCTGTCAGTCGTGCGCTAGTCAAGTGTTGGGTCTTTGTCTGGTTCAAGAGGGTGTCGACTGCATGGGGTACTAATACTGTGAGGGAGTTGGAAAGTACGATTCCCTCGCTCTGACGGATAGAGACAGCAGCGGCAGCTACTGCTCGAAGGCAGGCAGGCAAAGCTCTGGCTACAGGATCAAGAGTGGCGGAGAAGTAGGCACAAGGGCGCTGCTTAGGACCAATCGATTGAGTTAGGACAGACAATGCGCATCCCTCCCTTTCGTGGGTGAAGAGGGAGAAGGGTTTGGAGTAATCCGGCGTTCCGAGGACGGGTGCTGAGCAGAGTGCATCCCGTAATTCCTTAAAGGAGGCTTGACACTCAGTGGTCCAAGGAAGCGAGGAGGGGACATCTTTGGTCAGCAGGGCAAGTAATGGCTTCACAATGAGGCTGTAATTAGGCAACCACTGTCTGCAAAAAGAGGTTAGGCCAACCAAAGAGCGGACCTGCTTTTGTGTTTTTGGGATGGGGGTGTCTAAGATGGTTTGGATTCGGTCGGGTGTAAGTTTCCTCCCTTCTTTGGACAGAAGATGGCCTAGGTAAGTCACTTGTGGCTGGCAGAACTGTAACTTCTTTTTGGAGACTTTATGGCCATTTTCTGCAAGAAAGTGTAGGAGTTGGACAGTGGCTGTCGTGGCAAGTGGGGTGGTGTCGGCCGCCAAAAGGATATCGTCAACATATTGGATCAACACCACTCCATCTGGTAACTGGAAGGCATCTAGCTGCCTTTTGAGGGCCTGGCTGTAAATGCTGGGACTTTCAGTGTACCCCTGGGGAGCTCTACAAAATCGGTACGAGCGGGATTTTAAAGTGAAGCCGAAGAGATAACGGCTGTCTGGATGAATGGGGATAGAGAAAAACGCGTTCTTAAGGTCGATAACAGTGAAGGTGGTGGCAGTGGACGGGATGAGGGTCAGAATGGTGGTGATATCGGAGACTACAGGATATTGGGGTACAACCACTTTGTTAGTCTCTCGTAAGTCGATGATGAAGCGGTACGCTTTCTCATCTCCTTCACCTTGCTTCTTAACAATAGGTAGGATTGGGCTGTTGCAGACGTTGCTAACCACCTCTTCAACCACTCCTGCATCTACCAGAGACTGAATGATCGCTACCAGTGCCTTCTCACCCTCTGGGGATATCCGATATTGTGGGAGTTTCGGGAGCATAGCGTCCTGTCGTACAGTTATGTGAATAGGATCAATCATCATTCGCCCCACATCAGAGTCATTTTTGGCCCATAGGTACGGAGGCAGGGTGTCAAGCAAGGACAGGTCAGCGTCAGTTATGGAGCACATGTGTCGTGGGGGACGGGATCTGGGCATGTCTGGGTTGTCGTACAGGATGACTCGTATTCCATCTGGGGAACACCTAATGGTAGCTCGAAAATGTTTCAGTAAGTCAATGCCCATAATGGCGTCAGGGGAGTTGGAGGAGAGTAGAAATGTCGCGTCAGTGGTGTTGTTTTCTAGGTCAAAGGTAATAGGTACGGACAGGGGGTTAGTGGAGGGCGTTCCATCGAAACCGATCGACGTTATGTGTGAGCCAGACAAGGGTGCCCTTGGAATCAGTCGTTTTGATAACACACTACGTGTCGCCCCAGTGTCTACCAAGAATGGAGACTCTGTACCCAGGACCTTAGCGGTGACATAAGGACCTTGCTGGTCAACACAGAGCTCGACTGGATCCCTCCCTTGCCCCTGGCAGTCCTATGCAAAATCGGAGGCATTTTCGCCTTCGGATAGCTGATATTGGTTCTGTCGGGGACGGTCAAATGTGTTCAGTCTCCCTGATCTGTCATTGTTGGTGTCGTTGGGGTGCCCTCGTCCCTGTACTCTATTCCTTGGACCACCTGCCACATCCCTGGAATCCCTATTTCTATTTACTTCTAGCAAAACCGGACACTGGGATTTCCAATGGCCGAACCCTTTGCAGAAGGCGCATTGGTCATTGCTAATGTCTCTACGTCCAGTGTGGGGTGTTGGGGTATGATCTTTAGGAGGTAGATCTCTGGGGGTGGTTGATTGGTGGTTCCCCCTTTGGTGTTCCCGTCCTACCGCTATACCCTGTATCTGTGCTATCATTACCCTTTCCTTTAAATCTTTCTTCTTTTTCTCGGACGCCCTATCATTCTCATTCTTTTGGTGCTCGTAATACTGAGCCATCTGAAGGATAGCTGCGGGTTTGGAGGCCCCCCAACTACTCTCACTCGTCTGCAGTTTTTGGGAGACTTCTTGTGTTAGGCCCTTTACATAATTTTGTACAAACAGGTGCTGTCCGGTTGCGGTGGTCATGTCTTGGCCACTGTAGTCGGAGAACACTGTCTCGAATCGGGAGAAGTATTCTGACACATCTTCCTGGGGTTTCTGTCGACAGGCCGTGACTATCGACCAGTCTACCTTTCTTTCCGGGATCAGTGTTTTTAACTTCTGAACTAGTTTGTCTGGGAGTTCCAGTATGTCCTTCACTGGTTTCCTTCCTGGCTCTCGCTGTCTATCTAGTTTACCGAGTTGGTCCCAGGTATGTCCAAACAGGTCCGTGTGGTCAGCCTTCCGGATTTGCTTCCACACGTCAGCTGGCAGGCATAACCCAAAGAACAAGTCAATGTCCGCTAAAGTCATTATTGTCGAACCCAAGGCTGTGCCTAATTCGGTATAAAATGCCGTCGGGTTCTTTCTTAAATCGGGCAGTGTTTGTTTGAAGGTTAGGATATCCTGTCGGTCCCATGGTTGGTAAACCCAATTGTACACAACCCTCCCTTTTGCATTTTCGTTATTGATATCATCGCTTGTTCCCTGGCCCCGTGGCGGGATCCAGTAAGGGGCCGCTTCTCTGATAGGCATCATAGTATTGGCTACTTCTACCGAGGTCGTTTCAGGGACTGTGACCTTGGCTTCTGGTTTCTGTTCCGTGAGGTGGCGGAAGACCTCAAGCATTTGCATGAAGAGCTCCGTCGCCTCACATTCAGTCCCATCTCCAACATCAATCTTCCTATACAGTGTTGTTAGTTTAGCGGGGCCCTTACTTCGATACCTATCTTCATATGCGTTCAGGGTGTGGTAGCTGAATCGCAAGATGAAATGCCGTCTGTGGCTGTCGGCATGTGAATTATATACGCTCATTGTGTAATCTTCGCTCTCCCTTCGTTCTACTAATGTCTTTGCTATTTTGTCGATCCCATCCCGCTCATCTTTGCTCAACCTATTTGGTCTGGCTGGTTGTTGTTTACTAGCCTCGGGGTCGTCTGACGATGTTGTTAATGTGGCTGGTGCGGAGGCCGTGAGGGCCGGTGCACTAGCGCCAAGGTCGTTCTCGTTTACACTTAGGGTGTTGCTGGCAGGGGGCATACGGAGGGGGCATGTAGATGATTGGGGGACCTAGTAGTAACTCATCGTTCGCCCGCTGTTTGGAGGGTAATTCAGGGTAGAGCGCAGAGGGGGTCCTAACAGGACATTGGCCTGTCGACCCTGATTCTTGGTTTTGTGTAGCTTCCTTTCTTTCTTTTATTTCCTCTTCTAGTTGCTTTGCGGCCAGGTGGGCTGCCTTTCGTAATTCTTTCCCTATTTTTGCCTCTTCTCTTTTCTTTCGTTGTTCCGTTTCTTTGCGCCACATGCCGATACTGTCGAGCATAGTGGGCGTAGTTTTATTTTTCTGGAGCGCTATTTCTAATTCTTTTATCTTATGATCATCAAAGGAACCTATCAGTGGCCACTGACTTTCAGGGTTCTTTTTTGTATATTTATGCCATAGTTTAGTGTAAGCTATAGCGACTAGTCCATATTTAGTGAACATGTCCTTATTAGGGGTGCCCTCCAGTGGAGCTGGATGGTTCATCTCTAATAAGCGGTCCGGGCTAAACAGGCTACCAACCAGTGGGGAGAAGATAGGCATGACGGATTACAACGGGGACAAAAGTCTGTACTACCTATCTTATCACGGCGGGCAAAGACTAGACAGAATATTTCTATTCTCCGTTGTTTGCCGGCGGTGAATACCTCAAACGAACCAATACCGAACAATCGGTCAATCAAAACAATTCAGTGGGGAGAATAAGTGGGCACGAAAAGTTATCGTTACCCACTCTTTCTCTACCTGCAAAGAGAGACCTTGTTCTTCCCTGTTTGCAGGCAAAGAATCTCCAGACAATAATCCACGAACGACAGTTTGGGAAACAGTGGGGGAGGAAGATAGGCACGACGGATTACAACGGGGACAAAAGTCTGCGTTACCTATCCTTCACTGTTTGCAAAGAGAGAGCTTGTTGTTTTCTCCGTTTGCAGACAGCGAATCTCCAGAGGTTTCAACAAAGCGTAATACTAGTATTATCCAAACAAAACAATCTTTTCTCAATTCGTCGTGTTTACACGACCTTACCCGGACCGCATGGACGGTTTCCTGTCCTCTGGATCCAGCGCCCGATCGTCCTCTCTCCTTCGTGATGCCCGTGGCACTCCTGATGGTTCCCAGTCAGGACCGTAGATCACTCGAGAGAGGTCTGTTCAGAACTAGTGAAGGTCGGATGATCGGCTGTCAGACGAGGGTCTATCGGACACGAGCTCTTCCCGATCGTTGCAGTCGTTCACTCTGTCATCGGGACCTCTCCCACTGGATCCACGTGTCGCTGATGGGCCCCACGCTTTGGGACGCCAATTGTAGAAAAAGGTAGGGCTAGGACCTTTCTCAAGATTTGCCCTGCGCTAACCGCCCTTGTACCATTCAAATTACCAAGCAATGAGGCAGGCGCTGGAGACCAGAAGGCAGGAAAACAGAAGTTTATTCCGACGGAGCAGAACACATCAGATCAGACAACAAGGTATCGTCTCGAGGTGCTCTAACAGCCTCTCGGAGGCCTGGCCTCTTATACACTGGTTTATGGCATGTGACCTTTCTTTATTACAATCAGAACTTTGTAAAGCAAGGAAAAGACATCCCCGTAATTCTCGTGACAATCCCACCCCCATATACCTTCACAATAGAGGTCCTCAACCTGCTGATAAGAGGAGGGGGTCATCACGCAGCTGAGTGTTTCGCCAAGTCTTAGGATGTGTGCGCCTGATCATATCCCAGGGGGTGGGGAGGCCCTGATCAACAGTGTGTCCTTTGAAGAGGGGCGATTCCATACAATGAGAGGCAGTAAATGGTATCTCCCAGCTTAGGCAATGGCCTCGGACCTGTGTGGACAGTCGGACACGGGGTGAGGGGCCATCAATGGAGTGGTATTCATGCTGCGTGGACAATCCAGTGCGGAGGGAAGGTTTATCAACAGAGGGGTATTCATGGGAGGAGAGGAGGTGTTGGTCAGGCGCTGGCGTGACTCCCAAGGACAGGGCCATGCAGAAGGGTCATGCTCATGAGGGGGAGGGAGGGGGAGCCAGGGTGCGCGGAGGATGCTTGCTGGGTCAGAGGGGCGCGCTGGCGATCGATCGTGGACAGGGAGACCATGATACCTAAAATGGCTGCCGTGCACGTAGTACATAGGTGACAAGCTGGCGCAGATGATGTTCAGATTGCAAACTAAAATTCCACAAAGCAGCTCCAGTCTTCCTCCTTCAGCCAGTAAAGCAGTCCTTCTTCTGAATCTTCCACAGGTCCAGGAGTTTTATGCTGAGAGTTTCTGAAGGTGCCACTGTGTTTGTGTGGAGGCCAGTTCTTGCCCTGCCCCTGGGTATCTCTGCAATGTGTCTAGTGGGACAAAGGCAAGGGCAGGCCTTGTATCAATTTCCTTTGTGTGTGCTGCAGGCAGGGTCCTTTGAAGTGCAAGGGCAGAGAACAACTCCTCGCCAGCCATCCTGTAAGGAAGATCCACTCCCTCTACACCCTGGCCCCTTTTGTCCCCATGTTTGGAAGGAAATATGCACAACTCTACAGGAGAACCTTAAACAGTTGTGACAATGGATACTGGCAGGAAAGCACATATGACTTAGGCTGAAAAAGACTGACTTTCTAAAAGTGGTATTTTCAGAATGATAACTTAAAACATGACTTTACAATTACAGAGGAAGAAGTACTTCTCTGCCTGTTCCTAAACTGAGATTTTTGCTTATGGAGTGTAATAAGGTAACCCACTATTTCCCTATGGAAGGGATAGCCTTCCTACAGTAAAAAAAGGATGTTAGGAGTTTTCCACTGTTGGGGCATGTACAACTTAAGAAAAATTTACTGCTTTTTAAATACTATGCACCATGCTCTATGAGCCTTTGGGGCCAAATTAGGGATGACCTATAAGTATTAAAAGGGAAGGTTTAGGGGTGGCAAAAGTTTATTTTTCCCTGTTCAAATTTCAGTTTAAAACTTCACTACAGGCTGCAGTTGCAGGCTTGAGACATGATTTTACAGTACTACTTTAGTGGGTGGTACAATGAGTGCTGCTGCCCACTAGTAGCATTTAATGTACAGGCCTGGGTACCTGACGTCCCATATCAAGGACTTATCGGAAAATGAAATGTACCAATTAGGTGTATACCAAAATGTATCTTGTTGTCAAGCGAGAGCATAATAACTTTCCCAGGAGTAAAGTGAAGAGTCATAAAATCAACAGAAACAAGTTCAACAGGGAAGGCAAAAATCTGTGTTCATCGTGTAGAAAGGGCTCGGTCCAGCACTCACCCATATATATTATGTTAGGTAGATATACTCTGTTATTTATTTTTTATTTCTACACGTCCACCCATAAGAATTTTCTGAGATACAGAGATAGTTGAAACATATAATATTACATGCTTATGAGATACTGCAATCTAATTTTTGATGCTTTCGTTCCGCCATGATGCTGAAGCCACTAATATGTAATAACTTTTCATCGATGATGGCCGTCCCTCAAAACTTAGGAATTCCCATTGCTCAAATCACTGTCTGTAGAGTAAAATTCAGTTGTTAAAACCTAAGATACCAAAACTATTTTTTGTTGTAAAAAAAGAAAGATATGAAGATCTCTTGATATGAGGCAAAGATTTCTATATACTCATGTATTTACAAAATCCTCTTCTGCTCATATCTCACCTGCTTGTGAGTGATAAACGTTTCTCAATGTCTGGGTGTGCATTCAATTTATAGTCAAAGTGAAAAGGAAACAACGAAGGTTAAGTGCCTTTTTAATACGGGATGCCGTGCCTCTAATTTAAACCACTTGAGGATTGAAAATGTCCCTGTGCAAATCTGCAGCGCTCCTGACTACTAATTTGGGTCCTATTCTGATACCATGATCCTACTGTTTTGATCCAGGTGACAAATGCTCAAATTTCTATTCCCAATCCAGGTTGAATACCGTCGCCATTTTAGGAAGTTTTCCTAAAATACTCATCTAGCAAGATTTCTTTTTTATGAGACTGTTTGTGTGTGTATATTAACAGTGTCTTGTACCTATTCACATTTTTTAAATTGTAATCAGTACAAATAAAAGAAAATAAATGAAGGCCATCATTGTGCAATCTGTTCCTGTATTCGTTTTTAGGTCTCCCTGAGTCAGCGCCCATGCGCTGCTAGGAGAGACATTTAGTAGTGGCTTTTAAAAGTGCTACCAAAGCAGACACCAGCTTACTCTCACACGCACAAGCACGCGCGCTCCTGCGCGCGCATCCCTTGCGTGCTTAAGCAGCATGTCATCGCGATCGCGATCACTTTGGCTTTCACAGTGATCGCAATGACTTTCGCTTTGCCCATTCGTTATGCAGACCCAGTCATTCCTACTCCCTGTGCTCCTGCAGGTCCATCCATGGTGGGCCGTGTTTGCAGCCCCTGGTGATCACCTGCACACCTCTGATGGCCCCCGATGCAGACGGTACCACTCTCGGGAGTCTGCACCTCATATCGTGGTGCCAGTACTCCACTCTTCTGCGGGGTTCTTGCTCTGTGCTCCCCCACGCTGATAAACACTTGCCGCGCAGCATTACCTTTACGGCTGCGCGGCCAATGCTTGTTGTGTATATTTTGCGCTGACACGAGGCCTGTCATATCTCAAAATCCAGATGGACATACATCCCAGAGATTTGCCACTCTCTCCACTTTGCGGAACAGCACTTACACATTAAATATACATGAATACAGTAACAGCGACAATGCAATTACAAACGCTTCAATGCCTCGCCAGCGGTAGTATAATTACAAATAGGTGTCTATAATCCTAAACAACTTTTCCAGTGTCAGAGAAAGCAACCTGTGCCCGTCAAGAACCACTGTTAAAACCATGTACTCCCCTGCACAGTGTACTAAATGCATTTTTCCCCACCCCTTCCTCTGCAAAGCTGTTAGATGTCCTATACCAGTCTCTTCACGCAACGCAACGCCTCGCGAACGCAGCTCTCTGAAAGGACAGCAGCTCCAGCTATCCTCGGCCTCATTGGTCCGGTATGTGCTTTACACAGGAAAGGGGCAGAAATGATAGGGAGGAAATGAGCTAGCCACAGCGTCGCAGCATTGCTAACTTTCTGGACTACTACAGTTTACGGTTCACTGACGTTACTCTTGCAGATCGTCGTTGTGACAGTATAGTCCCTTTGGGCTCACTTTCCCATGGGGGGCTGGGGGCGATCGCCGACCGCAGGGAGGTCCCCCCCCCCGGGCAATTTGAGAGGGTCGGGGTTTTTTCCTCAGACCACTGTGCGCATTTTTTACGAATTGGGCTGATTTTTAGTAGCGCCAAATTTTCTCTATATATTGTACCTAACTCCTCCCCCGGCCACCATTTTAGATTTCGGTGACCTGGTGGCCGGGGTTTATAGCTTTGTTGTTTCTGTAGTGTTTGTGGTGTAGGAAATTGTTCCTTGGTGATTATGGCGGCTGAAGACTACCGCGTTTTGGAGGCCATTCGTCTTCTCAGCGAAGCGGGCCGTCTTGACCTGGTGCTGGGGGACGTGGCAGGGCCTTACCGGCTGACTCGTCAGGCTTCAGGCGGTGTAGCAGCTGTGGTCGCTGCGTATATGACACCGAAATGCCCGAAATTGGATGCGGTGAGTGAGCTGGGCCGCCCGCGCTTTCGCAAGGCGGCCCCGGGCTCGAAGTCGCGTACGCTTGAGGTGCGGGATGCGGGTGCTGTTTCTCCGCCACAGCTGGAGGTCATGGAAGGGTTTGTGGGGCAGGAGGAGGCTTTTCTTGCGCCCCCTGTTCGCCATCTCGCTCCGGCATTGAAACCGCGAGCCGTGTCCGCCCCTGCACAGCGTGGGCGGCGCAGGGGCGGGGTGGTTCGAAGAAGCGCTCCGCTTCTGTTTCGATTATGCCGGTTTCTGGGGCAGAGCAGGGTGATGCGAGTGTGAGCGTCCAGTCTGCTCGAGTGCACGCGCCAGCTTTAGTTTTTCATGAGGAGCCGGTTAAGGGAGTTCAAGGCCTTGTTAGCGCCTCCCCCTCAGTTGCGCCTACAGGGCAAGTGTGTAGAGTGGAGTTACCTAGGGGCTGGGCATGATTTTTTGATTTCCACCCCTCTTCTGTTTTTGCCCCCCCCCCTAGTGTGGGGGGCATGCGTGCCGATATTGGTTCTTCGGTGCAGGTAGGGGTTTCAGTGGCCCCCTTCCCCCCTTTAGCCCCCTCCTTTTTTCCTCTCAGGATTCCCCGAAGGGAGACGTGGTTATGGTACATAGTGGTTCTGTGGGGGAAGGGGAGTGGGCGCAGGTAGGAGGGTGGGACATATGTCCTCAACCGGATTTGGAGGCTGATTCAGGTCTTATGCCCCCTCCTTCCTGTACTTGGGTTCCTGGTGGGCAGTCTTTTGAGGATTCTGTGGGTCACAGGCCAGTTATGGTAGGGCTTCCTGAGGATAGAGGTCAGGATAGGGAGTCTAGGTCTTGGGGGGCTTTGGATATTTTTCCTTCTTGGTTGGATGGGCTGCGGGGCGCTGGAATTGAGGAGGCTGGTGTGGTTGTGAGGGGTCAGCATCCTGTGCAGAGTATAAGGGGTTCTCCTAGTCAGGCTGCGCGGGTCCCGAGTAAGTCTGTTGAGACCCGGGAGCATTTGGAGGTAGGTAATGCAGCTCAAGGTGCTCAGGTGTTGGGCCCTGCGGCGTCACTTGTACAATCCATGTTGAATTGGAGCAGTGGAGATGAGGTGGCTGATTCCCCCCCTACAGCGCCGGTTTGCAGACTATAGGGATTGGTAAGGGGGCTTTCTAGTGGTTTTCAGGATTTGGGTGTAGGTCATTTTCAGGATCCCGGCACATCAGTCCGGCTGGGGGAGCACGTGAAGGTAAACTGCACAAAGGTCGCTATGTTAAGGATCAAGGGGTTAGTACACGGGAGGATGAGGGAGTTTTAGGCTCTAAGGTAGAGAGTGGTGTGAACACTGACGTGGTTATCCTTAGCAAGGATACCTTGCATAGCAAGGAATTGAAAATCAAGAAGCTGCCGTACATGGGAGTGACGAAACTTGTGGGTGCACATTTGATGCTGGCCACTAAAGAAAGGATTTGGAAGGGCGAGTATGTTGAAATTCTAAAACTGTTACATAGGGAAGTTCGCTCTAAAGAAGGCTCTAAAGAAGAAGAATATGAGCTGGCTAAGCGCCAAAAGCCCCTTTAACTATTGAAAATTGGACTGCAGCATTTTTTGATTTATGCTAGCGTTTATTGCGAAAAATTTCCAGAGCGCTGCGTTGCTATTTTTAAATACATGGATGTGATACGGAAAGCCCAAATAACTGGTAGTGGTTTTGCTTGGGCTCAATATGTTGAGGAGTTTCGAGCCCGCATGGCCTGGGATTCAGAGGCAAAGTGGGGGGAGTTAGATACGGATTTATGGCAGCACAAGATGGGTGCGTCAGCAGGAGGTAAGACAATCTTTACGGCTGGTGGTCTGACCTTAGTTTATCGGCCCTTTCAGGGAATGCCCACCCGGGGTGAGGTGGGGAGTACTTCAACAGCGCAAGCAGGAGTCGGTACATGCTGGGATTTCAATAAGGGCATGTGCACCAGGGAATATTGTCAATTCAGGCATGTAAGTTCCCAGTGCGGTAGGAAGCATCCTTTGTTCAAGTGTTGGGGTGCAGGGAACTCAGGCAGCCAGCAGTGGGTGCGGCTAATGGCCAGTGCTCCAAGCACTTCACAACAGCCCCAGTCTTCCAGAGGGGGAAATGGTCTTCAGGGATCTGGGCCCAAAGGCTCATACTCCGGTTAGATTAGGTCCATTGTCAGAAGCCCTGCAGGGATATGAGGATGTGAGAGTTTCAAAGATGTTATTGGAGGGCTTTGCTGTAGGGTTTCGCCTTGGTTACAACGGGCTGCGTCAACGGCGTTTTTAAAAAAATCTGAAATCAGCTTACGAACACACAGAGGTAGTGCAGGAAAAGCTGGACAGAGAGGTACGAAAAGGTAGGATGGCAGGTCCCTTTGATACATGGCCTTTAGAGGACTTGATTGTGTCTCCGATTGGGGTAGTTCCCAAGGAAGAGGCCGGTCAGTACAGGTTAATCCAACACCTATCATGGCCGGAGGGGTCTTCAGTCAATGATTTTATTGATGAGGAGGTAGCCTCTGTGTCATACTCCTCGGTGGATGTTGCCATGTCCCTGGTCGTGTCCGCGGGTGCAACTGCAGAAATGGCAAAATGCGATATTAAATCTGCATTTCGACTGCTTCCAGTCCATCCAGATGATTGGAGTCTTCTGGGGATCCATTTCAATGGTAAATGGTACGTGGACAAAGCATTGCCGATGGGTTGTTCTATGTCCTGTTCCCTTTTTGAATCCTTCAGTACCTTTTTCCAATGGTTTTTCACTCAGCGCAGTGGCCATGACCTAGTGACACACTACATAATTTCTTTTTTGTAGGTTCCCCTGGTACTACAGAGTGTCAAACAGCTCTGGACACGTTTCAGAAACTCATGGAGTTCCTTGGTGTGCCATTGGCGCCCCAAAAGACCATGGGTCCTTGCGCGACCATGTCTTTTTTGGGGATTGAAATTGATTCTATGACCATGCAAGCTCGCTTGCCCGTTGAAAAGAAGGTGAAAATGTTGGAGCTTTTGGCAACCATTCTGCTGAGACAAAAAGTAACAGTAAAGGAAGTGCAGGTTTTGCTGGGCCATTTGAATTTTGCATGTCGGGTGGTCAGGGCGGGGAGAACTTTTTGTAGACGCCTGGGTCGTGCTTTGTCTGGCCATCATTTACCCCATCACCATGTCAGGCTGTCCGCAGGAGTTAAAGAAGATCTTCGGATGTGGTCTGTCTATTTGCAATCCTTTAATGGAGTTCCTTTGGCCCTGGAGGGAGACTGGGTGTGGGATGTGCAAATATTTTCAGATGCGGCAGGCAGTGAAGGTTTTGGTTTGTATTGGCAAGGCAAATGGTGTGCAGAACAGTGGCCCGAGGACCAGAAGAGCAGGGGGAGGTCCATTGCCTTTTTGGAACTTTTCCCGGTGTCGGTGGCTTTGACACTGTGGGGACCGGATCTGGCCCATAAAAAGGTCCTTTTTCGAATTGACAATATGGCTGTGGTGGACATCATTAACAAACAGTCAGCCAGAGATGAACAGATTCTGAAATTGCTTCGTGTCTTTGTGTTGGGTTGTCTGAAATTTGACATCAGCTTTAGAGCTTTGCACATGCCGGGAGTGAACAATGACATTGCGGATGCTTTGTCTCGTTCACAGTGGGAGAGATTCCGTGGGCTTGCCAAGGACGCAGACATGACTCCGACCCCCATGCCGGAACATCTGTGGTATGTAGGCAACGTAGGGTCATACAGCTGGTGGTAGGTTCTTTAGCGGTTTCTACTCGAGCGGCTTATACACTGGCTTGGTCTGAATTTTTAGCGTCAGGTGCTTGTAGAAGGGATTTTGGTTGGCAGAGATCGGAAGATGTGGTACAGTTTATTCTTGACCTGATGGATAAAGGCCTGTCTAGAGTGACGATAGCTGGAAAGTTAGCGGGCATTGCCTTTATGGGTAAGCTCCTTTGGGGTTACACTCCTTCTGCAGGGGAAGTAGGGAAGAGGATGTTAGAAGGTTGGGCCCGAGAGCAGGGGTCGGAATGCCCCGTTCGATCCCCTTTGTCATGGCAGACTTTAGCTAGGGTGGTTGAGGCATTGCCTTTGGTGTGTAGGGATTCTTTTGAAGCATGCCTTTTTTCTACACTTATGGTGTGGATGTTTTTTGGTGCTTTTCGGGTTTCGAAGTTTATTCAGGGTCTGACATGGCAAGAGGTTCATTTGTCTGACAGAGGAGTACACATTTGGTTGCACAGGTCAAAAACGGATCAGAGGTGTAAAGGGAAGGGCATATGGTTATTTGCGTCCTCCCCCCGGGGACTTGCCCGTTACAGTGGGCTCGGCGTTGGTGGGTTTTGTCTGGTGGGGAGGTTGCAGCTGGTGTTTTTCAACACATTGATGGGTCTCGAGTCACTGAATATCAACTTCGTATGGTCCTTCGGAAAGCTTTGCGGAGCCTCGGTTTGGACGAGTCCCGGTATGGTACTCATTCATTTCGAATTGGGGCTGCAACCGAGGCATATCAACTGGGTTGGTCCAGGCAGGATATTGTGTGCTTAGGACGTTGGTCATCTAATTGCTTTCAGCGTTATGTGAGGCCGGCGGGAGGGGAGGCGCTTGCTTCATCTACTTTGTCATAAGTCTGATGCTGTTTTTCTCTTTTCAGGTTCTGTGGCTGGCCCCAGAGCAGCAGAAATGACCATATGGATTGTGGGCCACTCGTTTGTCAAATGGGCCCCCGTTCAAGCTTGCCGTAGTTACTTTGGTCCATTGTTAACTTTTAATGAGCGTTTGTTTACTGTGTTTTGGAAGGGTAAAGGTGGGATGTTGTGGAGGGAGTTGATTCCTGCTTTAAATTCCTGGTTGGTTGGGGGTCGGTGCCCGGATGTTTTGCTAATAAATTTGGGGGGGAACGACTTATGCGGGGTCAAGGGTGTGGTTTTATTGCGGGCCATGAAAAGAGATCTAACGCTGTTGAAGGAACAATGGTCAGGTTGCCATGTGCTATGGACAGAATTGGTACCTCGTAGAGTCTGGAGAGGTGCCCTCAAGCCTAAGGCAGTGGATAGGGCACGCAAGAAGATCAACCTGGAAGTTTCTAGGTTTTTCAGGGGGTTAAGTTTTGGCAGGGTTGTACATGGCGACATTCGTTTTGATACGGTTGAGTTTTTCAGGAGCGATGATGTTCATCTCTCTCGGATGGGGATGGATTTGTATCTGTTGGAACTCCGGGAAGTTTTGTCTCGTTGTCTGAAGGTTCAGGAGTTCACTGGTTGAGGTGTACAGCACTAGTATTTCTATTTGGTTGGTGTTTTTTTGGGGGCAGAAAGTGGGAGGGTAGTATCCTCCCCTCCCGCTTCCTGGGTGGCGGGGTCAATGGTGTTTTTTGCCAGGATTGGCAGGATTGTGGTGGTTTGTTGGTTTGGTTGGGTCGTTGTCAGGGTGAGTTGGGCAGGCTGATTTGTTGGGGTGGTTCCTGTGGTTGGGGGAACAACGTTGGTTGAGGGGCAGGCCGGGGATTTTAGTTATTAGTATGGGGATGTGTTATGTTTAATTGATTATGCTGGAATTTGCATTGTTGGTATTGTATAATGTTGTAATGTATGGGTGGGGGGAGGGGTCAATGACGTGTTAGGGGTGGGGGAGGGGTCTGGGGGTTGAGGTAAAAGTTTATTTAGTAAGGTATAGTTTTGTAAGGCGTTTGCCGAGGTTTGTATTTGTTAATGTGCACCTGTTTCAATAAAGCGGCCTTTTTCACACAGTTCTTGCTTGGTGGTCTGCTTCCCCCCCACCCCTCCCTCCCAAGGGGGCCTTGGGGGGGGTCGCCGACCGCAGGGAGGTCCCCCCGGCAGTTTGGGAGGGTCAGGGTGGGGGCGGGGTTTTTTCCTCAGACCACTGTGTGCATTTTTTACGAATTGGGCTGCTTTTTAGTAGCGCCCAATTTTCTCTATATATTGTACCTGACTCCTCCCCCGGCCACCATTTTAGATTTCAGTGACCTGGTGGCCGGGGTTCATAGCTTTGTTGTTTCCCTCCCTCCCCTTTTTATTTCGGCATTTTTAATTGTTTGTTTTTTATTTCTTTTGCTTCGGTGGTTTTTGTTGGAACTGGTATGTATGGGGTTTTGGTCTTTGTATTGTCGCTTAGAACAGGTGCTAGTGCGGGGGTCAATGGTGTTTTTTGCCAGGATTGGCAGGATTGTGGTGGTTCGTTGGTTTGGTTGGGTCATTGTCGGGGTGAGTTGGGTAGGCTGATTTGTTGGGGTGGTTCCTGTGGTTGGTGGAACAACGTTAGTTGATGGGCAGGCCGGGGATTTTGGTTATTAGTATGGGGGATGTGTTAAGTTTATTTGATTATGCTGGAATTTGCATTATTGGTATTGTATAATGTTGTAATGTATGGGTGGGGGGCGGGGTCAATGACGTGTTAAGGGTGGGGGAGGGGCCTGGGGGTTGAGGTAAAAGTTTATTTAGTGAGGTATAGTTTTGTAAGGCGTTTTCCGAGGTTTGTATTTGTTAATGTGCACCTGTTTCAATAAAGCGGCCTTTTTCACACAGTTCTTGCTTGGTGGTCTGCTTCGCCCCCCACCCCTCCCTCCCAAAGGTGCTTTAAAGAGAAAGAATAAAACGTATGGGCGTCTTGAAGGGGCGGAGGAGGTTAAGCTAAGCTTAACCTCCTGGAGGCGAGCGGAATCTGCTTAGAATTGGGGTGACAATAGTTAAAGAATAGTGTACGATGGCATTTTTTTTCATTCTGAAATTGTGTATAGGGATTTACTTGTAGGAGCCCCATTAGAGATATGAGCTTTTTGCAGTATCTGGCATTCCTCTTTTTTTTTGCTGATTTAAGTAGCTCAAACTCGGCCCGAAGGTATTGGTGCGCTTTACATGAGCACCGGTTACGTTACACAAGGACACATTAAATTTTTTGGTAGGCACAGGGAGATTACATGATTTGCCCAGAACCACAGGATTTGGATGCGACCCTGAGGCTCGAACCTTGGTTTCTAGCACCAAAGTCGGCAGCTCTAGCCTTTTCCTCTGAAATTGTACAGTGCCTGGTTTTTAATCGTGTGTGTTTATCAGTGCTTCTCGCCCTTCATTCTTTTCACACCTTTTTTGGCTTGTTATGATGATGATTTTCTAGTTTACATGTATGTATGTGGATGTGTTCTCCACACACTGTGATGCTGTAACAAGCCAAAGCAGTAACCCAGATAGCTATTAAGTGTGCACCAGCCGTTTTGTGTTTATTTTGGAGACCACTTTAGCAGTTGAAGTGTCATTTTATTAAAATGAATCATGACAAATAAACAAGCATTGCCAAGCCTGCATATCTGGCAATGGCAAGCAGCCCCGTGGATTTTATTTATTGCAAGCTTATGCTACAAAAGTCAATTATTCTTTTGCCTAAATGTGGTGGCTATATGCTTGCAATAAAAGCATACATGTTAACATTTAATTGAAACGTACGGTTGTTTCTTAGCATCCAGGTCTACTTAATAAAATAATTAGAGCGTTAATGCGCAGGATCGTAGACTGTGTGAGTCTTCATAAGACTCCAATTGCCAGTTGGTAAAACCATCACAAGACAAGAATTCAAGTCGATCCAGAAAAGTTTATTTTAAATTGTCATTATAGAAGGCAAAAAGATCATAAAACAAATCATGGGAAATTGGCATTTATAATAAGCCAATCAATTACTGCAAGAGGATCAATATAAGGTCAATTCTAAAGTAAGCGAACAGCCAGATCCAGCGTATAATATCAAGTAGCTAAACTTACTAACATTGAGTCTGCTTCCTAAGAAGTAACCCAAAAGACATGGCACATTTCCCCAAAAATATCATCTTGTATAGGTTTTTAAACAGAAAAGGCACACGTTCGACATGGTGTGAAACTGCATAATAGGTCTGGATTAACAAACAATTAACCAATGACAGTATGAATATACAAACCACATCAAATACTACTTTGCTACATATTAATATGTGTTACATGGATAGGAAATTAACTCAATGCGTTTATGTATCTGAAACAAGAATATGTTTAGAGCATGAATGTCTCTCGTTCAAGCCAAAGGGCCTTGAATCTTACAACATACAGGATCATCCTGGACATGGTTTCCTCATAAGGAGGAAGATTAATACAACTCTATTTGATCAACAGACACAGTGAAGAGAGATTCAATTTCACTATTTTTTGTGAAATGGGAAAGCACACAGAGACCTACATAACAAGCATTGGCATAGCCAATAGGTCTCGCTTTTGGGACCTTATAAGTATTTAGTTTTGCAGCACAATATCCTTGGTGCAACAATATCAGCTGTTGCATGCCTAAACCTTATACCTTATAAGTGTGTATAGCCATGCAACAGTTGATGTTGTTGCACCAAGGATACTGAGCTGCAAAACTAAATACTTATAAGGTCCCAAAAGCGAGACCTATTGGCTATGCCAATGCTTGTTTTCATGGTGAACTAGCATATAGGTGCAACACATATTTCATACTGATAATAGTGCAGAATGTGGGACCCATAGTCACAGTATTGATTCAAGGTTTTGTCAACAAATCACAATATTCAGTGTGTGTGTGTGTGTGTGTGTGTGTGCCTGTGTGTGTGTGTGTGTGGGTGTGCATGTGTGTGTGTGTGTGTGTGTGTGTGTGTGTGTGTGTGTGTGTGTGTGTGTGTGTGTGTATTATAGTCAAATATCGTACTCACCCAAATTCAATATGCTTCTAGCATTTGTAGTATTATACAGTGAAGGACACCATTCTGAAAAATAGATAATGTGGACATTTCTGGATCAATTGATCCAAACTACGCATGTCAAGAAATGTAGTGAGTGGTACATTAGAGTTGTATTAGGCTCTCTTATGTGCAACTTTGCATGCTTATTTGAACCACTTGTAGAAGCCACTTTTCAGTAATTTGCAATGGTCTAGACACAGCATGGAGCAACTCACCATCGGATTTACAAAAATCAATGCCCACACGGGTAGAAATGCCAAGTGCAACATATATGTGAAAACACACTCGATGTGTCTATGTTGTGTCTCAACATTATTCGAAGTACCCATCAAGCGCAACAACATAAATGCCCGCTGGGGCGGCATGCAAGTTCAGATGGCAGACATAAGGATAGTTCTCACTAGTTCAACCACTTACCTCCTCATCTATCTGCTTCTTGTGTAATAAATCGCTGGTTTCGTTTAACGGAGAAGCAATACAGAGGATTTCGATATAGTCAAAAAGGGCTCAAAGTTCTGACTCTAAAGACAGTCTCCCAAAAGTGAAAACTTACTTTCAAACGGAGGTCTGGCCAGGCTACAGTAACTCACATAGATAACATAGGGCTTGATTAAGATCTCAATGGAGGGTTACTCGTCACAACGATGGCAGATATCCCATTCGCCAAAATATAAATCCTATTGGATATAATGGGACTTATATTTCGGTGGACGGGATATCCATCACCGTTGTGTTAGAGTAACCTGTCAGCCGAGATCCAAATCATGCCCTAAGTGTCGTGAGCCACTAGACTGTAAACTCCACAAGGCGGCCGCCATCTTGGAGTGTCTAGCCACATGTTCTAAAGGGAAAACCTTCCTGTACATCTGCAACTGGTATTGTCATGAGCTGTGGGGCATTGAGTCTGCCTACTGGGTGAACATGCGGCCTCCATGACTGCTGAGTTTCACCACCTCTATTACTTGCCATTGTAATTCCTCAGTGTTATGGTTGTGTTCCAAATAATGCTTGAGTGCACCTTCAACTTTATATTATTTGCTGACCAATTTGCTGTTTAATCATTTGTGTGGTCTGACCAACATATTGTATGCAACATGCACATTGTATGACATAGATTACATTTCTCATATTGCAATTTGAGAATGATTTAAAGTCATATTTCTTACATTCGAAATCAAAAGTCATGGTATCAATAGTGAGTTTACACACGACATTTGTTGCATTTATAATATACTAACACTTCTGGGGGACTCCATAGGGGGAGGGAGAGGTGTGGCGCAGTGGCCAGGGCGGCTACTCCAGAGCAAGGGGCTCACGGTTCGATCCCCAGCGCTGGAGGCAGATCAGCTCAGCATCATGTGACTCTAGGCAATAGCTCACGTAATCTCCCAGACGGCCCCCAAAACCTTGAGCTCCTTAAGGGTGATTACTTTGTGCTTTACAAATACTGGGTGTTTTTATCTAAGTGTTTGTTGGGGTGGAGTTTGCCTGTATGCTCTTACTATATGATCCCTAAAATGTATTTTCCATTTAAGATCAAATAATGGTGTCCGGCTAATAGTGTCTTTTGCCAGATGCCAATGCCTCCTGATTATTTTCTGAATTTGATTACTCATGGGCTTGAATGTACTGACCAAGATGATGCGATCCTTGTCCTCGTCTTTCCTGTACAGGGGAGTGAACAGTGACTCTCCATGGCAGTGTCATGCTCTCTTCAAGGCTCTGTTAATCACCACCCAGGGGTAGCCCAGGTCAAGTAATTTGTTTCTTAATATTCCACCTTCCTTGAAATAATCCTCTTGATAATAACAACTCATCCAAAATCTAATTGTTTATAGGGCAAATGTTCCCTAAGTGTGCATGGGTTGTAGCTGTAATAACTTAATAAGGAATTTGCGTCTGTTGGTTTTTATTATAATGTGGTTTATAATACCCCATCTCTGTGTTTGATGAGTAAATAAAGGTAATTGATGAAAGTGTCTGTCGTGGTTGAAAGTAAATTTCAAATCAGGGCACCTCATATTGAGCCAAGCCACAAAATCCATCAGCTGCTCTCCCTGTCTGTTCCAGATGATAAACACGTGATCTCAGTATCTTTTCCAAGTAACGATGTTCTGCTTGTAGGGGTTACTCATGTGATTAACTGTCTTATTTTCCAATTCCATGAAATATAGTGTGGCTATGTCTGGGCCAAAGCAAGCATCCATGGTGATTCCGTTAGTCTGTAAATAGTGCTCATTCTTGAACATAAAGTAGTTTGCTTTTAATACAAAAGCCAATAGTCCAGTGATAAAGTGGGAACCGTGGTGTGATTACTACCCCCTGAGTAGACCGTTAATCACTCTAATAGCCTGCTGGATTCCAGACATTCCACAATAAGGAAGTAGTTCTGTCTGTCAAAAGGGGTGCCTTTAACAATTATAATAATGCATGCTGTCCTTAATAAAAGATTTTATTTTAGGGACCTCATCATTGATCAACAAATCAACATATCCGCAAATGAGCTCCAACACGAAGCCGCAACCTGACACAACAGGTCTACCTGGGGGGGTCAATTTTGTTCTTGTGTATATTCTGTAGTGTATTGCCTGGGGTGGGGTTTGTTGAGGTGTCTGTATTCTTTTTCACTAATCCATCCTGCCTATAGTGCTGTGTCAGCAATGTCCCGTATTATTTCCTGTATTTCTTTTAGCAGCTCCTGAGTTCTTTTCATGCAGAGTTCCTTATTGTGTAGTTGCCACAATGTTTCTACCTCATATGTATCAGTATTCTGGATTACAATCATCCTCCTTTATCAGCCCGCGTTAGTGTAATGACATGATTCCCCCTCAGTGATATTAATGCGTCCCTTTCTGCTCTGGTGCTATTAAAAGGAGTGAATTTCCTACATTGTTCTAGATCATTAACTTGATTAAGATTGGTTAGCCGAGCCATTGTGCTACCTAACTTCACATTATTAGAGCCCCTTGGGGTCTCACGTTTGCTAGATGCCCATATTCGACACACAGAGCAGATCTAATTGTCCAAGTTCCTATCAATAAACAAACTCTACAAACTATTCTGCTTTACCTAGATGGAACACAAATCTACTTATACCTATATTTTTCTTGAAGGCACTGAACCAATCTCATGTTCTGATAAAGCTGTTATATCAAAACACTCCCAATCGTATCTACAACTCTGCTCTCAGTTTAATCTAACACTATATTCATGAAAAAATGCTAGTGTCATTCTGGTTTCAGAGTGCATACATCTAATTTCAGAAATCATCTCTCAACGCTAAAGCCCTTTCAGCACTCTAAGGTTACCGTTCACAGGTTGCCCAAATTGAAAGTTAAACTATGCTAAAAATTATTGTTACAACTTATCAACAAAGGCTACCAATAAATATTTAGTTTGCAACATCCGGATCTCTCTGTATAATTTAGATAAAAGACAAGTTAGCGGCTAGAGCTCTACGACTCGTCACTACCAAGGTTGTTCTGGGACAGAGAATAGGTCTTCGCACCAAAATAACAGTGGCCCCATTAATGAATTAGAAAGGCTAAAAAAATGGGCTGTGTTTGCAAATTGGGGCAGTTTTGAACTAGTAAATACATGCTGTGTAAGTGTTTTTCCGAAGTGTGGAAGACTGCATGGATTTAACCTTGCTTCAGGTAAGGTTTTTTTTATATCAGGGACATCAACAGTAAACACAGGCCCAGGAGACCATAAAATTAACCCAAAAACAGCCATTGACACAGCCCACACACTGGCCTGTCGGACCACTACGCCGGGCACAGCCTGATTACCCGATGGGCCAGTCCGACTCTGATCACTATTAATTAATACATTTGCCCCCTTCATGCCTATTAACTTAATCCTAGTCAAGTCAAGTCAAGTCATAAAATTTGTATAGCGCACTACATACCCAGAGGGTTTCAAGGCGCTTAGGAAGGGGAGGAGGATTATTTGTCAAATATCCACGTTTTAAGCTGCTTTCTGAACGCTAGGTGGTTCTGGGTGAGGCGAAGGTAAGCGGGGAGTGAGTTCCATGTTTTAGCAGCCAGGTATGAAAAGGATCTGCCTCCCATGGTGGTCTTGTTGATGCGAGGTACAGTGGCGAGGGCTTGGCTGGAAGAACGTAGTTGGCGGGAGGGGGTGTAGAAAGACAGTCGAGAGTTGAGGCAATCTGGTCCGATGTCGTAGAGTGATTTGTGTGCGTGGGTAAGCAGTCGGAAGGTGATCCTCTTATTGACGGGTAGCCAGTGGAGGTCTTTAAGGTGACCAGAGATGTGTTCGTTGCGTGGGATGTCTAGTATGATCCTGGCTGAGGCGTTCTGGATTCGTTGGAGTTTCTTCTGGAGTTTGGCGGTGGTACCTGCGTAGAGGGTGTTTCCGTAGTCCAGTCGGCTCGTGACCAGAGCGTGGGTGACTGTTTTCCTTGTTTCGGAGGGGATCCAGCGAAATGTTTTTCTGAGCATGCGGAGAATGTTGAAGCAGGAAGAGGATACGGCGTTGACTTGTCTGTTCATTGAGAGTGAAGAATCCAGGATAACGCCTAGGTTCCGTGCGTGGTCTGTCGGGATGGGTGCTTTTCCGAGGGCTTCCGGCCACCAGGAGTCGTCCCAAGCAGAGGGGGATGTACCTAAGATGAGGACTTCTGTTTTGTCTGAGTCCAGTTTCAGACGGCTTTGTTTCATCCATTCGGCAACTTCTTTCATTCCTTCGTGTAGGTTAGTTTTGGCGGTGTTGGGGTCTTTGGTGAGTGATAGGATCAGTTGGGTGTCATCTGCGTAGGAGATGATGTTGAGGTTGTGTTGGCGTGCGATGGCCGCGAGGGGGCTCATGTATACGTTGAAGAGGGTGGGACTGAGTGAGGATCCTTGTGGTACGCCACAGATGACTTCAGTGGCCTCGGACTTGAATGGTGGGAGGCGGACTCTTTGTGTTCTTCCGGAGAGGAAGGAGGTGATCCAATCAAGTGCTTTTCCTTGTATTCCGATGTTTCTGAGGCGCTGAAGAAGGGTGCTGTGGCAGACTGTATCGAATGCAGCAGATAGGTCGAGGAGGATGAGGGCGACTGTGTCTCCATTGTCCAGTAGAGTTCGAATGTCGTCAGTTGCTGCGATGAGGGTGGTCTCAGTGCTGTGTTTTGCTCTGAATCCCGATTGTGAGGGGTCGAGGGATTTGTTGGCTTCGAGGAAAGCGGCGAGCTGGTTGTTGACGGCTTTCTCGATGACTTTGGCCGGGAATGGAAGAAGCGAGATGGGGCGGTAATTTTTGAGTTCGGTGGGGTCCGCTGTTGGTTTTTTCAGAAGGGCGGTGAGTTCAGCGTGTTTCCAGTTTTCTGGGAAGGTAGCGGAGTTGAAGGAGCAGTTGATCCCCCTGCCCCTCGCGCTGCCCAGCCCTCCCGCATAACCTTCGATGCCGCCACCCTCCTAGCCCTTAACCCCGGTCGCGCCCCCAACTGCGTCCAAGCCGCCCCTGGACAAACCCATGGACCTTTCTCCTGCTACTCCTGCAAATTCAGCGGCACCGACAACATCTCCGCTACGACCACACCACTGACTCCCGACCCCAACCACCTACAATGCATCCTTCTCAACACCCGATCGGTCCACAGGCACGCCATTGACATATGGAATCTACTAGACACCATTTCTCCAGACATCGCCTTCCTAACGGAAACATGGATGAATGCTTCCTCCGCACCAGACATCACCATTGCCATCCCGGTAGACTATAAGATCACTCGCAAAGACCGTACCGGCCACACAGGAGGAGGAATCGCTATCGTCCATAAGAAATCAATCCGCATCTCAACCAGCTCTGACGCCAACCTCGCCAACTCCGAACACCTTCACTTCCAGATCCACATCGACCCCAAAACCACACTCAGAGGCACCCTCCTCTACAGACCACCAGGACCCCGCGCAAAATTCAGTGAAGACATCACGGACTTCATCACTCCACACGCGCTCCCCTCCAAAGAATACATCCTTCTGGGAGACCTCAACTTTCACCTTGAAAAGATCAACGACCGCAACACCACCACCCTCCTGGACAACCTCGCCAACCTTGGACTTAAACAACTGGTCACTTCCCCCACCCACATCGCAGGTCACACACTCGACCCCATCCTCACCTCCAGCAATCATGTCTCCTTCAGCCACACTACGGATCTCCTCTGGACTGACCACAGCTGCGTTCACTTCACCTACAACAAGCCCAAACCCACCAACCACCTCCAACCAACTCTGCAAAGAAACTGGAAAAAAATCTCCACCGACCAGATCTCCTCATCGCTCCTTCTAAACACCCCAGCCCACTCCTCGGACCCAAACCTAGCCGCCGCCAACTTCACCCTATGGTTATCCAACACCGCCGACACCTTAGCACCACTGAAAAAACGTCAAAGCAAACCTGGCAGCAAGAAGGCCTCATGGTTCAACGATGATCTTAAGAAGTCCAAGAAAATCTGACGCACCCTTGAAAAAGCATGGAAAAAAGACCCAACCACCAGCACCAAGGACGCCTTCAAAAACGCCACCCGCACTCACCACCAACTAATCCGAAAGGCCAAGAAAACAGCATTCAAGGATCGACTTGACAACAACGCCCACAACAGCAAGGAACTTTTCAACATCGTCAAGGAGTTTTCCAATCCCTCGGCCAACTCCAACGACATCACCCCCTCTCAAGCCCTCTGCGACTCCCTAGCCTCATTCTTCCACAACAAGATTGCAGACATCCACAACAGCTTCGACAACCAACCCGGATCCCAACCCACCCAACCACATGCTGAACCCTCTCCCCCTGCGAACACCCTCAACGACTGGAACCCAATCTCCACTGAGGACACCATCCGCCTGATGAACTCCATCCACTCAGGATCCCCCACAGACCCATGCCCTCACCACATCTTCAACAAAGCAGACTCCGTCATTGCACCGCACCTCCGAGACGTCATCAACTGCTCCTTCAACTCCGCCACCTTTCCGGAAAACTGGAAACACGCTGAACTCACCGCCCTTCTGAAAAAACCCACTGCGGACCCCACCGAACTCAAAAATTACCGACCCATCTCGCTCCTTCCATTCCCGGCCAAAGTCATCGAGAAAGCCGTCAACAACCAGCTCGCCGCCTTCCTCGAAGCCAACAAATCCCTCGACTCCTCACAATCTGGCTTCCGAGCAAAACACAGCACTGAGACCGCCCTCATCGCAGCAACAGACGACATTCGAACTCTACTGGATAATGGAGACACAGTCGCCCTCATCCTCCTCGACCTCTCTGCAGCATTCGACACAGTCTGTCATAGCACCCTGTTACAACGCCTCAATAACATCGGAATCCATGGAAAAGCACTAGAATGGATCACCTCGTTCCTCACCGGAAGAACCCAGAGAGTCCGCCTTCCACCATTCAAGTCAGAGGCCACTGAAGTCATCTGCGGCGTACCACAAGGATCCTCTCTCAGCCCCACCCTCTTCAACGTATACATGAGCCCCCTCGCGACCATCGCCCGCCAACACAACCTCAACATCATCTCTTACGCGGATGACACTCAACTGATCCTTTCTCTCACCAAGGACCCCAGCACCGCCAAAACTAACCTACACGAAGGAATGAAAGAAGTTGCTGAATGGATGAAACACAGCCGTCTGAAACTGAACTCAGACAAAACAGAAGTCCTCATCCTAGGTACATCCCCCTCTGCATGGGACGACTCTTGGTGGCCGGAAGCCCTTGGAAAAGCACCCATCCCGACAGACCACGCACGGAACCTAGGCGTTATCCTGGATTCTTCACTTTCAATGAACAGACAAGTCAGCGCCGTATCCTCATCCTGCTTCAACATTCTTCGCATGCTCAAAAAAACATTTCGCTGGATCCCCTCCGAAACCAGGAAAACAGTCACCCATGCTCTGGTCAGGAGCCGACTGGACTACGGAAACACCCTCTACGCAGGCACTACCGCTAAACTCCAAAAGAAACTCCAACGAATCCAAAACGCCTCAGCCAGAATCATATTAGACATCCCACGCAACGAACACATCTCTGGTCACCTGAAAGACCTCCACTGGCTACCCGTCAATAAGAGAATCACTTTCCGACTGCTAACCGACGCACACAAATCACTCTACGACATCGGACCAGAATGCCTCAACTCAAGACTGTCCTTCTACACCCCCTCCCGCCAACTACGCTCCTCCAGCCAAGCCCTCGCCACTGTACCTCGCATCAACAAGACCACCATGGGAGGCAGATCCTTCTCTTAACTGGCTGCTAAAACATGGAACTCACTCCCCACTCACCTTCGCCTTACCCAGAACCACCTAGCTTTCAGAAAGCAACTTAAAACGTCGATATTTGACAAGTAATCCTCCTCCCCCTCCTTAGCGCCTTGAGACCCTCTGGGTATGTAGTGCGCTATATAAATTATCTGACTTGACTTGACTTGACTTGACTTTGTTGAAGATGTGGTGAGGGCATGGGTCTGTGGGGGATCCTGAGTGGATGGAGTTCATCAGGCGGATGGTGTCCTCAGTGGAAATTGGATTCCAGGAGTCTGCTTTGTTGAAGATGTGGTGAGGGCATGGGTCTGTGGGGGATCCTGAGTGGATGGAGTTCATCAGGCGGATGGTGTCCTCAGTGGAAATTGGATTCCAGGCGTGAAGGGTGTTCACGGGGGGAAGATGGTCAGCAGATGGTAGGGTGGGTTGGTTTCCGGGTAGGTTGTCAAAGCTGTTGTGGATGTCTGCAATCTTGTTGTGGAAAAAAGAGGCTAGGGAGTCACAGAGGGTTTGGGAGGGGGTGATGTCGTTGGAGTTGGCCGAGGGATTGGAGAATTCCTTGACGATGTTGAAAAGTTCCTTGCTGTTGTGGGCGTTGTTGTCAAGTCGGTCCTTGAATGCTGTTTTCTTGGCTTTTCGGATCAGTTGGTGGTGAGTGCGGGTGGCGCTTTTGAAGGCGTCCTTGGTGCTGGTGGTTGGGTCTTTTTTCCAGGCCTTTTCTAGGGAGCGGCAGAGTTTCTTGGACTTCTTGAGATCATCGTTGAACCATGAGGCTTTCTTGCTGCCAGGTTTTCTTTGACGTTTTTTCAGTGGTGCTAAGGTGTCGGCGGTGTTGGATAACCATGTATTGAAAAAAATGACCTAAAGAATAGTTCTCCTAATTTCGTTTATTGCCATATCACCACCCCTAAGGGAAATTGATATCTTTTCCAAAGTGAACCATTTACTTTTGTGCTCATTGTGGTTCCCTTTTGCACAGTGCTCAAGACACCAAGTAGTGCACCCCAGTGTTCTGTACGAATAGCCGACCAATGTTCATTATGTATACTCCTAAACTCCCTAGCAGTTCCACCTATATATCCCTCTCCACAAGGCCACATTAATAAGTAGACTACATTTTTGCTTCTGCAATTGACCATGAAATTATTCCAATTTTTCTCGCCATAGCATTCTATGGAAGCACCTTCCATAATGAACTTGCAGCAACAGCATGATCCACATCCAGAATTGACCACAATCTTGGACATACTATCCAAACCAAAATCAAATTTTTCGTTCTTGTCCTTCAACCAAAGGATCATCAGTGATAGATATTTTACTTAAGATTTTGACCACACAATATTGAAGACAGGAGGAATTCATAATTCAGGTATGAGAAGCACACACAAAGATTATCATGGTTCGCTGAATTCAAGAAGTTCAAAATCAAAGATAATTGCCTTTATATTCCAGACAAGAAATCGTAAAGACTTATTTTTTGACCGACTTATGACTGCCAGCAGCAGTCCATGTGGGACTTTCAAACTCATTTTGCTAAATATTTAGTGGCTGTCTGTGAGAAAGGATATTACCCATAATATCAGTGCCCATATTACATGCATTCAAGCTAAGAGTGATCATCCCAAGACTGGTAGAGTGCCAAATACCTATCATCCTCGAGGTAATATCTCTATGGAATTTATTGTATATCTTCATGTCTCCCAAGCCTATACATCTCTGTTGAGGGTGTTTGACTACTTTACAAAATTGTTTCATTTTGTACCATTGACTAAACTGTTTATTGTGCCTGAACAGGCCCAACAATTGTTGATTAACACATTTAGACCACATGGGCTGTCTGAGGATATTGTTACTGACAGTGGTTCACTAGCTAGGTTCTGGATTGCATTATTAGAAGTTCTCTGAACTATTAATTTTGAGGTCAAGATTCAGCATCTGTAAGCAGATAGGCAGCCAGGAAAGTTAAACCAGTCTCTTAAACAGTATTTAAGATTGTTTATTATGAAACGTGGAATAATGGACATCTTGGGTTTAATTAACTGAGATAGCATACACTATCTTCGTACATGCTACATTACGTTTTTCTCCCTTGTAATGTACTGATGGTTTTCATCCAGGGTTATGGCTTACTCCCAGTATATGCCTTTTTGTGAGTGACTTTAAGATCCCTCAGTTGGTAGGTTCATCTGTGTTATGCCTGGGCCTACAGGGATACCGAGGATACATCCTGTTATACATGTATATTGACTTCAATCTTTCAGGATCCATATTCACCAATCTCTCTCCAACAGTACTATTGAATGGTTTGCAAGAGTATGTAGTCAAGGCTATTTTGGATTTTTGGGTTCAAAAGGGGTCTTTGCAATATCTCAATGCCTGGAAGATGTATGATTCTGAAGAGAGGTCTTGGTATATGCCACCTTTGTACACACATCTCGGTTGATAAAAGCCTTCTGTGAAGCTTTCCCATCCAAACATTCAGGGGGGTCAAGATACGGGGTGTCCCTGGGGTATTGTGAGGTTTCACTCAGGAAATACACATGAGGAGAAAAAGGTTAAGCAAAATATGACCAAGAAGCAAAGATTTCATGAAAGCCTGAAGACTGTGGAGGACCGTTCCTTGGTGGTTGGTGTGCATGCACACAATAAGACTACACACTCACTCACTTTTGGGTCAGGGCCTGCAGAGGCAGAGAATAAAAAATTCACTAGCATTCGTGTCAAGAATTTTCAATTCTATTAAGGACACGGAGGTGAGGATTATGCTTCTCTTTCGTTTATTTGCAACTCACAGCAGCCAATGAAAAACGTTTTGTATGCAAGTAAAACTACATTTCCCATGTTGCTTAGTTATACATCACATTCTGCATGACCCTATAACAACCACCCTATCCTGTTGCTGAGCCTCTTTCTTTGCTCGAACATTTTAGTCCAATAACAATAATTCAAGCCCAAACAACCATCCAACGCATGCTTTCCAGAACCAAACTGGAAAGTATGCGTTTTTGTTGTAATGTACTAATTACCCAATGCACTCTCCCTACAGAGGTTCTCTGCCTTGCTGCTCAGCCTATGATGAGGTCATATAGAATGTTCAGTGTATTTGTATTGAAGGGAGAATCAGTTGGTGTGGAAGGGCTGAGCAGCGAGGAGGCTGCTCCTGGTGGGGCACTTTTATGGATCAGAACATTTTCCTCTAACTTGTAACCTGTGATGTAACCTGAAAATAAATCTACTACCTTTTCTACAAGACGTGCCTGCGCATCATTCTTCATTTTAACACTGCCAACAATCTGAAAGAACCTACGTGAGCTACCTTGAATGGACTGGTACCTAAGAACCAGAAGAAGCAAGCTGGCAGTCCTGAAACCCCACCAGTGACCAAAAGACCGGTTGGCCCCATTTGGACGTGCCCATTGCTGCTGTACTTGGGTGAGTGTTTCCCCAAATGAATACCTAGACGAACAGAAGTTCCTGACATTCCTACAATTTCTTGATGGTGTCACTCATCACTTGTGAACGGTCAGCACTAACCTGGGCCTGCCAGTTCCTGTTGGACTTTATGTGGTTTGAAATCTGCGTGTCTAAGGTGAGCCCACATGCTTGAAGAGCAGAAGTTTTAGAGTGTCACCTGAGCTGAGGGTCAGAGAGGCCAGCAGTCATCAGATAATTACAAAGAACCGGCACTTTCAAAGAACTAACAGTGCTGTATGTGTTTTGTACATCGTTTAAAGTTTAAACTGTGAGTAACCTGCAATTGTTGTATCTGTTATGGGGAGCAAGTAACTTAGGCAGCGTTTAAATTGGCACCGATTTTGGATGTAACTCGAAGGCACTAATTGAGCCTCAGCGTGGATTTGACAGGATCTGTGTTTCAGGACTCATTTTGGAGGAGCCTGCGTTGATAAAAGGTGGCAGTGAGTAACTCTGTATCGTTTGCACCCCAAAAGAAGTGGCACTGGTGACTGGTTGCGGGAATATTGATGCCACTTGTGAGCCCGTACACTTGATTAATGATGCAGTGTCTCCTGGCCGTGTCTTATTTAGTGACTTTGAGAATTGTATTTAATTTTGCCATTTTAGATGCCTAATCTGGAGATGGCTCCACTTTGGCAGCTGAACCGCTGCCACATATTTAAACAAACACAGCAGGCAAGCACCCTTACCTGCTGCCCTGTGATTCCTCCTCACTGTGACGTCTGTTGGGTTTATTGCCGTTGGGCGTGCATGGTGCACGGTGATGCTGGGAGACATCCGGCGCGGTGTCGCCAGTACGTGCTGCCATTTTGTGACTGGACTGTTCCCATGAGGCACAGGGTCAAGACTGATTTGCATATGGCCGTGTCTGAACTGGGGTGGCTTGGTGAGCAAAATAACAATGGATTAAACCCAGATCTGTGACTGGGGGTGGATGTTTTGCCATTGTGCAACATTCTGTCCATCATCTTGTGTGTTTTGCTGTTCACCCTATGTGGGAAGGGTATGCCCAGACGTGGGTCCCGTGCTCACTACGCCACTGGAGTCAAGGTATCCTGGCTGAAGACGGCTGATAGCCAGAAACCGGTCCTAGGATGCTTGATTCTGGTCCCGGGAAGACATGGCTTGGCAGTTCAGGCTGGACTGTTCCCATGAGGCACAGGGTCAAGGCTGATTTGCATATGGCCGTGTCTGAACTGGGGTGGCTTGGTGAGCAAAATAACAATGGATTAAACCCAGATCTGTGACTGGGGGTGGATGTTTTGCCATTGTGCAACATTCTGTCCATCATCTTGTGTGTTTTGCTGTTCACCCTATGTGGGAAGGGTATGCCCAGACGTGGGTCCCGTGCTCACTATGCCACTGGAGTCAAGGTATCCTGGCTGAAGACGGCTGATAGCCAGAAACCGGTCCTAGGATGCTTGATTCTGGTCCCGGGAAGACATGGCTTGGCAGTTCAGGCTGGACTGTTCCCATGAGGCACAGGGTCAAGGCTGATTTGCATATGGCCGTGTCTGAACTGGGGTGGCTTGGTGAGCAAAATAACAATGGATTAAACCCAGATCTGTGACTGGGGGTGGATGTTTTGCCATTGTGCAACATTCTGTCCATCATCTTGTGTGTTTTGCTGTTCACCCTATGTGGGAAGGGTATGCCAATACGTGGGTCCCGTGCTCACTACGCCACTGGAGTCAAGCTATCCTGGCTGAAGACGGCTGATAGCCAGAAACCGGTCCTAGGATGCTTGATTGCGGTCCAGGGAAGACATGGCTTGGCAGTTCGGGCTGGACTGTTCACCGGAGGGACAGCGTCAAGACTGATTTGCATATGGCCGTGTCTGAACTGGGGTGGCTTGGTGAGCAAAATAACGATGGATTAAACCCAGATCTGTGTCTGGGGGTGGATGTTTTGCCATTGTGCAAAATTCTGTCCATCATCTTGTGTGTTTTGCTGTTCACACTATGTGGGAAGGGTATGCCCAGACGTGGGTTCCGTGCTTACTACGCCACTGGAGTCAAGCTATCCTGGCTGAAGGCGGCTGATAGCCAGAAACCGGTCCTAGGATGCTTGATTCTGGTCCATGGAAGACATGGCTTGGCAGTTCGGGCTGGACTGTTCCCATGAGACACAGGGACAAGGCTGATTTGCATATGGCCGTGTCTGAACTGGGGTGGCTTGGTGAACAAAATAACAATGGATTAAACCTAGATCTGTGACTGGGGGTGAATGTTTTGCCATTGTGCAACATTCTGCCATCATCTTGTGTGTTTTGCTGTTCACCCTATGTGGGAAGGGTATGCCCAGACGTGGGTCCCGTGCTCACTACGCCACTGGAGTCAAGCTATCCTGGCTGAAGATGGCTGATAGCCAGAAACCGGTCCTAGGATGCTTGATTCTGGTCCAGGGAAGACATGGCTTGGCAGTTCGGGCTGGACTGTTCCCATGAGGCACAGGGTTAAGACTGATTTGCATATGGCCAAGTCTGAACTAGGGTGGCTTGGTGAGCAAAATAACAATGGATTAAACCCAGATCTGTGACTGGGGGTGAATGTTTTGCCATTGTGCAACATTCTGTCCATCATCTTGTGTGTTTTGCTGTTCACCCTATGTGGGAAGGGTATGCCCAGACGTGGGTCCAGTGCTCACTACGCCACTGGAGTCAAGCTATCCTGGCTGAAGACGGCTGATAGCTAGAAACCGATCCTAGGATGCTTGATTGTGGTCGAGGGAAGGCATGGCTTGGCAGTACATGCTGGACTGTTCCCATTAGGCACAGGGTCAAGACTGATTTGCATATGGCCGTGTCTGAACTGGGTTGGCTTGGTGAGCAAAATAACAATGGATTAAACCCAGATCAGTGACTGGGGTGAATGTTTTGCCATTGTGCAACATTCTGTTTATCATCTTGTGTGTTCTGCCATTTTGTGCTTGGCGCATTCTTTTACGTTTGAAGCACACTACACTCCTTGCCAACCACGTTTTCTGCCAGCCACAATGTGTTTGCGCCGTTTTCAATGCACCGCAACCCGTGAAGCAAAAGAGAGGAGTACTTCTAGTTAAGGTATCGCTATGCTGGCCATTATGAAGATATTGTCGGAGAGCTGCAAGTATTCACGTATATTGGTGTGAAAGCACAACACGATTAAGAAGGAGACAATGATACCATTAACCAATGGAAATATTTGCTACTGGGTCAGATGGAAATTAACTCCTACTTGTATTTCCTGATCTACGATGACTGTGACTGTGGGATTTCAATGTCAGAACATTCGACTACAGTGACTACTTTTATTGTTTTAACTTGTTATGTTTTAAACTGCTTTGTTGCATATCTGTTGCCGTGTGCTATTTACGCTTGTTTGCATTATGAGTTTTTCAAGTATTTAACGTTATTAATGCGTTCTTGTTCTGACTCATAATAAGTTTGGCTTGGGTTCAAAGTTACCCAAAATATGTTTGACTTGGGTTTAAAAAAATACTCATACTATGTTTGCCTTGGGTTTAAAGATATCCATAATATATTTTCCATGAGTTTAAAGATACCCATAATCTGATTGCCTTGGGTTTAAAGATACCCTTAATCTGATTGTCTTAGGTTTAAGGCTACCCATAATATGTTGTGTGAGTGTCATGACTGTACCCTAGATTTTCTGTATTCCATGTTTCAACCAGTTTTTTGGGGTTCAAGGATACTCTAGATTGTCATGGGTTTCAGGATACCCATAGTATGTTGCATGAGTGTCATGACTGAGCATCTGTGCTACTTTTTCTGAATTCCATGTTTTGGTAGTATGCCTTGGGTTCAAGGATACCCTGAATTGCCTTGGGTGTATAGATACCCATAGAATATTTGGAGTGGGTTTCAGGTTTAAGGTTTCCCTGGATTTGCTTTGGTTGTAGACTTATTCCTCTTCTTGAGGTAGACCTGTCCTGCCTTTCGCATGTGCAGTTGAGGGTTGTAGATCCCTGTACTGCCCCAGTTTTGTGAACAATGGGTACTCCGTTTGGTGTGGTGATATTGTACCCGCAGTTTGAAGTGTGAGTTATGGTGGATAGCATCCACTGTTTTTAAGAATGTATCTCTTTACCTTGCATTCTTTGTTGTCTATGATCAATATCAGGGGGAAGGATGTGTTAGAATGTTTTGTGTTTTTATGCATCTTCCTTTGCAGACATATGTGTGTTTTATCATCATATATTTTGTTGTATATGATCATTATCAGGGGGAAGGATGTGTTATAATGTTTTGTTGTTAATGCATCCTCCTTTGCTGAAGTGTGTGTTATCACCTTCATACATTTTGAATGTTTTCGATCATTATAAGGGGGCAGATGTGTTGTAATGTACTAATTACCCAATGCCCTCTACAGAGGTTCTCTGCCTTCCTGCTCAGCCTATGATGAGGTCATATAGAATGTTCAGTGTGTTTGTATTGAATGGAGAATCAGTTGGTGTAGAAGGGCTGAGCAGCGTGAAGGCTGCTCCTGGTGGGGCACTTTAATGGATCAGAACATCTTCCTGTAACTTGTAACCTGTGATGTAACCTGAAGAATAAATCTACAACCTTTTCTACAAGACTTGCCTGCGCATCATTCTTCGTTTTAAAAGTTTTCTTAACCAGAAGTACTTCTATTCCATCTTCTTTTCAGAACCTGAAAGGAACGAAAACACAGGAAAAACCTATAACTTCTGCTTTACAGAGTATAAAGTACATAACTGACACCAACCACGCGACAGACACCAACGGCCTTTTAAATGTGGACTGCCCAGGCCCCCCGTTCCCCCTACCCCTCCCATAGTTCATTGTTTCAAGTTCTTCCTATAACACTGCAAAGTTGGCTCCTATACATTGGGAACGTAAACATGGCCATCAACCAAAGTGATAGATGGGGATAGAGTGGGGGACTTTATATTTACCCACACCCTCGCGGAAACCCACACATACAGGCACATGGCATTGATCGACATACCGAAGATTACATCAGACCACTGAACGGGGGATCCATGTACAATCTTTGAATGTTTCTAATTAGACCTATGATATACACGACAAGGTGGATGCTCCGTAATGTATGTTTCTTTTTTTATGTATATGCTGCCTGAGTTCATGTGGCATTATGTATGTTATCAGCGTAATACAATGATGTACCATGGAAATACAAATCCCAATAAAAAAATTTAAACAAAAAAAAACAGAGTATAATGTACATACAGGTGGGCAAACATTACAAACATTGTAATATAACCGGCTGGGATAATCCTCGCCTCCGTGTCCTTAAATGAATTGAAAATTCTTGGTGCGAATGCTAGCTAACGTTTTATTCTATTACAGGACTAGAGGCTTCTGAATATGCTAGTTTAACGCTTATCAAACACAACTGAAGATATGTTACCCACCAGTTAATAATAAAATTGTTTAAATTCTTCTATTCTATTCTAAGGTTTGGTAAAGCGCAACAGCTGCCCCAGCTAAGAGGCGTCCCGACGCTGAGAAGAGTCACAGAAACCTACCAAGTAGGGGGAAGGGGAGAGTGAAGAGCTAACCAGAGGGGAACAGGAGGGTCTTAATGGCTTTTCGGAAAGTAGGAAGGCTTTCTAGGGAACGGATGTTGGGGGGCAGAGCATTCCAAAGCTTAGGTCTTAAGACCCTAAAGGAGCGACCTCCGATGCGGCAAAGCTTTGTGCGGGGAACGCTCAAGAGATACTGGTTAGAGGAGCGCAGGTCACGACCAGGAACGTAGGGAATGAGGAGATTTTGTAGGAGAGTAGGACTTCCCAGTTTGAAAATTTTGAAGATCATGATGAGGTCTTTGAATTGAATTCTGGAGTCAACGGGCAGCCAGTGAAGTTTGCGGATGGTAGCTCTGGCTGAGCATCTACGTGGAAGGCCGACCAAAGCTCTTGCCGCCGCATTTTGCACGCGTTGGAGTCTAGCAATTTCTCCTTTGTTTGCACCTAGGAGGAGGACATTCGCGTAGTCCAAGCGAGAAAGGATAGTCGCCTGGACGATCAAGCCAAGTATAGAGCTGAGACTTCTCAATAGACCTATACAAGTGGCGGCCACCTTCTTGGTATGAGTCTGGTAGCTGAGTGAGGCGTCCATCCAGACTCCTAGATTTTTTACAAGGGACTTAGGGGGGGGAATGGAACCAAGGGATGACGTCCACCAGTGCTCATTCCAAAGGCTGGTGTTTTTGCCAAGGAGTAGCACTTCCGTTTTTCCCGCGTTCAGTTGTAAATAGTTATCCGTCATCCATTGCGCCACTGCTGCCAGGCCGTTTCTGAACCTGGAGGCCGCGATGGAGGGGCTTTCCGTGAGGGTTATGACCAACTGGGTGTCGTCGGCATACAACACCAGTGTAGACTCAGAAGACCAATCAGCAAATCTCATAATATCTTGAATGGTAGAGCCCAACATAAAGGTTTTTGATGCAATGGCACCCCAAACAGAGTGTGCCCCAAACAGTTGAGTATCAATACCAGCCTCTTGCATAACTAACTTTAATCGTCTGGTTATGGTAGCCGCAGACACAGGTTTATACAATTGTGCCAAACCATCCGGTCATATAGACCGAGTACATTCCTCATAGGCCTTAAGACATTGAACCACACATAGCTTTGCATTACCAGGAAAGGCATGATATTCAACACTTCTTGACAAAGTTTTAGTCCTGGCAGTAATGTTAAAGGAAACTCCCTCTGGAGTAAATACTCTACCTGCAAGATCCAGAGCTTTCACGTCGGAGGAACGTCAACAGGCAGAGAGGCATAACAACATAGCTAACTTGCACATTAGTTGTTTCCTTGTTAACACATTATTGGATGGCCATTTATCAAATAAGGAAAGTACTAGAGAAACATCCCACAGAGAGGAGTATTTAGGTTAGGGATGATTTGCTACCCTAATACCCTTTACTAACTTACAGACTACCGGGTGCATACCCACAGGTTTGCCATCCATCTGGGAGTGACCAGCAGAAATGGCTGAATGGAAATTGTTAACCGAATGGTACGCCAAACCTTCTGACGCTTTTTCTGATAAGAAATTCACAACATGGGATAGGTCAGCCCCCACGGCATCCACGTGTCATTCCACGCACCAACGAACCCAGCCCTTCCAGGCTGAAGAATATCGTTCCCTGGTGGAGGGAGCCCAGGCTTGGTAGATGAAAGCCCCAGCTTTGTCCGAAAATCCAGGGATTTCCCATCTTTGCCTGAAAGCCTCCAGGCCATCAGGGACAACTGCCCCGATAACACCATTGGGTGCATTTCTCCATGAGGGCCCTGGAGCATCGTCGAGGACCACAGGATCATCTTGGGGGAGTCGCAGCTCATCTCCAATAATATTGGGAACCAGGGCTGCGACTTCCACAGGGGGGTTATTAGAATCACCTCCGCCAATTGGCGGGTTACCTGTGTTGTCACCCTGGGAATCAAGATGAAGAGAGGAAAAACATAAATCAGACCCTTGGACCAGTTCTGAGAAAACACATCCGTCGCCATTGCTGACGGATCTGGTCTCCAGCTGAAAAACTGCCGCAGCTGCCGATTCAGCCTGGATGCAAAGAGGTCTATCTTGCAGCTGCCCCATATCGCTTGTAACCAACTGAATATCTGGGGCAGGAGCTGCCAATCGCTGTAGTCTTTCGGCTAAGACCGAAATCTTACGACTCAGGCAGTAATGCCAGAAGTCCTTCGCTATCTCCGCAAGCAGTGACAACCTTGTGCCTCTCAACTTGTTGATATACCTCACTGCTGAGTTATTTTCCATCCGACATGAAAGTTGTTTGGGGGATAGTGTCCGGATCACAAACGACCCTGGTAATAGCTCTAGACAGTTGATATGAAGCTCGAGTTCGTGCAGGGACCACCATCCTCCTGTGGGGATATCTCTGCAGCGCGCTCCCCCACCCAACGGCTGGCATCGGACTCTATAACTACCTCTGGTTGAGAGCCGAAAATGGCTCTGCCATTCCATGCTTCCACGTGGCCCAGCCACCACTGAATCTCTTGTCGAACTTCTTGGGAAAGGGGGATCAAGTCTGTGTAAAACAAGCCTTTCCGAAGGTGTTGAATCTTTAACCTCTGAAGGGCCCGATAAAGAAGAGGGCCCGGAAGTATCACCTGAATGTAGGATGCCAGAAGACCCACAATCCTGGCGATCGTCCGCAGGGAGACCGTCTGTTTGGACAACAGAGTAGTGAGTTCTTTCTTGATATCCCTCAATTTCGAACGGGGTAGGCTGTTGGGCCGTCGGAGAATTTATGACAAACCCCAAATTAATCTATTGTCTGGGAAAGACATAGAGCCGATTTGGGTCCGTTGATCACGAAGCCAAAATTTTGAAGAATAGACATGGTCATGCGCAAGTGCTGTGCAGCTAGGGACGGAGTCTGAGCCATTATAAGTATATCGTCATGCGGACCCCATGCTCTCGAAAATGAGCTATCACCTGTTTCATCACCTTGGTGAAACACCACGGTGCCGAGGAAAGCCCGAAAGGTTCCAACCACTGGTTTCACCATTGAAACTGCAGAAAACGATGGTGGGGAGCAAATATAGCGATTGACAGGTAGGCATCTTTTAGATCCAAATTGACCATCCAGTCTCCTTTCTTCAGTAAATCTGTCAAAAGATGGATGCCTTCCATCTTGAAATTTTGTAGGTCATATACTGGTTGAACTCTTTGAGATTCAATACTAACCTGTGACCTTCTCCTTTCTTCTGCACTAAGAATATATTACTGCAGAAACCGTGAGGACCATCGTCGCAATAGACAATAGTGTGTTTCTGAAGTAATTCTTCGAGTTCTGCATCTATAAAATCGCACTCTTGTCTGAGTCTGATAAAAAATCTAGTTGAAAAACCTGAATTGTTTACAAAATCCATGCAGCTTGTGATATCAGAGCCCAATTGTGAGTGAAAAATTGAGTGTGACCCCCCCAAGGGTAACAGAAATTGATCTATAGCACTCACCTGCAGACTCTGGACCCTGGAAGCCCCCTCGTTCTCCACCTCTGTTGAAGCGTCTCCTACCAAAACGCTCTCTGGTGGGATAGAATGTTCCACCACGAGTGGAGTCCCACTCTCCGCTGCCACAGCCGTAATCTCCTCGCTGAGGACCTTGATAGTACTGGTGGCCTGGCGAGCGTCCTCTGCCTCACCCGGCCCGGTTAAAAAGGCCTGCTTGAAACACTCGTTTTATGCCAGATTAGGCCTCGTCCAGGGACGTGAATGTGCCTACATATTTGGAAATGTACTTCACGAAACGCTCACTATAGAGGTTACCCTCCGCTAAATGACCAGGTTCCGCTGCTGCAAGCCCCATTAGATTCAAGTCCATCCTCATAAGGAGAGATTTGCACCTCTCAGTGGAGATTTCACAATTGGCATTCCCCAACAAACATATCGCCCTTTGTGTCCAACCTGCCAGTACATCGGGATCCACGGGAGCGCAAGATTCCTTTGTCTCCAAGGCCATTTCCAAAATCTTGTCTAATGGCCCGCCACATCCAGGAGTTTGTCCTGGCAGCCTCGCCAGATCGATCAATTCCTTTCTTTGGGTCTTTGACACATTTTGTAAGAAAAGTAAGGAGGCTGGCGTCGATGTCCGGCGAGTCCGCTACCTTGTTTGGGATATTAGGCCTAAGGCACTCGGAACGAAACCTGTTGCACAAGTCTTTAACAAAGCTTTTGCGTAGATTGTTGTGCAGGTATGCTGCAACCTCTGGAGCTGGTGCCCAACCAACGACCTAGGGTGTACAGTGTCGGTCGGATTGAAAGTAAAGGGTGTATTTAAACTTTGGTATAGATCCTGCTCCACATTCTTTGTCTTCCTTGACTTTTTCTTGGGAGCAGGCTCCTCATCGGTGGTTTCTGTCCTCATGGTGTCGGTGTCCATTCACTTCTGACGCTCCAACTCTGTTTAACATCTACATGGCACCGCTCGCCCATGTCGCCCGTCAGCAAAACCTCAACATCATCTCCAACGCCGATGACACCCAGCTGATCCTCTCCCTCACCAAGGGCCCGATACTGCCAAAACCAACCTTCACAAAGGAATGAAGGCCATAGCTGAATGTATATGGAACAGCCGACTGAAGCTGAATTCGGAGAAGACAGAGGTCCTCATCCTCGGATCCAACCCTTCGACCTGGGACTGCTCCTGGTGGCCGACCACACTGGGAACCACTCCAACACCCACCGACCACGCACGCAACCTGGAGTAATCCTCAACTCCACCCTCTCCATGACTAAACAGGTCAACGCTGTCTCCTCCTCCTGCTTCAACACCCTCTGCATGCTCCGCAGGATCTACAAGTGGATCCCCACTGAAACGAGAAGAATGGTCACCCAGGCTGTCTTCAGCAGCAGGTTGGACTACGGAAATGCCCTCTACGCAGGAGCCTCAGCCAAACTCCTGCGATGGCTCCAACGCATCCAGAACGCCTCTGCACGCCTGATCCTCAACATCCCTTGTCGCAGCCACATCACACCCAACCAGAGAGACCTGCACTGCCTCCCGGTCAACAAGAGGATAACCTTCAAGCTCCTCACCCACGCACACAAGGCACTCCACAACACCGGACCAACGTACCTCAACAGACGACCCAGCTTCTACGCCCCCACCCGCCAGCTCCGCTCCGCCAACCTCGCCCTCTCCACAGTCCCCCGCTTCCGAAGAGTTGCCTCTGGTGGCAGATCGTTCTCCCACCTCGCGGCTAAGACCTGGAACACCCTCCCTATCCACCTACGGCAGACCCAAGACCTGCTCACCTTCAGAAAACTCCTCAAGACCTGGCTTTTCGAGCAGTAGCAGCATTCCCCACCCCCTTGAGACCCTCACTGGTGAGTAGTGCGCTTTACAAATGATATGATTGATTGATTGATTTATTGATTGATTGATTGGCCCTGCCTTAGGTTCATCTGTTGCGTCAACCTTTTGGGGGTCGGCTGGTGCTGTAAAACCTTGCCGCTTATCAAACCTCTCTAACTGTTTAGTAATGGGTTTCAATGCAGCAGCCATCGCCTGCTGTACAGTACCAGGGACTGCTTTCTCGATGGCCCGGTTGACAGACTCTTGGACAGAGGCATCCAGATCTTCAAGAATATTGTCCACCAAAGAAGTTGTTTGCACTTTCTCTTGGTACATATCATACTCTTCATATCTGACCCAGTCATCCATTGCTGTGATGTATTTCTATAGTTATAATAGAAGAATGAGGACTAATACGGAGGAGTAAAGGGGGAGTCAACCCACTGCACACAGAAAATAAATAATGTACCTAGCTCCTCAGCAAAGCTGTATATTCAATTTTTACAGCCCACAGGCTGCAGGGAGAGCCAAGCAACTGATGTGTGATGCCTGTGCTCACTCCAGGGGGCCAGACAATGATTGCAGCCAAGTCAGGCGTAGCAGGACTTCTCCGTATAAATTCTCTGGGCTAAATGAGTCTCGGAGCAAATTAGGGGCGCGTATGATGTGCATAGCCCAAAACCTACCAAAAAGTAGCCCAATGGGGCTACGCATGCCAGAGCGATGAAAGCTCTCGAAATAGCCGTACCGGCAAATGAGGGAAGCCTGTAGCGGGAAGCGCGAAAAGAGCGCACACATTAACCACTGAGTAACTGCCGGAGACAGCGCAGTACCAATGCTCCCAGCTGGAGTTTGTCGGAATACTGCCCGAGCGGGCCCCAAGCAATTAAACATGTCCCTGCTCCCAGCAGGAGCCAGACAGTAAAACCGCCCAATCGGGCTGAAATCAATAAAGCGCGAGAACGCGCGACCTACAAAATGCATAAATTGCATCAAACAATAAGCACATTAACTTAGTAATGTATAATGAAGTCCACTTAACTCTGAGTGAGCAGCAAAGAAAGAGGCTCAGTAACAGGATATGGTGGCTCTTATAGGGTCACTCAGGATGTGATCATGGGAAATGTAGTTGTATTTCCATACAAAACGTTTTTCATTGGCTGCTGTGAGTAGCAAATAAACGAAAGAGAAGCATAATCAGAAGCCTCCGGTCCTGTGGTAGAGTTATGCACATTGTTTCTGGATACACATAAATAGAGGCAGAACTAGGGAGGTGGTGCCTAGCAGTTTTTCATTTGTGGTGGGTCTCCCACTCTCACATAGTTCATCACTGGCTCTGTGTCCCTCACCTTTGTTATTTTGGGACTCCTTCCGCGGTTCATGTTAGCCTCCACCATTTCCCATTACAGAAACTCCAAGGACTTTCTTTACTGTTTCCTAATGTATGAAAATTCAGAATATCTGCATCACATGGTGGTGGTCTGATGGCATCTACAGGGCTGGTTCCTTTGGGGTCCCAGGTGTTTCATGGTTCCTGCAGGGGCTCAGTATTGTCTACTGTTCTGAAGGAACTGATGAGTCATTTATCCAACTGATATGTCATATCTGTTCTGTGCTAATTTATTATGGTAATGCCATGCTGCTCCTCACCTGAAAGAGCAGCCCTGACCCACAAGTTAACCCATCAAAGTCGTTAATTGCACTCTTGTGAAGAAGTTCCTCTTGTGACTGAAGACTGCAGACGTGTTCTTTCTCTCTACCTTCCATGTTCACCACACAGGACTCTCACTGTATAGTATCATTGCCCCCTGGGATCATGCCTTCAGGGAGACTGTGGGATTGACTTTCAAATCCATTGCTCCACTTTTCATCGCAAGACCAGGGTGTTCCTACCAAAGCATTACTTGTAGTTTCGCTTGTTGTAGTTATGCGAGTGCCTTAGCTTTACCGGGGTGTCAATGTTAAATACAGGGTTGTAATTTGATGCTACGGTGTTCAATAAGTGCCAGGGTTAAACAGACCTCTTGGAATTTCATGGGAAACATGAGCCCCTCAGTCATCTTTCAGGGCTTTCACTCATCCATCTTCCCAACTTGGACCTTCCTACAGACATCAAACACATGTGGCATGTGCTGCATTGTGCCCACCCTTTCAGAGACATACCTTGCCTAAATGGAAAAGCTTTCCACGTCTGTGGCAGGGCAGTCCTGTGTGAGGTAGTCTTACTCACCATTGTTTCCACAGGGCTTGTTAAGATAGATGAGTTGTTTGCAAACCTAGAGCTGGGATTTAAGTGCTTGTGGCTGGTCAGGAGAAGTGAGACAGGATGCTGTAAGGATGTCGCTCATGCAGTTCCTGGGCTAGTTTATGGGTCCTTGTCCCATCAGATGTTTTTCTGAATTGCATACCAGGTCTTTGAGGGTTTGCAGAGTAGCAGTCCTACATGACTAGACCTATGATTGCATCCCTAATGTCTCAAACGTTCATGGCATGCATTGATCTGCTAATTTCACCTTTGCCAATTATTATATGGGGTACCTAAGGTTACTGCTTTGATTGCCACCAGTTAGTTCAATGCAATCTAAGTTAATTTTCTCACCTGCAAAATGCTTACTGAGTGCATTGCTTGCTGCAGAAGCAATTTTCCCGATGGCTGCCCCCAGGTCCCTGGGGCAGTGGCCCCTAGCCTGTACCTTGGGAGATAGCAGTGTAAACATTTTTAAAACTGCATCAGCAGCAGTAGGTTAAAAGAAAATGATTTTTTGTTCTTCTCTGTAAAGTAATCTTTAAAATCTGCAAATGGTTTTCCAGTGTTACTGCCTAAATATACTCACAGATAAACCGTTTGGCATTACATTCCCAAAGCAATCTTAGGATAAAGTGAACTTGACATACTACAACTTTTTGGTTAATATTACTGCTCTAATGCACCATTTGTCACTCAAGCTAGGGACAACCCCTCCTGCATGTGCATACCATTCACTCCTTCGAAGATTACAAGCACTTTTTGGAATTGTGCACAATGGAATGACAACCCAATATTGAGAACACTGAGCTATAAAATGCGATGAGTACTGAAGCAGAGAGAGAAAATAAACAACAGCCAGAATAGTAAGGATATTCATACAAAAACTGACGAATCGTTCTCCAAATCAATAACTAACGTGCAAGAGGTGGCCTAGAAGAAGTTCATGAAAGCGGTAGACATGGGCATCAAGAACATGTGTAGAGTATGTTGATAAAATCTGTAGTCAACAACTTAGGAACTAAACAGTATGTCCAGTATCTGTAGGGCGTCAAGGCGCTGGGAGCCTCCAGGAAGATTAAACGAGCTATTGCCCAGAGACACATGGTGCTGGGCTGATTTGCTGCTGGAGCCGGGAATCGAACCGTGGGCCACGCGTTCCAGAGTCAGCCTCCCTTGCCACTGCGCCACACCTCTTCCACAATATAAGGGACACATGGTATAACAAATGCCTAGCACAGAAGAGCTATTTCGGAACAGCATACCCTAGACAATCTACCATCTATTTGTAGGTAATATAGAAAGCCAGCAAGCATGCATGGCTCAAGATGAAAATCATGGAAGTGGTAGTGTTTAAGAAAATAGGGTTTCACGCGCATGCGCAGTCACTCTCTGTGTGTTGCATATGATGGAGAATGCCCCAGATGAGATATTTGAGGTCTGCTGGGCCCTGACAGATGGGTAGTCACGGACCGGTCCTGTGAAGAGTGCATTGAGACACAATGTTCCAGCAGGGCCTACCAATAGGCTCATGTTCCTAATGTTCCATAATATACTCATCGCATCTGGGCTCGTCTCGCCCGCCTGCACACTACTTTATTCCTTGCATCTGACTTGTATTCCCTCTAATCCACATTAATTCCATGCGTACCAGACATGTCTTCCTTCAAGCTTGTTTGTGGGATTTGTAATGTTCCTCTATTGTTCAAATCTAATGATTATTACTCAGTAATACATTCATAGCGGGCCTTCCCTCTGATCTTCCTCTGAACACGCTCGCATCTAAGCGCGGGGACACGCCGTTGTGCGTCACCATTGCGCTCTACAAGAATGCCTATTATTATTATTATTATTTATATTCATAATTGTTTCCTTCGGAACAATACCGAAGTTCAGGGGCTAGTTGGAGTAACCCTTATGTTCCAAAAAACGTAGATTAAAAATGAACAATCATAAAGTAAAAGTAAGACTATAAGAAGGCGTGCCACTGCCAAATATTAAAGGTTGTCTTCCACTCACATTCGTAATCACATTTCAGCTTCATCTCACCGTCTCAATGTTTTTGTACCTGTCGCAGTGTGGACTAATTGTCGAACCACCTACGTTGTACCACAATTTTACAAAATGATTGTGATTGAACTTCATGGCTCAGCTGGTCTTTGTCAACAGCCCTAATGGTTGTTCATCCATACTTACTGTAACTCCTTGAGAGTTGTGGGTTAGTGCATTGATGGAGAGAGAGGTGGGGTCAGCAACACTTCAGGAAACCAGAGTGGCCACTAGAGTCACAAGGGGATGGTAAGAAGGCATATTTATTAATCCTTCTGGCCTTTTTTATAGACTTTGAGAAATGTAAAAGCCTCACATCCCTTGACCCAAACATGCAAGGCTATTCTTTTTAGATCTTTATTTAATTATTTAGTTACAAGTTCTTATAGAGTACATGGCTATCCCAAAACGGGCTTCCCAGCGCTATGTAGATGTGGTTAGCATGTACCCCTGAATACCTACCACCCTCTGGTGTGCTCCCTGACAGTTTTTTGCCAGCCTGCCACCCAAGACACTGTTCTGAGCTCCTTGGGTGAGAGCCTTCTGCTCTCGGGAGACCCAGAACAAAAGTCTGTCCGGGAAGAGGGTGTCTCACCCCCTCCCACAGGATGGCCTGGGCAGTCCCGGGATCACAAGAGCCTCAGAAGCGCACACCACAACCACAGCAAACGTATTACTACCAAACAAATCTACAGGAATAAGTACCAATGACCACAGCGCTGGGAACCAGAATAACCCTGTACAGATCACTGCAGCAATAATGGAAAACCGGAATAGCCCACCACAACCCCAGGGAATGGCAGTAATCACGAACACGGATCTTCACAGCTCAACAGTGGGCAACGCCACAGACTGCGGCGCGCCCCATCAATTAGAAGACCCAACTGAAGTCTGTTGGGACTTTCATCCGCAGCCGCAGAGGCACTTTTTGCCTCAAGTGCCACAAGTCTCGGGATTGACAAGTCAATCGGGGGGGACTATTTATCCACTTGAAGCACGCTTCCAACCCCTGATGGCGACAGCTAATTTACCTGGAACAGCCAGGAGTCAGGATCATCAGAGCCCGGAAAAGAGAGCTGAACTAATCTTTTATCCACACTACGAGCATAAGGGCCCACATGATACCCTTAACAGATGCAATCTCCTCCGCCTATTCAACTGCATTCCAGCACTGGCCGGGGTCACCTCCTCAGACCTTACATCAGTCAAGTTCTCCACAATACCAGGGAGAGGGGGCTCAGAGGCCACCATTACAACGTGGTCTCAGGAATCCATTAGGAATGCAATCCTCAAGGAAGCCAACCAACTTGAAAAATGGGGCATTGAAATGTGGTTCCCACTCAACAAAAATACCCCCAAGTCCTTCTCCCACAGGCCCCCGCGAAACAGCTCACCAGCATATTGAAGGGGTCCCGGGGCGCAACCCATGCCTGGCTTCCAGAAGCGTCGAAAGCTGACAATCTCCTAAACATTGCATGCTATAAAAATCAACGTATGATAAGCTGCAAATTTAATTGCCCTGTCCCCCATGTCAACGACATGAGCTACGGAGACTTAGTCCAAGAGCCTCCAATCAACTTCGCCCAACAACAGCGTTCTTCCTAACAAGAACACCAACTGGCCCGATTCCAAACTAACTATCACATCTTGGAACACGAGCGGGCTAAAGTCAACCCTTGCTTCAAAATCAGCCGTTGAATTCCTGAACAAAAGCGACATAATCTGTTTTCCGGAGACCTGGTCTCTATCCGCATCGTCCCTGCTTGGCTACTACGAACGTTTTTAACCGGCCGCCAAGGTCAATTCTTACGGAAGACCCTCAGGGGGCCTCTCCATTTTCATCAGTTATAGGTGCAAGATATCGGCCACACCTATCCTTCGGAACCTGACGGCAGGGCAGACGGTTCTGATTATCGGTCTGTCTTTTTCAGGCAGGGCACGCTCTATCCTTCTAAGTAACATTTATCATAATACAGCAAAAAACGCAAAATCAACTGCAACGGATCTAATGATAAAACAACTGGTAGACCTTCTAGCGGAATTTGCATCTACGGAGTTACTGCTATTAGGAGACTTTAACATCAAAGACCTCGCAACCAACGGCGTCTTAGCAAGGAAAAACAAAGAGCAAGAAGCGATGATCACTTTTCTAACAACCCATAACTTCCGCTCAGCTCAGCAAATCTCGCAGGAGCTGCACCCGGACACTCATTTCTTGCCAACATTCAGGAGAATCTCAACTATTGACTACATCTTTCTTTCCCCGCTTCTGGGTAATCGTCTGGCCAGGATGGAAATTCCCTATCGTTTGGAGAATGACCATAACCCCATAGTGGCTACACTGGACCTGCAAGTGCAAGTCGCCCTCGAAACGACAGACGTGGGGCATTCAACACGAGCTGAATTGCACACCATGGTTAGAAGAATCAAATGGGACTCACAGGGATCTGCCAAGGTGGGAACCTGGCTCAAGTGCAAAACACTTAACTTCAGACACAGTGCCCTGACAGAATCACACCACCGGTGGGATAACTCCATTGCTAAGCTACAGGATCTCCTGGCAGGGCCGGTGCTCCATCATAGAACACACGGGCCACATCCGAAGCAAACCCATGACCCATTGTTAGCCTCCCAAAGAAGGACCCTCAGGAAGGCCGTCTGCCAGCACAAACTGATTGGAACCGTGCACACCTCTAAAAAGGTGGCATTGCTGCGGACGACCTACTAGAAATCCTTATGGGAGACCAAGAGACTCAAAGAACAGTCTGAGTGGGTAAAAATGTTCGCCCTTCTCAAGGGCAAAAGTCAGTCCCAGTTTTGGAATTATATGAACAAACTCCGCTCCACCAACAAGACGAGAGGAAATGCAGTCTGTGAAGGAGCCTGGGCCCTGCATGTGTCCGTTCTTTATCGCAGTGACTCTGGGGAACCCGCGGTGATAGAACTAAGAGATCGTGCTGCTTCCATTCAAACAGAAACTTTCGAACTGACCACTGCAACCGAGATCACCAAGTATCTGCGAGTCATGAAAAAAGACTGAGCTCCAGGGCCCAATGGACTCCCTGCCGGGTTATTTAAATGCGCCCCGCAAGAGTGGGCGGCCCTTCTGACTCCCCTATTTAACAACGTGTTCGCGACAGGCCAGCTCCCAGACTCTTGGTTAGGTTCAATTCTATGCCTCATATTCAAGAAAGGTGACCCTGCGTCACCGGCTAACTACCGCCTTATTGCCCTATTAGACCTGGAGGCAAAGACATATGCTCGATGTCTTCTTCAGATGCTTGAAAAATGGGTCGAAGAAAATAACATAATACCATACTACCAAACTGGGCTCTGGGCAACGGCCTCCACAATAGACAACATCATTACTCTAGCCGCTCTGAGTCAAAAAGCAGTACAAAAAAAACATCTTCCACTCTACTGCTGCTTTATAGACTACAGCGCGGCTTTTGGCAAAGTGTCTCGGAACATCTTGTGAAGGAAGCTGATCGAATGGGGGATTCCGCATGACCTACTAGGTGCACTAATTTCCCTGCATAAGAACATGTGGGTGCGAATTAAACCCAGCCCAAAGACACTCTCTTTAAGAATTGCTGTTGAAGATGGGCTAAAGCAAGGCTGTGTTCTTGCCCCGCTGTTGTTCAATCTATACACAGCCGATCTCAGCATATTCTTGGAGAATAGTAATCTTCTCCCGCCAAAACTGGGACCCGCTAAAAAGCGTCTTCACATATTAAAATATGCAGATGATATTATAATAATGGACCAAGCAAAATCGGGTCTCCAACGGGCATTAAATACGCTTCATATATATAACTCCGCCAATGCCCTGAAAATCAACCAGGCAAAGACGAAGGTACTGGTATTTGGCAGATGCAAGAATAAGAAAAGGCTGGCATGGAACATCGGGCCCGTCAGGATTAACACAACAGTAAAATATAATTACCTGGGAGTCTGGTTCAACGAGACGTCCAGGCCTACAGCTCACCTAGCTGCTTTGCAAAAGAGAGCAGGCGCAATTACATACTCCCTGACCCGGTTGAACCAAACTTTGAGCAGTCCCTCTGCCGAAGCCATCTTGAAGGTGACTAAAGCTATTCTACTTCCTGCTTTAACCTACGGACACCAGGCATTTCCTGGTGTGTGCTCCTCCAGTCTTGAGCTCGCCCAAATTTCCACCTACAAAAAACTTTTCCATCTGCCAAGTTTTATTCAGCGGGCAAGACTACGATTGGAGCTGGGTCTACAAAGACAATCCCTTCACTGCGAGGCTGACATCCTAAAATATTTCATTAGGACCCAAAAAGCAGGTGATAACACTCTTAAATTCCAGCTAAAAGGAATCCTGTCTAGCCCTGGCAATCCCTGTAATACCTAGATTACAAAGGCCATAAGAGTGTTAGAGATTGACAAGTCATCTCTCCTCTCAGTCACTATTCCATACTCGGCCTGGAAAAGCACCATCAATAAGCAAGTTAAACTTATTTCTCAGTCCATGGATCTGCAGGCTCTAAAGGTACCAACCATTCTGCTCCCCTTGAACTCTTCGTATCTTCTTGGGCGTCCACAAGCATACTGCCAGGGAAACTTAAGCAAAGTGGCTCGGAAGAACATAATGTTTATGCGACTTCTAGGCCTGCGCTTGACGGCTTTCAACAAATGGGCCCCAACAAGTGAGGGGGGGCTTGCAGGCTGTGCAAATACCACTCTCAATCATGGCTGCATCTTCTGTGCTCCTGCCCGGCACTAGCAGCCCCCAGAAGGTCCCCTTTGAAACCCTTGTTCTTAAAATGGGGCGCTCGGACGTGCTGGGAGGCCTCGACCTTGTGCTTTACCTCTACGGACATTCAAGTGCTCGCAAGGTTTGGAAAATTTGTGAGACTTTTGGACAATCTTCTATTACCTCCCTTGGTTGCCATGCTTCCTCCCCCTCCCCCTCAAAGACTCATTACAGACTTTTTCCGTCCTTTGGCCCAGTACTCTCTGTCTTAATTATTTTATCTGGCCAAGCACAGGAAAACGTTCACACAGGCAACCATAATGCTACTCCTCAATAACCATATCGGTCTCTAAGCCTTGAAAATTGTTTTTTAGCTTTGTTTTATTTGATAAATGTGTTAAAAGCTAAATTTTATACCCGTGCTAAAGTAGATTTTGTACAGCAATGGTTTTAAGTAACTGTGCTAAACTAATAAAAACTTGAAACTTGAAACTTGGATGGCCTGCTGATTAGCTTTCCAATGACAGCAAGGTTCAAAGAGCTGCCACCTTTACAATGCAACTCTGGCTACCCCTCTCAGGAGAGGAAGTTGACCCCCTTGTCCAGGGGCCCCTATGACACCAGGGCAGGTGAGAAAATTAGCTAGTCAGGTAGGCGTGCTCCCCCAGGCTAGTATCACCCCTAAGGTGGACTAAACTGAGGTGGACATGATTTTGCAGAAGTAGCCATCTTTGTGATGGTATACTTAGGAATTCTAGGGCAGTGTTATGCCCACTTACCACAGGAAGCGGGCATATAGGGTGCGTAGTGATCCCAAGGGTCAGTAGCCCATTGGCTACTACCCTACACTCCCCTAGCACACATAAATTCATTATTTAGGGAAGTCCCTGGCACCAAAGCATGAAATCCCAAAGGCCTAAGAAGAGTAAGGACACTGAAGAGCTGTGAAAGCAGAGCAGAAAGAAGAAGCGCTGACTTGGAACCAGCCTTACCGGCTGTCTGTATCCCTCTTCAAAAACTGTGCCAAAGTTTACTCGTCTTGCAGCTGTTGAGTCCAGAAGCTTGGGAGGACTGCCTATTTTGATAAAAAAAAACAAGAACTCCCATGGAACAGTGTCACTGTTCTCTGCATTGTGCAAGAACTCAAAAAGAAAGAATTCTGAGGCCTGCTGTACCACGAACCCGACACCTCAAGCCACCACTGCAACTGTCACTCCAATCCCAATTCTAAGTGGGCCAATGATGCCAACAAGGTCCCCCAGTCTTGTGGACACTCCGACGTCACCTACAGCCTAAGGACACCTCTTCAACCATTACCCTGGACCGTTGAGAAGAGGACCATAGGTTTCCTCCCGTACCTGAGCATCTTGAGGCCTGAGTCCCACTGTTGGTTCAGCCCAACAGGGCTCCTAGCCACAGCAGCAGTCTCTTTTCGCAGAGACCAATCTCCATAGAATAACAATAGGCTCCCCTGGCTGATTTGCACCCTGCACCCGGCCGCCCTCGTGCTGCTGGTGGTATACTGTTGGTGCTGCCTTGGACTTTGTCCACCATTCACCTTAACTCCTGGAGATTGGTCCTGTACGCCACTGTACTATACCTTTTTGTAGAACTTGTTCTTCCTTCCGTAGGATAATATTGCAGAACTTAAAAATTGCACTGTGTCCATTTCTGAACTGAAAATAATTCATATTTAAAAATATACTTACCTGAATGATTTTTCTCTGTTGTCTAAACCTATATAAAGATACTTGCTATTTGTCTAAATTGGTGTGAATCTCCTTTGTGAGTCCTCTGTGTCATTTATTGATCATGGTGTGTATTTGCAGATATCTTGCACTCCTCTTGGTTAAGCCTAAGACTGCTCGACCACATAATTCCCCTAAAAGAGCACCTTGGGATTGCTAAATAAAGCTCCTGTCCACTTATAAGGGAACCCCTGGACTCTTTACATGGTATATCAGATTATTGATATTTCACATAAAGGGACAGCAACCTACACTGTGTTCATATGATCATTTTACAACAATGGCAGTATTGGTCACACCGCACCGCACTAGTATAAAATATGATGCTAAGTAAACTTAGTTGCTTAAACCCTGATGTTGCATTATGACTCAACCTCCTAAATAACACAAATCATAAATTGAATCTTGACATTTTAACTACACTCTCGCAGATGCCACAAATCAAATAATTTTGGCAGGGAATGCTCAGACGTGAGTCCCTTGCTCACTTGGCCACTGGATTCAAGATAGCCTGGCTGATGAGGATTATGAATCCAAAACCGGTCCCAGGATGCTTATTTCCGGTCCAGGGAAGACATGGCTTGGCAGTTCGGGCTGGACTGATCCCATGAGGCACAGGGTCAGACTGATTTGCAAATGGCCATGTCTGAACTGGGGTGGCTGAGTGAGCTAAAGAATGGTGATGGATTGAACCCAGATCAGTTGACTGGGGGTGAGTGTTTGATTTGCTCAAACGCTCCGTCCATCATCCCCTTTTGTTTTGCTTTGTTCGCCCTAAGTTGGCAGGGTATGCTCAGACGTTAGTCCCTTGCTCACTTGGCCACTGGATTCAAGATAGCCTGGCTGATGAGGATTATGAATCCGAAACCGATCCCAGGATGCTTGTTTCCGGTCCAGGGAAGACATGGCTTGGCAGTTCGGGCTGGACTGTTCCCATGAGGCACAGGGTCAGACTGATTTGCATATGGCCATGTCTGAACTGGGGTGGCTGAGTGGGCTAAAGAATGGTGATTGATTAAACCCAGATCAGTTGACTGGGGGTGAGTGTTTGATTTGCTCAAACGCTCCGTCCATCATCCCCTTTTGTTTCACAAATCAAAGACTAGCAGATAATTTGTCCATCTTTATTATTTTAGAGGCATAAGTCCAAAACACCAAAGCAAACGTATTTACTGACCTAATAACTATAAGAGTAATTATTTGTGTTCCACAGCAAGCAGCCATCTGCAGGCTGCTCCAGCTGAAGCTTCCGCCAGAGTAAACCTGTCAAGCTTCACGTTGACTTATGGACTTGTTACACAGCTATGAAAGGAGTGAAAGCAATCTGAATATTATAAGCAAGAAACCTAGAAAATATATATCACTTGACATGGGTTATTGAGAAGATTCTTGCTAGCAATAAACCCTACGAGACAACAACCATAATCTCTCCCTTATGAGGTCCCTGGTAGGGACAAAACACGTGGGCTGGGCTGAAATAATGTTTGTCATGAGACATAAAGGGGATGGAAGAATAAATACTGGCTATACCTTTTTACAATCAACCGAGTTTGAATGTTCTTGATTGACAAAATATAAATGATGATGTCTCCATAGCAACATGGACCTTTGGGATTCTAATGTCTTGAAATGCAACACTAGGAATATAGACTACGCTATCTTCTGAGTGCTTCCCTTTGCTGTGTGTTTACGCTTTGTTCATATGCCTGATACTGGATGAGTAATACTGCAGTAATGTTGGTCACACAGAAGGAATAGTTGAGAGATAAAGCATTAGTCCATCCTTTACCTTCTTCATAGTAAGTAAGCCTAAATGGAGCAGGTATGTAACCTGGTTTGCCGTAGGACTCATGTTGCCCTTAGCTGATGATGTGCAATAAGGTAGAAGCTTGCCTGAGGCTGCTTGTGTGGCCATGCAGAGAGGACAGGAGGCTCCAGCAGGTTCCCCAGGACTGTCTTTTGTAAATGGTCCATGACCGGATGGCGCATTTCTAGTCACTGTCATGAGTGACACTACGCAATGCGACTCACAGAACTTATGTATTTATAAATAGAGCACCAGAGCAATTACCAGCAGACAGTTGTAGACTGTAAACTTAGCAGAAAAGACAGTTCTTAACAGCTTTCTGGCAGGACAGCAAAGTTTATTTCTCCTGCATGTTAACTGATCATTCATTCTGAAGCTTGCTTCCAAGCATCAGAAATCGTCCCCCAACACTTGTCAAGATTTAATTTAATTTTGTTTTTTAAGAACACGATTCGGCAAATGTCCCTGCAGACTAGTGTCCATCGGGGCTGGCATGGAGACTTTTTCTCCATGTAATTGAAATGTCCGGTTCCATGCCAATGCTTAAAGGTTAGTGTCAAGATTTTAAACTGGTCGCCAATGATTAGATCCCATTTCCTAACATCTGACCTGGCCACAAGGTGCACGCCTTAGTTATCACCTTGTTCCTGTAATCTATGCCTTTACCACCACTTCCATCAAAGAGGGCTGTGGGGCATTCTCGGCTCCTTCATATACAACCTTTCAGATACCTTCCTCCCCCAATTCTAAGCCTATTCTTTGTAAGGGCTGGGTTGACTTGGTTTTTAACGGCCCATTCTTTGACCACCCCTGCATGCGTAGCTAGGTAGCAGTCGCACAAGTTTGCACAGGCGACACTGCCATCACATCTCCCTTTTTACAGGGCTTAAGGAGATCGCCTGGGTGTCCCACCTCCTCTTGACCTCCCCACCAGAGTACCTCCTCAAAACCTCAGTTGCAATTGTAAAAGAAACCTTGTCCATCATTAAAAAGGGGGAATTTTCTAGGCAGTTCAGGAGAGCAGCTCTCCCCTGCAGAGACAACAGAGGTGAATCCCAACTGGCTGCCTCCTTCTTTCCTTCTTAAAGTTATCAAGCATTGGCTCCAGATTCTGTTTAGAGTATTCCCTTTTGTTGTTGACAAATATGACAAAGAATCAGGATCCCTTCATTTCCACTCACAGTTTAGACTCTATTCCCTCTATTCTGTCCAGTCACCCATAGGAAGTAGTATTGACTTCCTCCAATTAAATTTCAATCACGAAAAGGTACCGTAGACTCCGAAGAACATTATTTGTCTATTAAAAGACTCAACTGGCCTTGTTATATGTAACAAGGCGATTCTGTCTTCCCATTCGGGACCCCACCTCATCCCCCTGCCCAGTGCTTCCTACCTGATCCAGCAGGCTTGAGTTTAAAGCCCCATGACTGAAAGTAAACTTGGAAGAGACAGGGTGGGAAATTGAAGGGATCTAGAAATTGAAGTACAGGATGACGCTATTCAAATTTTGATAAATGATTGGAGGGCATGTCATATTGTATACCCTGTAAAACCTAACGCATTTTGGATAAATTAGAATGTTATTTTTTTTTTCTTTGTTAAATTATTTTTTTAGTTTCTCCATAGTGGTGTTGCAGGAGTCGGTATTTGCAGTCCAGGCAAAAGACCTTACTAACCTTTGCTGAGATTCGGCGGATGTACTTACCCTCTGTTCCCAGACATTCTTATTGGGGCTCTCCAAACATACATACGTACTTCAAATCCTACTTAATCACAGCACTGCAATTCATATTACAATGCTAAACCCCAACATTCAATTTATTGATTATCCATACATGTGTAGATGCCTTTAAGTGGGCACCCCAGCAAAATTGCTTTTTTCCTGTCCACCAAAGAACAACTGTTAGATTTGGGGGTCTCTAGTTGGCACAGGTAGGTACTTGTGACAAATAGTCAGGATAAGGGGGATTACACTCCTAAAATAACCCCTGCTCACCCTCTAGGCTGTGTGGCGCGAGCAGTCAAGGCTTATTTCAGAGGCGTTGTAAGTTACCACATACAATAACCCAGTGACAACACTACAAATGGACACCACACAGGTTTTATATAAAAAATAAGTAGACTTTATATAGAGTCACCACAAGACCATAAACAACAAAAAATACACACTATGATTACTTTAAGATGGTAGATTTAAGCTTAGTTCAGTTCAGTTCTTAGATGCAACACTCTGCGTCAATGTACCTTAGGTTGCGTTGCGCTTCCACGACAAGCAATGTCGCAGCGATGGGAAATGCAGTAAAGTTCAGATATAAAGATATAAAGACGTGAAGATCTTCCAGATGCGGTGCGCTTCTCGGGGATGCTAGAAGTTTTCCGTTCGATGCGTGGACTACAGCGGCGACATCTACGATGCAACGGCAGCAGCCCCAGCGGCAAAGCTCTTCTCCCACGATGCGTGAAGCTTCCGCTCGGTGCGACAACTGCAGCAGCGACATCCAAGATGCGACGGCAGCAGCTCCGACGGCGGCATGATTCTCGGGGATGCGAGGTGCTCTTGGTCGATGCGGTGCAATGAGACAGTTCCAGCGGCGACACCCTCCCTCGGAGTTGCGACGGCAGGCACAGCGACGGCGACACGCTCCGACCTCGTTGCGAGATTCTTCTCCTGATGCGGTGCAGTGCAACAGCTCCAGTGGCGACACCCTCCTTCTTTGGAGTTGGGACGGCAGTAGCAGCGACGGAGACACGCTTCCTCTTCGTTGCGGCACGCTTCTCTCCGATGCAGTGCAGTGCGAGAGTTCCAGCGGTGACACCCTCCTTTCTCCAGAGTTGCGACGGCAGGCACAGCGACGGCGACACGCTTCTTCTCATTGAGTCGCGCTTCCAGCTCCTTGCGACACGCAGTTCCTCAGAAGGCCCAAAACAGCAGCAGGCACTTTCACAAGAACTCTGGGGAGCTGGGGGGTGAAGTCTGTTGTCCCTGAGACTTCAGCAGGAGGCAAGCTCTTTCCCAAGCCATTGGAGATCCTTCACAAGTTGAAAGCATAGTACACAAAGTTCTTTTCTCCTTCCCTTGGCAGTAAGACAACCACTGCAGGCCAATCCCCCAAGCAGCACTTCAGCTTGGGAATAGTCTCTCCTCAGTTTCTTCAGGTTCCTCTCCTCAGAAAAGGTTTCTTCTTGTAGTCCAAAAGTGATCTCATTTCATGGGATCGGGGTCCCAATATTTATACCCAGAAATCCTTTGTTCTCAGAGGGGAAAGGGGCCCTTGCCCAGTCCAAACCAGTTCTGAGGCACTCTGTTTAACAGACCTCTCCTTTACTTTCACAGTGCAGGGCAGAAACATCAGACGCCCCAAAGGAGGTGGAGCCAGCATTGTGGAAGGCAAGTACAGTCCTGGAGCACTTTGTTTACAGGACTCCTTCGCTTCTTTCAGTGTGCAGGGCAGAGACATCTTCCGCTCCCCAGGGGGTGGAGCCAGCATTGTGGAAGGCAGGCACAGCCCTATTCAAGGTTCAGGTGAACTCCTCCCTCCCATCTAGATGCAGATCTCTCTATTGACCTCCGGGTGACTCAGTCTGTCTCCTGGAATTCCCCAGCCCTGTCACTCACAAAACCAGACATAGGAATACACAAACTAGCAGAGGCAGGTTTGAATGGTTAGACAAGCAAATACCTATTTTCTAAAAGTGGTATTTGCAAACACAGAGTATTAAAATAAACTTTACTAAAAGATGTATTTTATAATTCTGAGTTCAGGCATACTAAACTCGAATTTCTACCATGTTCTCTGAGCCTGTTAGGATTATAAACTGTAACAATTCTAACAGCCCATTCTTGCCTATGGAGAACAGGTAGCCTTGCAATAGTGAAAAACGAAAATGGCTGTAATTCACTATTAGGACATGCCACACACATCAGGGCTGGTCCTACCTTATACTTACAATGCACCCTGCTCTTGGGCCTACCATAGGGGTGACTGATATGAAGAAAAGGGAAGGTTTAGGGACTAGGTTGTGGGTGCACTTGCCCAGTCAGCATGACAGTACCAGACTGCACGCAGGCTCCGCAATGGCAGACCTTAGACACATTTTACAAGGCTACTTCTGTCGGTGGCACAACCAGTGCTGCAGGCCCACCAGCAGCATTTGGATTACACGTCCTGGCACACTCAATGCACTAGACTAGGGTCTGACAAGTATACAAATAGCCAAACTGATTAGTTCATCAATTTACAGTAGGGTGCACTTGCACTGTGGCACTGGACAGCAGTGACACAGTGCCCAAAGCATCTAACACCAGCAAAAATACACGAGGCAACAGCAAAAATGGAAGGGAGACCCACACCAATGGTGCCAGGTCTAACAACAATGTTTTATTAACCTTACCACAAAAATTTGAAAGATAATCTCAGGTACCAACATGGCTATTAGAGGCATGACATAAATGGCACCTTTAATATTCCCCTAAATGACCCATAATCATTAATAATCTGTCTGGAGAGTAATGCAGTTGGGAGAGGACATAGCAGTAGTTGCTTTTCCTTGTTGGCCGGCTTGACCACCGAATGCAAATAACTAAATGATTTTACCAGATATTCAACTTCTATGGGGAAACCAAATTCTAACTCCCAGTTTGTGTTTGTTTAGGCCACAAGTAGAATGGCATGCATCCTGCACAGCACCATGTCCTCTCCTCTGCATCGCTCTATCTCTTCCTCTAGAAGTGTTTTCCTGTCCGGTCCACATTTGTCAATAGGAACTAGGAACAGATCTCTTTCCAGCACTTCAACCATTCCTTCTAGAACCTTACATTTCACTTTTCTATAAAAACAAAAAGGTAGCATCAGACACTGGCATCTCCACTTCAAGCAGCTACATCTGGGCCTCTCCTCAATGCAGACTCTTGCTTGCAGCATCCCTCTCTCTGCAGTACAGGCAGGAATGTCCTCTAAGCAGATCTGCAACTCTCCAGTAGATAGTCGCTGACTCCTTCAGGTGAAGTCCTCTCACCTCTTAGAAGTTGTATGTAAAGGGCACCAGCCCTGGATCTCGGACTGTTTCTCCAATGCATTTTGGCTACAGCTAGAAGTTTGAGAGCACTGAGTATCTGTTTCAGTGCCTCTCTTACCTTCCTTTCTAAGACACGGTTTGTGTATCCACATGTGCTGTCCTAGAAATGGTTCCAGGAGCCTCCTCCACTTTGTGAATCCCTCTGCTTCTAGAGCAGACATCCTCCTTGTCTCCAGGTGATGTCAGTGTTAGGATTCTTGAGTCCGTGTTCCCTCCTCCCTGTGTCCCAGTGTTCCCAGTGTCAATGTCGCGCTGAGGTGCACTTTTGACAAAAGTCCATGTCATTGTCCCTGTGTAAGTGTTTAAAGTTCGATTTCCTTGGATCTGTGTGTCAGTGTAGGAGTCCCTATGTCAGTTTCCTGGTGTTTGTCAATTCCTGTGAGTGCCTCGGTAGCTCCATGTCAGTGTCCATCTGTCTGTGTCAATGCTCCAGTATGTCCTTGACTGTGAAGCTGCCCCCACGTGCTAGTGATGCCTGCGTCACAGTCAGTGTTTCAAGCTAGAGTCCATGCCCCATGACCCTGCCTCCATTTCCATATGTCACTCTTCCAATGTCATTGCTCCCTCTCAGTGTCCCTGTACATATTCAGGTTCACAGTGTTTACGTGTTAGTTGTATACAGGCCAGTACCAGTCTAAGGCCACTTACAACCAGTTGGTGCATAGAAAAAGGTAACATAGTAGGGGGACATATGATGCAACAAGAGGATATCCTTCAAGCTCCTCACCCACGCACACAAGGCACTCCACAAGACCGGCCCAGCCTACCTCAACAGACGGCTCTCCTTCTACATCCCCAACCGCCAGCTATGCTCCGCCGACCTCTCACTCGCCACCGTCCCCGCATCCGGAGAACAACCACAGGCCCAAGACATGGAACACCCTCCCACTGAGCCCACGACAGACCCAAGACCTGCTGACCTTCAGTAGGATACTCAAGACCTGGCTGTTCGATCAGTAGCCCCCCCCAGCGCCTTGAGAAACCTCGTGGGTATGTAGTGCACTTTACAAATGACTGATTGATGCATAGAAGGGCCACTGAGGGTCTGAATGGAAGAGTGCGCAAGTGATGGCAGAAACGAACAGAACAGGAATTAGGACTGTGTCAGAACAGTAAAATGTAAAAACATTGTGAATAACATTTTTGTCTAAAGAAGGGAAAGAATAATTTAAAAAAATACACCAGGCAAAGCATTTATATACATTGAAATCATGCATAAATCATTGCTATTGTATACTTTGTTTAGTCTCGATTGTGCTCAATGGAAATACACTTTTGCGGCTGTGGGAATTTTAGTACATTTCATAGAACAGGATCTGCAATTTAACGTGCTATGTTTTATTGCAAGGTGTATTTTTTAAATGATCAGAATATTGCATTTGCCATCCATATCGCCTGGCCTTTCTGTTCCATCTGTTGCATAGTGAATGCATCGTTTTTTTTTTAAACATTCTGGTATAAGATTACAAGGTCTTATACGAATAACACAGCTACTTTTTACATTGAAGTCATTTATTTTTTAGATATGAACATATGTTTAATATACGCTAAGTTTATTGTGAAATATTTACATTACTTGCTGGCTTACGTTAACGGTTCTTCATGTTTCAGTTGTCCAGGGCCCGAAAAGCTTTGGAAACGAGATACTATATATTTACAGTAGAAGCTGATTGGATATGATGTGGAAGATAATTTAAATATTTTTTTAAATATGAATATGCACACTATTCAGATTTTACACTCATTGAAGAATAAATAGTTAGATATACACCAGAAGAGAAACAAGCATTGGCATAGCCAATTGGTCTCCCCTTTGGGACCTAATAAGTGTTTAGTTATCCAGCACAATATCCTTGGTGCAACTTCAACTGTTGCATGGCTAAATACTTTCTAAGGTCCCAAAGGCGAGACCCATTGGCTATGCCAGGGAGTGCCAAAAGCGTGGAGTAGAGTGAGACCGCACAGAGGCAGAGCAGGGAATGAGTGTTCAGAAAGAGATGATGAGGCGGAGGGAACAAGGCACAGGATCAGGAGAGAGAGAGGTCAGGTGAAGAGCTTGGAGAGTCAGAAGCGGAGACAGGGGAGGCAAGAGTGTGGCGCCAACAAAGTGTGGCGATAGTGGGTGGGTGGGTGTGTGTGTGGGGGGGTGGTGTCACCGGGCCGAGCAAGTGCTGCAGTGCGAATATGGAGGCACGGATACTTAGGAGAATCTGGGACACAAACCCAGATCTGCGAGGGGCAAAGAGACAAAAGGACCTCACCAGATAAACAAGCATTTGAAATGTGATAGGACTCGCAATAGTGAACCTCTGAGCTATTGGCTTTGCTAATAATAATGCAACGGCAATAGCTCACATTTTCAGTAATGCAGAGCTACTGCATTGCAAGTGGTTTTTTTCTATTTATTTTTAAGCAATTGCGGCACCCGCGCTTATTGTATTAAAAAAGAGACTTAGGGATGTGTTAAGAGAACCCTGGCAAAGAAGAGCAAACTAAAACTGAAAACAGTGCTGTGCAAAACAGATGTTAGGATACCATTCATCATAAACTTGGGGATGGCTAGTGGCTGTTATTACACTTAACGCCACTGTAGACATCATACAACTAACTGCCTCACTCTTTCACTTGCCTGACCCGTTGCTTGTTGTATTGGGACAGCCGCTGACAAATTTATTTAGCTTATTTACAGTTTTTTGTAAAGCAGTTTTCCAGTCCCCTCAAAGTGCAAGATCACTGATAGCAGTGAGAAGAATGTTAAACGTGTTTGACATCTCAGATCTGTATTTTGCGATTGTGTTCCTTTCTTTAGCACAATCTCAATATTAGCCAGCACACTTTTTTTCTAATGATTAGAAGCAAACTTAAGCATAAGTCACCTTTGGTTAATACCCACAGTTTGCACTGCTGGTCTCATCCTTCTCACGTGAACAACTCAGGACACTCTAAGATGCACACTTCATTGTGCGGTGGTTTCAGTGTGTGTCATGATTTATTAATTGCATTGCTTGCAAGAGGGTGATGCACGTAGTCAGAATGAATAAAGTAAAATATGTATAACTCTATGAGCTGATGTAAAAGAGTAAACAGTCAGAAAAAAAGAGAGGGGGAAATAGATAGAGTGAAAGAGAGAGTGATTGATTGATTACAATATAAATGAGAATAAGAGAAAGTATTTACCTGCCTTTTTTCGCCCGACTCTGCTTGCGCCAAACAAACCCTTGCCTCTGGGCCTTCCACTGCCTCGCTGTCTAACAAAAATCAAAGTGCTGAAGCTATGAGTTTAGGAAGGACCTCAAGTGCGGCAGATGTGAAGATGTCGGTACTTTGAACACAGTGACCGGTTCTCTGGATAGCGGAATCACCGACCTGCGCACACCCTGGTGAGCGATTGACCTGGCTCATGGGAAGACTGGCAGCCGCAGACCTGAGGACATTAAAGGGTGTCTGCTGGGCTGGTCCCTGGTGGGGGTGGACGATCCTGTTGTGCACGTAATCCATGTGAGTACAAGGTTTAGAGGGGAAACCAAGTCCTGATGTGGTCATCGGTTGACAGTATACAAAGTGTGAGGGTTGGCTCACTTGAGTCCCATTCTGTCCGGTCACCTGAGGCTGCCGGCCAACGAGGAAGTGCTGCCGGAAGGCCTGGGCCATCCTCTCTGCCTGCGGTGCGTGTGGCCCAGAGTTGTCAGCGGGATGACAGAAGAAGGGCCCTGCGTGGGAGATCCTAGCCCACTGTCCCTGTCTGTAGCAGTCTCCGCGCTTTAAAAACAAGCACTGACCAGCAGTGGTGACAGCAGGCAGCAAATGCTAAATAACAACAAGCGTGGCTGTGAAAGTTAAAGTGGCGCGCACTCTTGTGGAGGTGGGGTGGAGGGGACGTGCATGGGGACCACACACAGCGTTTCCCTTGCACGAGCGAGTAGCGGCACCATCTGTTTTGAAGATAATTAGTAACAGATGGCGCTGCTGCTCACTCCCGCAAGGGAAACGCCAAACATGCACGCGTTGCAATACAAAGCAATGCAAAACGTGCACACGTTTAGACAAAAGTGGTGATCGATTGCTAAAGGTCCCCTCCTATGTAGCGCTTGCGAGCTGCATAGGCGAGACCTAAAAAAGGGGTGAAAGACTTCACTCACAACATTGATGGCGCCCTGTTGCACGCCCTGAATGTTCACAAATCCTTACAGGATTGATTGTGTACCTGACTGTTGTAAAATGTGAATGGCACTGTGTCCAACAGGGCACTGTGACACTCAGAATAGCAGAATTGTGTTATTGCCACCTCCTTTCTGCCTTTTAGTGGCATTGTATTGGTACAAGTGCAGCTTTTTGGTGACATTCTGTGCAGTGACACTGGACTGATACTGTAATGTGTTTGTGCATACACTGATGTCGCCTGTAATGTAAGTAACTGCTTTGTAAGGAATAATTGTACTATGGTAGACTGCCCTCTAACTGCATTTCTACCCTTCCGCAGCATCGTGTTGGTACAAGTGCAGCTTTATGTGTGTGGGAGAAACTAACAACGATGCTGTTTGTGCTGGAGCTGTTGTCGCCCTGTGGTTGGATGGCTGTTCTGTAACTGCTCTGAGCATGCGCGAGAGGCTTGAACGTTGCCTTCAATGCTGTGTCTGTGTGTGTTAGTTACTGTTGTTTTAGTCTTTTGGCTACGGAAAATCCCAGACAGTTGGCATTACCAGTGATTGTTTTTAATCAATGCTTATAAGCTAAGTGGCCAGTGACGTGGAGATTTAATCCCAGAAACAGGTGCACGTGAATTGCAAGTCTATGGCTTACTGATTCAGTTCCTGCAAGCAAAGGGTCATTCCAATGTTGAACAAAATGAACCTTCCAAAGTGGGAATGCATGACTGAGGTTTGATAGGCTCAGTGTTTATATGTCAAGAGGCTATCTATAACCAATCAGTGTGATAGCCGCACAGCCATTGGAGAGCTCTGCCAATTACTACTTCAGATGTCTTCCTCAGCAGCATAGAAGTCCCTCCCGAGACCCTTGGGCTCACAATAAAACAAGTCATTATAATGTTTCATACGATTGGCACAACCATACGCTTCTTAATAAGAAGACTTCAGAGTGACTCAGAAAGTGTCATGTGAAATCTTTATCCAATCCTGACATTTGAGTGAAAAACACTTCCTGGATTTTGAGCTCTTGTCTACAGTGTCACAACATGTAGCATGCTGTTCAGTAAAAAGCCAGAAACAGGGACTGGCTGAAGGTGACTGCTGCCCACTGGCCATCTATATGAATATTATTACATTGATGGATAAAAATAGTAAGTAGATAATGTCCTCTGGGCCCACCCAGTTTATTTACAACCAACTGTTCGTAGCCTACCTGTGAACAGGCAGAGAGAGAGGTTGTTCTGCTGACAGAAAGGCAGGAATAAGAAGTAGTGGACACAAAAGTGAAGAGAAGTGGATGAAAACATGCAAGGTAGAGATAGAGATATGTGGAATATAATTACTGCATGAAGAGCACGAAGAAAGATGGGAGAGAAGTTGGGAGGAAAAGAGGGTCTGAGGGTGAGACAAGAGAGGATGGAGAGGATGTAGCCTCAGGGCTAGAGCGGTTGACCTTGAAGGTGGTGAACCGGGTTCGAGTCTCTGCAACAACACTCAACATCCTGTGATTCTTGGCAAATCACTTAATCTCCCCGTCCCTAACAAAAAAATGAATGCGTCCTTCTGTAACGAAACTGGTGCTATGTAAAGCGGTCTGATACCCGATGTCTCGGGTCTAATTCGGGCTAATTAAAAATCAACAAAAAAAAGAGGATGAAGAAGGAAGACTTGCTACCAATTTAGAAGGTTAGTTGGCATTTAGGTGTTTCCTACAAACAGCTCCATCCTTCTTCTCCATCAAGTAACTGCCACAAAAGAGAATTTCCTTTTTGTGGAATTTCAGCAGCTCCATACCTAATAAAAAGCCCACATTTCCTCCATGTCGAACAATGTAAATTCTTGAATAACTAGTAAGCTGACCAGTAAACCACACAAAGGTATTGAGAAAGAGATAGCGGGTAAAGGAATGAAGATGTAGATTGCAGAGTGTGAAAAACAAAATTGTGCCATAGAAGGCAGACGGTGGAAAGTGAGTAAAAGGAGAAAAATTAGGAAAGTAAATAGCCAGATGAGAGGAATAAAAGCAGGATAGGGTAAGGCAGCGTTACTCAAAGTACGGCCAGGAGCCTGCTTGCGGCCTTGCTGACCTTTACATGTGTCCCCCTGGGCAGTAACAGCACTGGGCTGCTGTTTACTCGACAAAGCACTAACATGAAAAAAAATGTTAAATGTACAGCAAGCACATATTTAAAGGTTGATTTGCAGTTAGGGAAAGAAAATAACTTGGCCCTTAACTTTAGGAACACCTTAATTTTTAAAGACAGCCACTAGATATACATGCTTTGCTTCACATACACCCACTTTACACCCCGCTAGCATCAGTGTGGTCCTTGGTCACATCATAGACCAAACTTTGCAGCCCCCAGGAAAATGTTTGTGAGTACCCATGGGGTAAGGAAATGGAGGAGACATAAACAGGGGTCAAACTAACTCGCTGCAATGTCGGGGTTAGCAATTTGTATACATTACTGAGCGGGATGGTACCCCAATCTCCCTGACTATGACTCATTACAAGGTATTCTAATCATCACAACTATTATGGTTACTCACTTTTGGGGAAACGTTGGAGGTCTGAGCATTGATCCTGATTTATCAGTCAATTCATGTCATCCATAGATTACTTAGTGTTCCTAGATAAAGAAGGGAATAGCAACCTGTAAACCCCCTCTCTTCAGAAGCATCCATAAGTGAACCAAGTGCTGCCAGTAAGGTTTTCACAAATAAAATGTGTTTTCCTATATTTTTGATAAAATACTCAAGGGGAATCCATGTATCTAAGGGACTGAAAATAGTTTAAAAGAATGTATGCTTCTTTTGTGAATATTGATTTATCCTTTATACAACAATGTGATTTGAGCGTATTCAAAGTTTATGTGTGTAACTTCCTCTCCATTTGTATTTATGGTTCAACCAATTATTTAGCAATTAAATGAATGTTTGTCCAAACGCTTTTCAAAGAGAATATGGTTCTTAATTCAAAAATCTACTTGGTTTCAAAATACTACAACTATAGCTTAGAATGTTAGTACATGGACAGTCTCACCCACAATTCGAATTACAGATGTCTAATGAGTTGTAAGCACATGTTACTTTGTTTTTAACATGGGCAGATGTTGTGTATAGTTTGGTTGAAGTGGAAGGAGAGCAGGGTTCTGATGCAAAGTAGGGAAAGAAGATGGAATATGTATATTGGAGGATCGACCTATAGGCAGCCACAATGGAGCACTAGGACTGCAAGTGAAGATTAGACGTGAGAATATGAGAATTACAAATGAGTGCCTGACATGTAACCTTGCAGGTTCACTAATGACTGGATAGCAAATTAAGTTCAAACATGAGACTATGAGAAATACAAGTGAGTGCCTGGCGGGACACCATGCAGTATCACTTATGACGTCCAGAAATTAGACTATGCTGGACTACAAAAGAGTTTCAGACTCGAGCCTATACAGGGTCACAAGTGAGGTTCAAGATGAGACAGTGCAGCACCAATATGAAGATCAGTCCAGAGACCATGCACAACTGCAAATGAGGTTCAAAACACAGACTGTGCAGGGCCACAAATGACTTTCAGGCATGAGACCTTGGACAAATACAAATGAGGGTTAGACGTGATACCATGAATGACCACAAACGAGGTTTAAACATTAGATCATGTGGGACCACAAATGAGCAAATGAGGATCAGACCGAACACCATACACATCTGCAAATGAGGATCAGACCGAACACCATGCACATATACAAATGAGGATCAGACCGAACACCATACACATCTGCAAATGAGGATCAGACCGAACACCATGCACATATACAAATGAGGATCAGACCGAACACCATACACATCTGCAAATGAGGATCAGACCGAACACCATGCACATCTGCAAATGAGGATCAGACCGAACACCATGCACATCTGCAAATGAGGTTCAGACCGGAGACCATGCACATCTGCAAATGAGGTTCAGACCGGAGACCATGCACATCTGCAAATGAGGTTCAGACCGGAGACCATGTACATCTGCAAATGAGGTTCAGAACGGAGACCATGCAGGCCCACAAATGACTTTCAGCCATGAGACCTTGCGTGACTACAAATGAGGTGTACACGTGATGCCATGCATGACCACAAACGAGGTTTAAACATTAGATCATGTGGGACCACAAATGAAGATCATACCGGACACCATGCTCATCTACAAATGAGGTTCAGACCAGAGACCATACACATTTGAAAATGAGGTTCAGATCGGAGACTATGCAGGCCCACAAATGTCTTTCAGCCATGAGACCTTGCACAAATGCAAATGAGGTTCAGATGTAATGCCATGCACGACCACAAATGAGGTTCAAATATTAGACCATGTTGGTCCACAAATTAGGTTCAGACCTGAGGCAATGCCATATCACAAATGATGTTCAGATTTGATACCATCTGGGGCCAAAAAGGAGGTTCAAACTTGAGACCATACAAAATTACAAAAGAGTTTCAGGCATCAGACCATGCAGGACCACAGATTACTTTCAGGCATGAGACCATGCACGACTGCAAATGAGGTTCAGGTGCGAAGTCATGCATGACTGAAAATGAGATTCAGCCATGAAACCATACAGGATCACAAAGAAGTTCAGAAGTGAGACCATGTGGGACGACAAATATCTTCCAGACTATGCAGGCCCACAAATGAGGTTCAGACCGGACACAATACACCACTGCAAATGAGGTTAAGACCGGAGAATATATCAGCCCACAAATGACTTTCAAGCATGAAGCCATGCACAATTAAAAATGAGGGTCAAACATTAGAACATGTGGGACCACAAATGAGGCTCAGAAGTAAGACCATGCTTGACCGCAAATGAGATTCGGCATGACACCATGTAGAGCCAGGAATGCTGTTCAGATATGACATCATGCATGACCACAAGAGAGGTGCAAACTTGATACCTTCTGGGGCCGAAAATGAGCTTCAAACCGGAGACCATGCAAAATCACAAATGAGTTTCAGGCCCATGAGGACCACAAATTATTTTCTGGCAGTTTACTATGCAGGACTACAAATATACTTCAGAGGCTAGACCATGTGGGTTCAGAAATTATGTTCAGACCTAAGACCAATCTGGACCACAAATGACGTTCAGATGTGAGACCATGCAGGGCCACAAATGTGTTTTAGCATTTGACCAGTCACGCCAAGTGAAGTGTAAGATGAAGAAATGTAGGAATGAAATGGGGTGCAGTAAAGATGCCACACACAATTGAAATAAGGTTCAATCATCCATAGGTTGCTGCAAAATAAGGTCACTAGGTTGACCAATGAGGCCTTTGATCTTGTTCATCATGAAAAAACGATGGCTGTCGTTAAAGGAGAGGGGAACCCCAGAGGACGTCATACTATTTTTGTCACAAATGTAAGCACATAAACCTCAAGAGTTTGTTATGGCCTTAACGGTGAATGTACCCCCCCATTTAGAGTTCCACGAGACATACGCCAAGGGTATGTCCTTGCACCACTTTTATTTTCTCTTTATATAAATAATGTTGATACTAATCTGCAAAAATTACAAGTTGACGCCCCTAGAATTGGCAACCATCCCACGCCAGTTCTTTTGTAATCGGGCAATGCTGTCCTATTATCAAGGACAGCAAGTGGGTTACAATGTTTAATTGAGAACTTTGCACTCTATATGAATTAAAAAATAATAATATTAAATCTCAGCAAAACATTTACAATGACTTGCGGAAGAGAGAAAACTAAATTTAAAATCATCATATGGAAGGGGTCCCTATAAAAATAACAACCTCTTTTTCATATTTATGCCTTTTGTTCGCCTGCCATGGTAGTTGGGATACCCACATAGATTGCTACAAATTTAAATTTATAAGAATAGTTGTGGGCATTTTTAGATTCTCAAAAAAAATTGGAAATATGCCAGGTAGCGAAATCTATATAGGAGTAAATGCCTCACAGGTACTTGCGACAGAGCTGTATTATGGGGGAGAGCTAATCATACACTTCTACAAACTAGGGAGAACAAGTTTTTAAGGAGGCTTTTATCAGTCCCTAATTCCACCCCGGTGTACATTGTCCATAAGGAACTGTCAGTCCCTTATATTAGCGACTATTTCAGCATGGCAGCTCTTATGCTTTGGCATGGGATTTTGATCAAGGAGGAAACAAAATTTATTAAGGAGACTACACTAGATTGTTTAGCCCTAGATCACTATAAAACAATCCCCTGGCTACAGTATATCTACAACCTTTTAATAGAGTGTAAGGTGGAAGTTGATTTTAAGGATCCTATGAACATTAGAAATTATAGCAAAAGGGATCTAAAACAGAGACATATAACATCAAGAGAGACAATGAGAGAAAGGGTGTCCAGCTTTAAACAGACTATAAAACATATTGTGAAGAGCCAGTATCATTGAGTACACAACTGTATTTATTGAGTATGAGAAATATACAACATAGGTTTTAATTAACTAGACTGCGTTTGGGTACTCTCCATAACTTGCTTGCATTCCCAAAGAGGGGCAAGTGGAACGCTCTCTCTCACACTGCCCCTGTGATAGAAAATCGCCACAGACCACACTGCATTTTATGCTTTTTTGTCCTTTTGATAGAGATATTAAGAAACATGTATTTTGTTCACTGTTTGTAGAAAACAAACTCTATTTTTATAGACAGGCTTTTAATTATGTCTGCAGTTTGGAAAATGAAATGGTTTGTAATGCTGTAATTGCTTTCATACAAATGGCAACTAAAAGAAGAGTAGATAATTCCCAGTTGGAGGCTTTAACATTTGAGATACTGGATCTTGCGACATAAAATAATTTAACCTCCCATTATATACTTCTCGATCCTTTTTTGATCCTGTAAATATATTTAATTTACTTAGCTGAATTGCCTCTATACCCTAGCCTGCTGTTAATCCTCCCTAATAACTATGCACTTTATGTATTAGAATATACTGGGATAATCGAGTTCATGGTACCTTTGGTGGAACAATGTAAACTGTTTTAACATTTTAAATGTTTTCCAAACTTATATGCATTTTACGTATTGGAATGTAAATTATTAATTAATTATTTATTTCTTTTTATGTTGAAATATAATGTACGTATTTGAACGTACCAGATTGCCTATGTATATGTACACTTACAAGAATAATATCTATTTAAAAAAAAAGTTTATATGGTTGTATTGTGCAAACTGAATAAAGCTTGTTTGACTTGACTTGACCAATGAAGTTCCTACAGGTCGAGGAGAGTGCAAAATAAGCCCATGCAGAACTACTGCACATACATAAGGAAGTCAGCAAAAAAGTTGCTTCTGCAGGATCAGAATGAGTGCCTGAAAGAATGAAGAGAGTGGGAATTTAAGTCATAAAAAAACGCAGATGAAGGCTATAACTAAGACTTCACAATACCGCAAGTGAGGATATGCAAGTGCACAAGTGAGGTTCATCTGTGCTGAGGGTGGTGCAAATTGAGATCCTGCTTGACCGCAAATGAGGACCTTCATAGCCTGAGGTTATGGGAAGTATAAAACAACAATATGCAGAACCTCAAATCACCCCGGGGAGACCCAGTGGTTTGCAAAAGCAGGTAAAGCAGGAACGCAGTGAGGTCTAGGCTGACAAGCGTAAGTTTAAAATGAGGTAATGCAAGACCCCAAAGTATGTACAAAAATTAGGCAATATAGGATCAAAATGTGGTCAAGGCAGCCTGATGGGTAGTTCAAAACATGATCTTGCATGACCACCAAGACCAAAGAAAAAATAAAGCAGAGGGAAATAATTGACAGATAACCAGAACTCCTGCCGTTGCTGCCAGGCACATCCATGGAATCATGTGAGCAAAATGGGCGCCATTCACAACCTAGAGCTGCCAAGATAGAGAGAACTACCTAGAAAGGTAGAAGTCATCTTAAAACTGGTGAATAGAAACGACTAAAATAAATAAATGGGATGTTTCCATTTTGGCAATAGGCTCCCAGTCATAATGAAAGCTCAGCCTGCAGCCCAGCAGCTGAGATTCATAGTAAGATAACTAGAACTATTCCAAAGTGGAGGTACTGGTTAATGATACTAGTTTAAAGATGCAGGGATGGGGCACACATTTGTGATTTTATCAACTATTCTAACACTGCATGGATCATTCAGGTCCACTAGCTCTGTCTTAGCCAGAATCTGGTATTTAGGACTAAATAATGGATATTATGGACCACAACAACCTATCACACAGTAGAATAACAACTCCGTTTTAGTATGTGGAATACTCCTGTACAACCTCTCCATTAGTGAATAGAAAGAGCCACCCACTGACGCCCAAAAAAGGTTTCCTTTCCTCTTTCCTTCCCAAAGCACCTAGAGGCTGAGTGGGCACATTTTGGTTCATAAACGTTCCTGGCAAAAGTACGCACCCTGAAAGAATTATGCAAACAACATTCCACGGAGGGGACTGAGGGCGCTAGGTTGTGTTCCTTTGATGGAGGCGTGAATTCATTAGAACTACAAGTCGTTAATAAAACCACAGATGTAAAAAGGTTTTTAAAATTTGACGTCATTTTGACCAAATATCAATCTCCTTCCATCCCCTTTTTATTATCCGAGGTTTCTGTTATTCTATGTTGTGATATTATCACTGCACCATATATTCTATGGATAAAACATTGGTGACATAGATTAAGAACAATACGTAGAAAATATGGCTGAATAGATGTAGGGTTTACTTTAAGTTTCTGAAAAATTGAGTCTCTGTCATTCTTCTTAAATGTATTTGAGATATGTTTATGTAGGTATTATAACCCTCTTTCTTCCCCAAATGTTACATAGAACCTATGAATTAACTTTCATTAATAAATTATTATCTAGAAACACATAACACCATGGATTTCATATCAGATATTTGTGAAGAACAGTCAGTCACTGTTCCTGCTTCACTTTCAATGTATGAGCGTCACAAGATGAACTTGCACACAAGCGTGCAGTGGCTATTGTTTGTTGTTCATTCCCATACCCTTCATGTTGGGCTTTGGCACTGGCACAGACCATTCTTCTACAGCTAGGGCGGCGTGGTCACAGAGACATTTCTGCTATTTTACCTGAAACTGGTATATTTGTTGATCTTGAAGGTTTAATGAGGGCATATTTATAACCTAACTTTATATAATGTTGAAAGCTGGTATACCTTGAGCAGATAAAAGTAGATTCAACCAAACAGTCCATCAGCAACACAAAGGGTACAGGGTGGTAACTAACCTCCGTAATCAATACTGTAGACATGCATGGGTAGTCAAGAAGATGGGTTGTAATAGTAAGCCCCAGGTTTTGCATTAAATGTGCCTTTTCTGAAAAAGATGGCAAGTTTAACATTTTGTTGACTGGTTTTCGGTAGGTTTACAAGTTCATCGCTAAATGTGGGCCCAAACACAAACGTGTGGATTGAGCCATGTATCTAATAAATCAGACAACTGACACAACTAAAATGCTGTATTTTGATTGGTTTCTAGTCAGTCCAAATCTTCCTAGGAAATTCATAGCTAGTGCCTTAATTAAACCTATTTACAGAACCAACCCACATTATCACTACACTTTCTGCCCTTAGCAGCTGCTCTGAAATCACAGAGTTCTAACAAACAACTAAATTGTTCACCTAACTCACAGAAAGTGTCTGCACTAGGAGACATGCTGCCAGCTAGAAACAGCTTTAGAAACATTCACTTTCTGGTGTGAAAGGATGAATATGTACTTTAGAATGGTTCTCAGTTCTGCTGTCAAAAATTCCTGAAATAAATGACTCCAGGAAAACATTCCTTTCTATTAATTTGTTCTTTAAATTTAAAGTGTTCCCAGTACCGGAAAACTGTGTAGTACAAGACAATGTTTCCTGTACTAGAATAGTTGCTTCGATGTTCTGATTACAATGTTTCTTATTTCATGATACATTTTAGGAATTACCTTTGAATGTAGTTGTTTATAACATATACAAAGATACATTTTATAGACAATAAATATATTATAATAATATAAGTGTATTTTTTAACTTTTTTTTATCTTTTTCTTGTACTTAATTCAAATTGAAAATTATTTTGAAGCCAGTGCACATTCATAAAGGGAGTTGCAGCTACTGAAAACGAAAAAAGAAAATGGCAGAATTAAATTAAAAATTATCTTTCCAAACAGCAACTCACATGTTTTAGCTATGAGTATGTAATATATCTTTATTGTCTTTCAAAATGACTTTCTGTATACCTTTTAATCTACTTTAAAATGTAAATATATAAAAATCATACATTCAAATACATTACTTTGTAAATTAGATAGAACAATGAGGCAGTTAGTGTAAAATGCAGTGCAAACTCATACACTACATAATTTTTGCAGGCTGGGAAGCATTTAAATATCTATTACAAATCAAATCTATGAAAGGTAATGTTTTTGGGGGCTTCTATGAGATCAAAACTACTGCAATACAAAAATATTGCACAAGAATTGTGAGGTCAAAATAATCTACTTCAGAAATATAGTGGACATACATATCTACATTACATAGCTAAGTATATATGTTTTAAAGTATATAACATTATAATAACTTTAAAAATATAGAATGAAAATATATCATAAATAAAATATAAATATACATTTAACATTTTTAAAATAATATACAAATTGTAACTTTAAAATACATTTACACACAAAATACTAAGCTTAGTACAACAATTGAATATAGATATTAAATAACAGTATAATAATTGAATACAATTAAACCTATAACAATCTGATATTATAAAAACACATATAAATACATTTAAAAAAATGTACAATATAATTATTAAATCATTAAAATTACAATAAAACACACATAACTGAAGCGAAAATTTATCAAATGAAACAGAAAAAAATATACAATAAATCAAATATATACCTTAAAATGACATTTCAACTAGTATATAAAAAAAATTAAATCACAAATATTACTATAAATAAAATACAGCAAAACTTTAACACAAATGAATTAAAATGTAGATACAATGGGGAAATATGAATAATTCTAATGTCTAATGTAATTAACATTGTAAAATTTGCGTTATAAATAGAGTAATACAAAACCTTTAAAAAAATCAACTTAATTTTTCCAACCCAACCTCAACAATAAACAAAGTTTTGGACTCTGGAGAGGTCAAATTCACTATTCAAACTCCACACTGAGCAACAGCAGAGACAATGTTAGATTCTTGGAAGGGGGTAAGATTTAATATTCTCACTCCAACCTGGGCAATGGTAGGGAAAGTGTTGGGACTCTGGAGAGGTCAGGTTTACTGTGTTAGATTCTGGCTGGCGTAAGATGTACTATTCCCACTCCATCCTGAGCAACAGTAGGGAAAGTGCTGGACTCTGGAAAGGACAGAATTATTATTGACACATTTTCTAGATTTTCTAGAAATACAGATTTTGGTTTTCTAGACCCCTGGTGCCAGGGAATCGATCAATGTGTCAACCTGAATCAACAAAATCAGTTATACTGTAACCACCCCACAACCCACTGAGCAATATTTGAATAAGGTGAGAGATCAATGTCAGACTCTTAGACTTTAGTATACCAATATGGCTTACCTCTTGACTTGCACGGGAACAGAGATGCTAGTTTCCGAATCCCACTAGGCAATGATTCAGAGTTCAACTCTTGAAAAAGAAACTCTAAGCCACTACCCTGGGGAAAGGGGAATTGGATAAAATAATAAACAACAAGAAGAGACAGATCCTGGTTGGTTCCTTCCGTTCCTGTTCTGCTCCGCAGAGTCCAGTTATAATTGAATTGGAACCTAGAAAGGAATGCACAAAAATTTTCCAGCCCTAGACCTTCCCTTTCGAATAACCCTTCCTAGTTATTTTCACATACCCCTTAGCTTCAGGAATTTGCTTCTCTTCTATCTCTTCCAGAGATTAGTTCTATATTTACTGTAGGTCCTTAGTTGTATCTGCAAGTGAAAATTAAAGTGCACTTAGTCTTCCTGTGATTCGCTATTTTTCTATTCTCTTCCTCTATTCACTATGACACTTCTCTACTTACTCACTATAGGACGTAGTTAGCTTCTATTCTTCTTTCACTAGATGATTCTCCTCCACTAATTCTGGAATTTCTTTTAAACTTCTATGACACAAGAATAGTTATTAGTTCCTTCCTTTTCTATTCTTAACTTCCTATGTTTAGTCTCTTATCTTTTTATCCTACTTCTTACGTAATTTATTTTGCGTTGTATTGAACTTCTCTTCTATCTTGAATTGCGACCTTTAGAAAAACTGCCGATAATTTTCTTATTTTGAGCTATATTCTTTTTCTTTTCTTTTTACAGATTAACCTTCTCTACAACTCAATGGCTTGGAGCTTCAGGTATTACTGTCATAGTCTTTATTTTGTTCTGTTCATTTCTTTAACCATAAGTTAGTTTATTATCACTTAGCTTAATCTTCTTATGTCTTTTCTCTCCTCAGGTACACCAGAACGAAGAAGGCTTCTGTTATGGTTGACGAGGACCTTGTCTGCTGAAGACTGCCGGTAAGTTCTCTGAAACCTTCGTACCCCTGGGCTCAAACAATCTATTATTTAATGTAACCCCAAGAAACGTTTGCTACTACATTAACCTCAACATTAAATTCTCCTTCAAATATTCACTCCGGGTCCGAGAGCTAAACGAAGGCTGCTGCTCCGGTCGAAGTCACGGTGAAGTGCGCAGTTTACTCAGCGCTCGCACCTCACCTGGACATTCCACAGCGGCGCTTCAAAGACTAGACCGCTAATGGAGGGATCGGAATCGGCGGCTATTTTAGTGCGCCAATTCCAATTGAGGACTGTCCAAGAGCATTTCCCGGTACTTAAGGCTCTTTTAGAGCCTGTCATTGTCGCGACTAGTACTGGGGTTCTGACAGTACCCTCAAACAAGGAAGATTCCTTCCCTCGTGGTTTCATGGGGAATCGTTGATGGAAGGACTTAATCAACCTTGGAGCATGAACATCCTCTTCCAGCTCCCAAGATCTTTCTTCAGGACCATACCCTTTCCAGTCAATTAAATAGTATAGTTTCCCTTGCAATCTCTTGGAATCTAAAATTTCTTTGACTTCAAATTCCGTTCCTGTCTCCAGTTGGATGGGTTTTGGAGGTGAATTCATTTGCAACCCAACAGGGGCCTTTTTTAGTAAAGAAATATGAAAAACAGGATGGATTTTCAGTCTTGTAGGCAGCTTTAGTCGATATGTGACTTGGTTTATTCTTTCTTCAATCTGATAAGGACCGATGAATCTGGGTTGGAACTTCCTATTCCCTTTTAATCTTAAGTTCCTCGTGCTGAGCCAAACACGATCTCCCTGTACTAGTAGTGGACCTTCCCTTCTACCTATATCCGCATAGTTCTTATATCTTTTCTTGGCTAACTCTAAGTTTTCTGTAGCACTCTGTTGGACTTGTTTTAAGTGTGAAACGATTTCTTTGACTGCGGGAACTGTTATTTCAGTGTGTCTGATGGTTGAATTTGGATGCCTACCATAATTCGGATAGAAAGGGGAGTACCCAGTGGATACATTTTTTGCATTGTTATGGGCGAATTCAGCCGCCCACCGATATTCTGGCCAATTTCCTTCCTGCTTTAGGAGGAATAATCGCAAATATTGTTCTAATTCCTGGTTCACCCTCTATATCTGCCCATCGGTTTCTGGGCGGTAGCTTGTAGAGAATCTAACTTCAGTTCCTAATCCTCCCATAAAGGCCTTCCAAAAATGGGATATAAATTGTGATCCTCTGTCCGAAATGATAATTTTAGGAATTCCATGGATTTTAAAATTTGTTTACTAAACTTAATCGCTAGTTGTTTGGCTGTTGGAACCCCTTTTAAGGCTGTGAAATGTGCCATCTTAGTAAAGGTGTCAACTACTACTAGAATAGTATTAAACCCTTGGCTAAGAGGTAAGCCTGTGATGAGGTCTAGAGTGACTGTATGCCATAGATACGAGGGAGTGGGTAACGGTTGGAGTAACCCTTTTGGAGCTTGTCTTTCTGATTTTCCCTGTGTGCAAACCTCGCAAGTTTTCACGTACTGTTCAATATCCTTGGTCATGTTTGGCCACCAATAATGTCGTTTGATGAGCTCTTCAGTTTTCGCTTCGCCTTTGTGTCCGGCCAACTTGTCATCGTAACATTCTCGCATAACTTGTTGCTGCAGCTCTTCCGTAGGGACATATAATGCTCCTTTGTAATAGGGTAGCTGATGGATAATTTCCCGATCTTTTTCCTCAACCCAGTCTCGCATAGCCTCTGGACTCATGACTTCAGAGATTTGCGTTTCCAGATTGATTGACGAGGTAGTTCCAATGATCTTTGAACTCGGAATAATGGTATGTTTCTCGATATGGGTCTTCACATTTTCTATGTCAATCCTTGATAGCGCATCTGCTTTTCCGTTCTGTGCCCCTGGTCGATACGTGATCACAAAATCATAATCAGCAAAGTATAAGGACCACCGCAATTGTCTGGGCGTAAGTGTTCTTGCTGTCTTTAAGAATTTCAAATTGCGGTGATCCGTGAAAACAGTTACTTGGTGTTTGACCCCCATCAGATAATGCCTCCATTTATGAAGGTGTCTTTTATGGCCAGTAGTTCTTTTTCTGTAATTGTATAATTCATCTCAGCCGGAGTTAACTTTCTGGATCTGTAGGCCACAGGATGTAGCTGACCGGTGACTTTATGCCTCTGAGACAATACTCCTCCGACCGCTTGGTCTGATGCATCTGTTTCCACATAAAAAGGTTCTGTGGGATCAGCATGTTGAAGAATTGGAGCCGAAGTGAAATCCTTCTTCGGATTCTTCTGTCCATTCAAACCGAGTTCCTTTTCTGAGCAGTCGTGTGAGAGTGGAGTTCTGGACTTTTTGGTTCCGTCCAGAGGTGTCAGGGATAACACCCGAAGACCCCGGAGTTCTACCTGTCTCGGTGCACAAATAAACAGAAACACGGGCTTCTCGATGGTGGCGTCAAAGACCAAAGGTTTATTACTGCAGGGACACAGAAGTCACAGAAACTACACACGGGCAGTATCTAGGAGCCTGTTCGATTTGTACAAGAAGGGTTGCTCCTTATATACGAAATATCTGCCTTCAGGCGAATTCTTCACAATGTTAGTACATTCCCAAACCCTTGTGTCCTAAACAATAAATATTTGGCGTTGCACAGGAATCGTTGATAATATTTTATGTCAAACATTACGAAGAGGGGTTCCTACTATTCCATCACAATCCCATGTCAACATTTCATTCAAGAGCCGGACCGCCTCATCGTAAATTTTGTTACCTCCCCCTAATAAAGGCCCAGAAGGAAAGGAGCAGAGCCAGGTGCAGATGATAGAAAAGCAGGATAAGAGATGTTTGTGGGTCGTAAATGGGCAAGGCTACCAGCTTCGGCCGCCTAATCATGATCAGGCCAACGAACACGAGAACCAGTATAGCAGGACTGGCCTCAGGCAGAGGAGGCAGCCTTTGTCGAGTCATGCAGCCACGGCATGTTCTGTTCTAAGGTGCACGTGTCACTAGAGAGGTGAATCGCCGGCTAAGCCTACGTGTCCTTAATCGAAATGAAGTAATCAAAGGTCATTGCGTGTCCATTGTCTAAGTGAGGGCAAGAAACACAAAATGGCTGCCATGATCTAAGATGGATGCCATGGGTAGATCGGAAATGTGTTTGTAACAAGAGTACTCTTGCTTGTAGCATAGCGAAAACACCAGGATATGCTAAATGGATCATTTGCGGTTCGCTGATACCAAAATTATGTATTTACGACAATGTTGAAAACACGGGTTCAAATCGTCACGGAACCTCAGACCCTCCTTTTGCCCTTACATAGGCAATTACTCAGTCTATGTCAGAGTCTAACTCTATGCTCATCAGGTCAGTGACATGCTGTTGTATCATCATCCTTTCTCGCGCCTTTTCTCCAAACGCAGGTGGTTTTCTGAAACAGGTTGCAGCACAGAGACTACACAAAGCTGGACCACACTGGATAATCAGGCAGCATGAGAATAGGAATACTAAGATGACACCAATGACCATCAGAACCTTCCATCCCCACGCTGATATCAGAGTCCAAAACCACTCCATGAAGGACCAGTTTCCCTTGTCTACGTGTATAGAGTCGGAAATCTTGTGTAGCTTAGAGATCGCCTCATAGACTGTTGGAGCATTATTGGGAATAAAGACACAGCAGCTCGATTGAATCATTCTGCATACCCCACCTCGATCTGCAAGTATCACGTCTAGAACCATACGGTTCTGCAACGTCATGAGTCGATCCGCCTGAAGCTCAGCTGTCAAGTTGCTAAGGGCACCAGCTGTTTCGGTAATAGTAGATTCAACTACCCGTGTTAGCTGACGTATGTTTCTACTATTGGCCATAGGCCCCCAGAACGGAAGGAAACCTTTGAAGAAGTCTCCAGCTTCCTGACCAGCGGTATCTTGCTTGCTGAAGACACCTCTTGCTACTCTGGTCTTGTGATAGTCCGAAGAAGCAGTGTACGTTGGAGGCAACAGTCGAGCAATATAACATGAACCTGAAAAGTCAGCAGGCAACCATGTATACGCTCTGTCTTGACAGATGAAGTAGGTACCCCTAGCAGTAAGGAAGGCAGGGGAAGAGTTAGACGGAAACACATAAGTCTCAACACACTCACTCCTCCCTAGCTGAGCTCTTGGATTTCTCCCATTTCCTTGCAAACAGACCTGACCTCGGTGAGGCACGACCCAGATTGGAGTGGAGCTTTTACGCTTGCTTTCTCCCAAACTAAGGCGATACTCTGTAGAGTTCCAACTCAAATACACTCGTAATTCGTCTCTAGGGTAAGATGGAGTATTATTGACGTCTTTTATCATGTCAATAATTCCCTGGACTAAAGCTTTGTTGGCAGAGTTATATTTAGTGGAACGTGGTGGACGCGGAGGATAGGTTTCAAGGGCATAGGCAAAAATGGTCTGAAAGGCCTGAAATGATCCATTATAGCTAAAAGGCAAAACCAGGTAGGGAATGCCTTTATCCATAGTGTGGGGTATCAAGCCACACACCCAGCAGTCTGTAGTGTTAACCACCAGTGGGTGTTGATGCAAGAGCTGTACAAATGTGTTATTGATAAATTCTGAGCGTCGAGCTTGCTCATGTTCAGGAAACGAGTGAAAAGAATGCATAGAAGAAACAGTAGAAGCAGTAGGATCAAGGGGAGGTACTGTAGTTACTGGCATAAAAATAAAATTCACACCAAAGACGATTCCACCCACCAACGTTATCAAAACAATTAAAAATGTAATGGCACATTGCATCAGAAAACATTTGCTATGAAGAATTCTGTAAAGTCTGTTTCTGCGAACATAAATCACATTTTCTCGTTGCAGCGCAGGAAGCTCCATCTTCTACAATCCGCTCGCGACCACTGATGATGTGTACGTAGATGAAAATGCCTCTATCAGCCCTGGGAGTTCCCAGAACTAACAGAAAGATCGACCTTGTGTCTGACCCCCGCAGATTCAACTAGGCACACAGCCACGACGCTACGGCTACCCAGACGGCAAGGCAATTTTAAAACAATAAAACAATAGCAAACTTCCTGGCTGGAGGCAAAGTGTCAAAATTTCAAATGTGTAAAATTAGGCAGTTTCCTGCTTTATTTGTCCATATTGCGAGACCGTAAATTGTATCTCAGTTTTGCAGGAGCTGTTTGATCTGGAAACAGTGTATTATCAGCAGAGGTTGTAATATTCAAGTTCGCAGATGGCAAAGTTTCTTCTGATGTAGAGGGCAAGTGTTCAGGAGTCAAAGAAGTAGTTTCAGGAGGAGAGTCAGAGTTCGATGTGTCAGTTATCAGTTCGGCATCGCTGAAAGGGATAAACCTGGGTGTTCGCTCAAACTCAGAGGCACCAATTCCCTTCTTTATCCAGTTATCATAAGGAAGTGGCAGGGGCACACGTTTGACGTGCGTCGTATGTATCCAGTGTTTGCGGCCGGCCACACGAATAGCAGTTCTCGTCGCCAGCAGCACTTGATAGGGGCCGACAAATCTGGGTTGAAGATTCTTCGTCCTCGCAAAGTTGCGCACCACAACGTGGTCCCCTGGTTTCAGCTGATGACCTGGACTCTCCGGTGGCTTTGGCAATGCATCGAAAACCTCTTGGTGAATAAGACTCAATTTAGCAGTCAAGTCGTAAAGGTAATCAATCAACATTGGATATTCCAAAGAACAGAATTCTTTTGGCCTTGGCACTCCCCAAATATTAGCGGGACGACCAAAAACTATCTCATATGGACTAAGCCCTACTCTAGAATGTACAGTCGCTCTCGTGGATAACAAAGCCAAGGGTAGTGCGTCTGGCCAGGACAAACCCGTGGATGCCTGTATTTTAGCAAGTTTCAGCTTGAGGGTGCCATTGTAACCCTCAACCAAACCAGCAGACTGGGGATGGTTTGCACTGTGAAATTTTTGCTTGATACCTAAACCGGCACACACACTCTGCATAACTTTCCCTACAAACTCACTTCCGTTATCTGACCATACAATCCGTGGCATTCCAAACCTAGGGAAATATTCCTTGAGAAGGATTTTGGCAGTTGATAGGGCAGTGTTGTCCTTCAGTGGATATGCTTCGATCCATCTGGAGAAAGCACAAACTACCACCAGGACGTATTTTAGGTTGTTGCAACGATCCATGTGAATGAAGTCTAACTGAATCACTTCAAAGGGGCAAGAGGGAGGAGCGAAGTGACCAGCAGGCGTGGGGACTCCCTTGCCAGGATTATGCATCAGGCATACCATACAATTTTTCACCACTCTCTCTGCACATTTACTAATCCCATCGTTCTTCCAGACTGGAGCCAACATCTTACAGATTCCTTTAGAACTAATATGCGCTACTCCATGTGCCATTGTCACTACTGCAAGCACATAAGCATCAGGCAACATCCAACGCTGTTGTTCTGACAAATCAATCCAACATCCACTTGAGTCCAATTTACCCGTACTCTCTTTCCATGCACACTTTTCCTCCTCAGTCGCCTCTTTCTGAATCTCTTTCACACTTTCCACTGTATCCTCACACATTCCAGACTCGGAAATCCATCTTGCAGATGTTGCAACATACATTCTACTCATCATATTTCTAGCTGTCTGTTTAGCGGTCTCGTCAGCAAAAGCATTCCCACGACCAACATCATCCGTGATTGCTTTATGAGCACTGCATTTCACAATCGCAACTTCATTCGGCAAGGTTAGAGATTCCAACAAGTCGTTAACTAGCTGACCATGTTGAATCTTAGTCCCATGGGACGTAAGGAAACCTCTTTCTTTCCACAAACGGACAAAACTATGGGCCACGCCAAATGCGTACTGACTATCTGTGAACACATTCACTCTCTTTCCCTTTGCTAAAACACACGCTCTCGTTAGAGCGATTAATTCTGCAGCTTGGGCAGAATTCTGACTCACTCTTGCAGTCTCCACAATCGTACTCAAAGTCGTTACTGCATAAGCAGCAGTCACATCACCATTCTCCAATTTAAAGCATGACCCATCAACATACAACGTGCCATCTGGATCTGACAACGGAGTATCTTTTAAATCAATTCGTCCTTTTGTCTCCTCCTCGGTTCTGAAACAGCAATCATGGGGTTCAGAATCACTCGACTCTTGATTAGCCGGCAACAATGTTGCTGGATTCAATACATTGCATCTTTTGATCTGTATATGACTTGCTAACAGTGTCAGCTCGTAGCCAGATAATCTAGCACTGGTAAGGTGTTGCGTCTTGGTTCGGTTCATGAGTGTATCCACAGCATGAGGAACCATGACCACTAGCATGTTATTCATCACCAAACCAGCAGATTGTCGAATGGAAGCCGCAGCTGCCGCTGTAGCTCTCAAACAACTAGGCAACGCTCTAGCTACCGGATCTAATGTTGATGAAAAATACGCACAAGGGCGTTGTTTATCACCAAATCTCTGTGTCAGAACACTCAACGCGCAACCTTCTCTCTCATGAACATAGAGCGTAAATGGCTTACTGTAATCGGGTGTACCCAATACAGGGGCTGAACATAGTGCATTTCGTAATTCAGAAAAACTCTCCTGACATTCAGCAGACCATGGCACCGGACTTGGAACATTTTTCCCAGTCAAAGCTACCAATGGTTTTGCCAAAAGAGAAAAATTTGGGATCCACTGCCTACAGTACGAGGTAATACCTAAAAAGGCACGTACTTCTCTCTGAGTGCGGGGAACACTCATCTGCGTAATTGCTTTTATTCTCTCTGGGGTCAACTTCCTTCCCTCATTTGACAAGAGATGACCTAGGTAGGTCACTTCTTGGCAGCAGTATTGCATTTTCGAAGGTGACACCTTGTGATTCAAATTAGACAAATGATGCAATAACGAAATTGTAGCTGCTTTGCAAGTTTCCTTGTCATCGGCAGCCACTAGAAGGTCATCTACATACTGCACTAGAGTAGAACCAGGAGGAAGTACAAAGGTATCTAACTGACTTTTTAATGCCTGACTGTAAATGGATGGACTCTCACAATAGCCTTGTGGAGCACGTTTAAACCTAAAGCTTCGACCTCCTAGAGAGAAGCCGAAAATATCTCTGCTTTCCTCGGCTATCGGAATGCTGAAAAAGGCATTCTTCAAGTCGATGACTGAAAACCATGTAGCTGTGGCAGGAATCAACGTTAACAATGCAGTAATGTCTGGAACCACAGGAAACTGTGGAACCACAATTTTATTAACCTCTCTGAGATCGATAACAAACCTATACACTGGAGGCTTTGAAGGATCGGTACGTTTCAAAATTGGTAATACAGGACTGTTACAGACATTTCCTCTAGTTTCTTCAAGCACACCTTTCTTAATCAAATCTTGCACAATCAATAAGAGTGCACGTTCACCTTCACTAGAGATTCTGTATTGATGAATTCGTGGAAATTCGACATTTGCTTTCAAAGTGACTACATATGGTGGTATTTCCAAAAGGCCTACATCGTTAGGACCTGTCGCCCAAAGAGTATCAGGGAGTGAACGCAGCTCTGGCGGGAGTGCATCCATTGACAAGTACATTGGAGAGGTGATTCGTTTACCCAACGTAAGCTGTACTCCTTCCGGAGAACAGTACAATGTCGCATATAGTCGTTTCAACAAGTCTAAACCAAGCAGATTTTCATTACAACCTGTCGTCAAAATCAGAGGTGCTCTCAATTGACACGGTCCAACAGAAATAGACAAAGGACCAGATACAGGGTTGTAAACAGGGGCGCCTGAAAAACCTACAGAAACATTTGTTAAGCCGGACAAAGGTGCGCCAGAGAGTTTCGCATGAATGATAGAACTTTTTGCGGCACCAGTATCCAACAGAAACGGTTCGACTACACCTGATGTTGCTACTGCGACATAAGGCCCGCTCTGATCCACTGGAACTGATACTACTCCCTCTCTCTGTCCATGGCTGTCCTAGTACTCATTTTGCTGAAATCCCTCATCATTTTCACAATAGTCTTCAACATGATACTGTTGCGACCTATTTTGTTGAGCAGACTGTCTATTATGCTGATCAAAGTGATTGGAAGGGCGATCGTTCGTTTGAGGAGGCATAGCACCTCGTCCTCGACCTCTAGAATTTTGCACAAAACCACCACGACCTCTTTGAGCTGCTGCAGACTGGACACTCATTCTTATAATGACCCTCTTTCTTACAATACGCACATTGATTCCACTGGTATTGCGGTCTCTGAGAACCATAATCTGTCCTTTGATACGACCCTTGCTGTGTATTGGTCTGATTCATGCGAGGCGGATATGCTTGCTGTAAAAGAACTTTAGTCTTTAAATCTTTCGTCTTTTTATCTGATTTCTCTTTCTCCTCTTTATCCCTATTTTCATAATACTGTGCAGTTGCAAGTATTTGCGCAGTTGTAGAGACAGCCCACGCACTCTCGGAATCTTTCAATTTATTGCAGAGCTCTGGTAGCAGATTGTGTACAAATTTATCGACAAACAATCTCTGTCCTCCTTCTGTGCTCATATCCTGACCACTGTGATCTACAAAAGTGTCTTCGAACCTCGTGAAAAAGTCGGAGACACTTTCGTCTTTCTTCTGCCTGCATGCGGACAACTTGTCCCAGTTAACGCGCAATGCTGGCATCAGAGTCTTCATTAATTCAATTATTCTACCTGGAAGGTTAGCAATTAGAGGTTCGGGTTTGGAACCACCTATTTGCTGACCATCTGCTGCTATGATAGCTGCCCAATCTCCACCTAGGGCAACTGGATGATTCTCTTTACGAATTTTAGCCCAAATTGGTTGCGGAACTACATTCCCAAATAACATGTCAATGTCTGCTAAATTCATCACGCAAGCCTCAACTGTCTGTGCTAACTCCTTATAGTATCCGGCAGGATTCTTACCCGGATCTGGCAAGGCCTGTTTCACTGCTAACACTTCGGCTCGCTTCCACGGAATGTGTATCCACACTCTTTGGAATTGCGCCGGAGCAGCAGCAATACCATTGACAGCATCAGCTTGTACAGCGTCGCGCCAAATTGGAGGAACCTCCCTCATTGGATATTGGCGATTCTGCTTCGTACTACTCTTCTCTCACTCCCTTGGTGAACGGAGTGATGGATCATTCCTATAACTTAAAATTAGTTCCATTGCTTCTTTTATATTTTGACCTACTATTGTACCTGCAGCAAACTCTTTCTGAACATTAATCAATTCTTCTAAAGTCGAGTCAGAGTCATCTTCTTCTAATTCCTCACGTAAAAGAGAGCACATCTCGTCGAACACATATCGTTGTGTTGGTTCATTCCATTGCATAAATGTATCTAATACATTTCTAGTACTATATCTCCTACCCTTCGAAATCCATCTGAGAGCCGTGGAATCTAAGATTCCCCGTTCTTCAGTACTTGGGAGCTGACTACGTCTCTGTACAGAGTCAGAAGTAGGAGTCTTAATTAAAGTTTTATAGAAGGGAGACAGAATATTAGAGACAGAATCAGTGATTCTTCGACGAACAGAAAGCGGAGTCATAATACTAGCAGATGTAGAGAACACAGTAGCAGTTGGAACAGATAGGACAGGAACAGTAGGAGTATCAGGTAAGGTAGCTTGTGAAACAGTAGGTGTAAGCGATACAGGTATAGGCAAATAAGTTGGCAACCCAGGAAGAGGGGGTCCCGAAGGAACATTCACATTAACCACAGGAGGTACAGGAGCTTGATTCTGAGGGGCAGGAATACCAGGTTGTCCAGCAACCGGCAATTGAACATTCGGGACAGGCGGAGCCGTAGCACCCTGTGCATACGGTGGGGGTGACCGTAACAAGTAAGACAACAGAGGATCGTTTTCGGGGTCCTCTATTATCTTAGTTGTACTCGATGGCAAGGCAGGATAGCATTTGTCTATCGCTAAATTACGCTCTCTAGTAGCTACCTCTATTGCCTTCTCAGACTCGTTGACTTGCAGCTGCTTAGCAGCCTGTTCTAAAGTCAACTCTTGCTCTTTCTGTTCTTTCTTCAACCTTTTAATTTCTCTCTGTTTAGATTCTTTTCGCCAGTAACGGAAAGAATCAAACATTGCCGGCCGGGCTTTCTTCTTAAACAATTTCACTTCTAAATTGTCAAGGACTTCAGGTTCAAAACTACCATGCAGTGGCCAACTAAGGACACCGTCTTTTTCCGTATATCGGACCCACACCTCATTATAAGATATAGGACCTACACCGTGTTTACAATAAAGATCATATAGAGGAGTTCCAATCGGAGGAACCAGACATGAGTCCTCCAACCGGGAATCACTGTTGCAACCAAAACACGACAACATACAATTTTTCCGACTTACCATTTTGTAATCCGGAACACAGAACAAACAAAAACACAAACAGGGGTGTGCACTCGAACCAAGAACTTAGGCCTACCAAAAGCGAACCAATGTATCGATACCCAAACTAAACCAATAGATTATCGTAACCAGAACAACCAGTGATAATCTTACGAAACCAAACCAAACCAAGAACTAAAAGGATTTTAACAACCCTCACGAAGCAACCAACTAGCAACCACTAAATACTTAACTGAGGCACTGAAGACGTCACCAAGGAGAAACCCGTCACGTCTCGCCGTACTAAGGACTGCACCTCGGGTCCAAGACAGGGCGACGGTCAAGGCAACGGACCACTGCAGCCGTCCTGAACGGGAACCCTCGTGGAAGAGAACGTCGGGCCACTTTTGCGATATGCCGGGATCGATGAAGTGGGGCGCCTCCCTCAGAAATCTTCACACGAAGCTTCTCGAACTCTTCAGGCTTTTGGACCTGTACCGAATGACGTCGCCCCACGTTGGGCGCCAATTGGAGTTCTGGACTTTTTGGTTCCGTCCAGAGGTGTCAGGGATAACACCCGAAGACCCCGGAGTTCTACCTGTCTCGGTGCACAAATAAACAGAAACACGGGCTTCTCGATGGTGGCGTCAAAGACCACAGGTTTATTACTGCAGGGACACAGAAGTCACAGAAACTACACACGGGCAGGATCTAGGAGCCTGTTCGATTTGTACAAGAAGGGTTGCTCCTTATATACGAAATATCAGCCTTCAGGCGAATTCTTCACAATGTTAGTACATTCCCAAACCCTTGTGTCCTAAACAATAAATATTTGGCGTTGCACAGGAATCGTCGATAATATTTTATGTCAAACATTACGAAGAGGGGTTCCTACTATTCCATCACAATCCCATGTCAACATTTCATTCAAGAGCCGGACCGCCTCATCGTAAATTTTGTTACCTCCCCCTAATAAAGGCCCAGAAGGAAAGGAGCAGAGCCAGGTGCAGATGATAGAAAAGCAGGATAAGAGATGTTTGTGGGTCGTAAATGGGCAAGGCTACCAGCTTCGGCCGCCTAATCATGATCAGGCCAACGAACACGAGAACCAGTATAGCAGGACTGGCCTCAGGCAGAGGAGGCAGCCTTTGTCGAGTCATGCAGCCACGGCATGTTCTGTTCTAAGGTGCACGTGTCACTAGAGAGGTGAATCGCCGGCTAAGCCTACGTGTCCTTAATCGAAATGAAGTAATCAAAGGTCATTGCGTGTCCATTGTCTATGTGAGGGCAAGAAACACAAAATGGCTGCCATGATCTAAGATGGATGCCATGGGTAGATCGGAAATGTGTTTGTAACAAGAGTACTCTTGCTTGTAGCATAGCGAAAACACCAGGATATGCTAAATGGATCATTTGCGGTTCGCTGATACAAAAATTATATATTTACGACAATGTTGAAAACACGGGTTCAAATCGTCACGGAACCTCAAGAGGAAGAATCTTTCGTGAGAATTCATTAATAAACCTCTGATAGAAGTTCGAGAATCCAATGAAGCTTTGGACTTCCTTGACACTAGTAGGGGATTTCCAGTCGGTTACTGCTTCTATCTTCTTTTTGTCCATAAGTATTCCGGTGGGAGACTGGACGAATCCCAAAAACTCCACTTGAGTTACATTGAACGCACATTTTTCCAATTTCACAAATAACCGGTTATCTCTTAACTTCTGCAAAACTCCTCTCACTTGTTCTCTATGTTCATTCTGATTAGAGGAATAAATTAATATGTCATCAATGTAAACAAATGCACATTGGTCAATAAATTCTTTCAGTACATCGTTTATGAAGTGTTGAAATGCAGCTGCGGCGTTACACAATCCATACGGCATAACTTGGTATTTGAACAAGCCGAACCGTGCTCTAAAGGCCGTCTTCCATTTGTCGCCTTCACGCATTCAGACTAGGTGATATGCCCCTCTCAGATCTAATTTCATGTAGATTTGTGCCCCTTTCACCTGTCCAACAGGACAGAAATAAGAGGCAACGGGAATTGATTCTTTTTGGTGATCTTATTGATTGCTCTATAATCAATACAAGTTCTCAAATCTCCTTCCTTCTTTGGCACAAAAAACAAGGGCGAGGACACTGGAGACTGGGAAGGCCGGATGAAGCCAATGGCCAAGTATTTGTTCAAATATTCCTTTAAATGCTGGTCTTCTTTTTCTGTGATTGCATACACTCAACTGCACGGCAGATTTGATCCAGGTTCTATTTTGATTTTACAATCATATACACGATGAGGTGGAAGTTGTTCAGCCTCGATTTCATTAAACACATCTTCGAAGTCTCCGTACTCTTCAGGGATTTCTTGTACATCAATAACACACACTGAGGCTCCCGTTGAACACAAGGGATGAGCTGGATTGTATTCTTGGTTCTTCTCTTTTTCTTCAAAGCAATTCTCTTGACAATAGTTTGAATCCATTACAATGGTTCTGGAACTCCAATTGATGGTAGGGTTATGTTCAGTGAGCCATGGAAGACCAAGTATCAATTGAAACTGAGGAGCGTCCATTAAATTAAATCGAATATCCTCTTGATGTCCCTCTTTTGAGAGTAGCTGTATCAGCTCGGTGTGATTCACAATGGGTCCGGAGGAGAGGTTTGTTCCATCTACCGCCTGAACGGGTTCACTTTTCGATTTCTTTATGGCTTGAATTCCAACCTTATCTGCAAATTTTAAATCGCAGAAATTCCCTGTGGCTCCCGAATCTATCATTACAGAAACTTCGGTTAAAATTATGTGTCGAAATGTTATCTTCATGGACAAGATTAGATGCGGGGCTGAGGATTGCAACGTATCAGCCACTTGATGTTCTTCAGGAGTTGTTTTTAAATTCGCACCCACCTGTTCAACTCCGCCAACAGGTGGTTGTCATGCATGCACCTTATTGTCTCAGGAGTGTCGTGGAGTCTCGATGCTAGACACCCTGCTTCACCCCTATCACCCCCGGGAGTCGGGAGAGAGCACCAACACCCACGAGGTAACCAGGGGGAACACAGGGAAACAAAACAAGGGTAGAAGGGGGAGAAAACAACACTCTGCAATCTTCACCAGGGATAGCTTCAGGTCAAGCTTTTCTAATCTGGAACTGCATAAAGATAAAGCAGAAATGTTATATAGAATCCCTCCCTACGCTGCTCTCAAATGATATATCTATGACCCATAGGTATACCTTCAGACTGTAGAGTGTATGCAGGTTTCTGGGAGGTATAGGTGCTGGATGAAACAGAATAAATAACAGAAGACTGGATGTAACTAATTCCTGCAAGTAGGAAGAGACCATGAGAAACAGCACAACTTTATGTAGATGAACAACAAACTATCTTCCAAGTGCTCACCTATAAATATCAGGTTTGTAGTCGATAAATAACGAAAGCCACACCAGAACTTGCTGGTGTAATAACCTTGTTATAGCCACAAGGTCGGGTCACAGAAACATACAATGGTAGTCAGAATTAAACCTCCAAAGGAGGACTCAAACGGAATGCGGTGTGCACACCATGCAAGTGATAGTAATCTCGCTTGTTGTAACTAAAAGGAAATGAAAAGCTAAATAAACAAACAAGAAGCGAACTGCTTCTTTACTCACGAAAGGCCGATACGAAATGCTGGAAACCACGAGAACGGAGCTCAACCACTAGCTCCTCGGACGAACCCCACACCGTGACCCGGAACGAATGCTCGAACGCTAGCTAATCCCGAAGCGTTTCCTAGAGCGTGAGGCGGGTCTAAATGTCCTGTTCTGTGTACTGCGCATGCGCGGCTCTTAGCGCATGCGTCCTAAGGGTGTCTTTATGTTTTTGCCAATCATTACAGTTTGCCAACCCCACACTTCGGGTCAGCTGCTGCCTGCAATACATCGGATCGGCGAGGGAGTATAAACAGGCATGACAGAATACCCCCCCACAACACCCCCCACCGGTTTGGGCTTGTGAGGGTATCTTCTGTGGAAAGCTCTTACCAGACGAGGAGCATGCACCTGGCTAGCAGGCTCCCAAGAGCGTTCTTCAATACCATATCCTTTCCAATGTATGAGATATTGGAGGCGACGTCTCACACGTCTGGAATCAATAATAGCCCCGACCTCGTATTCTTCACTAGTATCAATCAATGTAGGAAAGGGGACTGATGGAAGGCGAGTACCGGGCACAACAGGTTTCAATAAAGATACATGGAATACAAGGTAGATTTTCATGGGCGAGGGTAGGTCCAGTTTCATAGCCACTGGATTGATCACTTCTGCAATAAAAAATGGACCAACATACTTGGGCTTGAACTTGCAAGATCCTTTCAAGGCCAAATATTTGGTGGATAGCCATACCTTGTCATCTTTCTGGTAAGTAGGTTCTAGATGTCTATGTGCGTCAGCCTTTTTTTTATAATCAGATTTAGCTCTGTCAAGATTGTCATGGATGTTGGAATGCACTGTCTGGAGGTGGCAAACTAGATCTCTCACAGTAGGAGTGTCACAGGGTCTTAACGGAGAGAAAGGCAAGAGTCTAGGATGGAAACCGTATGAACCATAAAAGGGAGTGAACAAGGTGGAAAAATGATGGCTATTATTGTAGGATAATTCTGCCAACCAAACCAACTCATCCCATTCTTTCTGGTCTTGTAAGAATTGGCATCGAAGAAACTGCTCAAAACTCTGGTTCACCCTTTCGGTTTGCCCGTCCTTTTGGGGGTGATGACTGGACGAGAGACGAACATCGATGTGTAATGTGTTACATAATTGTCTCCAAAATCGTGATACAAATTGTGTACCTCTATCAGTGATCACAACTGATGGCAATCCATGTAATCTGACTACATTGAGTAAAAAGACTTTCGCCAATACAGTAGATGTAGGAAGGCCCTTTAAGGGGATGAAATGGGCAGTTTTAGTAAACAAGTCTACTACGACTAGAAGTGTAGTATTCCCCCCTTTTATACAAGGCAACTCTACGATGAAATCCATGGACACCGTATGCCATGGTGCAGGAGGAGTGGGAATAGGATGTAATAAACCCACCAACCCCTCTTGCGAAGTCTTTCCTTGAGCACAAATGTGGCATGTCTTAACGTATTGTTGTACATCCCCTGTTAAACGAGGCCACCAACAATACCTTTTCACTAATTCCAAGGTTCTCTTGTAGCCAGGATGTCCAGCAACACCATGGGAATGGCACCATTCCTAAACCTGTCTCTGAAGGGGTAATGTGGGGACAAACAACCCGCCCTATACATAATGTAGACCAGCCTTAACAAGGGACGAATGTTTCCCTAACAATGTATGTAATGAAGGATCTTGTTGTGCGTCCTTCACCTGCAGTAAAAAGTTGTCCTCTGTAGTGAGTACCCCTATGATTTTTTGGGGATGTATGATGCAGGGAGGTATTTCTTCCAGAGGGAAAGGCTCAAAACCTAGGCGAGACAAAGCGTCCGCCTTACCATTCTGTTTCCCTGCGTGAAAATGAATAACGAAATCGTATTCACTGAAGAATTGTGTCCATCTCAATTGCCTCATAGATAATGCTCTGGCAGTTTTTAGGTACTGTAAGTTGCGATGGTCAGTCAGATTCGTTACCGTGTGGTGTGTGCCCAATAAATATTGTCGCCATTCTTCCAGAACTTTCTTAATAGCTAGAAGTTCTTTTTCCCCCACTGCGTAATTGACTTCAGCAGGTGTGAGTTTATGCGAGTAGTAAGCAACGGGATGTAGCTCCCCTGTAACCGAATCAGCTTGAGAAAGGATCCCCCCCACTGCCACTTGAGAGGCATCTACCTCTACAACAAAAGGACTCTTAGGATCTGGATGTTGCAGAATGGGGGCTTGAGTAAAAGCCTTTTTCAGGATGTTGAAAGCTTTATCGGCTTCCTCAGACCAAAAAAAGGGGGTACCCTTGCGTGACAAACGGGTAATAGGAGCGACAACATCCGAAAACTGGTGGATGAACCGTCTGTAGAAATTAGAAAACCCTATAAACTGCTGAACTTCTTTCACATTTGTAGGGGGTGGCCATTGTAACACAGCATTGATTTTTTGGGGATCCATTCTCAAGCCTTGGGCAGACACGATATACCCCAGGAAGGCAACCTGATGTCGATGGAAAAAACATTTGTCTAATTTACAAAACAAATAATTCTCCTGTAGTTTGTGTAGCACTGCTTGTACATGTAGAATGTGGTCCTTTAGGGTCTTGGAATAAATAAGCAGGTCATCAATATAAGCTATTACGCTTTTGTCAAGGTACTCCTTAAGCACCTCATTGATGAAATATTGAAATGCTGAAGGAGCATTACAAAGCCCAAAGGGCATTACTAAATATTCATACAATCCGAACTTTGTACAGAAGGCCGTTTTCCACTCATCTCCATCTTTGACTCTAACAAGGTGGTAGGCTCCACGTAGATCTAGTTTTGTGAACCATTCTGCGTCTTTGATCTGATCTAACAAAGAGGAGATGAGTGGCAAAGGGTATCTGTTTTTGATTGTAATGGCATTCAAGGATCTATAATCTATGCAACAACGCAAGCCTCCCTCTCGTTTAGGGATGAAGAAAAGGGCTGAGGATGCAGGGGATCTGGAGGGTCTGATGTATCCCAACTCCAGCATAGTGTCAATATATTCTCTTAGATATAGATTTTCTTTTTCAGTTAAAGAGTACACTCTGCTTGTGGGTATACGTGCTCCTGGCTGCAGATCTATACGGCAGTCGTATACCCTATGGGGAGGCAAGGTGGTGGCTTGTTCTTGATCAAACACCAAGCAGTACTCTTGATACTCAGAGGGGAACTCTGTGTCAGGTTGTTCTACAGTGTATTTCTCATCTGGAGATAGTGATACTAAGGTAATTGCTCTCTGCCGGGGAAACTCAGAGGTAGAACCAGAGTTAACTTGGATTTCTGTATTTGCTTCCTTCTTTTGATTACTACACTCATCTCTGAACCGAATTCGAGTCTGTTGCCAATCAATTAGGGGATTATGTAGACGCAACCATGGTAGACCTAACACCACAGGGAACTGAGGTGAATCTATTAAATCAAACGTGAGGGTTTCCCAGTGTGTGATGGCTACATACAGCTCTAAAAGAGTGGTAGAATGAGTGATAGGTCCAGATTTCAGAGGACTACCATCGATAGTATATACGTCCTCAGTAACCCTTTTTTGAACTTCAGGAATAGAATGGGCAGTAGCCCATTGTCTGTCCATAAAATTCCCTGAGGCTCCAGAATCTATCATGATAGGAATTTCTATGGTACTGTCAAGCCAACTCAATAAGGAAGAAACAAAAAAGTGTCCATTTTCAGCCAACAAAGAGGAGACCATATGACTTGTAGGACCCGACGGTGCGGTCTCATTTAACCTCGGGTCGACTAGTTTTCCGACTTGCGGAATTGTCTTGGTTTTATTGGACAATCCCGTAAAAAATGTCCTGCTTTCCCACAATATAGACATAACCGATTATCACGTCTCCTTTTCTTTTCAGCTTCGCTTAGGGGACCCTTTATGCTGCCTATCTGCATAGGTTCTGGATCATCGGGTTTACTTTCAACCTCAGGTTTTCTTTCTTTAGTCCCAATCTTAGGGTACTCATTTTGAACCCAGTCTTTCCGCCTTTCTCCCAGCCTATGATCCAGCTTTAGGACCAGATCTATTAATTCAGAACACGTGGCCGGGGGGTCTACGACGTGAGCTAAAGCATCTTTCAGTTCGTCACGTAGGCCTTTGTAAAAAAGAGCGCTGCGCTTTTCTATAGGCCAATCAGCTTCCACCACTAGTCTATTGAATACTGAAATGTATGTAATAAGGTCCTTAGACCCTTGCTTAAGATTCAATAGTTCCGTGTCTGCCGCAGGAGTGAACGTGTGTTTATCAAACATTTTACGTAATTCTCTCCTAAGAGGGTTATAATCCAACAAAAGAGGGTCATCTTTATCAATCAAAGGGATTGTCCAATTGGCAGCGGAACCCCCCAAATAGGACAGGACAAAAGCTACCTTAGCTTGGTCATTCGGAAAACAAGAGGCTTTACACAGAAAATGCAATTGACACTGTGTCAGAAAGGCGGCACATTTAGTGGGATCCCCATAGAAACGCTCAGGGAGAGCTAAGGGAATGGTATGTGGTGTCACTACCTGTTCTACTTGTGCATTGGTGCTAGAGCTAGCTCCCTCTTCTCTATGGACGCGCAAGGCCTCCACTCTATCCGAGAGTGCTTGAGTCTCTCTCTGGAGATTCCCCACCATACTAGCCACATCCTGTAAAGTGAGATCCATGGCACTCGGAAGACAAATCTATTAGGCTTCGCGATCTGTCATGCACGCACCTTATTGTCTCAGGAGTGTCGTGGAGTCTCGATGCTAGACACCCTGCTTCACCCCTATCACCCCCGGGAGTCGGGATAGAGCACCAACACCCACGAGGTAACCAGGGGGAACACAGGGGAACAAAACAAGGGTAGAAGGGGGAGAAAACAGCACTCTGCAATCTTCACCAGGGATAGCTTCAGGTCAAGCTTTTCTAATCTGGAACTGCATAAAGATAAAGCAGAAAGGTTATATAGAATCCCTCCCCAAGCTGCTCTCAAATGATATGTCTATGACCCATAGGTATACCTTCAGACTGTAGAGTGTATGCAGGTTTCTGGGAGGTATAGGTGCTGGATGAATCGGAATAAATAACAGAAGACTGGATATAGCTAATTCCTGCAAGTAGGAAGAGACCATGAGAAACAGCACGACTTTATGTAGATGAACAACAAACTATCTTCCAAGTGCTCACCTATAAATATCAGGTTTGTAGTCGATAAATAACGAAAGCCACACCAGAACTTGCTGGTGTAATAACCTTGTTATACCCACAAGGTCGGGTCACAGAAACACACAATGGTAGTCAGAAGTAAACCTCCAAAGGAGGACTCAAACGGAATGCGGTGTGCACACCATGCAAGCGATAGTAATCTTGCTTGTTGTAACTAAAAGGAAATGAAAAGCTAAATAAACAAACAAGAAGCGAACTGCTTCTTTACTCACGAAAGGCCCATACGAAATGCTGGAAACCACGAGAACGGAGCTCAACCACTAGCTCCTCGGACGAACCCCACACCGTGACCCGGAACGAATGCCCGAACGCTAGCTAATCGCGAAGCGTTTCCTAGAGCGTGAGGCGGGTCTAAATGTCCTGTTCTGTGTACTGCGCATGCGCGGCTCTTAGCGCATGCGTCCTAAGGGTGTCTTTATGTTTTTGCCAATCATTACAGTTTGCCAACCCCGCACTTCGGGTCAGCTGCTGCCTGCAATACATCGGATCGGCGAGGGAGTATAAACAGGCATGAAAGTGGTGCAATTCGCTTTCCTTCGGCTTATAAACTGTTTTCGTTCTTTTAGATAGTTCTTGACAAAATGCCCTCCAGAAAAACAATACATGCATAAGTAACTTGACCTTCTCTTCTCCTTCTCTTCCTTCGACAGTGGTCCTCTGATTGTTCCTATTTGCATGGGTTCAACCCCCAGTTGAGCCTCTGTACTTCTATTACCCTCCGATCGAACTCTGTCGAATCTCGGAACGAATGTTTTAAAATCCTTCTTCTTTTCGCCTCTTCTTTCACTTTGACGGAAATCTATTTCCAACACCAGGTCCACTAAAGCTGAAACTTCTGTTGGTCTATTTGGTATTTGAGCCAATACATCTTTAAGTTCGTCCTTCAATCCGCGATAGAAAACTGCTGCTCTTTTACTTTCTGGCCAATCTGTTTCTACTACCAGTTTGTTAAACTGAGCCAAATAAGACACTAAATCGCGGTTTCCTTGCCGTAAATCCAATAGTTCATTATCGGCGGCCTGGGAAATCCTCTGTTGATCAAATATACGAAGAAATTCTTGTTTAAATTCTTCATAATTTCTCAGTAGAGGGTCATCTCTGGTCACCATGGGCATTGACCAGGCTGCCGCATCTCCACTTAGATATGACAATACAAAGGCCACCTTGGATTGCGCATCAGAAAAGATCGAAGGACGGCACATGAAGTGCAGTGAGCACTGTGTTAAGAATACTTGTGTGCCTTTTGTGGGTCTCCACTAAATCGTTCTGGGGAAGCTAGTGGAATGACTGGGGATAGAGAATGGATTACTTGAGCGGTCATCCTATTCGTAATCTCTAAGGGTGAGTCTGCAGCTTCTCTTCCCGAGGGCAACAGCTGCCTCAACCTCTGTGCTAGTTCTGCCGTCTCTTTTTTAGAGTTTATCATTTCTTGTCTAAGATTTTGATTTTCCTCTCTAACTGCGACTAACTCTTTTTGTATTGTATCCAAAATAGCTCCTAAGTTCTGTAGATTTATTCCTTCTGCCATCTCTGTTCAAGTACAAAGTGCAATTTGGGCACTTCACTCTGTCAGACTCTTAGACTTTAGTATACCAATATGGCTTACTTCTTGACTTGCACGGGAGCAGAGATGCAAGGTTCCGAATCCCACTTGGCAATGATTCAGAGTTCAACTCTTGAAAAAGAAACTCTAAGCCACTACCCTGGGGGAAGTGGAATTGGATAAAATAATAAACAACAAGAAGAGACCGATCCTGGTTGGTTCCTTCCGTTCCTGTTCTGCTCCGCAGAGTCCAGTTATAATTGAATTGGAACCTAGAAAGGAATGCACAATAATTATCCAGCCCTAGACCTTCCCTTTCGAATAACCTTTCCTAGTTATTTTTACATACCCCTTAGCTTCAGGAATTTGCTTCTCTTCTATCTCTTCCAGAGATTAGTTCTCATCTATATTTACTCTAGGTCCTTAGTTGTATCTGCAAGTGAAAATTAAAGTGCACTTAGTCTTCCTGTGATTCGCTATTTTTCTATTCTCTTCCTCTATTCACTATGACACTTCTCTACTTACTCACTATGGGACGTAGTTAGCTTCTATTCTTCTTTCACTAGAGGATTCTCCATCACTAATTCTGGAATTTCTTTTAAACTTCTATGACACAAGAATAGTTATTAGTTCCTTCCTTTTCTATTCCTAACTTCCTATGTTTATTCTCTTGTCTTTTTATCCTACTTACTTCTTACGTAATTTATTTTGCGTTGTATTGAACTTCTCTTCTATCTTGAATTGCGACCTTTAGAAAAACTACCGATAAATTTCTTATTTTTATCTATATTCTTTTTCTTTTCTTTTTACAGATTAACCTTCTCTACAACTCGATGGCTTGGAGCTTCAGGTATTACTGTCATAGTCTTTATTTTGTTCTATTCATTTCTTTAACCATAAGTTAGTTTATTATCACTTAGCTTAGTCTTCTTATGTCTTTTCTCTCCTCAGGTACACCGGAACGAAGAAGGCTTCTGCTATGGTTGACAAGGACCTTGTCTGCTGAAGACTGCCGGTAAGTTCTCTGAAACCTTCGTACCCCTGGGCTCAAACAATCTATTATTTAATGTAACCCCAAGAAACGTTTGCTACTACATTAACCTCAACATTAAATTCTCCTTCAAATATTCTCTCCCGGTTCGAGAGCTAAACGAAGGCTGCTGCTCCGGTCGAAGTCACGGTGAAGTGCGCAGTTTACTCAGTGCTCGCGCCTCACCTGGACATTCCACAGCGGCGCTTCAAAGACTAGACCGCTAATCGGAGTGATCGGAATCGGCGGTCATTTTAGTGCGCCCATTCCAATTGAGGACTGTCCAAGAGCGTTTCCCGGTACTTAAGGCTCTTTTAGAGCCTGTCGTTGTCGCGACTTGTACTGGGGTTCTGACAATCAATTCCATGAGACATTTCAAGGATTGTTAGTGGAACCCCAAACTCTCTTCCATTAAGGAATAGCACACTCAAAAACACTAGAACACAAGGGATACATTTTAAATATGTATTTTAATATCAAAACCCCAGTCTAGTGCACACAATATGAATTGTAACAACAATGAAGACAAATAAAACGGTAGTAGCAAATTTTACCAAAAGCGTTTACAAGATTAAATAGTACAACATGATTGCTGTTATATATGTATAGCAATTATACCCCCATGCTGCAACTTCTAAGTGCTAACCTAATTGTAGCATAGCAGAAAATAATAACCTATTTCCAGTTTCAGAGATGGCTCATATTTGCATACCTGTTTGAATGATAGAACTTGTATTCTATACAAGAACAAGGTCTTCTATTCTTGTTGTGCGAGGCCACCTGTGCTGACATGTTCAGCCAGTGAGGAGGCATATGCTTCTTAGCCTTCAATTAGAATCCGTGAGATGATTCTACACATCCTGTTCTACTGTCACCTGAAGGAAGATAACAACAATAAATGAGACACACAGTTATCAACCTACTAGGAACTCTTCAGAAATCAAATAACAAATAATGTAAAACAGAACAGTCAGCACTTAGAATAAATACTGCAAGTTTTATTCAAGCAATACTTGATTATCATGTTGCAGAACATAATAAAATAGATTTAATGTGCATTCTGTTATTCACAAATATTCACTTTTGACTGATTGATTAGCACATGTAACTCTAGAAAGAGATAACCCAGAAGAGTAAAATACATATTATTCATGACACAATGTTGGACTCTGGATGGGCATGATTTACTATCTCCACTCAACCTGAGCAACAGTAGGGAATGTGTTGGGCTTTGGAAGGATCAGATTTATTATCCCATCCTTAACTAAGCAACAGTAGGGTAAGTGTCAGTCTTTGGAGGGGGATCAGGTTTACCATTCGACTTCAAACTGATCAACAAAAGAGAAAATGTTGGACTTTAACGATACAATACATACTATCCCCAATCAAACCTGACAAGCAATATAAAACAATTGAGACTTTAAAAAATCCAAATCCTAAGTAATAGAAAAAAATATTATTACATCAAATCCAACTAATATATGTCAATATTTTTTAAGCATTAATATTAACTATGCAAAAATGTTTTATTTTAAAAATAAATGATACTCATATTTTTCAAATATATGTATTTGTACTACTTATATGCATATATATATATACATTTATATTACACAAGACAAGTCCGCAGTCGAAATGCATAACAAGATTGAATAAACCCAGCACTGCATTGTGACCCTCCTGAGTGTGCCCTTTCCTGGACCTTTGTGCGACTAATTTTGACCAGGAGACTCCGCCAGCACAGTGCACCACCCTTCTACAGGTCCAGGTCTCCAGAAGGTGCAAACTTATGTGTGAATATATATATCTTCACAGATGAAACCGTGAACATCATATAAAGACTAGGGTACTAAACCCAGAATTGTGAACATTACATTATGTTACCAAATATGCTGAAATTAACAAGCATGCCAAGTCTTTCTTTTCTTTTTAAAAAAAAAAATTTTTCACTGAAATGCAACAAAAACTACATATCCCATAATACCTCATAATTGGTTAAGTATGGGCCAGTATAAATAGAAACACTGTAGAGGGACTAGCCAACCGTGAGCAAGGCCGTGTAAGGCTGAAACGCGTTGGTGGGGTGAAAGTCTTGAAATAAATAAGGCTTAACAAAGACATCCTGATTGTGCCGCCTCCTTTGTTTTCCAATATATATATATATATATTACCTACTGGCTATCGCCAGTAGGTATATATAGTTAGAATTTTTTCCCTATGGGACTTTTGAAAATTCTATGTCTAATAACTTTGGCGTTTGTGGACGGAATCGGCTGAAATTTTCAGGAAAATGGCACATTTTGTTTCTGAGCAGCCCCTGAAAATTTGGTGGGGTTTCGTCAAGGGGGGGCTGAGAAAAAAGGGGGGTCCCAAAACGCGTTTTTCCCATTCATTTTTCCATAGGGCGGTTGGACTCACTTTTAGCTCGAACGGCTGAATGGATTTGCACGAAACTTGGCAAAATTGTAGGGACTGTTAGCCCGATGTGCCTTTGCTAGGTCTCAATATATGTGCTCCAGTAGTTTTTGAGAAATTAACGTTCAAACCAAGATATATATCTGTAACAGCGCTCTGGGCAGCGATCCGGTCCGCTTACTTTTCGCTTATCGGAACTTTGCGCGCAGAAAGCTGATTGGCTCTCCGGTGTCTGTCAACATTCTAAACAGTCCGGAGCGGACGCCATCTTGTCTCTCGGTAGGATCGAGAGAGAAGAAGAGGTGGAAAACGAAGGGGGAATTTAATGAAAGGGGGCAAGGTATCCCCCTCTTGACCCCCTAGGAATGTTGTTGGGGTTATTAAAGGGTCCCGTGGGGAAAATAAAAAAAAAATGATTTTTCACGGTAGAAGCGCGGCCGCGAACTGGTAGCGAAACGGGAATTCGCCATTTTGTGCTTCGTAAATTAAATTACTAGTTATAAGTGGGTGCGGGAGACGTATCCTAATCCCCTATGTTTCCTGAGGGTGGGTGAGGAGGCTGATATATGTTGATACATCTCTTCCAGCGGCTGTGCGTGAGCTTTTTTTTTTTTTTTGCTGCGTGACAGTCCGGAGCGGCCGCCATCTTGTCTCTCGGTAGGATCGAGAGAGAAGAAAAGGTGAAAAACTAAGGGGGAATTTAATGAAAGGGGGCAAGGTATCCCCCTCTTGACCCCCTAGGAATGTTGTTGGGGTTATTAAAGGGTCCCGTGGGGAAAATAAAAAAAAAATGATTTTTCACGGTAGAAGCGCTTCACGGGCCGCGAACTGGGCCGCAAACTGGTAGCGAAACGGGAATTCGCCATTTTGTGCTTCGTTAATTAAAGTACTAGGTATAAGGGGGTGCGGGAGACATATCCTAATCCCCTATGTTTCCTGAGGGTGGCTGAGGAGGCTGATATATGTTGATATATCTCTTCCAGCGGCTGCGCCATCTTGCCTTTTTTCGAATGCCACAATTTTGTCGTGCACGGCAGCCATTTTAGATGCCAGGCTGGTCCCAGGCTATCACCTACCCCTGCGGATGTAGTTTATGGCCCCAGCTGTAGAGAATTCAGACATGCCAATCCTCCTGATTCAGGCGTGTGAGTACTGATTTCAGTGCTAGTCTCCCGCCTCCCGATTTCTGCAAGCAAAAACCCGGGGGCATATTACGAACAACTAGCGATAATTTTTGTCTATAACTTGTTTAGAGACAAAAATTATCACCGCACATCGGCGATTTTTATCGCAGATAAACCTTGCTATTATCGCAGAAAAGTCAGCGATATTCATGTATTATCGACCTAATGCTCTTAGCCATGTTATCCACCTCCCATTGGATAACATGGCTAAGAACTGCTCAGGGCAGGTGTTAGATTTTGGAGATATTCGCGCTTAGCGCGAATATCTCCAAAAGTTGGTAATAGAAGGTAGCGATGTTAGGGACTGTTTCCAGTCGCTAACATCTTGGCACGCCACTTTGCATGTCATTAGTGATAAGTATCACTGACATGCAAAGCCGGGCCCAAGATGGTCGCTATCTCCTTTTAGGTGTCACTAACTGGTGTTAGCGACAGCTTGATAATAGGGAAATAATTTTATCTCCGCTTTCATGGTTTTTAAAGCCAAAAAAGCGGAGATAAACCCCCTTGATAATATGCCCCACGATTCCTTGGGGGTTTCAGCTGACAGGGCTTGGTATTGTGTTACATGGTAATTTTTCCATGAAACGTCAGAGGGTCGATGTAGGGGTTCTAGAAGAGGTGATAAACCATTTAAGCCTCATGAACAAGCGCATGGTCTTTTAAAGATTTGTGAAGTACTCGGGGCGGCGGTGTGTGTGTGCCCTCTTTCAGGAGCGGGCGGGGGGGCACTGCCAGCAACTTGCCAGGTCAGGTAGTGTTCAACACGTGCATCACCCTTTCTCTGCCTGCTATTGCGCTCCATGCTTCGGAAAGGTAAGAAAAAGAACGTGCATTTGAGTTTGAAATGTCCGATCCTGCAGCAGCACACTTCCAAAGCCCACACATGACAATAACCCGATTCAAGGCCCCATTCACCCGTTTTTCAAAAAATAGATAACACTCCAACAAATTAAGGTTATAAAACTTTATTAACTTTTAACGATAATGAACAGAACAAAAACTAAAAACATTTAAACATTTATTAACACAAAAAGCAACAATGGTTAGAAGCTGTCTTTTGTGCGAATAGTCCCAAGGCAGCACAACGTGCAGAGTTCTGGACGGCACCCAGGTGATGTCGCCTGGGTGCCGCACTGGTTTAGGGATCCTACAATGCTGCTCCGAAAATTGGCGTGGGGCGTCCCGGGTGGGGCGGGGGGAGGCCTCGTCAGTAGCGGTCTGTTGTGCGAATAGTCCCAAGGCAGCACAACGTGCAGAGTTCTGGACGGCACCCAGGTGATGTCGCCTGGGTGCCGCACTGGTTTAGGGATCCTACAATGCAGCACAGAAAAACAGCGTGGGGCGTCCCGGGTGGTGCGGGGGGAGGCCTCGTCAGTAGCGGTCTGTGTCCAGTGTCACATGGCTGACACAACATATACGACAGGCACCCAGGTGATGTCCAGTAAACTGCCGCACTGGTTTTGGTATCCTACAATGCTGCTCCGAAAATTGGCGTGCGGCGGCCCGGGGGGGGGGGGGGGGGGGGAGGCGGCGTGAACGGGCCTCCCCAGGTGGCGGCCATCTAGCTGAGTTGCGCTCGCTCTTGCGGCCACAGCGTCTCGCTCACCATGTTGTGGAGTTGCTCCCACTCTTGCAGTGCAGCGATAGGCGGCTGCCACATGGCTGTCAAAATGGCGGACGGCTCTTCGGTTTTGGGCCTGGTCCACTGAAATGGCCCTGGGACACCTTGGAAGTCGGACGCTTGCCTGCTAGGGCTTGGGCTCCATTCTCGAAAAGCGTCCCCTCAGCCGTGAAGATTGTATAAAAGTCTTGGGGGCCCCCGACTCCCGCAGGCTTCCGGTGGGGAGCGGCTGACATGATTGCTCGCGGAATGACCACGACGGAGCCAAGAGATGGTGGTGCTCTCATGCTGACGCCAGCTTCAGTCTGAATGATCCAGAAACAAGGTGGGGCTTTCATCGTTTGGGGAAAAAAAATGTTCTAAACCAATGAAAAGTGTTATTTTTAGGTCATATGACCAAGCCTTCCATCTTTAGGAAACCAAAAGTAAAATGAACCAATGAAAAGTTTTATAAACAAGTCACATGACCTGTTATGCGACATAGGGCTACAAAAAGCGTAGAAAATCCGTTGGCACGTGAGGCGGCGTCAGTAGCGGACCGATGTGCGAATAGGCCGAAGGCAGCACAACGCGCCGAGATCCGGATGGCACCGAGGTGGTGTCCAGCAAATTGCCGCACTGGTGTGGCCATCCTACAATGCTGCGCCGAAAGACGGCGTGTCCAGCTGAATTGCGGTCACTGTTGCGGTACAGTGACTCGAACGCGCCGAGATCCGGATGGCGCCGAGGTGGTGTCCAGCAAATTGCCGTACTGGTGTGGCCATCCTACAATGCTGCGCCGAAAGACGGCGTGTTCAGCTGAGTTCCGGTCACTCTTCCGGCACAGTGACTCGAACGCGCTGAGATCCGGATGGCACCGAGGTGGTGTCCAGCAAGTGGCTGCACTGGTGTGGCCATCCTACAATGCTGCGCCGGAAGTCGGCGTGGGGTGCCCCGTTGGCTTATGAGGTGATGTCAGTAGTGGACTGATGTGTGAATAGGTCGGAACCAGCACAAGGCGCCAAGATCCGAATGGCAAGTCCTGGATGTTGAGTGCCTCAGTTGAGATTTCTGAGCAGTGCTTGTAGAACTGTCTGAAGCTTATTTGCACCTGCTGCAGCTTCACTAGGTCCGGCGGAACTTGTTGCCTTTTCCTTTCTGCTTCTTTTCCTACAATGCGTTTCTTCTGAAGACACGACCAGGTCCCTGAATGTGTGCAGGGGGATGCTATTGAATGAATGAACGCGCCGAGATCTGGATGGCACCGAGGTGGTGTCCAGCAAATTGCCGCACTGGTGTGGCCATCCTACAATGCTGCGCCGAAAGTCGGCGTGGGGTGCCCCGTTGGTTTATGAGGTGATGTCAGTAGCGGACCGATGTGTGAATAGGTCGGAACCAGCACAAGGCGCCCTGCACTGTTGAGCCTTTTTCAATGTCTGTTTTTTGTTCTTTCCCCTCCATCAAAAACAAAACAAAAATACAAGGCGCCAAGATCCGAATGGCAAGTCCTGGATGTTGAGTGCCTCAGTTGAGAGTTCTGAGCAGTGCTTGTAAGACTGTCTGAAGCTTATTTGCACCTGCTGCAGCTTCACTAGGTCCGGCGGAAATTTTTTCCTTTTCCTTTCTGCTTCTTTTCCTACAATGCGTTTCATCTGAAGACACGACCAGGTCCCTGAATGTGTGCAGGGGGACGCTATTGATTGAATGAAAATGGCGGCTTGACACAAAGCTGACTCAAGCGTTACTGTTGGTGCTATACAGACAAAAATTGGTTTTCAGTTTGTACATTCTTCAGGTTTTTTTTTCCATCCAAGTCTGATTGAGAGTTTGTAGAAAAATGGCTTCAGATTTTCCACATACTACTCTTCAACATTCTTCCTAAATGTAACAATGTGAAACTCACTAGGAGAACGGCTGTTTCTGTTTCCTTTCAAAATGCTGCCACCAATATTTTCTGAATGGAAGACACCATCTTGTAACATAAAGGGCCGAAAGGGGTTCTGGTCTGGCCGATGGTTGGTGGAGACATTTTGACTATATCTTGGACCTGCCCGGCCTCGCCCAAAATGGCGCCGGTATAAATGGGACTCGTAACTCTTTGCCCGCAAATGTATATCTAGAAAATGTTATTGTAAGTGGCCCTGTCGTATTTTAATTACAAAATGTACGTCCACCGATTCCGCAACTGTTAGACACCTTTGTTCTTGTCACCTAATGGCCCGCTCGTTACGTTCTTCTACAGTGTAAATGTCTCCTCATCATATACGATTTGAGTTTGCTCCGTGGCCGGCCCACGTGGTTATAGGCCCGTATTTGTATACTGACATTTTCACAATAAAGGTTTTTAAAACAAAACACGGTAGTAGTATTTTCATTTGTAAAGTTTTTACTTTTAGTGACTGTTTTCGAATCAGTAAAAGGCAAGTGAAATAAAGCAGTCCAATTACATGACGGATAAAAGGTATAATATGTAGGAACGCAGTAAAGATAAATGGTCAAGGGCAGTTGTGTTTTTCATGTCTGCAACATAAAGTGATCGATAAGAATCTGATAATCAGGCGTATCGGCGACTAAGACAGCAGGCCGAATCTCTTTTACTCAACGGCTCCGTCATGGAAGGAAGAAACGCCCTTTTTCTCGAAAAAGGAATATATTTTACTTGCAAGACAGTTGTAAATTTTCCGGGAAAGTACATTAGCCTGGAATATTATAACATATGTTTGAAAAAAAAATATTGTTCGAAAATAATAAAAAGCGTAATTTTTAGGTCATATGACCAAGCTTTTCATCATTAAATTAACAAAAGTAAAATGAACCAATGAAAAGTTTTATTAACAAGTCACATGACCTGTTATGCTTACGTTACGCGCTGCGCGCCGCGCCTCGGATCACTTCCGGGTGCGCTAACGCGGCGTGTCATAAAACGCATTACGCGACAACGTAGGTCAAGAATATAGTCTAAATGTCTCCACCAACCAGCGTTCAGAACACAACCCCTTTCAGCAGTCCAAAAAGTTCTGTTAAATGACAACAGAGGGGACAGGCAACAAGAACCATCAGTCAAAGAGGGGAGGGCAAGTTCTTCTCTTCCGGGTCATGTTGGGGCGCTACCGGAACTGATCGAATTGGTAGTCTACAGTGTTTCTGGATGTTTCAGACTAAAGCTGGCGTCAGCATGAGACCACTACCATCTCGTAGCTCCGTCGTGGCCATTCCACGAGCAATCATGGCAGCCGCTCCCCACCAGAAGCCTGCGGGAGTCGGAGGCCCCCAAGACTTTTGTAGAATCTTCACGGCTGAGGGGACGCTTTTCGAGAATGGGACCCAAGCCCTAGCAGACAAGCGTCCGAGTTCCAAGGTGTCCCAGGGCCATTTTAGTGGACCAGGCCCAAAACCGAAGAGCCGGCCGCCATTTTGAGAGTCCTGTGGCAGCCGCCTATCGCTGCACCGCAAGAGCGGGCGCATCTCAACTACATGGTGAGCGAGACGCTGTAGTCGCAAGAGCGGGCGGAAAACAGCTGAATGGCGGAAGAGGCACAGTGTAGCAAAAGCGGGCGGAATGGCAACTAAAACGATAAAGGGGCGCCTCACTACAGCTTGTCTTCAGGTCAAACGGATTGTGGGACAAGGTCCAGAATTGAAGAGTCATCAAAAGGCAAAAAGTACCGCCGGACCCCGGGAGCCGGCCGCCTATGTCGGGGGCGATCTCAGGCTACACCAGTGCTATAAGACTTGGGGAGGGTGTCGGAGCCAAGCGTCTTCTCCGAGTCCATGGCCATCACAGCGCCCCTCAGGGGCCTCCGTCAAGCTGTTTAGGAAGGTAACATATCACATTGTTTTCTAATGCAGTCAGGTCCACAAACGACACTCACTTACTTTGAGAATAGTGAAGCTGCAGTAGGTGGAAATAAGCTTCAGACAGTGTTACAAGCGCTGCTCAGAACTCTTAACTATGGCACCCAACATCTAGAACTTATGCTATTTGAGAATGGTAGTGACATCGAAGCATCTCAGGGACCAAAACCATTAACGTACTTTCACGTATGAAAATCTTACTTGGGGAGGGGGCAGGAGCGAAGCGCCCCCTCCCAGTCAGCGCCACCACACCGTATGTTGAAAATCTGAAGCCATCGTTCTACAAAGTCAACCAAACTTGGATTGAAAAATCTAGAAAAATGTACAAACTGAAAACCAGTTTTGGTCTGCATAGCATCAGTAACAACGCTTGAGTCAGCTTTGTGTCAAGCCGCCATTTTGATTCAACAAAGCACAGGCATTGAAAAAGGCTGAAATTCAGAACTCTAAACTATGGCACCCAACATCCAGGAGCTTGCTATCCGGATCTTGGAGCCTTGTGCTGTTTTCGATCTATTCACACATCGGTCCACTACTGACATCATCTTATAAACCAACGTTATGTAAATAGTTTTTTAATAAAATGTTTTACCCTGTTTCTTTGCTGGTGTGTTGTCTATATTTTTAATATTTGCATAGGGTTTGTCATTATTTTGTGCGGGATGGGTGATGGAGCCGAGCTGTCTTGCAGCCCTCATGGTGTGGAGCTCAGTTCATCTCACTATTTTCGTATTTCTCAAGAAGGGTTGTTCCTAATATTTCTATTTTAGCGAGGTCAAAAAGAGATCCAATTAGTGGCCTACTGATTTTGCTCGATTACTTTTATTTTTTTACACGATTTTTCACTATCTGCAAAGACTAAACAGAGTATTGCGACTTTGTGCTTGTTTGTAAATAGAGAATGATCCAAAGAGAACCAATTCTAAAACAGTAAATGCTTGGACAACAATCAATCAAATGGAGAGACAAGGAGGTACGACGGATTACAACGGGGGTAAAGGCCTGCGTTAACTACCCTTCTGTATCTGCAAAGAGAGAGTACTACTAAGGCAAAAGAGGGGAGGGGGGGGGGCAGCGTTCAAAGCACATCAGCGTGCATAAATACGAAAATGTTTTTATCTATCACGTACTTGACATTTTAAAGCTTTTCATATTTGCTATTAAAAAACCAATGAAATTCACAGAAAAAACCATAGGTTATAGTGGATATATAGTTAGGAATTTGCATTTACAAAACCTTGAAAATTCAATGAAAAAACCATAGGTTATAGGCCATATATAGTTAGGAATTAGCATTTACAAAACCTTATTTTACTCGCATAAAACCATTGAAATTCCATATATAGTTAGCTAACTATAAGCGCTAACTATATATCGCGCACCCGCAATCCACTGCTGATGATGTCACATATTACATCATTCATGACATGGTCAGTGACATCACTGATGACATCACTGATGACATCTCAAATGACATCACTGATGACAACTCAAATGATATCAATGATGACATCTCAAATGACATCACTGATGACATCACTGATGACAACTCAAATGACATCACTGATGACATCTCATTTGTCATCACTGATCACATCACTCATGTGATAATACAATGAACCTCTTCAGACTCTAATATAACCTTACATACACTCAGTATAAACAGACACTCACAGACTGTCACTCATCCATGGAGTTACTCACACACCTAGTCAGTCATGCAAAGAATCAATCACACCTCCATTTCCTCAACTATACAGTTATACACATCTTACGTATTCAAACATATAATAACACATATTTACTCTCTTATATAATCCCTGATACAAGCTCACAGTGATCGATACAGCCACTCACACATTCACTGGGTCTTATGTTCAGTTATTTATATATCTCAACTCTCACATGTATTGTGTTTTACATACGTACTTACTTGCACATGTAGCAATGAGAAATCCATTCACTCACCAACACACCCATGCACAGTCAACCGCCCATATAGCTGTTTCCACATGCACTCTTGAACTCATACTCCTAGTGAATCAACTGCTTACACATCTATGCACAGAGTCACGCACCTCCCAGCCACCCACACACACACTCAGCCTCCCATTCAAATATTTGGGCAACCAATCAATAACCCATATGGCCACTCTTATAGCTACTGATCAACACATGCAGCAGCTTACACAACAACAAACATACTGATGCACGAATTAAGACAGTTTAGTCACTAACCCATGTACTCAGTGAGACACATTTAATCACTCACTCATACAGTCAGTCATGCACCTACTAAATTCTTCATCCAGACACTTATACATCCACTCATTCTTCAATATGTGAAACATATTTAAACTTTACAGACACATACAATCACTGGTTGTTTTGATCAGTGATGTCATCAGTGATGTCACTGACCATGTCATGAATGATGTAATATGTGACATCATCAGCAGTGGATTGCGGGTGCGCGATATATAGTTAGCGCTTATAGTTAGCTAACTATATATGGAATTTCAATGGTTTTATGCGAGTAAAATAAGGTTTTGTAAATGCTAATTCCTAACTATATATGGCCTATAACCTATGGTTTTTTCATTGAATATATATATATATATATATATATATATATATATATATATTCACTGAAAAAAACATAGATTTCAGGGGCGTTATAGTTAGTTGGACATTTCACTTGTACAAAACCATATAAATTCCCCCGTTATAGTTAGTTCAGCTAACTATAATTCACGCACCCGCAATGCACTGCTGATGATGTCACATATTACATCACTCATGACATGGTCAGTGACATCACTCATGACATCACTGATGACATCTCAAATGACATTACTGATGACATCACTGATGACATCATCCAGTGAATGTGTGTTTTTCTGAAAATTAAATATGTTTTATATATGTACATCTCAAGGTCGATGGAAGAACAAATGGGTGTATAAGTGTCTAAATGGGTATTTTCTTTTGTAAAATTGATTGTATAATTGACTGATTAAGTGTATTTTAGTGTTTACATGGGTGAGTGAGTAATGTGTAAGTATGTAAATATCTGTATCAGTCTCTCACTTTGTGTATACATGGCTGCATGGGTTGGTGAGTAGCTACATGAGTGTCTATATGGGTTATTAGTTGGTTTTTTGAGTATCAGTATGAGTGTCTGAGTGTCTGTATGGTTCAGTGGGGGTTATTACTTAGTGCATAGATGCATGAATGAGAGACTCACTGTTTGTATGTGTTGAAGACAGCATGTGTGTAGGACTGTATAGGTGGATAAGTGGGTGTGTTAGTGAGTGAATGACTGTCTCAATAGTGTCTTTATGAGTAACTACATATGTTTTAAACTAGTATATGTGAGTATTGGTGTATATGTCACACGCCAGTAGGTAATATATATATATATATATATATATATATATATATATATATATATATATATATATATATATATGATTGACAAAGGCCTCTGTGCAGGCCGAAACACATCTCTTGTGCCTAGGATTGAGGGCAACATGATTCATTAAATTGATGCCCAATCCTGAACCTCCGCCTGACTGATCCTCAACGTCCCTCACTACAGCCACATCACCCCTCACCTGAGAGACCTACACTGACTCCCCGTCGAAAAAAGGATCACTTTCAAGCTACTCACCCACGCACACAAAACCCTCCACAATACTGGACCAGCCTACCTCAACGGCCAACTCAGCTTCTACACCCCCACCTCCCAGCTCCGTGTAGAACTTGCAATAAAGAATCTTAACTTACACAGTGGACTGTGCATCTTCCTTTACTACACTCCGCTCCGCCAGCCTCGCCCTCGCCGCGTTCCCACGCATCCAACGAACTACCTCCAGCAGCAGATCCTTCTCCTTACTCGTGGCCAAGACCTGGAACACCCTCCCTACCCACCTACGGTAGACCCAAGACCTACTCACCTTCAGAAGACTCTCAAGACCTGGCTCTTCGAGTAGTAGCAGCACACCCTTCTCCTCAGCGCCTTGAGACCCTCACGGGTAAGTAGCGCGCTTTATAAATAGATTTATTGATTGATTGATTTTTCCATGGAGTTTTTTTTGTGGGAGCTGGATGTTTTGTTCATATATATATATAGGTCATGTGATCAAGGCTTTTCAGCCGAAACGTTATGGCGACAGCTGAATAAAATACTACTAACCAGCATCCAAGCGTGGTCCGTGTCTGTTTCCAGCGCAATCAGGGCAGAGGTGATTGTGGCAGGAGAACGGAGGTTTTCGATATATATATATATATATATATATATATATATATATATATATATATATATATATATATATATATATATATATATATACATAGCAGATTTTTACAAATTAAAAATATATGAACTCAATACAAAATATTTCAACACTTCATTCAGCAAATTATTTTATTGAATTATGAAAAAATATTTATGAACACTTCCAACCATATTTACATACAAACAGAATACAAACAAAAATAATTTAAATAACAATAATCCTTACAATTTATCAAACATAAGAAACACATGCACAATGTATTTAAAACAATTGATTAGCGGTGATAACACAAATATTTATATTCATGTATATAACAAACAAGTGTAGTGACAAAAAGTTCTCCGGCTGCTGGCACAAAGGCCCATGTACAAATAAGAGCACCCATATAAAGGAAACAACCTTTACAATGCAGTCATTACATCGCTCTACCTTTACAACGCAGTCATTACAACGCAACATCCTTTACATCGCATGCCATTGCAACGCAGCCATTACATCGCATGTCACTATAACACATGTCATTACAATGCATGTCACTACAACGTATGCCATTACAACACAATATAAGGTAAGTAATGGGGAATAGTAATTTTTACCCCTACACTATCCAACACTTACCCTACTGTTGCACTCACTGGAGTGGGAATAGTCATTTTTACCCCTACACTATCCAACACTTACCCTACTGTTGCACTCACTGGAGTGGGAAGAGTAGTTTTTACCCCTACACTATCCAACACTTACCCTACTGTTGCACTCACTGGAGTGGGAATCGTAATTTTTACCCCTACACTATCCAACACTTACCCTACTGTACTCCTAAAAGTATTATGTGTTGTAATGGGTTGCATTGTAATGGTATGCATTATAATGGAATGCGCTGTAAATGTAGTTTCTAAAATTACATTTTGCTGGCATGCGATGTAAAATCATGCATTTAAAGGATGTTGCATTGTAAAATCCATGTTGTAAAGGCATGCGCTGTGAATGTTTTCGTTATAACGTCATACATTCCCCATATAAGTGTCTCTCTAAAGTTCCAAGCTGTTCTGTAAAGGAAAACATGCATACATCGATGGCTCGCGAGTCCTGTCAAGTTATTTTTTCTCTAACGGCAGCAATAACCCCGATATTGTTCCGTGATACAGCACCTTGATCACGGGTCAGGAAATGACGACCCTTACTAAAATACATAGTGTTAGAGAATAGTGTAAAAGAGAAAATGGACAGATGATTAAAAAGCAGATGAATATATGACATTACATAGGCACCATATTGGGCCTCAATACGAGTTTGGCGGTGCGCGAGCAGCCTGCATCCCCAAACCCGGGGTTGAACTGCCCGCCAGATTAGGCGGTTTCTCCTGTCTGGCGGGTGGCTCTTTGGTGTACCCAAGGCGGTGCCTATAAACATAGACACCGCAATGGGAACGTCAAAATCAGTACCTGCATGGCATGGACTTCTGCAATCCATGCTGTGAAGGTACTGGGTTGCATGTAGACAGCATGCACCCCATGGCACAGAGGCACAAGGGGACCCTGTAGGGCTCTCTTTGTTTCCTCGCCGCCACACTTTTCATGGTGCTCGCACCGCCATGAAACGTGTGGCGGTCAGGAAACTCGTAATATGCTTGACGGGCCACAGTGGCCTCACCAGAAGACCGCGCCAGAGTGCCCTGCAGGTCTGGCAGCCCTTGGACTGCCAAACTCGTAATGAGGCTCATAATCATTTTATCTACCCAAATGAAAATATAGTCTTTGTGATAATCTTAGAAAGTTCATTGTGGCAGTATAATTATCAAAGTCAGTTGGGTTGCTACAAAAGGTTCTGAAATCAGTGTACTGTAAAGTCTGTGGACGCCATTTTGGACTGTCATTCATAAAGAAAACATAACCATCCATTTCTGGTATTACATATAAATAGATATATGATTAATACACATGTAGACATATGCCCAATGTAACATTGTAGACATTCATATCATCTGAGTTTACGTTAAAGATTCTAGTAACTCTCTATGGCAGGTTAAAGTTCTCAACAACAGACTCAAACATAAAACCTGCGTTGTAATAGCATCTGCTATGTAATGACATGCGTTGTAAAGGCATGCATTGTAATGGATCCTGCGATGTAAAAATCGCGTTGTAATGGAATGCAATATAAAATTATGCGTTGTAACGCCATACATCCATTCTTAACGCATTTGAAGCTCCTGGTTCAGAAATACCCCTTGAGTGCCTGTGTTAATAATGTTAACTCAATTAAAACCAGAAGTAAATGCCACTTCACAGATGCACTGGAAACCAAACATCCTTACGATTTAAAAACAGATACTATTCATTTCAAATGTAAGGTGCTAATCAACCCAAATGAACTGCAATCTCTTTGTCTAAATTCAAGCCGATCGAAAACATAGTATTGCATGCAATAATATAGTGTGACTCCAATCTGAGTAGTTCCAAAACCCTGTCACCACCTCTGATGTTGGGTAGGATTCAATACTATGGGGCCCATTAAGATGGCGGGCGGATCGCAGATGCCAGGCTGGCGGTAGCCACCGCCGGCCTGGCGGGGGCAATCCGCCCGCCATCCTACCCTTAATCACCCCCCGCCATAGTATCATGGTGGGGGTGACCGCGGCGGACGGAAACACCGTCTGCCGCTTTTCCGCCCCGGTCGCCTTGCGGCTGGAGCGGAAAAGGTTTAATATGGTGGCGGTGTCTATTAGACACCGCCAGCCATATTAGCATTGCCCAAAACAGATGCCTTTCCGTGGCAGCGATGCCGCCACGGAAAGGCATGTGGTCTTCACTTCGGGACCCCCGGAGTAAAGGACAGGTAGGGGGTGCACACGGGGGGTACCTGTGGTACCACCCTGCATTTACATTAACAAAGTGGCAGGCACCGCGCGGTGCCTGCGGCTTTGTTAATGTAAATGCAAATGTGCATTTTTATCATTGTGGCGGGCGGTGCTGAGAGCACCGCCCACCACAATGATAAAAATGCAGGACGTGCCCGCCACTGTGGCGGGCACGTCCTAATACCCCCCATGGGACCCCCGTCCTTATGGCGGGTGATCCCGATTTCCGATAGGTCCGCCCGTCATCCTAATGACCCCCTATGTCTCCAATCAGCTTGAATTTAGATGAAGAGAAGGCAGTCCATTTGGGACTTCCTACCTGAATATGTCCTAGATCATACATGTGTTGTTCATTATATACAAGAGCTCATACCTTACCATTAGATGAGAAATCAAATGTGTATATGTCTCCTTCTTTGTAATGGCATGCTTTCATTGTTGTAAGCACTCGCACCGACTTATGATTTCAAAATCAGGCCACCTATGTAAACCAAAGGTTAGAGAGGAGGAGTGAAAGTGAGTCACTCTTCCTGTTCAAGAAAATCCATCCTTTGATTGTTAACATTATCAGTATAGTGAAGTTTGAGATCACTGTTATTCAGACTCCTGATAAAGTTAAATAAAGTCTCACGGTCACCTTTCCAAGTATTTAGATTACCATATTTGGGGAAGAGGGGAGCAGGCAGACCACTGCCACCAGGTTTGTGTGAAAAAGGCCGCTTTATTGTACAGGTGCACATCACAAAACAACCCTGGCCTTTGCCTTACAAAACTACAACCTCACTATACAAAGTTATTCACCTACGTTGAGCTACCCCCACCCCTAAAATGTCCTCCCAGCTACAACTTAATTCAGCAATATCGTACATGCTCTAGCTGGTCAACTGCAACTGAGACCTTTAAACTCCCTTCCCTCTTTACTACATCTATTAACCTCTTAACCAATTAAACTTCCTACAGGACCTTAAACTTCCGGGCTCATCCAGGTGTGAACTTGCCTACCTGTCCCTTTCAGCCTGAATTGCCGCTGACAACAATAAACTTTGGTAAACCATGGCAACTTCTCTGCCAACCACCACCCAGAAAAAGGGGGCCCACTAGTGCGTCCTTTTTCTGCCCCCATCCCCTAGGGAAAGAGTTTCAAACTATGGGTTGTTGAGTCCAAACCCCAGCTGTAGCTGTGACAGGTAGAGTCCAATGCCTGTGTGCCTATGGAGGAGAACTGTTCTCTAACTCCTCGAAAATACCACTTCCTCATAATGAAGATCCGAAGGCTCCTCTCTGCCCAGGACAATGTCCTTGCATATGGGAGGGTGAGCGCATTTCCTAGAACTGCTTCCCCCTAGCCCTGACTATGGCTGCTGGCTTGACAGTCCCACGGCAGGCTAATCATGGAACAAACTCCATCCACAACGCATGGCAACCAGCCCATATCTCAGGAATCTCCCATAGGTCCAACTTCATGAGGTTAACACTGAACAACCCACTGAAACACTGATTCATTCCTACCTAAATGTATAAGCCATATCAGGACATTTTCCCTCCCCCCTCATTGGCAGTCTAATTACAAAGGGAGAAGCCCTCCTCCCCCTCATACCCCTTTTCATACCAGCTGATGAAGTACATAGCAACAATAACCACCAAAAACATTCCGTATGACTGCAGAACCTCTAGTGTCTTGAAGTACGGGTGGCCCAAAAAAACATATCTTCAAACCTGTAGCCTGTGGCCCGGAACAAAACCTGCAAAACAGAAACAAAGTTGACAACCTGTACCATTATTTCAACAAACCTCTCTGCTCCCCTTCTAACATAGCGCTGACCCGACTCCAAACAAGTCTGAATGGCTGACCCCTCAGCGAACCCAGCAAACCTAACTATGTGATTGTAGAATTGGAGCCACCAGTTCCTGCCTGCACTCTTGTGCTCTGTCGTAGATATGTAGATCCATACCCGCAGGCCTACTACAGACCAACCGACCACCTCCCATAGAAGGCCTTACTCCCTCTACCGCCAAAGAATTCATGGACCTTTAAAGCTTAGGAAACAACATCTCGGCCATAAGGGCTGAGAAAAACCCCACTTTGACGCTCCCACTGCACATGCTGGGGAGAAACAAGTGGACCGCACTGAGAGTGCAGAATAACAAAGAGCTCCTCTTGGGCTCCCCAGGCGGCTTCCCGCCCTCTAAATATACTCCTCCTAAGCATACCTGTGGAGGGTGCATAATCCCACCTAAACTTGCTTGTGATGGCAATATCAGCGTGGTTGACATGACTGATTGTTCCTGACTGTCCTTCAACCATGAGAGCTTCAAAAATATCATGGTCTTATATCCTACCCCATTCCTCCGACCCCACCTGCTAAAGTACTGACCAGGCCTGGGTATAAGCCGTCCTCGCCTACCCTGCTATTGAAAACGGCATCTATTTCTCCCTAATAACTAAATATCCTGAGTTATCCCAGTCCTGACATTGTCCACCTCTTTGGCCAGACCATGTAACCTCTCCCACTGTGCACTAGCCAGAGCATCAACGATGCCGGAGTCCCCACTTGGTACCTTCCTGGCTCCCAACATGATATCAAGATGTCCGTATTTTAGAGCAAAATGCCCTGAACACAATTAAAAGCTGCCTTGCTGATTACCTATTCCCCATCCATATCACTGACCTGGCATCCATTTGAAAGCAAACTCCTGTATGCTCACTGCTCCCACGAGAACGCCCCTGCGACCCCAAGGGCAAACATTCTGAGAAAGGCCAAGCTGCGGGCCCTCCATGTTCCCTACGGATCTTCACACATTGCACCCAGGGGGCTATGGTTCTTGTACCTCCCAAGTCCTTCATATCTTGTGTGACACCTTTAGCAGCCCTGCCTTTTTCAGCCAAAAGCATGTTACCTTTTGGGACTTGTAGTTTCACTTTTAAAAGAGTAAGTATTGTGTTGTAATTGCATTTATATAGTGCTTACTTCCCCTGACGAGGCGTTGAAGCGCTTTCTCTGTGAGTAGCACGCTACTCCGGAACCCAAGAAGGATTAGTATTGAATTAGTATAGTGAAATATGAAAGTAATTTGAGTGGTGGATAGGTTAGTCAGTTATTTGGAATCAGAAGGATAGCGGAGGGATAGAAGAGGGGAAAAGGTTTGCATTTATATAGAGCTTGTTACCCCTGATGGAGTGTTGAAGCGCATTTTTGGGCGAGTAGCACGGTACGCTGGAACCCATAAACGATTAATGGTGAATTAGTATAGTGAAATATGAAAGTAATTTGAGTGGTGGATATTAGTCAGTTATTTAGATTAAGAAGGATAGCGGAGGGATAGAAGAGGGAAAAAAGGTTTGCATTTATATAGCGCTTGTTACCCCTAATGGGATGTTGAAGCACTTTCTTGGTGAGTAGCGCGCTACTCTGAAACTATGGGCTCAAAAACATCAAGCTGCAAAGTTTAGCTAAAATGCCAGGACTGGCTCCCGCAGTCATGCCTGTCACCGGGCCCCTTGCCTTCTATGGTAGCCTTCTATTGTGTTAAGGCTGCTTATCATGGAAACTGTTTTGATAGTATGAGCTGTTGACGTTTTATATTAAAATAAATGTGTTTGTTCTCAGTGGCGTAGATTCATGGGGGTGTTAGAGGTGCTACACCGCCCTAATAAATGTATTTTCAGGTAAATAATTGGGTACAGGTGCTTTCAGTTGGGGTATGGGGAGGTATCTGTCGGATTTCACAAGAAAGTTTTACATACAAAGAGACAAAAACGCACACATGCACTCTCTCTCTGTTTTGAAAGTCTTCAAAAATTAGATTAATTTACAAAATATTATGATTTTCCTCACTTAATACCCCAACCAAATTTGCATTCCTCTCCCTTTCCACTGCCCTTTAAGGCCCCTGTCATGCGCCCTGCTCGTCGCATATGTTAACAATATATGCCAGCGTACCTGTTGGAAAGCTCACCCCTCCCCGCTGAATCTTACTGCCACGCTCCGCCCCGTTTGTTCTCTAAAACAAACACACTCTAATCCTTAAGATGCTAAAAGGCAGGCTCGAGCCTAGGTTTGCCACCTCACCCCAAGTTCCCAGTCCCGTGGATTAAAATGTAACAATCTGATGCATCATGGGAGTTGTCTTCCTGGCTTGTTTGCACTGAATCAATAGTATTAACACACCTGACACCACATGCAAAGGGAAAGCCCTGGGCCGGAAATAGGTGTCCTGAAGACATGTCGCAGGCTGGGCTCACGGGTACACTTGCATATCTTGTTTGGGGCTGCGTCTTGTTTCGCCCTTCCATATTTCATACACGGCTTGCATATCAAACAGCTGTGGGGCTACCCCCGTGGTCCAGCTTTCAAGAAGTACTGCAGTTCTGTGGACTGCCGTGCCTGAAAGGCTGGGGCTCCTGGGGGATAGCCCTCTCTTATCAGCAGAGAAGCAGGCAGCTCAGCCAAGCACTGTAAGACGCAGCTGCACTGCAGAGCGGCGCGCGAGGCAGGGGTGCCCCGGAGGGGGCTGCAGCCGAGGAGGCTTGATGGAAATGCAACATTTAGCAGGCTCTCGGGCTGAGAGCCGGTCCCTGCCGCCGCCTGCTCCTGCCCCCGCTTCCTTAAAGTTCACCGCCACGCTGGACTCGTGAAGTGATTGGCACGCTGGCACTGCCCGCTTAGACATTGGTTTCCTGGGGCAGCTTCTGTGCTGGTGGATAAGCTGACCACGCGCAGGCAGCTCGGAGGGGGCGAGGGGTGCTCTGCAGCCCCTGGACCTCTCTGGAGGAAGGAGGAGGAGGAGGGGATGGGAATCCTGCAGAAGGCGCCTCGAGCTTTGGGGGCCAGCAGCCTGCAGTGTCGGGGAGCCCCCTCGGATGCGAGCGCCCTGGCCCCGGGAAGGAAGTTTGCGCCGGGAGCGGCGCTGGTGCGGCGGTGCGCTCCAGTGTGATGGCCCAGGATGTCTCCGGAGGTGGAAACCCAGGCGGCCGCCGAGACCTCTGCACCTGCAGACAGCCCAGATGGGGAGGCGAGCGCCTCGGCAGACGCGAGGGAAGAGGTGAGCGGCGAGCGCCGAAGGGCACGCGCTGCCCGCGCCGGTGCGTGTGGTGGCTGGATGCACAGAACATTTACATCTCTGAGGCTTTGCCTGTGAGGAAACTGTCCGGGCGTGCTGCAGATGTTGTGTCTGCATTGCCCGTGAGGTCATGCAGTAATCTGTGTCTGCAGGCGTCTGTGTGCGCCGGGAAAGGGAGCCGAAAACACAAGGAGCTATAGACATAAACAAAAACATGAACATGCCCAGCACGCACAGGGCAGGCAATGCATGCTGAGCACATAGGGTGGACGGGGCACCCCAGGACATGGGCTGCAACCAGTCCTTTCCGGGGTGTGAGGGTTTTGTGGGGTGGGGGTATGGGGGGGGGGGGGGTGCTGAGGAATGCAGCAGCGGCTCACGGCTCACGTGCAGGGGGGGGGGGCGCGTAGGGCTAAGAGCTCTCCTTGGTGCTGAAGGGTAGGCAGGGCTCGGGGGAGGCATAAAAAACAGACCGCTGCAGAGGCAGAGCCTGGCAGGAGAGGGTTGGTAGGGTCGAGGGTAGTGCCACTAAAGATTGAAGACTGAGGGTGCTGGATAGCAGGGGGTCTGTGGGTGAGGAGATGTACTCCGGGTGCTGAAGGACAGGGTGGTCTGTGCAAGAGAACCTCCCAGGGGTTGTTGCCTGAGTCAGTGGAAAGGATGGGCTCCTGGAAGAGCTGAAGTCAGGGAAGGACGGGTGTTTGCCAGTAAGGCACCTGTCCAAGGGACTGATGGGCAGGGTGGTATCTGAGGACAGCCCCTCAGGCACCGGTAAGTAGATCAGTGGAAGGACTGAGCACTCCGTAGGCTGTAGTCTGGACTTCAGTGCTTTAAATGAGCTGGTACTGAGTACCGGCACTTAATTATTTTATGAGGGAGAGTACCACACTTCTCCAAGAAGAACGTAATAGTTTTAATAGGAGAGTGCGAGCACTTCAGCAAATCAATGACTTTCTCTAATTAGCACAATTGAACTATGATTTTTAAACTGTAATGATTTTTCACTCTTTGTTTTTTTTATTGGTTTTAAACATTGTAGTAATTTTGTAATGGCATTATTGCAACGGTTTTAAATAACTATGCTAAAATAAAATAAACTTGAAACTTAAAACTTCTCAGAAACCAGCTGGTACTCAGCTGCAGAGTACCTGCACTTCTATGTTTCCATTTCTGCACTGCTGGACTTAGTGATGGGATGTGAAAACGGTAACCCTGATAGGAAATATTTGAGGCATTGTGCCTAGGTGAGGATGGGCCTGGTGGCCCGTGGGGAGCACCTCCCCAGCACTGATCAATAGATCATTGAAGTATTGCACTCTCCAGAGAGTGTAGTCTGCTGGGCTTGGCGATGGTATGTGGAAACGGTAACCCGCAAAGATACTGATAGGGAGGGTGGTCTGGGCAATGGATTGGGCATCGTGTCTATGCACTGAGGGACATGGTGGTCTGTGGGGAGAACCTTCCCGGTGATAGTAGAAGGGATGCACTCTTCACGTATCCGAGGAGAGGCGCGTGTCTGTGTGCGGACGGACCCTCTCCAAGGGACTGAATGCCAGGCGGCCTGGGGCATGGGGCCTTCTAGGGGAAGGGGACAGACCAGCGCAAGGGGTGGGCGCTCCACGAGGCTACAGTTTGGGAGAGAAGGTGTGCACATGACGAGTAACTGTCTAATGCCCTGTGTGGCAGGGTGGTCTGTGGAGGAAACCTCCCAGGTGTGATTTATATGATCATTGGAGGGCTGTTCCTCCCAGGGGCTAGAGTCAGGAAGAAGCGACGGTATGTGGAAGCGGTACCTCTCCGAAGTACTGGTAGGGAGGGTGGTATGTGGAAAGGACCACACGTGTGCTGGTGACAGGATCAGTGAGAGGACTGCACGCTACATGGGATTGAACTATGACAGAGGCGCTGGTGTGTGGTAGCAGAATACACCCAAGTTACTGATAGAGAGCGTGATCGGGGAAATAGAGGGGAAGGGGCCACCCATGTGCATGCTGGTCTGTGGAGACATTCTTTCAAGGACTGACGGGTGCATCCGTTAAAGGGCTGAACTCTCCGTAGGCTGAATTCTAGGGACTCGTGTTGAGTTGAAGCGTGGCTTCTGTCCAAGGTGCTGAACGTCAGATGGTCTGTGCGCCTCTCTAGGGAACCGGTGACCAGGGCGGTGTGTAGATAGAACCTTAGTGAACGCATCAGTGGACGGTGAGGTGTCGACGGTATTCCCTCGGAGGAGCGTGGCTGGGTAACGAGGCCTCCAGGTCTCGATCCCAGCTCACCTCTGGAACAAGCGCCACCCCTGCATGCTGCTCCGGTTTGCCGGGGCCCCGAAGGGACGTTCCAGCGCCGCGATCGGCCTCTAGCTGGAAAACACCGCCGATGACAGCAGCCGGTCCTGTGGACCGCGGTAACTCCGCCCACCACCGTATAAACTAGCGTATAAACTGAACCGGGGATTGCCTCTGTCAGCCGCAGGCAGCCCCCGGCAGCATTGGAGGCAGGGGGTTCCCCGCAGCAGGAGCGTCCGAGCTATGGACCTGGGAAGGGGGGTGGGGGGGTGGGGGGCATTCCAGCAAGACCAGGTGCCATATAATATGGATACCCGGTGCTGCAGTGCACGTGCAGGAGGCCGGGCGTGAGTGTCCAGCACTGGAGGCAGGGGGTTCCCCGCAACAGGAGCCTCCGAGCTGGAGACCTGAAAGGAGGGGGGGGGGGGGGGCATTCCAGCAAGCCCCAGTGCAATATAATATGGATACCCGGTGCTGCAGTGCACGTGGCTGGGCCTGTGTGTGCAGCACTGGAGGCAGGGGGTTCCCCGCAGGAGGACCGTCCAAGCTATGGACCTGGGAGGGGGGCAGGGGGGCCATTCCCGCAAGACCCAGTGCTTTATAATATGGATACCCGGCGCTGCAGTGCAGGTGCAGGAGGCCGGGCGTGAGTGTGCAGCACTGGAGCAGGGGGTTCCCAGCAGCAGGAGCGTTCAAGCTGGGGACCTGATCAGGGGGGCGCATTCCCGCAGGACCCAGTGCAATATAATATGGACACCTTGTTCTGCAGTTCACGTTCAGGAGACCGGTCGTGTGTGTGCAGCACTGGAGGCAGGGGGTTCCCCGCAGCAGGAGTGATCAAGCTAGGGACCTGAAAGGGGGGGGGAGGGGGGGGGGGCATTCCAACAAGACCCAATGCAGTATAATATGGACACCCGGTGCTGCAGTGCACGTGCAGATTGCCGGGCGTGTGTGCAGCACTGGAGACAGGGGGTTCCCCGCAGCAGGAGCGTCCAGGTTGTGTACCTAAGGGGGCAGGGAGAGGGTCTTCCAACAAGCACCAGTCCTGCCGTTCATGTGCACGAGGATGGGTGTCTGTCTGCAGCACTGGAGTCAGGAGTTTCCCTGCAGCAGTTCCGTCCAAGCTGGAGACCTGAGGAAGAAAGGCCGGGGGGGGGGGGGAGGGGGCGGAATTCCAAGAAGCGCCCAGTGCCGCAGTCCATATGCACGGGGCTGGCGTTCGTGTGCAGCACTGGAGGCAGGGGGTTTCCTGCAGCAGGACTGACCAGCAGGGGACCTGGCGGGGGAGGGACCTGGTGGGGGGCGGGGGTTGGGTTCAGGCAGGGCCTTTTGCAGTTTCCATTGCCTGCAGTTCATATGCACGAGGCTGGACGCCTGTTTGCAGTATTAGAGCCGGGGGTTCCCCGCAGCAGGATTGCCAAAGCAGGGGACCTGAGGGGGCAGGGAGGGGGCATTGCAACAAGTAACCACTACCACTTCTGCAGTGTGCAGTCTGTGTGCACGAGGCCGGTCGTCTGCCTGCAGCACTGGCAGGGCACCTGCGGGGGCAGGGAGGGGGCATTGCAGCAAGCATTCCCCATTTCAATATACTATATACCCCCTGCCGGTGCTGTATTTCTTGTGCACGAGGCTGGGCGTCTGTCTGCAGCACTGGAGTCAGGGGCAGTACCTCCCCCCAACAGGGCAAGGAAGGGGGCAGAGCAGCAAGCAGTCCCCCATTTCAGTATAACATATAAACTCGGTGCTGCAGTTCACGTGCTCGCGGCTGGGCGTGCGTGCACGCGTATATGTCCAATGCATGTTGTTTATTGACTGCGTTATGTGTGTCTGTGTGTTGTATTCCCTTCACGTACACACGCATAGTTGTGTCAGTGTGGTTTATCAGCACACTGTGCTGTTGATAGTCTTAGGCGCATGTGTGGGTGTGCGTGTCTCCTAAATGTCTTTTGTTTGGGGCACACGCTCAGTCTGTCCGTGTTTATTACGTTTATGGTCTCTGGGTGTGCTTTTTGTTGTCTTTGATCTGTGTATGTCATGTTTGATGTATTAGTTCAGTGTGTCTATGTGCTATCTATTTAACTTTCCGGGCTGTTTCTTGTCTTCATTGTGCGCGCGCGTCATGTTTTTATATTAAGTATGTTCATGTTATTAAATGTCTTTCCTCTATTTACGTTGACTTTATTCTGTATCAGTCTCTGTGTTTTGTTGCCTTCGCTATGTACACATGTTGTTGATTGTCTGCACTTGATTGGTGTGTTGTTTAACGTCTTCCCAGCTCTAGGGTGTGTTTTGCCTTTAATATGTCAGTTTAATTAGTTGTATTTCTGTATATTGTGTCTATTTGTGTGTGCGTGTTTGTGTCTGATGCTTATTGGTTTTCGGGTGTGCACGCGTGTTTGTGTCCCATGCGTATTGGTTTCCGTGTGTGCGCGCGTGTGTGTTTGAGTATGCCTGTGCGTGTTTGTGTCCGTTGTTTATTAGTTTCCGTCTGTTCGTGACTGCGTGCGCGTGTGTGTTTGCTGTGCGCCTGTCTTGCTTCTTGTTGATTGCACAGAAGCTTCCACTGTAAGTCATTAGGTGTGTTGACAGCAGCCTGTGCCCTCCACTTTTCCTGTAATCCTGACATGCGCCGACTACATCAGCTCACGGTTTATACATATTTTATTTCATTCATGCTGACTGCATGAATCCCCCTCTTGCAAGCGATGCAATTAATAAATCATGAAACTGAAACCGCTGCACGATGAAGCGGGCATTTAAAGGGCCCCCATGAGTGGTTCAGGGTTCTACGCCCGTGAACAACCCAGGACGAGACCCGCAGTGCAAACCCTGGGCGTTAAACGAAGGTGTCTAATGCTAAACTGTGGTTCTGATTATTAGCTATGAGTGTGCTGGTTAATATTGAAACTGTGCTAAAAAGGAACACAAACGCGAAATTCACACATAAGCTGCTAAACACGTTTAACATTTTCACTGCTAATATCTATCAATCAATCAAGAGCATTTGTAAAGCGCGCTACTCACCCGATAGGGTCTCAAGGCGCTGGGGGTGGGGGGGGGGGGGCTGCTACTGCTCGAAAAGCCAGGTCTTGAGTTGCTTCCTGAAGGAGAGATGGTCCTGGGTGAGCCATAGGTGGGTGGGGAGGGTGTTCCAGGTCTTGGCCGCCAGGTAGGTGAAGGATCTTCTTCCGGTGGTGGTCCATGATCCGTGGGACGGTGGTGAGGGCGAGGCTGGCGGAGCGGAGCTGGCGGGTTGGCGTGTAGAACGTGAGGTGGTTGTTGAGGTATTCGGGGCCCAAGTCGTGGAGAGCCTTGTGTGCGTGGGTGAGGAGTCTGAACGTGATCCTCTTGCTGACGGGGAGCCAGTGCAGGTCCCCTCAGTTGGGCGGAGATGTGGCAGTGTCGGGGGATGTCCAAGACGAGTCGTGCTGAGGCGTTCTGGATGCGCTGGAGTCTTTTCTGTAGTTTGGCGGTGGTCCCAGCGTAGAGGGCGTTCCCGTAGTCCAGACGGTTAATGACGAGGGACTGGGTGACCGTTTTCCTGGTTCCAGTGGGGATCCAGCGGAATATCTTACGGAGCATGCGGAGAGTGTTGAATGCAGGAGGAGGTAACGGCGTTAACTTGCTTGGCCATCGTGAGGGAGGATGTCAAGGATAAAGCCCAGGTTGCGTGCGTGGTCCGTGGGCTTGGGTGGGGGGCCCAGAGCAGGGGGCCACCAGGAGTCGGTCCAGGCGGAGATGGATGGGCCGAGGATGAGGACTTCCGTCTTGTCTGAGTTCAGTTTCAGGCGGCTGAGCTTCATCCAGTCTGCAATGTCTTTCATTCCGTCCTGGAAGCTGGCTCTGGCTGAGGTGGGGTTGTTGGTGAGGGAGAGGATCAGTTGGGTATCGTCGGTGTAGGAGATGATGTTGAGGTTGTGCCTGCGTGCGATGGCTGCAAGGGGGCTCATGTAGACGTTGAAGAGGGTGGGACTGAGCGAGGAACCTTGAGGTATGCCGCAGATGATCTTGGTGGCTTCTGCAATAGAAGGGCGGGAGACGGACTCTTTGCGTTCTGTCAGAGAGGAAGGAGGTGATCTCTTCGAGGGCCTTTCCTTGGATCCCGGCGTGGCAGAGGCGGGTTGTCAGGGTGCGGTGGCAGACCGTGTCGAACGCAGCCGAAAGGTCGAGCAGGATGAGGGCTGCGGTTTCGCCGTTGTCCAGCAGGGTCTGGATGTTGTGGGTGGCCGCGATGAGGGCGGTCTAGGTGCTGTGGTTTGCTCGGAATCCGGACTGCGATGGGTCAAGGGAGCCGTTCGTCTCCAGGTAGGCTGTCAGCTGTTTGTTGACGCTTTTCTCAATGACTTTTGCAGGGAACGGGAGGAGCGAGATGGGGGCGGAAGTTCTTGAGGTCTGAGGGGTCTGCGGTGGGTTTCTTCAGGAGGGTGCTGATCTCTGCGTGCTTCCAGCTCTCGGGGAAGGTGGTGGATATGAAGGAGTTGTTGATGATGTCCCGAAGTTTGGGTGCGATGATGGAGTCGGCTTTGTTGAAGATGTGGTGTGGGCAGGGATCGGCTGGGGAGCCCGAGTGGATGGTGTTCATCGTGTGGGTGGTATCTTCCGTGCTGACCTGAGTCCAGGCGCACATGGTGGTGGTGGGGGGTGTAGGTTCGGTGGTGGGGTACGTGTTCTGAGCGCCGAAGCTTTCGTGTATGTCGACGATCTTACGGTGAAAAATGTGGCCAGAGAGTTGCAGAGGTCTTGAGAAGGTGCGATGTCGTTGTTGCTGGCGTTGGGGTTGGAGATCTCTTTCACGACGTTGAAGAGTTCTTTGCTGTTGTGGGTGTTGTTGTCCAGTCATTCTCTGAAGGATGACCTTTTGGTGGTGCGGATCAAATGGTGGTGTTTGCGGGTGGCGTTCTTGAGGGCTGTCATGTTGTCCGTGACTGGTTGTGGCACCAGGCTTTCTCAAGGTCACGGCAGGATTTCTTGGAGTCTTTGAGATCGTTGGTGAACCACGCAGCTTTCTTGCTGTTGAGGTTACTGGGAGGGTTTTTCAGTGGAGCAAGGGTGTCGGCGCAGTCGGTGATCCACTGTGTGAGGTTGTGGGCTCCTTTGTTGGGGTCCGTGGTGTTGGTGGGAGGGTTAAGGCGCAAGGAGGTGGTGAGTTGGTCGGTGGTGATCTTGCTCCAGCATCTTCGGGGGGTTTGTTGAGGGCGGTGGTGGGTCGTTGTTTTCCTGTTGTTGAAGTGTACGCAGCTGTGGTCGGTCCAGTGGAGCTCGGTGGTGTGGCTCAAGGAGATGTGGTTGCTGGAGGAGAAGACAGGGTCGAGCGTGTGGCCGGCATAATGGGTGGGGGTGTTGACCAGTTGCTTGAATCCGAGGTTGGCGAGGTTGTCTAGTAGGGCGGTGGTGTTGTTGTCCTGGTCGTTCTCCAGGTGGAAATTGAGGTCTCCGAGGAGGATGTAGTCGGGGGAGGCGAGGGTGAGTGGGCTGATGAAGTCTGCGATGCCCTCGCTGAAGTGTGAGCGTGGTCCCGGGGTCTGTAGATGAGGGTTCCTCTGAGGATGGTCTTGGGGTCGGTGTGAATCTGGAAGTGCAGGTGCTCTGCGGTGGCGAGGGTGTCGTTGGTGTTGGTTGTGATGCGGATAGTGTTTCTGTGGGCGATGGCGATGCCTGCTCCGGTCTGGTTGACGCAGTCCCTCCGGATGATCTTGTAGCCGTCCGGGATGGCAATGGCGATGTCGGGGGCTGAGGAGGCGTTCATCCAGGTTTCGTGAAGAAGGTGACGTCTGGTGCCGTTTTGTCCAGGAGGTCCCATAGTTCGACGGCGTACCTGTGGATGGAGCGGGTGTTGAGCAGGATGCACTTGAGGTGGTTGTTGTTGGCAGCAGTTTTGGCTGGCGCGGTGCAGGACCTAGTGCAGGTGAAGTAGCAGGCGTGGCAGGTGAAGGCTCCGTGGGTGCGTTTTGGGGTGGCTTGGTAGCAGGCTGGATGTCGGCCGGTGTTGAGTGCGTTGAGGGTGGCGGCGTCGTAGCTCAGTCGGGTTTGCTGGCTCTGGCGGGGTCCAGGGGTTCTGGCGCTGGGCGCGGTCCAGGCGCAGACGGGCGTAGACGTTCTTGCCTTTGGCGTGCAATCGGCGTGCCCACTGCGCATGGCCGCTGCGCGTACGCGTGGTCCCCGCCATTTATGGCAAAGTGGGAGGGAGGAGCAGCTGGGAGGCGGGAGCGGGGCGGCAAATGGGGAGCGGGCGACAGGAGAAGGGGCGGGCCACAGGAGAGCAGCGGCGGGGAGCAGAGGGGGGGGTAGAATGAGCGGGAAAGCAGAGCGGGGGAGAGCGAGAGCAAACCTGGGCAAGCCTGGAGAGCGAGGGCAAGCCTGGAGAGCGAGGGCAAGCCTGGGGAGCGAGGGCAAGCCTCGGGAGCTAGGGCAAGCCTGGAGAGCAGGGGCCCGAAGGAGAGGCGGCAGCAAGAGAGCCAAGCAGGCAGCGACAGCATAATCCGGGCACACGGGCCGTGCGGTAGTAGAGTGACCGGGTCAAGGGTCATAGCTCACTGCCGCGCGGTCCCCGCCATTTATGGCCAAGTGGGAGGGAGGAGCAGCTGGGAGGCGGGAGCGGGGCGGCGAATGGGGAGCGGGAGACAGGAGAAGGGGGCGGGCCGCAGGAGAGCAGCAGCGGGGAGCAGAGGGGGTGGTTGGAAAGAGCGGGAAAGCGGAGCGGGGGAGAGCGAGGGCAAGCCTGGAGAGCGAGGGCAAGCCGGGGTACGCCTGGGTGTCGAGGGCAAGCCTGGAGAGCAGGGGCCCTAAGGAGAGGCTGCAGCGAAAGGGCCAAGCAGGCAGTGGCAGCAGAATACGGGCACACGGGGGCCGTGCGGTAGTAGAGTGACCGGGTCAAGGGTCTCCTGACCGGGTCAAGGGTCTATCAGTAGTTCTACTCCCAAGCACACGTTTTAAGTTATGACAAGGTTTCCCTATTAATAACAAACATATACAGTAATGTGATGACAAAATATACAAAATTTCTTTTTTGGTTTTCTTGTCACGCTTTATTCAGGTGTTTCCAGCAACAGCCAACACGCGTTTCATCGCAATAGAGTGTGATCCTGCGACTTCCTCAAGGCTGTACAAAATAAATATACAGAGTTCCACTGTATTTAATAATGCCACATCATTCTAAGTCAATATAACTAATCTTGTACATGTAATAGCCATTCATAGTCAAAATACAGGGTAAGCTCAAAAATTCTCTTATTTAATATATAAGCAAACCCAAACTTCAGCAAGTGACTTACAGCCACAGAAGATACCAAGAAAGAGTATACGATGGAGTAAGCGGAAACAATTCAAATGCCAAGATGATAGCGATAATAACACCTTATCGCCCAAGTATATTGGTGAAGAAGTGCCGAAGTCAACAATAGACGCATATCCACCCGTGCTTATATGAGTGGTTAAGTTAACAATTTTGGTTCGTGGTTTAAAATCTGGGTCTGTGCATCACAACGTAGAGTGACTAATACCGTTAATATCCCATGATTTATATGTGTTAAAAAAAATAGGCAAATACCTATTATGTCCAAGTATATGATTCTGTAAATTAGAAAAGAAGCAAAAATACGTCAGGTTAGCCCATTCAATGGCCTATAAATGCTAACTCATTTCTAATTTCAATCCGTATGTACTGAAAATAAACCTACTGTAAATGTGGTGTTACTTTCAACCCACAAAGGGGTTCTAAGGGGTATTATTGTCGTTCATAAACGCAATTTTTTAGAATTTCGGAGCTTACCCTGTATTTTGACTATGAATGGCTACTACATGTACAAGATTAGTTATATTGACTTAGAATGATGTGGCATTATGAAATACAGTGGAACTCAGTATATTTATTTTGTACAGCCTTGAGGAAGTGGCGGGATCACACCCTATTGCGACAAAACGCGTGTTGGCTGTTGCTGGAAACACCTGAATAAGGCGTGACAAGAAAACCAAAAAATAAATTTTGTATATTTTGGCATCACATTACTGTATATGTTTGTTATTAGTAGGGAAACCTTGTCATAACTTAAAACGTGTGCTTGGGAGTAGAACTTATGTTTTGAGAGTTGCGCTCTTGCCTCGTGGAGTTTAGTGGTTCTCCACACCTTAGAGGACCGTTAACTTAATCTTGAAACAATATACAATTAGTGTAATCCAACCTAAAGGCTCCAAAATCCCTATACGCATAACCACGTCCTTTGTATCTCTAATATCTATCAGTAATCTAGCGCTTTGAGGCAACTGAAAAAGCGCCATTAAGCGCTTTACAAAAACTGTAAATAATCTAAATAATTGTGTCAGCTGTTGTCCCAAATGATCAGGCAACAGATCATGAAAGAGTGAGGCAGTGAGTGGTAGTCATGGTTGTAGGATGTCTACAGTGGTATTAAGTGTGATAGCAGCCAACTGCCAGCCCCAAGTTCAGGATGCATGGTATCCTACCATCTATTTTGCACAGCTCTGTTTTCAGGCTTGGTTTGCTTTCCTGTGCCAGGGTTCTCTCAACACACCTCTAAGTCTACATTGCAGAAAACGCACTGTACCACGGTTCGGTTCAGAATATCACATATAGAAATATCTTACAAACATATGTCCTCAATATCATCTTACATTTGGTCACATTTGGTGTAGATTTTCTACTATTAACTCCAATGGGGCAATATTTTCGTATACAATATATTTATGCATAGGCAATAGTCTGGCTATGATATTCTGGTACCACACCGTTAGGACAGACGGTGGATTAACTGCAAAAAGTGTCCAAATGTGGGTTCCTATCCTACCCTTAATTCCAGAGCTTAAATGTTTACTAATGTTCCTTCCCACCGAGAGACAACAAGGAGGGCATACTTTTAAATGGCCCAGGCTATCAATGTCATTCCAGCATGTTTCATATTAATAATTAGAAGCAAAGTTTAGCATTAGACATGCTCATCTTAACATCCAATGTTATGAACAGTAGATCTCACTTTTTACCCCTACACCCCTACACCTATGAGTAACCCATGGCCCTTTAATTTACTTGAGAGGTATCCATCATCTTCAGGGGCACTCCCCAGGTAGACAGGGAATTCATTGGCCCTGCCAGATGTGCCAGGGCCAAGGTGAAGTAGGTGGGGACTATGAGTACACATATTAAATGGTCACACTATCATGACCAGACTATAGAGGGACACACTATCAAAACATAAGTCTGTATATATTTTATGTACCTAAATCCACATATACGGACCTTGGTGATATATATATCTTCAAAGGACATAGTTGAGGTGTTAATAATAGTTAATCCTTACTTCCCTCGTGCACTTACCTGTTCGATATTTTGTCCCTCAATATGTTTTCACACTATTTTGAGGGACTGAAGTGAGCGAAGGGGAGTCCCATGATCCCCACGGGGCTAAAGGTAGGCTGGGGGATCCCTTGAACAGCATGGTGGCGGGATCTTCACCAAAAACACAATCAATGACATTGCATATGATGTCACAAATGATGTCATCAATGAGCTCACTGATGAGATGACAGTAGAAACCATTTCTGGAGAAGTTTCTGAAGCAAAGACTTTATCATATGCACCCCAATGCTCATGTGTTCTTTACAGACATGTATGGTAGCCAGGATTGTCCAAATAAAGTCTTGCTATCCCAATAAACAGCATCTACATTTTACAGTTAATATATCTCTGCAGACAGTAACATATTATACACAAATCACTTTGGGGTTGTGCAAGAGAAGAAGGGCTGCACAAAACTCAGCATGTTGAACATAAGTTGGATGGTGGGCAAAGAGGCCAAGAAGGAGATTGCAAGTACAATCTACAAATTACAAAGTGAGTAATGAGATTCGAATAATTAGCAAGCATACAGAAAGAATTACATAGACTGGGAAAACAAACTACATCAAAGGATGGGATCAGAAACAGTTGTCATGTGTTCACTCATCTTAAGAGTATTTCATGAGGGTTTGAAGGGATGAAGGGTTTCGTCTCTACAAGCAAGTTTGTCATGGTTTGTCATGGACTGGGTGTAAAATTATACCGGCAAGATAAATTCAACATCCACCTCATCACAATAGTGTCTCTGAGGCATATAATTTGAATTTGTCACAGCCAATATAAAGTATATTCAAGGAGTGTCCCTATAATTCATAAAGATTTTCTAAGTACCATACACCTCATAACTAAGTTAACTTTAACGCTAAGAAATACTTAAGTTAATTTGCTAGATTCCATTGGGATTTTAGGTGAATAGACATTTCATGTGACCTTTTCAAGAAAGCAAACATGATCATTTGTAGGGTTTTCATCTTGATGAAACTTACAAAAGTTTACCATTAAGCCATTTTCAAAAGGGTCACAATGACTGTGATCAATCCTTTGGCCTGAAACACAGTTGTGTGAGATAAAGGAAAACAAAATACGTGGGAAATATGAGCTAACCTCCCTGCCCGAGTTCAAGTAATGGGTGCAAGCAACTACTAATGCTCAGTTGTTGGGTTAATTCATTTTGAGAACATATCACCATCATATGTGTATTAGCTCATATTATTCGCAAAGTTCTACATTTGATAGAATCATTTAGAACTATGGAGCTTTTAGTGTTGGATCTTGATGTGATTTGAAACCTTCTTTGCTTTTCTATACTAGAACAAAAATCACCTGAGACTAACAAGGTGAGACAGGTATGCTTAATGTAACCTAGGGGTGTGTGACATTTGCATAATTTGATTTATGTGTAATTACTCGACACGAAATTCCATCAGTTCGGTCTATATTTTAACTCAAAATGTGTCCTTGCACCATTTTGTTATGCAATTACATATTTAGCTAAAAAAACAATAGTGTAAAAAACGCAGAAGCACCACAAACAACAGCCACATGCTAAAAAAATAGTGCAAAAAACCAAAAAACACTGCTGTACTCTTGTTTTGTTGTTCCTGTGCTCTTGATACATATATTTTTTTAAAAACAAGTGGCACATAATTACGCGAAGTGGAAAAATTGAATAATTTCGGACATTTCACAAAAGCTGTAAGAAACAGGGTTATAAGTTGAGAGGGGTGAAAGCCCAACTGAAGAAATACACACAATCCTTGTCAGGCTGCAAAAGTTACTAAGTACACCTGTGTTTAACCATAGCAGGCTTAACTTAGAGGGAATGTGTAAAGTATTTATGCAGTACTCAAACAGTAATAAAATGAAAACACAACAAAAGAAAAATCCCAAACCAATTTAGAAAAATAGATTACATTGCAATAAATAAAATTAGCCCATAACAACAAAAAATCAATAAATAGAGCTAGAGTTATGATTTTTTAAAGTTTCAGGTAAAAATAGCGGCAAAAAGCACAAAGTCCCAATCATGTTTATCTGGTCACGCTTGACCGGATCAAAATTAAAAGATCAGGCTGAGTGCGATGGAGCGTCGGTCAAATAGAGATACCAGGTTCATTCTCGTTGTAAGTTTATCTTCGAACTCAGTGCAGTTCCATGCAAGAAGCCACATTCGGAGCTTCGCGCCGGCGGGGACCATGAGGAGGTTGTGTGGTCACCAGTTTGACTTTGAAAAGATCGCTGTTAGCATGAAGGACAGATTGTCAGTGGGACTTTCATGCTGGCAAGAGACATGGGTGATCGTTTCTGATCTGAAGAGCAGGAGCTTCATGTTTGCGGGAAACACGGGTAGTCATTGCTTACTGAGAGAGCCCAGAACGTCTGGATTTTCACCTGGAGTCCAGTTCTTGCAGTTTGCAGGCCGGAGGGGGGGTCTAGTACCTAGGAAGTAACCTCTTGGGTATCAGGACTCACTAAGGCAGAGACCAGCAGCAGGACCAGGGAGGTCCAGTTTGTGCTGGTAAGCTGGGCAGTTGCAGAGAAGGTCTCTGGATGCTTGTTATGCCCTTGTAGCCCAAACAGGAGGTCAGCCAACTGCCCCTGGAGTCACTTCTGGAAACCTGGATTCAAGGCAAGCAGGTCGAGTCCTCCTTCTTCAGATATGAGGCAGTCCTTCGTCTGAATCTTCACCGGTTCAGGAGTGTTGTGATGAGAGGTTCTGAAGGGGCCACTTTTATACCCTGTGCCAGCCTGTGTTTTGGGGGTCACTCTCTTTGTCTAGCCATAAACTAGTTGTGGTCAGTTCATCCCCTTCCCCTGGATTTGGCACCAATCCATCTAGGGTAACAAAAGGCCCAGGAGTGTGTGGCATTCACCAGAGAGAGGCCAGGCAGTTACAGAAGTCAGGAAGGGGGCACAGCCCTGAGATTACCCTTCAAAGCTCAGGAAGGGCTGAGTACACCACCCAGGCCATACTGCTCAGGAGAGGAACGCCTTTCCCCACACCCAGGGCACTTTTGTCCCCTGTCTGGGAGTAATACACATCACAGCAGAGGAGAGCCAATAACAGTCATGTTGAAGAGAAAACATCAGGGTTTCGGCTACATAAACTGCCCAGTTGCTGTTTGGTGCCATATGCACAGGGTAAGGGGCCCCACATCTGCTTTACAAAGTTAAATAATATTACAATTACTACATTAAAAATAATTAGGTATATACAAACAAAAAAGCAAAACTGAAAATGTAAAAACTTTTCCTAAATTTGATTGTGTATTAAACAAAATATTTCAATATTTGAGCATTTGTTCAGTGTATATTTGTTTTTATAAGTCAAACCCTTAAGAACCACTGTATTAAATGAAAGCATAGCATTTTCTCCCAATCTGTGCAGTTCATTTCACCACATATCCAGAGGCTTACCTATCAACAGTGCAGCAGGTGCAGCAACACCAGGGCCCAGGGTCCTCAGGGGTCCCCTGACTCTCAATTATGCGGATTATTTTACTACTTATTAAGCGACAGTAGATCCCATAGATATTATAGGGTGTAATTTCTTGTGGTGCATTTTTGCACTTCATTTACAATCCCTTTAAGAAGCAAAGTCCATGTTTCTTCTAATCTGAATTTCGCTTTCCTAGCGTCATCATGTTCCTTTGAGTACTTGTTTCCTTTGCAGAGTGAGGAAGTTATCAGTGCTTTGTGAATGGAGCCATTACCAAAGTTTGATTTTGCATTTGTGACTGTGGTCATGGCAATGGTGGATGCCTTGGGTTCCAATGCAGGCTGGGGACTTCGCAGTTTTTATAAGACACAAAGTCAAGAGGGGTCCTCATTGGCGGCATAAGACATTGACGGTCCAATTAAAGTACCTCATCTTTTCATGTCACCACCTTAAGGCTTAAATCAGTTTTGCAAGCTCCTGTCCTGTACTGCACCCAGCCTGTTAAACTGATCATGTAAAAAAAGCAGTACTAAGTTTCTGCAAAGTGATGGCTACCTCTTTATTTTGTTCGGAATTTAGGGTTAAGTCGAAACAGAATCAAACCGTGTAACCTCGTTCTTCTCACAAATATCTGTATTTTGGAATCAGCTAGTTTTCCCAACCCAAATCAGTCATTTTAGACCCATTTAGCTCTTATGATGCCTAATTCTTAGCAATTGAATGGAGATGGTGAGGGGAGGTGGTGAGGTTATGAAAGAAAAGGAAATAAAAGACAGAGGCCTAGATGTATCAAGATTCCATTTTGCGAATCTTAAATAGCGATTTTTTGCGAATCGCTATTTAGAATTCCCAAAATGGAATGTATGTAAAAAATTGCATTTTTTTTGCGATGCCTTATTTATCTTTATTTGCGAATTCGCATTTTGCGAATTCGCAAATAAGGAATAATTCCCCATGCATTCCTATGGGCCAGGAGGCCCATAGGAATGATTGTGCAGTAATTCTCAAATTGCGAATTCGCAATTTGCTAATCGCAATTTGAGAATTATTTCAAGGGTGCAGGGGTGTCTCATGGACACCCTGCTGCACCCCTGAAACTTTCATGTGTGTGCATATGGCACACATACATGCCCTACGGGCATGTATGTGTGTCACATGCCACCTTCAAAATAGTCATATTTTGTTTTTTAAAAGGATTTCGCAAATTAACACGAACCTCAAATTGGTGTTAATTTGCGATTCCTTAACCCGAATTCGCAATTTTAAAAAGTTTCATACATGCCATTTAAGGAATCGCAAAATTGCGATTCCTTAAATGCATAAGCAAAATAAGGAATCGCAATTTTTTGCGATTCCTTATTTTGCTAATTTCTGATACATCCCAAGAGATGCTAAATGTCCGTTTGCGATTCCTTAAGGCCGAAATTCTGCGAATTTCGGCCTTAACGAATCACAAAAGGCTTGATACATCTAGGCCCCAGTGTCTAACACACTCGGTTTCATTGTTTGCAGTCTCGAGTTCCAGTAAGCCTCTGTCTGTGCGTTTGTGTAATCCATACTTGCTTCCTTTGACCCTAGAAGGCTCCCTTACTCATTGCTGGTCTGCCTGGATTCTGTCAGTTCCTCTACAGTTGTTTTGCAGTCTTTTCTATTGACAGGTCTATCTCGGAATAAAAGTCCATTTGAGAGCCTCCAGCCTTTAAAGGGCATTAATGGGAGACTTCATTTCACAATGGTGGAAGGCAGCCTATTGATCTGGGAGTCATGAAGCGGAAACTGGCTGATGGGGTTGCGATGGAACACGCGCATGCGGCACCGCTGAGAGCACAGTCTGACATGCTCATGCATGGCAGTGATAAATGTTCATGCTGCTAGGGGTTCCAGGTAGTATGCCCTGACTTTCCATGATGTGAAATGTGTCCCTCACCCAGCATCACAAGGTGGAGTCTTCCTCCAGAGCACGTGCTCTGCTGAAGTGAAGATTTGCACATGTGGAATGTTCTCAGAGAATGTGGTGTCCAACAGGGCCTTCATGCACAATTTAAAAATGATGATATTTCCACTTCCTGCAGCACAACTGATTTTATTGCACCTGCCAGGAGGACCAGGATGCATATCAGACAGAGGAAAGTAAAAATGGTGTGCAGATAGAATGCTATTTCCCTTCCCTGGTCTCATCAGCAGACTTGGGGGTTTCAGCTTCTGCCCTGGACTCTCCAGCACAAAAAAGGATTAAACAGATCTGGAAGGCAAGTAAAAGTTACTGCTCAGAGGTGGTCAAACCATGGTCCTGACCAGCAAATAGAGCATACTGCTGTGATGCATGCTTCTTTAGATTAAGGTCCCATTAGGTACAAACAGAGTGGAAAGTTTGTTGTTCATCATGACAGAAATTTGACTGAACGACAAGTAAGTACAGGAAGATAAGAGGCGCCTTTGCAAACAAGTATTGGATTGCTGGACCACACTGTTGCTTTTGGGAGTGACCTCCGAGAGGATCATTTCAAGAACAAACTTTTCACAAAATCAGTGCACTTCTAATCTTTCAATAAACCATCTATTTCCGTTCGTGATTTTCTGAATTGTTAACAAATTATTTTGGGGGTCACCGACAATGGCTTCCAAAATCATATTAATATAATATATATTGCCACTATGTACATCTTCAGTGGAACCCCATTGCACTTTTAAGTGAGAATCTCACAAAAGTAAATTAAGTGAGTGGACACTTCAATTATGATTCTCCAAATAAATCCCTTTGGTTACAAACGTTTTACAGCAACCATTATGTCTCCATGTTTTGCAACATAGAATAGAAGCAAAACATTTTTCCAAAGGGTTTCCCGAGAAAAAGAAAACGTAATCGCTATGCGTTTTAGGACTGCGGAAATGTATTTTTTCTTCGGAATAATGTTTCTTGAAACTTAATGCAATAAATCTAAAGTGCAAATAGACAAAAAAACAAAATTGATTTATTTATACATTATTTGTAACTATCTGAAAATATTCACTTGTGCCAATAATAATTTGGTCAAACTGTTATATGTGACATCAATTTTTGAATAATCAAAGTTTACATGCCTGACGTGACCTCATAATTTTATTGATGTTAACTAATAATGGTAACTTTGGATCAAATTTGCACTTTGAATCAAGTACTACTTTTTGTTACCTGTTCGGGAATAATGTCCCCTCCTCTTCAAATTAACTATTATTTCTATTGTAGTGCCAAGTCAGGGTTCACTTTGAAGCTACTATCTTGCTTCACAGACAACACACAAAGTCCTGTGTCATATTCTAGGTACTTAGTGGTAAAGTTTTTAGTTTCTCAGTCCATCCTTTTCCACTTGTCCATAATTTTTAAAAGATTTCCTCCATTTGGTTGATATTGTTTTGGCACTGTATGAAATATCTGCTTACTGTGATTTTTAGGTCGCGCTTGTTGCTGAAAGACGTACTGTGTATATTACCAATACTGACAGTGGGTTTGTGTCAGCCTATTGCTTATCATTGGGTGGCTTTCTTGTTAATCTCATTTGCTTACTTCTTTTTCAATGGTCTTCCTTCATCTTCTTGTGTTTGTCCATCCCACAGAGCATAGCCTCTTTAGCACAATTATGATTGGATGACTTGTATTATTTCACTGCTTACTACAGTTTTCTTTTGATTTCAGCATGCCATGTGTTTTCCTGCTCTCTCACCCTTTCCATTGAGTTTCGCTTTCCCCTTCACATCCCTACATTCTGCATGTTGCCCTCTCATCTCCAGCGCCTCCATTAAATAGTATAGGCAAAAAGCAGTGTTCTGAGATTACTCCTATGCTCATTTCAATGAAATTTCACCTTGTAATCTGTTATGTCTGTGCAATGAATTCCAAATAGATAGCTTATTGCATACACACATTGTGACTTTGTTTTATGTCCTTGTGTGGGTCCTCCTCCCCTCTTGTTAGGTAACTGGAATTTGCACCACAGTCTATTATCGTTTCACAGAGGCTGCTGCTTTTATAATTATAGGCCCCAGGTTCTGATTTCTTGAATGAACAAGTTAGGTTGGTTTTATAAAAAATGTTCCTTGTTCATAATCATATTCACTGTTTTCCAATGTTTCTTCTGCATTTTTTATCATTTACCTTTGCACTGGTACTTTTGTAACACATACCACCCTTTCTAATTTAATTTTCTCAAAAATATAATAAATATTTCCTGCGGACATTAGCTATTTGCTGTTTACTTTCCCAAACAAAAATTGTCTTTGCAGCCTCTCTGTTGGATTTTTATGTGAGAGAACTTCCATTTGATTGTCAGAATCTATCTTGTGTGCCAAAATCCTCTTTAATGTTAACATCTAAGCATGCAGTAAGAAATTCTTGAGGCTCCATTGAAAACGCAATTTCTGTCCATTGCCTTAACTAATAAAATGTTTCTCCACTATACATCTTTTCACTTACTTTGCAAACCCAGATAATAAGTCCGGTTGTCTTCCATGGCTAAATTAACCATTCAAACCATTAATGGGTTCTTTCCTTTATTTCTGACCAAATTTGCAAAATATATTTCATATCTCATACCTATATTTTCAGATGTTCCCATATATGGTCATGTTGGAATTGATTCATCAAAAAGTTTGTATAAGGTCCCACTACATCAGAGTCCATTTCCCCTGTGATATGATATGTGTAGTAATTGTTAGATACAATAACATGCATTAGTCGAAGTAGGATCGTCTACAACTCTTTTAATGGAAATTAAATGAATCTTTCTCATTCCATCGTTAATACCCTTGTTTGCAACTAATAATCAATAAGTTGTTCTAGTGGTTTAAATGTAGATTCTGTTTCGAACATTATTGCTCTGAATGGTTGGGATTTTAAGTTATTGTGTATAGTAGGTGGCATATCTAGAACGGGGGCCACTGAATGGTATTGTAGTAAGAATTGTTTAGCTTTTTCTGTACTTTGGCCTTGTGTGACAGCCTTTGATACCGGTCACTTTATTAATTCATGTTCAACAGTACAATGATGACTTCTTGGAGGAAATGTGCATATACAAATGTGTAACTTAAAACTGTGTTGAGCACACCCTCTAGAGCATGTAAAATGTCATTAGATCGTATTCACGATGACAGGTTTGGGGTGTTCTTCTTGATCTGTCCATTCTAAAAGCTCTTTTTGATACATAAAATATGATCACATCACCTCCACCCTGATGGAGCTCTATTGTCCTTCCTGGCTGGCCAGCAGTATCTGATATTACTCATATGTCTAATTTCAGTGAAGTTTCACCTTGTGATCTGACACATCTTTATAACAAATTCCACATGGGAGGTTATTGTCTACACACAAGGGGCCCGATTCACAGCACTAACTTAAACACAATCCTAAACGTACTACCATTTTGGTATTCACAGAAGGCACTTACTCATTTTGGTATTCACAGAAGGCACTTACTCATTTTGGTAGTCAGAGAAGGCACTTACTCATTGATGAGTAAGTGCCTTCTGTGAATACCAAAATGAGCAACTTACTCATTTTGAGAAACTTACTCATTTTGAGCAACTTACTCATTTTAGTATTCACAGAGGCACTTACTAATTGATGAGTAAGTGCCTTCTGTGAATACAAAAATGAGTAAGTTCCTTCTGTGAATACCAAAATGAGTAAGTGCCTTCTGTGAATACCAAAATACTAGTAAGTCTAGGATTTTGTCTTAAGTTAATTCTGTGAATCGGGCCCACTGTGACTTTGTTTGGCAAGTGTGTAGGTAATGTTCCTCCTCTGGTCTTGATAAGTAACTGGAATTTGCATAGTTTAAACTTGGAAAATATGTTTTTAATGTTCTGAGCAGTTATTGTTTCAGCGAGCTTTCTGAATTAATAAGTATAGATCTAATGTTCTGATTCCTCTGATGTGCAAGCTAGGTTGATTCTTTGAAAAATGTTCCTATTTTATTATTCTCCAACGGTTCAACTGAGGTGTTATTCATATTTTAATTCTAAACTGAATCTTCCTTCGATCTGACCAAATTTACAAAATATAATAGTCTACAAGTCTTCTTGTAATGGTAACTCTAATATGGATCATCTCATTGCATATTTAATCAATAATAATCAAATGGTGTTAATGGTTAAAAGACAGCTTCTGTTTCAGAAATTATTGATTTAAATGGTTTGGGTTTTTAATTCTCTAACATGACATAGAACATATACATTAGTGGGGTCAATAAATGCTGTAATAAGGATTGTGCTCTGTAATGTGGCCTAGTGTGGTAGCCTCTCATAAATTGTTTTCTGTAACTTGGTCTTCTGTGGCAGCCTCTAATTCCACTGGCTCTATTAATTCCTGTTCACTTTTTCAATAATACCATGATGACGTTTAGAGGAAAATGTGACATATAAATATGTGTGCAAAAGACACACAGATGATGGACTGAATGCTGAGCAAATCAAACATTCACTCCCAGTCAAGAGATCTGGGTTAAATCCATCGTTTTTTTGCTCTCCATGCTATCTCAGTTTAGACCCAGATACATGCAGATCAGTCTTGACTGCCAAGCCAGGTCCTCCCTGGAGCCGAAACACGCATCCTAGTACTGATTTCAGGGCATCACTTCTCATCAGCCAGGCACGCTTGAATCCAGTGGCACAGTGAGCCTGGGACCCACGTCTGGGCATACAAATATGTGTAACATAAGGTTGAAGCACTGAGCAGACAGCATAGACCACAGATTTTTAGAGCAACATTTTCATATTGAAGCAGATATATTCAGAAATGACATTGGGTTGATTTAACTCCTACCTTGATCCACAGTATGCTTGCGTGATCAGTAGTAGCACCACAACAACTCGAATGAAATCTACTGTCGAGTGAGACCGGGCTCTACACTGTCTTTTGAATTATTTACCATGTATGTGATCCCTCTATATGTCCTGCTTTTGCTGAGTGGATTAGAGTTTCACATTCACACAGCTGACACTTTGATAACTAATACCCTGGAAGACACCATCCATTGGGAAATTTTAATTGGAGAAGGTGCACTGGTTCATAAGACATAGTTGGCTATGAATACCCAGAAAATATAGCTGATGCTGACATGCACTCAAGTAAGCATTTCAAAGTACGAAGCATAAAGGATAGGAAATTTGAAAACGCATGTTTTCTCAGTCAGTGAAATCTTTGGTCTTTGAATTTGATGAACAGATATCATTAGAGAAGCATGTCGATCAAATCAACAGTACATGTGGAATTTCTTTCCCAATATAGGTCAAGACGTGGTCTGATCTGTAGAAAAAGAATATGGCAAATATTGCAGGAGTCACTGTTGGCTTATACGTTCACTACGGATGAGTGGTGAGGGCACCAACGGACCCCTGCTCTCATCACGTCTTCATCAAAAGTCTTGATCCTATCAGCACAGCCCTCCCCCCAATACTGAATGACTGAATCATTACAGCCGCCTACCCAGATGCCTAGAAACATGCCCCAAGAAACATTTAGCAGACATGACAAAGCTCGCTAACTCCCAGCCTGCCTCCCTCCCAACCTACTCAACTAAAAAGCCATAAAGATGTCTTGGAAAAGATTAGAAACAAACATCTAGAAACCCACTTCATTGACAACCAACTCCTCTACACCATTAAATCTGGATACAGATCCAATCATAGTACAGAGATCACTCTCATTGCCACCACGGATGACATCTAGATGACCAGGAACAGAGGTTACACCATCGCCATCATCCTACTGGACCTCTCCACAGCCTTCAGCACTGCCCCTCACCCCATCCTTATTCAAAGACTACTCAAAGTTGGCGACAAAGGAACCACACTTCACTGAATTTGCTCCTTTCCGACAGGCTGTATCAAGTTGGTCACCTCATATGCCGTCAACCTCATCTGCAAATTCCACAAGGATTTTTACTCATTGTCACTCTAGATGTGCCCACAGAATCAACATCATATCCTATGCTCGCGACACCCTGCTCATACTCTCCATCTCTAACAAGACACAAAACACTGGGACTAATTTCTCTGCTTGTATGACCAAAGTTGCCAGATTGGTGAAAACCAACTACTTCAAGCTCAACACAGATAAGACAGTAGTAGTAATCTTCGGCAAAGACACTTCACTCTGAGACTCTAACTCGTGGCCTGCCGAACTTGGACCCATACCCCTCCCGGCAACCCACATAATGCGCCTTGAAATAGCAATTGAAAAATAACCCCCATGCCTGGCCAAGCAAACACAGTCTCCATCCCCTTTTCCTGTTTCGACACACTCAAGATGCTCAAGATGATCTTCAAATGGAACCCTACCAGCACTTGCAGGAAGCTCACCCAAGTTCCCATCAGCAGCAAGCTAGACTATGCTGGAATCAGCACTCAACTGACCAGAAGGCTCCAGACCATAGTACTGCCCCCCAACTTACAAGTTGGGAGGCAGTACTCCTGGGTCTGGAAAGGTCCCTAGCTTTTTTCTCTGATTTTGTTTGTACTCCAACCACACACAACCTAGTGACCAAACTCACAGTCAACTTCCCACCTTGCACTCACATCACACCACAACTCAAAGCTCCCCACTGGCTCCCAATCCACAAAACAAGCACTCTTCAAACTACTCACATACACATACAAAACCTTACACAACATTGGGCCCACATACCTCAAGAACCACATAAACTTCCACAAACATACCAGACACCTCTGCTCAGCTGAGCTATAACTCACATGCACCCCTGCATATGCAAAACCAGATCAGATGGTTGTGTCTTCTCCTACTTTGCCTCTAAAGCCTGGAATGACCTGCCACGGCACATCAGAGCCACCTACTTCGTTCTTGAATTGCTCAAAAAACTGAAGACATACTGAAGACATAGCTCTTCAACCAACCCCAGTTTGGCTCGGGCCATACAGCTCCTGGTTCAGTGCCAGGATACCCTTCCAGGCGAGCTGAGCTCTATACAAATCTGCATAACATAAAATAACATAACTTAACATAGCATAACATAACGTAGTGTAGCATAGCATAACATACCATAACATAGCACCGTATAGCACAACAATAGCATAACAGATCATAGCATAACGTAACATAACATAGCACAATTAATGTTGCACCTTGTTTCTAGGAGCTCCTACAAAAGCACTAAGGAAGCTACAGCAAGCAGAGTATCATGCAGCTTGAATAGTGAGCAATTTTATTTATCAACAGCATGACTACTCTGTCTTGAGAGTCTTTGCTGGCTTTGACTAAATGAAAGGTTTAAGTTTAGAGACCTAACACCAGCCTTTAGGACAGTGCAGTTTGGAGAAAAGGACCAGGTGGGTTAGCCATTAGGGTCAATTTAAGTCCCCAGGGAGAGGTTCCACAGGGTAAATCTGGGTCATCTTACTTCTTAGTGCTAATATTTCGAGTCCTTAAGATCAATATAAGATCAATATAGTTTTTTATTTGATACAGTTTTGTAACAATGATTTTACAAATGCCATTTCCACACATTATGCTAGGTTGTTTAATTCTTTAACTGACCTATAAACTAAGGCTGAAAGTAGTCGCTTGCAAACCCACTTTTTTCTTTGTGGCGATTTTAATGGAAAGCTAAATTGGGGTTCCTGGATTCAAGATATCCACATAGACAGACACACTACCATCAGGATGCAAGGAGGGCAGAGCTTTACAAGTACCTTACAGTTCACGGCCTGGCTAACTTACTCAACACACTAGGAGGAACTAATAGTACAGTTCCGTCTTTTGAGGGGGAGCCTCACTTATAGACTATGGGCCCGATGTAGGTAAATCCCATTTACCGATTTTGAAATACCGAATGCTACCGATTCGGTATTTCAAAATCGGTAAATGGGATGTAGGTCCCAACATCTGGAATCGTTACCGATTCCTTACAAATTCGGTATTTACCGATTCGGTAAATACCGAATCGGTATTTGCTATTGAATTCTATGGGCCTTTGAAGCCCATAGGATTCAAGTCAAATACCGAATCGGTATTTACCGAATCGGTAAATACCGACTTTGGCAAGGGTGCAGGGGGTGTCACTTTGACACCCTCTAGCACCCCCAAAACGGGCATGTGTGCAATGTGGCACACAGACATGCCCTAAGGGCACGTCTGTCTGTCACATGGCACATGTGTACATGCACAGATGTGCATGTACACAGGAATCGGTATTTTACCATGGATTTGTATTCCATGGTAAAATACCGATTCTGCAAGCCATGTGCCAATGGTAAATTGGCCACCTACATTGCATTTTCGGTATTTCGGTACCGAATCGGTAAATATTACCGAATCGGTAATTATTTTACCGATTCGGTACATATTACCGAATCGGTAAATTTACCGATTCGGTAATGATACCGATTCGGTAAAATTACCGAAAATGTGCCCCTACATCTCAATAGCCCTTTACCGATCGGAAACGGCCGAAAATCGGTATTTTCGGCCGTTTCCGATCGGTAAAGGGCTACCTACATCTGGCCCTAAATGTTTGTAAATCCTAATTTTTTACCCTGGTTCTCTAAAAAAGAGATTTTACCTACAGAATTGGGAGACCATAATGCTCTGTGTGCCTCTATGCTTTTATCAATCAAGGGACATGCATGTAACAGTAACTTAATCTCCATCACACAACATTCCTCAGATGGTTTAAGGTTAGTTTGGCGCTTGAAAAACCTATAGAATCACTATCAGTCCTACTCATGTCACATTTAGAGGTATTTCTTGATTGCTTAGCTGAGAGGGAACAAGAGTCGATAGCTTTCCATTACAACAGGCTAATATGCATAATCAGGAAGTATATGCTTAAGCCAATCCTAGGTGGTTTGACGGGGCCTGTTCAAAGGCAAATTGAAGTTTGAGGAAAGCCCTACATGCCTGACCCAGGGTTAGGAGTAAGATTTCCCTGGCATGCAGTGAGTATTAACCCCTTCCGTGCTCGTGACGGAACCACTCCGTCACGAGCCACGGACACGCTGTGCTGGTGACGGAGTGGTTGAGTCACAGGCATGGCGGCGCCACGCGGCCCCCCTCGCCCCCAGCCAAGGGGTTAAACTACGCTCTCAAATAGTAAGAGGGAAGTATATAAACGTGACTGGGAGCTGCTGGAAAAAGCAACCTTGGGTAAGGACAGCAAATCCTTTTGGGATTTAGTAAAACAAATTAGACCAGGAAATTCCCCTATTAATCCTCCTCTACAAAACAATGTTTTGTGCTCAGATGTGGTCACTCACTTTGCTTCCATCTATTATATTGAGGATGTTCCAAGTATGCGAATCGCCCTGCGCATTAGGCTGGAGAATTCTCCAACCCTTTTCATATCATTACAGAAAGTTGAAATGGCCGTTCAACATAGCAAGGGCGGGAAAGTGCCAGGCCCAGATGGGGTACCTACGGATTTGTTGAAATCCTCACCTGAGATATGGGGCCCCCTTATTACCGACACCTTAAATTCTTGCCCTAGAACTAATATCCCACTTTCCTGGACCACCGAAAGGGTAATGCCAATATTTTAAAAGGGTGACTATTGTACCATTTCACTCATCGAAAGAACAATTAAAAGCATTGGTAGAGTCATTTAGGACCTACGGGTTAAATGGCAGCTGACAAGAATATCCTCTCCCCTTTTCAATATGGGTTCCATCCTAAATTAGGTACCAGCGAGCAATTTCTGAATTTGGCCCTGACAATGAGAAATTTCCTAGTTACCACAAAGGAAAGTTTCAATTCTATTAAGGAGGCGGAGGCGAGGATTTTGCTAGTCCTTTCTCCATTTTATTGGACAGCAAGTTAGTAGTAAGAAAAAAACAATACACCATGGACTACCCAAACCAACATGGCAGCGGTAGTCCTGGTAACATAACAACCAATCAGAGTCCAACAGTTAGCATATAGGGAGTCCCAGCTGTTAGTCCTTCCTCTTTCTTGGGTGCTGCCGCAGGAAAGAAGTCATCCATCCACTAGTCCGCTTTTTGATCGGAGCCTAGGGAAGAGAAACAATAATAATAATATCTCGTCCAGAACAATGTCGGACAATTCAAGAACATTGCAATGGAGTAAAAAGAACGAATTGCAAAGAGAAATGAAACATCATTGCACAGTTTATCAATGAGAACATTAATACATAGGAAAAAAGATACTTCCCTTAGACGAAGTAAAATCATCATAGTCCAGTCTCGGGAGGGAAGGCTCGATAAAGCCTGGGTGGGAAAATCCTCGCCTCCGCCTCCTTAATAGAATTGAAACTTTCCTTTGTGGTAACTAGGAAATTTCTCATTCTATGTCAGGAAGCGGAGGCGAGGATTTTGCTTGTTCAAAGCTTACTCACCACCAACGATGCAGCCTCATGGATTGGCTTAAAGTAGAACTTTTTGAAAGTCGAATCCGAGGACCAATCCGCTGCATTCATGATATCTTCCAGGCGTCCACCTACCTGTATAGCCTTGGAAGCCATTGCACCTCTAGTGGAATGAGCCCCAAAGTCAGTGATGTTAATTCCAGCTTCTGACATAACCCACCTGACCCATCTGGCAATGGTGGGAGAGGAAACTGCCTTGAAAGGTTTCTTAACCGCAATAAGCAATTGACTCTCGCCCGGAGGGCGGAGCTCAAGAGTAACATCTTCATATGTCTTAAGGCAATGAACAACACAGAGCTTTGGCGAATCTGGGAAAGCCGGATAAGTTACTGACCTGGTATTACATTTAGTTCTTCTTGAAACAGTAAACGTAACCCCTTCTGGGGTAAAAACCCTGGCTGATATATCCAGTGCACGAACATCTGAAGCACGCTTACATGAAATCAGGCAGAGGAGAATCGCTAATTTGGCCGAAAGTTCCTTGCGGGAAAGGTACTGATTATCCTGCCAGGACTGTAGAAAATTCAAGACCACATTAACATCCCATAATCCTGTATAACGGGGTTCTGGGGGGCGCGAAAGGCGAATACCTTTAAGGAGTTTACAAACCCAAGGGTGCTCACCAACCGGAGAGCCATCAACAAGGGCATGCCCAGCAGATATTGCCGACCTGAAAGAGTTAATGGTGCTGTACGCCAATTTCTTTTTGAAAAGATCAGCGAGGAAGTTAATCACGTCAGTGACAGAGGAGCCCATGGGATCCAGGTGTTTTCCCACACACCAACGAACCCATCTGTTCCATGCTGATCTATAACGTTTAGTGGTGTTAGGGGCCCAGGCTCCTCGAATGAGGAGCTCAGCGTCTCTCGAAAGCGAGTCACAAGACCAACGTCCCCTGAAATCCTCCATGCCATGAGACGTAGATGGCCCTGGAGAACCAGCGGATGCGGGTGACCCAAGGGATCCGTCAGAATGTGGTCGAACGACGGTAGCCGAAGAGGTTTGTCCCAGGACAGCTCCAAAAGAGAAGGGAACCAGCATTGAGCTCTCCAGATTGGCGTGATCAGAATCAGAGAAGCTCTCTGTCTGCGGACCTGAGCCGCCACCCTTTGAATGAAAAGGAAGGGGGGAAACGCATAAGCTGGAAACTGGGACCAGTCCTGTAGGAAGGCATCCACTGCTTCCGCCCCCGGATCCGGTTTCCAGCTGTAGAAGCGGGGCAGGTGGGCGTTCCACCTGGACGCAAATAAGTCCATCACTGGAAGACCCCATAGGTCCGAAACTCTCTGGAATACTGAAGGATCCAGCCTCCAGTCGCTGGCATCCCGAAAATTCCTGGATTGCCAATCCGCTACTGTGTTCAGATCGCCTGGGAGATACTCCGCCGTGACAGAGATCTGGCGAAGAAGGCAATAGTTCCAGAAGTCTTTCGCAAGATCCGCTAGGACCTTGGAATGCGTGCCTCCCAACCGATTGATGTACCTGACAGCAGTCGTGTTGTCCATCCGAAGAAGAACACAACACGAAACCCTGGTCGAGGTGAAGGAGCGGATTGCGAACGAGCCCGCAAGGAGCTCCAAGCAATTGATGTGGAGGTGAAGTTCCTCCTCCGTCCACCTGCCGCCCACCGAGAGGGAGCCGCAACGGGCGCCCCAACCCTGGCGACTGGCATCTGACTCGATCACAAGATCCGGACGGGAACCGAAAATCGCCTTCCCGTTCCAAGCATCCATGTGATCTAACCACCAAAGAAGTTCCGATCGGGCTTCCAGATTTAAGGAAATCAGTTCCGAGTAAGTGAGGCCCTTGCGGAGATGAAACGCCTTCAGTCTCTGAAGAGCCCTGTAATGAAGAGGGCCTGGAAAAATGGCCTGGATCGACGAAGACAGTAAGCCCACAATCCTGGCCAATTGGCGGAGGGATATTCGATCCCGCCGGAGAACCTTGCAAATCTCCTTCTTGATCTTGGAGATCTTTTCGGAAGGAAGATGAAGAGTCGCATCCGTAGTTATGATCAGAAAGCCAAGGAAAGTCATTTCCTGACGAGGAAAGAGATGCGACTTCTGGGCATTGATGATGAAGCCCAGAGACTGAAGAAGGGTTATTGTAACTTGAAGATGGTGAAGAAGGAGGTCTTTGGACTGACACATTAAAAGAATGTCGTCCAGGTAAACAATTAGACGAATCCCCAGGGTACGGAGATGCTCTACCACCGGGCGCAGGAGTTTGGTAAAGCACCAAGGTGCTGAGGAAAGACCAAAGGGAAGCGTGCGAAATTCGTAAACCTGATTCTTCCACAGAAACTGGAGGAATTGACAGTGAGGAGGAAAGATTGGAACCGAAAGATAAGCATCTTTCAGATCCAAGCGAACCAACCAATCGTTCTGTAACAGAAGGTCTCTCAAAAGATGGATGCCCTCCATCTTGAAGTGTCTGTAAATTAGCCACTCGTTGAAGGAGCGGAGGTTGATTACCGGTCTGAACCCCTTGCCCTGGATATATGATGTTACAACGCGGACTGTAACAACGCATACCATTACAACGCATCTTTTACAACGCGGATACTGTTACAACTCATGTATTTACAACGCATTTTTTTACAACGCAGGTACCTTTACAACGCATACCATTACAACGTAAGTATTGGTAAGTATATATTAATATTAATATTATAATCGTAAATTAATTTTCTAAAATATAATTTAATGTAATTTTATTTATTTTCAATTAAATAATTTAATTTAACATTAATTTTACTTTATTTTTACCCTGTACCCCTGTACCCCAAAAACTCAAAACTGACCCTCAACCCCAAAAATAAATTAAAGTAATTTAATTGAATGTAATTCCAATTAATTAATGTAATTAAATATTTTAATAAATTAAAATTAATTTTACTTTATTTTTACCCTGTACCCCTGTACCCCAAAAACTCAAAACTGACCCTCAACCCCAAAAATAATTTAATGTAATTTAATTTAATTTAATTACAATTAATTAATTTAATTTAAAATTAATTTTAAATTATTTTTACCCTGTACCCACAAACTGAAAACTGACCCTGAACCCTAAAAATACCCCTTTACCCAAAAACTAAAAACTGACCCTGAACCCTAAAAATACCCCTTTACCCAAAAACTGAAAACTGACCCTGAAACCTAAAAATACCCCTTTACCCAAAAACTGAAAACTGACCCTGAACCCTAAAAATACCCCTTTACCCAAAAACTAAAAACTGACCCTGAACCCTAAAAATACCCCTTTACCCAAAAACTGAAAACTGACCCTGAACCCTAAAAATACCCCTTTACCCAAAAACTAAAAACTGACCCTGAACCCTAAAAATACACCTTTACCCATAAACTGAAAACTGACCCTGAACCCTAAAAATACCCCTTTACCCATAAACTGAAAACTGACCCTGAACCCTAAAAATACCCCTTTACCCAAAAACTAAAAACTGACCCTGAACCCTAAAAATACCCCTTTACCCAAAAACTGAAAACTGACCCTGAACCCTAAAAATACCCCTTTACCCAAAAAATAAAAACTGACCCTGAGCCCTAAAAATACCCCTTTACCCATTAACTGAAAACTGACCCTGAACCCTAAAAATACCCCTTTACCCAAAAACTAAAAACTGACCCTGAACCCTAAAAATACCCCTTTACCCTAAAACCCAAAACTGACCCTAAACCCTAAAAATACCCCTTTACCCCAAACATATAACATTTAAAATATAATTATATACTTACCAATACTTACGTTGTAATGGTATGCGTTGTAAAGGTACCTGCGTTGTAAAAAAATGCGTTGTAAAAACATGAGTTGTAACAGTATCTGCGTTGTAATAGATGCGTTGTAACAGTATCGCGTTGTAAAAAATGCGTTGTAACAGGTGCATACCCCTTGCCCTTCTTTTCCACCAGGAAGATGTTGCTGAGGAAACCGTTTGGGTGTAGCACCGAGGGGATGATGGCGCCTTTTTGTAACATTGCCCGAACCTCTAAATCTACAAGTACTTGTTCTGTGACAGAAAAAACTAGAGGACGAGGACGAGAAGGTTGAACGGGGGAACCGTAAAATTCGATGTGAAACCCCTGAACAGTCTCGAGAACCCAAGGATCTGAAGTTATTGACGCCCAGGCCTGGGGAAACAACGCTAACCTTCCCTCCATTTGAACCAGAGAGATGATACGAAATCTTACCATTAAATCCTCTGGAGTTGGACTGGAATCCACCACGTCCTCTGCCTTGGCCTCTGCCTCCTCTGGAAGGGTAAAAGGTACCCTGTCGTCCATCATTCCAGCCGTTATTTCTTTTGTATTGGCCTCTATTGGGGCCTTGCTGGACCTGACGGCCGGAAGAGCGACCCCTGCCTCTGCCGGCCCCGCCAAAAACCTTTTTGGGAAAAAATCTTTTCATAGAAGCCTGAGCCTTGTCCAGAGCAGAAAAGGTTGCCACAAACTTCCCCAACTCCTTCACAAAGGGGTCTCCAAACAAAGCACCCTGCGCAATAGGGCCCGCCTCAGAAGACGACAACTCTCCTAGTTTTGGATCAATCTTAAGAAGCAAGGATCGTCGCCGTTCCGCCGAAAGCGCGCAATTGGCATTGCCAAGAAGGCACATTGCCCGTTGCGACCAACCAGCAACGTCATCAACCGACATCGGTAAACCCGGCTCCTTAGAACGTTGGGCCACTTCAATTATTTTAGTGAGAGGGCCCACAACATCCAAGAGCTTATCCTGACAGGCTTTCCATGACCTATCTATACCCTTTTTTGGGTCCTTGATATATTTGGCGAAGAAGGTACACAACTTGGGATCAATCTCAGGGGTGCATGCCACTCTAAAGGGAAGGGAAGGGCGTGGGCACTCAGAACGCAGGCGAAGACGAACATCCTGAGGTAAAGGCTGTCGAAGCTTAGCTGCGACATAATCAGCTGTAGACTGCTCAGGAAACCACTCCGATGACCTGGGTCTTACAATAGTAGATGGGTCAAACATATTAGGAGGCACAAGATCACCCTCCGTAAAACTAGGAGCACTGGGCTTTGGGCGCCAAGACCTGCTCACATCAGAAAAATCCTCTGAGGAAGCGTCCTCATCCTCATCTACGTACTCGTCCTCCTCATCATCTCCCTCGATGGGGAACCCTTCCTCCGGGTCAAGGTCCTGGGTGGCAAAACCACCAGTCTCTCCGGGTGAGTCGTCCCCCCGGTAGGGTGCGCTTCTAAGCGTGCGCGCACTCTTACGAAAGACTTCAGATAATTTACTGAAGCCCTCCAGGTGCCCCGCGTCACGCTTTCTGGCCGTACGTGGTAGAGCACATGGAACACCACTGGGCCCTGCCCCACTGTCCCCAAAAACACCTGTATCATTCTTAAAAACATGGGCTGACAGTCTATTTACACTGTCCTGCAGAGGTGCCAGAGCTTGAGCTATCGCAGAAGAGAGAAGCCTGTCTACCTCTGCAGGAGGGTGCAAAGGGGTCAGTTGTGGCTGATCATTAGGAGCCACCACCTCAACAGTAGAAGGACCGGACTGCATTTTAGCAGAAAAACTGGTACCCATACACAAACACCCCAACTACATGTAAGGGGAAACCCTTCACACAGGTACCACACAGGCTAACACAAATGAAAAGCCTGAAACACAAAAGTTCTGACTGAGATTAAATTGAAATTTATAAAATTCCAGTCAGAAAATACTTCTTGCCGTCGAAAACGGCGTCAGTGTGAGGGAAGAGGCCAAAAAACGAAAGAAGCGCAGTGCCTCAGCGCGTTTCTACTCAAGCGCGAGGAGCGCTGAGGAGAACAGCTGATCGGCGTCAGAAGCCGACACCAAGATCGCGCACGCGCGAAGAAGAAACGCTCGGGCTGAAAGCCTACCGCGTTAGAAACACAACAACACAGCCTACAACAAAGGCAAAGTCAATTCCAATCAAGCGATATCCAAACAAAGCTGTCTACATTCAGAACAAAAACTGCCACGACAAAGATAATTAGCTCAAGTAAAACGTGACTTATCTTGCCGAGGCAGCAATGGAGAAAGAGGAAGGACTAACAGCTGGGACTCCCTATATGCTAACTGTTGGACTCTGATTGGTTGTTATGTTACCAGGACTACCGCTGCCATGTTGGTTTGGGTAGTCCATGGTGTATTGTTTTTTTCTTACTACTAACTTGCTGTCCAATAAAATGGAGAAAGGACTAGCAAAATCCTCGCCTCCGCTTCCTGACATAGAATTTCGAAGTACACCAATGCCAGGCGCTCTCCTATTTATCTTACCTTCCTGGATCTGTCCGCTGCCTTTGATTCAGTGTACAGAACTAAATTATGGTTAATGTTACCGCATCAAGGAGTGGGCCCTCCTCGCGTAAACTTCCCGTCAACAAGAGAATAACGTTCCGTCTCCTCACCCACGCACACAAGGCCCTCTACAAACTAGGACCAGAATGCCTCAACACACGACTGTCCTTCTACACACCTACCCGCCAACTAAGATCCTCCAATCAAGTCCTCGCCGCAGTTCCGCGCATCCATAGATCCACCATGGGAGGAAGATCCTTCTCCTACCTGGCGGCCAAAACCTGGAATTCTCTCCCCACTCACCTCCGCCTTACTCAGAACCACATTTCCTTTAGGAAGGAACTTAAAACCTGGCTATTCGATAAATAATGCACCCCCTCCCCCAAGCGCCTTGAGACCCTCTGGGTGAGTAGTGCGCTATACAAATTCCTGAACTTGAACTTGAACTTGGTCTTTCAGCTAGAGTTCACTTAAATTCATATGTTAAGCTTTCTCTTGATTTCACTTTGAAGAGTTGAGTGCGACAAGGGTGCATATTGGCTCCGCTATTCTTCATTTTATACATAAATGGTTAACTGCCCACTCATCTTCTTCCCACTCACACTTACCTAGAATAGCAGGCACTCTAATTCCCACGTTACTTTGTTCTGATCTCGCGGTATTGCTAGCCCTTACTCCAAATGCACTGAGACGCCAAGTGGATCCTCTTTCTTCTTTTATGCAAAATCTGAATTTAAAAACCAACGACACCAAGTTGCACATTATGTCCTGTGGATCGGGTAAATAAAGGCTAAATAAAATCAGCACCAATGGCCAAGAATTGATGAGCGTAGATAATTTCTGTTATCTAGGATTAACCTTTAGCTCGTCAGGGTCGTGGAATCCCCATCTTGCCCAGGCTAGCCTTAAGCATAATTATACTTAAGCCCGGGCGGAGCAGGCGTAGTGCCTCTACGCAGAGTTCCACAGAGTCGGAAAACAACTCTGTGGAACACTGCTTCGCTCCCCCTCCTCCTCCCAAAGTAATTATGTTTAAAAAAGGCACTTACCTGTCGTGGCTGCCTCCTCCTCACCATGGCCACTCTCCTTCCTAGTCCTCGCCGCCCTTCTTCTTAGATAACCCCTACGTTGTACGTCTTTCTCGTTGTCTGGGGTTTTAACAAATGTTGTTCCTTACAGGTTGAGGAAAATCATTTTTTTGGGAGGTTGCTGAGGTTACCTCCATCCAACTCTAGTCTTATTACTCATTTTGAGTTAAACCAGGGTTTTATAACACACAAGGTATATTTGGCGCCACTCTAATCATGGGTTAGCATCTGGACGAACCAAGCAGCAAAGTTATGCAAAGACATTATACTTGATTGTCTAAAGCTGGATAAGGCATGTTCTATTCTATGGATAAGTTCTATACGGGACACCCTAGGAATCTTGGGCTTTTCCTCTTGGTTCAGTGAACCTAGCAGCATTCCCAATTCAGTTAAGGCAGTGGTGAAAACATCATTAACCCCTCCCCTGCTGATGACGGAACCGCTCCGTCATCAGCCGCGGTGGCGCTGTGCTGATGACGGAGCGGTTCCGTCATGGCCCGCCCGATGCGCCTGCGCAACGCGAATTCCGCGCCTGCGCTGGGCGTTCTATTGAGCGGGCGGGCCATGACGGAACCGCTCCGTCATAAGCACAGCACAACCGACGCTGGTGACGGAGCGGTTCCGTCACCAGCATGCGCCCGCCGCTCTTCCGCCCCGCCCCCTTAGCACTACGGCGAAATAGCCGCCGCAGTGAAGGGGTTAATGGAGCCGTGCGCAAACAGGAGAATGAAAAACGAGCTGGCAAGACCCTCAGTTTCGACTTACTGTAGATTTCTAGTTACAGGTGAACCCCCATTGTACCTATCCCTAGATCTCACAATATGGGAGTGATCACTCCTTTTTCACTTTAGGGGAGGGTCAATTTATTGGTCCTTGTCTTTTAAAAAACTTTTCAGATCTTGAGGGAAACTTAGTTGCTACTTGCCCCTGTGACAATCAATCTGCACAATCACTTTTGCACTTTATGTTTTTTTGTAAATTGAATAGTCTAGCGCGAAAGCACTTTCGGGCACCTTTGCTACGCAAGTTAGTATTTCGACGGTGTAGTGTAGCTTTGCTCCATTTGCAATTTTTAAGTTCACCTGAAATTTCCTACAGTGTCTGCGCTTTTCTGAAAGCAGCGATACGAGCTAGAAAAACTATGATAGACTAATTTTCCGAACTAAATACAGGTTATGGGCCATTAGGCAGACGCCAATATATTTCTCTTTCTTTTAGGCGAAGATCGACTTTCTGAGCTAGCATTTTTCCCTCCACGTTTACTCACTCATGCTTAAGAGAGCCAGGGATCATATGAAGTCCGCCTTGGATAGGAGCTTGGCTGAGGTGTCCCCGTTCAACTCCTGTGCTAGAAGTAGCACATAGCAGACCCTATTTGAGGTTCTTGTTCTCCTTCTTTTCCCCATACTCCCCGTTAACCCCAGCCAACTGCGATATGAGTGAACTGATGCTTTGGAATCTGTTTGCGAATTGCACCTTTTTTGTTCTTTCATAAATGTGGCCATTTGATGAAATGTGGAGTCCAAAAGCTATTACCGCATGCATATTTTTAACCGTTGTTTTTAAGTGTAAACATGTTTTTACGTTTCTGCGAGATTATGGATGTATCATATTTCTTTATGTAATTTTATGGTCTATTTTTTACTAGATCGAATAAAGATATTGAATTGAATTGACCAGGACACTGGAAAACAAAAAAACATATGAATTTGTGATATGGAGGGATTTAATCCTGAGGGGCAAATGCCTGCCGGTGGTGCCTCTGGGAAAAGAGCACATTTGAAGGCAAAAGGTTTCTTGTTGAAGGTGCAATGTTGTGGAATGGGTTTCAGTAGGAAATTAGGAGATCTGAAAAACTTGCAATTTTGAGAATCTGAAGTCATAGCTTTTTGGCTGCCCTAGCAACATACACGTGTGGTCAATACAAGGTCCTTGCACGTGACTAACTAAAAAGCAGTTTATCCACTACACGAGCATTTTAAGTTATCTGTCTTATTATTGTAAATGTATTGGGGTTTCTACTTGTGTAAATTAGCGAGCACTTATGACTGTAGGAGTGTTGCCTCGTGCATGTTCTATACAATGTGTTTCCTATCCTTTGTACAGGTGTAGACTGCTTTCTGATTCACCCTCTGAATGGTTTAATGGAGCTTACAAGGGAGACTTTGATGATTCTTGACTGACTGTTGTGTTAGGTAATTGATTGCTGGGAGGAATAGAGTCTCGAGTTTGCTGTTTGCTTTCGCCCATAATACATTGCTAACTGCTGTTCTTGGCATGGCATCTCTTCATTGACGAAATGGTACCTCCTGCTGCAGCTTGCCACTCACTCCAGACAGCACCAGCCTCTGAAGTGTTGGCCTCAGCATCTGCTCGCTGTGGTACCGCTGTTTTGTATCCGCGATTTACTTTCACGATCTGCATATTTCAGTGGTTGATTTTGGCCTGTGCATTCGTCTGACGCCCTTTCCTGGAATGAAATAACGTGCAAGGATTCTGACAAAATGGCGGCCCTTGCCTTGAGGGAGAAGGAGAGACCGTTGGGACGGCGATCACCACCTCTATTCATTAGACGGGTGTGGCTAAGTTCATACTACCCAGGCAGTGTAGTGGCGGCCATCTTTAATTGTTTTTTTAATGTTATTTTTCACAGGTTACACAATGTGTAGTGGATGCCATCTTTGCTGATATAGCTTTTTCATTTTACAACAGTCATGGAGCAGAAGGTTTGTTTAGCTTTCACATTTTACAAAATGATGATTTTAAATACTCATCTGAAAATTTTAAAGTATATAAAGGGAACCCTTCTTTCCCATGGTAAAGGCGAAATTTGGATTTTTTTACACTTTTGATTCTCAGAGATGCAGAAAAGGTGGTACTAAAATTTAGGACTGAAACATTGTTCTATTGTTTACAGGTCAGAATCACAATACATTTTTAGGACGCTATCATGAGTGGTTCCAGGGATATTAACATTATTTTGATGGTGCAACGAAGATAGGAGAAATATCTCTTATCCGCCGAGTGCTGAAACAATATGGGTTTGACATACCTGATCAGGGTGATGTGAATGTTCTGCATATTACTAGTTTGCATGTTACGATGTCCCCTCTTATTGTTATTTATGGTATGGAATGTTAATACTGTCATGAACCTCTACCTGGTGTAATTCTGTATTGGAATGTGAGAACACAGGATTAGACCACCTTATCTGTCATTTGGTGCCAATCCTCTGGGCCCATTTGACCTGCTTATAAGTCTTGCCAAATACAGCTTCTCTTCAAGACTACATGCTGTGGACTCCATCTTTTCATCTCTCTCTGACGTTTCCTTCCCGATACTCTTCCAGCCCCAAGGCTTTCGTCCACGTGGGTGATGACGGCGTCCTCAGGGGCAGAGTCTGAAGGTATTCGACTCCATTTAAAGGAGCCAGGTTGAAGTATGTCTGAATCGATGTCTTTGTGGGTGTCCCGTTCTCCTGTTCAGGCTTCCGTATTTACAGGCTGCGAAAATAGAAGAGGATCTACATGATGTGGAACACACCACCACTCGACCTCATCCTCCTTGGATTCCAGCACTCCATGATGCCCTGTCAAACTTTTATGACCAGAAGATCACCGTGATCTACAAAAATCAGAAACATCCTCAACCTAGAAGAAACAGCCACCCTTATCCTTCTCGACATCTCCGCCGCCTTCGACATCCACTCCCACAACACCTTCATCAGAAGACTTCGCCTCTTGGGCATCTGTAAGCCAGCTCTTCAGTGGATACCCTCCTTCCTCACTGGAAGAACACAAAGTGTGATACAATCACCCTACACCTCAGAACCCAAAAATCAAATCTGTGCAGTCCATCAAGGCTTGTCCCTCAGCCCAACGCTCTTCAGTGTATACATGGCGGGGCGGCTCTGCTCTCAGAGCAGGGCAGGGGAGGAGTATTACAGCCTGCATGGAAAACATGCCCAGCATCCCTTTTACTGGCTGAGCGCTGAACTACGGTGCTCAGACCAATCACAATACTGCATTGCAGTGGTGTGATTGGCTATTGGGAGGCTGGAAGCTAGGTGCATCCTGCTTCCTGCCCTGGTAGCGGGCAAAGAGGACAGGCGGCAGAGGCAGACTGATAAGAGTGTTTTTAAAAAAAATCTTTGTTCCCTCCCCCTGCCGCCCTCATGACTCACCCCCCACTGCCTTCAAATACCAGCCGCCACTGCCTCTAGCTCAACTTAGACAAAACCAAAGTCCTGATTCTCTGAAACAACAATTCCCCCTGGGATGCCTCATGGTGGCCTCCAAACTGGGCTCGCCACCCACCCCTGCTGATCATGCCAAGAAGTTTGTGATAATCCTAGACACCAACCTTACCATGAATAAACAGATCAATACTCTCTCCTCATCATGCTTCCACATCCTGCAAATGCCACGCAAGACCTTCAATTGGATCCCTATGAACACCAGATGAACGGTCACCCAGGCTCTAATCACTAGCAGACTTAATGAAATAAACCTCCTCTATGCCAGAATCCCAGCTCGCATGGTATGCCAACTCCAAACCACCCAGAATGCCACTACCAGACTCATCTTGGACATTCCACGAAACACCCACATCTCACTGCACCCCAACGGACTCCAGTGGCTCCCAGTCCAGGAACGATGCAAATTCAAGCTACTCATGTATGCCTACAGAGCCCGCTACAAAATCAGACCAGCATACCTCAACTTCTACCAACCCACCAGACACCTTTGGTCGACCTCCCAGGCTACCACATGCACCCCTTGCATCAAGAAGACCAAATGCGGGGGCGATCCTTCTCACACATCACAGCCAAAGCCTGGAACAACTTCCCAGGTCACCTTAGAACTGCCCCTCCATCATGGACTTCTAAAAGAAGCTCAAGACCTGGCTCTTCTAAAAAATAACAGGCTTCATTCCATCCATCCACCTTTCTCAGGTCATCGCCCTCCTCCATGCCTGAATGCTCTCGTGGGTGATTAGCTGCACCTCACAAATCCAATAGTATAAATACAAGGGTGATTATTTCCCGGGTTTCTCTTGGTGCTTTCTATTCACGAGACTGATTAATATAAATGCAGTAGTGCTCCAAAGGAAGGAGAAACTAACCAACCTCCTTGATCAAGACCAAAAAGATCTCTTAACATGTGAACAATTCCAATACCAAGCACATACATTTTACCATTACACACAAAAAAGTTTTGTAAATCAACATATACAAGATTCTCTTTCTCTAGTTCTTTATTTTCTTTCTTTAGAGCCCAGCCTACGCAAGTTTCGTTGTTTAAGGTGTCCCCCACCACTTCTTCAGGGCTAGAATAACTAGAATACTTCCCTCTATATATCCTCTACATTCACTCTCTCATTTAACCCCAAACCCCATACCACTCCTATGATCCCAAAATAACCCTTTCTAGACTCTATCCTACTCTACCCCTTCTTGCTTCATCTTACACCTCTTTTACTATACCGATCCCCCAAAACAAACCTTTCTAAACTCTTCCCTCTTTTCTACCCCTCCCCAACCCTTCTCAATCTAAATAACTGACTAACATATCCACCACTAAAATTGCTTTCATGTTTCACCATATTAATTCAACACTAATCCTGATGGGTTCCAGAGTAGCTTGCTACTTGTGCTTCAAAACCCCATCAGGGGTAGCAAGGGCTACATAAATACAAACCTCTTTCCCATCACTATCCCGCCACCTACCCTTCTCTACCCAAATAACTGAATAACACATCCACTACTCAAATTACTTCCTCTTTTACTATACTAATTTTCAACACTAATCCTTTGTGAATTCCGGAGTGGCTTGCTACTCGCCAGAAAAGCGCGTCAACATCCATCAGGGGTAACAAGTGCTATATGAATGCAAACCTTTCTTCCCCTTTTATTCCTCCTTAATCCAATGTCCCCTTTTATCCCTCCACTATCGTTCTCACTCCAAATAACTGACTAATATCCACCACTGAAATTACATTTTCATATTTCACCATATTAATTCACCACTAATCCTTTATGGGCTTCCTGAATAGCATGTTTCAACACTGCATCAGAGGTAACAAGCGCTATATAAATACAAACCTTTTTTTCCTCCTCTGTCCTTCTGCTATCATTCCAAATCCAAATAACTGACTAACCTATCCACCACTTTAAATGTACCTGCATGTTTCACTATACTAATTCAACACTAATCCTCTTTGGGTCCCAGAGTAGCGTGCTACCCGCCGAAAAAGCGCTTTGACGCCTCGTCAGGGGTAGTAAGCACTATATAAATGTAATTACAATACAATTGTCACATACTACATAATCATAGTGGAAACCTCTATGAGTCATCCCAAGTGTAGGATCACGGTATTCTGTGTACAAATCAACACCCTATTATTACATTTCCCCATTGTTCAAATCACGTGATTTATGTCAGCATATATTAAAAAAATCAATCCATATTCATCAAAATTGTAGTTTATATACATCACTCCTTCAAGTATGGTGAAGCGGGACGTGGTGCAATCTATTAACACAGTTACAATATTTATAAACAACATATGGTGAACCAATATCGCATGCTCCCCACTGTTTAGCCTGTGATCCAAAAAGTGTATCCTCCTAGTGTGGCCCCTCTATTCCTACATTAAGGACACCTAACATATTCTTAGCGAATGTATGACGTTGCAACGCATACATTTACAACGGATGCCTTTACAGCGCAGTTTTTACATCGCCACATCCTTTGCAACACATACATTTACATCGCATGCCAATACAACTAAAGAACTAAAGAAAGAAAACTTCACAAATACACATTACATAACAGCATAACATATCAAGTCAGACCATTCAACTTTTTCAGGTAGCCTGACCACGCATATGATGTTGTGTCAGGAGTGGTCCTCTGAATCGTCAGCCCTGTAACCTAGGAATTGCACTCTCTTAGTAATTTCTTTCATTTGTTTCTTTATCATGTTGCCTGTTGGGTGCAGTTCAGAGAGGACTTGGCTCAACAGTTTAAGATGGACTGTTCCTATCGGAGCAGGAGCAAGAATAATTTGCATATGGCTACTTCCATTCTGAGGTGGCATGACGGGATGGGCAAATGAACGAAGGGTCGGAATGCTACCCTGAGCTATTACCAGTGGTTAGACTTATTGCAACATTTCTCCCATCAACCTTTGTGTGTTTGAAGTAACGCCCTAAGTTGCCAAGGGCATGCCCAGATGTGGGTCCTGTGTTCACTGTGCCACTGGAACCAAGCTGTACCTGACTGAAGACTCCCTATCAAGGCAAAACGGTTTTGGGTTGCTTTTGTTTCATTTCAGAGAGGAGCTGGCTTGGCAGTTCAGGCTGAACTATTCCTATTGGAGTAGCATCAAGACTGATTTGCATTTGGTTGGATCCAAATTGAGGTGGCATGGAGGGCAAAAGAAAGATGGGTTGGAATGTTGCCAGAGCAATTGCCAGTGGTTAGACATATTGCAAACATTCCTCCCATCACCCTTTGTGTCTTTGGAATAGTTTAATCAATCAAACAAGGAGGGACTGAAGGGCTTTTTTTGAGAAAAGAGGTCCAGCATACATCCACCAATGTGTCATAGAAAAAAAGGCTATACAGTTCCACTAGTGATTAAGAAGAAGGAGGGAGATATATGTCAGTCAGCACCCAAGTCTGTGCTGTTCTGGAAAGTTTAGGAGGAAAGGAATTCTTCTTGTTGGAACTAGGGCCTCCCGCACCCAGCCAGCTAGGTGTCACGCTGCATCATATGGGCCTGCTCCTCGTCGGGTCGGCACTGCAATATCCGACGGGCACACATAGAGGGGCTCTTTAGCATAGATCTTTTGTTCCTTGCTCTATGGTGCAGTGGGAGTGACTGGCCTATTAAAGTGTAGATGGGTGAGGAGTGATTAAAACAAGTTGGATATCCACCTGATTAAAAACGTGAAAAGAGTGGCAGTTATCTAAACCTAATGATTCAGTTCAACTATGCTCTACTCTGTGGGTCAACATGTTTCATGCCGTTGGGTCAGGAGGATCCGTGGCAATTCGTCAGGACCTAGTGGTTGGACTGTCTGCACTCAGTGGTTGGTGTGCAAACTACCTACCATGTCTCAACACTGTGAGTCGAGTATCTTAGAGCGACCTAAGAGGATACAGAAAATCGCAACTGTATCAGTTAATAGTGATCATAGTCACTCTCAATGTCTCTCTCTCTCTCACTCTCTCTCTCTCAATGTTAAGATGCACGGGTGACCGGCCAACAGTGCACAGGTGATCATTCCGTGGGAACAAGGTGTGGCAGTGTCACAATGTAAGTGAATAGTGACAGACAGTAGGTATGTGTTATCATAACCTACTGAAAGTGCAGCTTATTAAAACAAGAAATATATCTTAGTTAACGGCTAAATGAAATTACTTAAAATCAGAAGACTGAGCTATACATGAGGCTAGTTCTCTCTTTACAAACATAGAATGTGTTGGAAGCGATCAGGAGTCACACACCTAGTAGTAACCAAAGTATTGCATCTATCAGTTGCCGGCAGGATATCTGGACTAGTACATTGCAAGTCCCTGAAAGTAATGTAGTGAACAAAGGTGTGAGGCAACAGTGTGGAATCAAATAGGGCGGAGACTTAAGTGTCCCTAATATCTCTGGTGTTGATTGCATTGCTATGGAACATCAAAGGAGAACTGGCAAATCAGTATCATGATACACATTCCTTGTTGCATAGGCTCACTGGGGGGGTATTGTTGTCAAAGAATGGAGGAGTATGCCGGGTTATAGAGTCCGCCCGCACTGGTAATGGCACCACGGTAAGTAGTACTCAATTGCGGTAGGTGAAAGATCCCCATCCCCTCCCGTTCCGGACTCAACAATAGCCAGGACTGCAAGATGAAGGAGCGCATCTGCTACGAAGTGTAAGAACCCGTCGCCCAAATTTTACCTCACCGAACAACGGGGATGGCGGTTGTGACACCGTCTGGCTCCATGATCACTCACCATTGGGCTCCAGGAAGTGCGCCGTCAAAACCTACGCCTCTCCGACGGCACCGGGATATATTCAGCTGCTTGCGAGAGGTGCTGAAATACTTGCTGGCGTCTTGAGCGGCGAGGGGCTGGTTTCCAGATTGCGTCAGACATGGGCACGTGACAGACGTCCTAAAGGCGTTCAATAACACTTGCTCAATATGGCGGTCATATTGTAACGTAGAAAGTGGTGTTTATTCTTGTACTATAAGTGTCCTATCTACATGTAAACTGGATGTGGAGGCAACACTATCCAGAGATGAAGGGGCTAGGACCCTTAGTCATGACTGGGCGTTTCTTGTAGTCGGAAGCTGGCCACCAGTGTGTCCAGAGTGATATTCTTAAATTGCATGTGAACTACTAGTGACCTCTGTCCCTCTGGGTCGGTCACCCCACGCACCGCGCACACTCCTCGTGAGTGAGCCCAGGCTGCCCCCCGTTCCCGCCAAGTGCCGCCACTGCCCGCAGCTGTGCTCCCGGTTTCCGCCGAGTGCCGCCGCTGCCCGCAGCTGTGATCCTGGTTCCTTCGCTGTTGCTGCTCTTGCCCCGCTTGCGCTGCGATTGTATTTTCGTTTAATTTTCGTTTGTATTCTTCCTGTGTAATTTGCTCCTTGTTTAATTTTCTGTATTTTTCCCTCTGCCCCGTGTTGTTTAATTTCTGTTGTTGTACCCTCCCTCTGCTTTCCCCTTGTCGCGCCCAGCCCCTGCCGCGCTTTCCCGCCACCTCCCCGCTCCCCGCCGCTGCTGCCCCCTGTGGCCCCGCCCCCTTCCCTCGGTTGCCCTTCCCATTCACCGCCCCGCTTCCGCCTCCCAGCTGCTCCTCCCTCGCTCCGCCCCCCCCACTCTCCACATATGGCAGAGTGGCAAACGCGCAGCGTTGACGCCCAGCGGGTGCGCCGATTGTGCGCCGAAGGCGCACCAAAGGCAAGCCCGTCTGCGCCCGTCCGCGCCTGGCTCGCGCCCTGAGCCCAGACTCCTGGCCCCCGTAGACACCAGCCCACCCGCCGGACCAACGACGCCGCCGAGCTCAACGCACTCAACACCGGCCGGATCCCCGGATGCTACCGAGCCACCCCGAGACGTACCCACGGACCCTTCAGCTGCCATTCCTGCAACTTCTCCTGCATCCGGACCTGCACGGCACCCGCCAAGCCGAGCACTAACAGCAACCACCTGAAGTGCATCCTTCTCAACACCCGCTCCGTCCACAGACACGTCGTAGAGCTCTGGAACCTGCTCGACACAACATCACCAGACGACGCCTTCCTCACGGAAACCTGGATGAACGCCTCCTCAGTGCCCGACATCGCCATCGCCATCCCGGACGGATACAAGATCACCCGGAGGGACCGCGGTAATCAGACCGGAGGAGGCATCGCCATCATCCACAGGAACACCATCCGCATCACAACCAGCACCGAGGACACCCTCACAACCGCCGAACACCTGCACTTCCAGATCCACACCGACCCCAAGACCACCCTCAGAGGCACCCTCATCTACAGACCCCAGGACCACGTACACAGTTCTGCGAAGACATTGCCGACTTCATCAGCCCACACGCCCTCCCCTCCGCTGACTACATCCTCCTCGGGGACCTCAACTTCCACCTGGAGAACAACAACGACCGCAACACCACCACCCTGCTGGACAACCTCGCCAACCTCGGTCTCAAGCAGCTGGTGAACACCCCCACCCACTACGTCGGACACACACTCGACCCCGTCTTCTCATCAAGAAAGGACATCGCCTTCAGCCACGCCACCGGACTCCACTGGACGGACCACAGCTGCGTCCACTTCAGCTTCAGAAAGAACATGATCCACCACCACCAGCAGCAGATTGCACGCAACATCGTCAAAGAGCTCTCCAACCCCAACGCCGGAAACAACGACATCACCCCATCACAAGACCTCTGCAACTCCCTCACCTCCTACTTCCACAACAAGATCGCAGACATACACAACAGCTTCAGCATACAACCGACGCACCCCACGACCGCACCAACGCCCCCCACCACCACCCTCCGCGCCTGGACCCCGATCAGCACCGAAGGCACCATCCGCACGATGAACTCCATCCACTCCCGATCTCCAACCGACCCCTGCCCCCACCACGTCTTCAACAAGGCCGACGCTGTCATCGCACCCCACCTGCGGGATATCATCAACACCTCCTTCAACACCGCTACCTTCCCGGAGAGCTGGAAGCACGCCGAACTCAGCGCTCTACTGAAAAAACCATCAGCGGACCCCACCGATCTCAAAAACTACCGCCCCATCAACAACGGGGAAACAGCGGCCCTCATTCTCCTGGACCTCTCCGCGGCATTCGACACTGTCTGCCACCGCACCCTAGTGCAGCGCCTCAGCAACGTCGGAATCCAGGAGAAGGCACTGGAATGGACCATCTCCTTCCTCGCCGGAAGGACACAGAGAGTCCGCCTCCCCCTGTTCAGATCAGAAGCCACCGAAGTCATCTGCAGCGTTCCTCAAGGCTCCTCGCTCAGCCCCACCCTCTTCAATGTCTACATGAGCCCCCTTGCAGCCATCGCACGCCAGCACAACCTCAACATCATCTCCTACGCCGACGACACCCAGCTGATCCTCTCCCTCACCAACGACCCGCCAGAGCCAACCTACACGAAGGGATGAAAGAAGTAGCTGAGTGGATGAAGAACAGCCGCCTGAAACTGAACTCAGACAAGACGGAAGTACTCATCCTGGGCTCCTCGCCCTCCGCCTGGGACGACTCCTGGTGGCCCCCCGCCCTGGGCAGCGCACCCAAACCAACAGACCACGCACGCAACCTGGGCTTCATCCTGGACTCCTCCCTCTCCATGACCAGACAAGTCAACACCGTCTCCTCGTCGTGCTTCAACATCCTGCGCATGCTACGTAAGATCTTCCGGTGGATCCCCACCGAGACCAGGAAGACGGTCACCCAGGCCCTCGTCCCCAGCCGACTGGACTACGGCAACTCCCTCTACACCGGAACCACTGCCAAACTCCAGAAGAGACTCCAGCGGATCCAGAACGCCTCTGCAAGACTCATCCTCGACATCCCCGACACAGCCACATCTCCGGACACCTGAGAGACCTGCACTGGCTCCCGGTCAACAAGAGAATCACCTTCCGTCTCCTCACCCACGCACACAAAGCCCTACACAACCAAGGCCCAAGATACCTCAACGACCGCCTCAACTTCTACACTCCCACCCGCCAGCTTCGATCGACCAGCCACGCCCTCGCCGCCGTCCCCCGCATCCAAAGAGCCACCACAGGAGGAAGGTCCTTCTCCCTCCTGGCCGCCAAGACTTGGAACTCCCTCCCGACCCAACTCCGCCTGACCCAAGACCACCTCGCCTTCAGGAACCAGCTCAAGACCTGGCTGTTCGAGCAGTAGCGGACCACCCCTCCCCAAGCGCCTTGAGACCCTACGGGTGAGTAGTGCGCTATATAAATGCATTGATTGATTGATTGATTGATTGACTACTATGTATATATAAAGTTGAGTTTATCATTACTACACAGCACTAGCCACAGCAACAGGTCGTTATTGTATGTTTTTACAAGGTTAAATGAGGTTTAGTAAGCCAGGTGGAAAAATAGGCTCTACCTCATGTAGATTATTTCACTAAATATGTCATTGCGTAAGAGTTTCAGGAAATGTGGAAGTATGGGCTCATCGCCTATCAGTTGTACATATAATATATCATCACTTCATGATATATTAAGGGTAGAAGAAGGTGCACCTCACCTATGAGTCAGTGATGCCCACAGTATATCATTCAGGCCATGCCGGTTGGAAGAAAGGCGATATATCCATCTTTGTTCTATTCTGAACAGTGTTTTTGTGTGATTTTAGGGTGGGCTTCAAGTACCAACCAACGTAGAGACTCTGGAGGATGGTTCAATTCCTTGTAGTGTGTATACATCTTTGTGTTGACACGTTGGCATTGTATATTGCTCATGTGTTCAGTGACGCAAGTTTTCACTGCCCTCAATGTCATCCCTATGTACTTCATATTACATGGGCAAGTAACCAGGTATATGCAGTGGGAAATGTTACAGTTAGTATGTCGTGCCATTGTCCAAGTGAACGTGTCGGTGAGACTTTACTTGGTGTCGTTTACCCAGCACAATGTCATTCCTAATTATCAGCGAATTTCTGAAGTTCATCTCATATCCACTACGTCTAAATCAATCTCATTTTCTAGCCCCTACCTGGTGGCTGCAATGGCATTCAGTATTCTGCACCATCAGAACTTGTCTGAATTCTAGCTTGAATACTCACTGTTCCGGATTAAGTTCCAGGGTGGGACTCTGTCCCTTAACCCCTTCGCTGCGGCGGCTATTCCGCCGCAGCGCTTAGGGGGAAGCGGGCCGCGCGGCGGTCCTGTGCTCGTGACGGAACCTCTCCGTCACGGCCCACGGGTGAGCTGTGCTTGTGACGGAACGGTTCCGTCACGGCCCCGCCCGCTCTTCAGAACGCTCAGCGCAGGTGCGGAATTCGCGCCGTGCAGGCGCGGCAAGCAGGCCGTGACGGAACCGTTCCGTCACCAGCACAGCCCAACCGAGGCTCATGACGGAACGGTTCCGTCACCAGCATGGGAGGGGTTAATCGACTTAGTGCGGCCAATATTATTATTGGGTAAAGTTCCTTGTGGGATGAGAATAATTTTAAGTGTCTGCAGCACATAGAGGTCTAGGATCGGTGACTGCAGGAAGAGGCAAATTGCCTTACTGGCCCCAGTAGTCATAGGCACAAACTTTTAGTGCTGGGGTTGTGGGTTGTATAGTAATAACAAACAGGCTTAAAATACCCATCAGTACCAGATTCGAACACCCACTTATTTACATGAAAAAACACCCCTATAGGTCAGGCTCAAATCTGTGAAGCCATAGGCGCAAAGCTAGTGACAAAGGGTTAACTCCGGTTGAGTCATTGCAACGCCTCAGATATACATGTTTTAAAATAACTCAAAGGTCAAATTATATCCATAACAGAACCCAATAAAGGAACAGAGCAATACACCAGCAATGACTAGTAGAACTGAGAAGAAATTAGGGTAATTGCACATTTTACAATGAAAATGAGATTAGACAGGCAGCATAAAGTCACTTTCAGTCATAAAATGTGTCCATCCAATGCACAGTCACGTTGCATTAGTAGATATTTGAAAACATCATTCCTGTGTCTATACTCATTGAAAAAAATCATTGAAAGGCAGAGGTCAAAGGTGCAAGAGCAACTGTAGAAAGCTGATTTACAATTTTTATTACACTTTCATTTTTTGACTTACTGCAAAGTTTGAAGCGTGAAAGAATATGCTGTCTGCTAAAATAGATCCAGAAAAAATAGCTTCTGATAAAAGAAATCATGAAAAATATCATTTTTTTGTTTTTCTTTCGATACATGGTATAGTAATATTTAAGGAAAGTGAACCGTCGGTTCTCACATCCAAGGCATTTTGACTTAATTTCTATTTTAGGAATAGGCAACTGTCTCTGGCCTTGTTTCACCAAAGTGATAGCAGTAGTTTGCACGTGGAGCTTGAAGCCTCTGTAGGATATGGTCTATTTGGGGTATGCACTACACACTTTCAGTTTGGAAGGGGGTTCGGCAGGGCTGCATATTGGCCCCATTGCTTTTTATCTTATATATTAATCGGTTAGATCCATTTTTAGGAGTTTACTGCAAAGATGTTCCGAAGGTAGGAAATAAAATGGTCCCAGCTCGGTTGTATGCAGATGACTCCGATCTCATTGGGCATGCAGCCAATAGTTTACAATTATTATTGGACCGATTTTATTGAAAATTTGGGTCTGAGAATTTATTTACTAAGTCGTATACCATGATAAGAGGACAAAAATGCTAGAACTAAAACGGAAAGAATTAAGGAGCGTTGTATAGGTATTGTAGACAATTTTATTATTTTGGTATTTTGCTGGGCTACAAATTAACAAGGTAGCCCATAGCATTGATGCTTTTTCTAGGCAGCTCGGATATAGGCCCATAAAGTCCTTATTACATCTTATTACATCTCTATAAAGCAACATGTGTGCCAACGGTAGCTTTTGGTGTGGAGATATTATTGGAATATAAATCTTGCCCGAGTTGATTTATAGATCAGATATTGTGCTGGTTAAAGGAGCCTTTATGCCACAAATGCAAGAAGCAAACGCCTTAAGCTCTCAGCATAAAAGCAGTTACAACCACTATCTCGTGGTGAAATCTACATACAAAACAGAACTGTATTTAATGTTGGAAATGCCGGTTTTGCACAGAAGGTTTTTAGCATATTTTTATCTGAATTTGTTCCCTCAGCTATTAGTGGGGTGGCATAAGCCCCCTTTGCACATGTAATATTATCCCTGCACTAAATGCTTTGCATATTCTTTTCATCTGCCCTAAATCGGCAGGTTTGTGACACAAGTATATTTGCCCTCTTCTCTTGCCTTTGACTTTTACGCAAATCAGACCAGCTTAAAGGTATTTGCAATGTTTGGATAATCCTAATGAATGCTGCTATTTATCTATGTTCTTATCAGGGGTGTTTCATGCTTTTATCTGAAACTGTATTTTATGGGTGAAATATGAATTAATTGAAGATGTTATTTTTTTATTGTACTTTTATAATTGCTACTGCATATGGAATAAATATATTTTGATTGATTTGTTTGATAACAGTAGTGGAAGTAATAAAACAGTTCCAGCAAGTGGCCCACTGAGTTAATAATAGCCACCACCTGCAGTGACCTCGAGGTTTAGGGTTCGAGTTTTGGTATTGTAGACTAAGCCTTTCATCCATCTGAGGTTGATAAAAGGGGCAATGCTGTTATTTGCAGTACTTAGAACAACAGAAGTGCCGTGAAAAAAGCGATAGAAAAGCAAGTTACATTTATTACACTTCTAGTCCCTTGAACGCATCAGCCAAAGTGACGTGTAATAAACGAGCTCCAGGCAGACTTGCAGGTTGAAAGGCTTCTTTAATTTGAGTAAAGATAACACCCACAGGATAGAGGCCGCCGCTCGACTCCAAGACTCCGGGCAACTGACTATCGTTGCCCAGAGCGCTAGAACCGAACGGAGGGCCAGAACACATAAACAGAGAGCAATCCCTCGTGCTGAGCACAGCACGAGGGAATGCATATACTACAACTTCTCCCTCTCCACAACATTTCGAACAAAATGAGAAAGGAAGGAAGGCATGAGTTAGGGCATGAACAAAATTTTAAAACTGAGACATGAAAATAAGTTTCAACTTAAAACATAATCATTGAACCTGACAGGAAGCCTCCTACATCGAACAGATGGGGCGGAAGCTTGGAGTGAAACCTCCTCAACAGTCTCAGAGAGAATGGAAGGGGAAGAGGAAGATGGAAAAGAAGAGGAGAGACCTGAAGAAGAAGAAAGAGAATCTGTTGCAGAAACAGAAGCATCCGAAGGAGGAGAAGAGGCAGAAGAAGATGCAGGATTTAACCAAAAAGACCAGTCACATTGGTCAAACTGCTGTTTGGACAAACGCAACAAGGAACGGGCTTGTGAGTCAGAAAGGATAACCAGAGCCCTTTTGTTCCACCACCCTCTGCTGCCAAGTAAGGCGGAGGCCTTACTGACAGCAGTAACCTGAACAGGTGTGGAAAATTTAGAGAGTCCTTTGGCAACTTTTCTAGGATTTTTAATGAGGACCCAATCCCCAACTTTAAGGACAACAGAAGTGAAAATTTTACCTGAATCATGTCTGGTTTTCATAAGGGATTGTTTCTGAGAAACTTTTTCAGCAAGAGAGACATCAGAAGGTGGAAGGGCCTTTACGTTTTTCGTAGACAACCATGTGGGACACAATTTGGTATGTACATTCCTACTTCTTAATAAAGAAAAGGGGGAAACACCAGTGGTACAATGGGGAGAAATGTTATATGACCAAAATTTCTCCTCAACGAAAGTCCTAACATCGTTGTGTGAGGAAATGGCTGTTTGGACAGCATCTTTAAGCAGTCTATTGGCCCGCTCAACTAAGCCATTCGAGGTGGGCGAATAGAGAGCAACCTTGAAATGAACAACATCATGCTCCAATAAAAATGAGTCAAATTTCTCAGATAGAAAATGGGAACCATTATCGGTGACCACCACTGAGGGACAACCTTCGATGACGAAGAGATTGCGCAAGAATTTGATAGCATTGGCAGAGGAAGGGGAATCACAAAACATGTGGTACAACCATTTGGAATGATAATCAATGAGGAGAATGACATATTTCATGTCATGGGGAAGGACGTCAAAGGGGCCAGAAAAATCCAATCCAACCTTTTCCCAGGGTTTGAGTGGAAAGGGAACAGGATGGAGAGGTGTACCAATGAGTTTCCATTTCTTATCAGAGAGCAAACATTCATTGCAGGAATCAATGTAAAATTTCACCTGGGACTCAATAGAGGGCCACCAATAATGTATTTTGATGAGTTGAGATGTTTTAGTAATGCCGAGATGTCCCTGATGAGCAAATCTTATGATATCAGGTCTGACATCCGAAGGCGGAACAAAAACATCATGCCTCATAATTAGGTTGTCAACAAGAGAGAGTTCAGAAGAAACCATGGAAAATGCCTTAAGTTCATTTGACAAATTTCTACTCTCAGGCCAGCCCTGAGAAATGTATTGTGCAACCAACTTGAGATTCTGATCATTTTCATAAGCTTTTGACCAAGAATCCTCTGTAATAAAAGGGCATGATCTGGTGGCATCAAGGGTGGCGACAACACACTCAACATCACCAAAATCTTGAAAATCTGAATCAGAGTTGAGTGACATGCGAGATAAACAGTCGGCACGAAAATTTTTGCCACCTGAAATGTGCTTAATATTGAAATGAAATTCATGTAATTTTGACAAAAGTCTCACAAGCCTTGAAGAGGCTTTACCTAGGCCATCACCATTGAGGAGTTGAGTGAGAGGCTTGTGATCAGTGAACAAATCAAATTCTCTACCCCAAATGTAGTTCTTAAATTTTTCAATAGCCCAAACACAAGCCAATGACTCACGCTCGATGGTGCTATAGTGGGTTTCAGAAGCTTTGAGTGTTCTAGAAGAAAAGGCAACAGTGTGTTCCCTACCAGAAACCCACTGGCCAAGGACAGCACCCAAACCAGTCAAGCTGGCGTCAACCATGATGAAACACTTGGCAGAGTCCTGAAAGGGGTGCAAAGCAGGGGCACCAATAATCATGTCCTTGACATGTGAAAAAGATGAGTTAATGTCTTCGGTCCAAGCAAATTTGGAACCTTTGCGAAGCAAAGAGCGGAGGGGGTCAACAATTTGGGCATAGCCTTTTACAAAACGGGCGTAATACTCCGCTAAACCCAGAAAGGAGCGGAGGGCATCCTTGTCTTTGGGAGGAGACGCTTGAGAAATTGCCTCAATGAGGGAGGACTTGGGTTTTATTCCTTCGGGAGTCAAAGTGTGACCCAAGTAATCCAGGGACTGGGAGCCAAATTTACATTTGTCGGCCCTGACAGTCATTCCAGCTTCATTAAGCTTGCGCAACACAGAGGAAAGATGGGATAAATGGGAATTCCAATCAGGAGAGAAAACCAAGATATCATCCTGATAGGCCTGAACTCCAGGAACAGACTCGAAAAGGTGATCCATGATTTTTTGGAAAACACTAGCTGCGCTAGCAAGTCCGAATGGAAGTTTCAAATATTTAAAAACACCAAAAGGGGTAACAAATGTGGTGAGATCTTGGGAAGATTCAGTAAGGGGTACCTGATGGTATGCAGAGCGCAAGTCAATGAGGGAAAAATATTTGGCACCACCAAGGTTGGCAAGAAGGTCATGAATTTTGGGGAGGGGGTGGCAATCAACCAAAATATTTTTATTGAGGGTGCGAAGGTCGGCGCAGAGCCTGACCTCGCCGTTCTTTTTGCGCACGATAACAATGGGTGAAACCCATTCGGAGGAATCAGACGGTGCAATGATGCCATCTTTTTTGAGGGAGGTGAGAACAGATCTGAGTTCGTCTCTGGCACTGATGGGGACAGGACGGACTTTGTGAACAACGGGTTGTGCAGAGGCTTTGAGTTTGATCTCATGTTTAAAACCTTTGACGGTACCTGGTTGACTGGAAAAAACATTGGGAAATGTATCCAAAATTTGTTTGATGTCTGCCTCATGATTATCAGAAAGAAGGCAAACAGAAACAAAAGGTGGAACCGGGGAGTAGCCTTCGGGTGGTTCACCAACCCTAATGGGTCGATCCGAACCAGGAACGAGGAAGATGCCCATTTTGGCAAGATCTTGCCAGCCAACTATATTGGGACCTTTGGTTGCAATGTAAATTTTTGTGATAATAGATCTCTCAAAACATTCAAGCCTATAGTTGAAGTAGCCCAGTAAAATAATATCGGATTCATTAAATGCCTTTGGACTAAGGTCAGGTTTGAGCAAAGAAATGGAATTGTTCCATTTTTCAAGGAAAAATGCTTCATTGAGAATGGTTATCGGAGATCCAGAATCTGCCATAACTGTAACTTCAATGTTCCCAAACAGTGCAGAGCAATAAGGACCTTTAACCAAATTAGAGGTATCAATGAAGTTGCAATGAATAGAAACAACCATGTCTTGAAATTCATCAATACAATCATCCAGCTCAGGACATACTATACTATTTACAGAGGGTCTGGACGATCTCTTGACAGACTTGCACATACCTTGGAAATGACCTAACTTTTTACATAAAACACATCTTTTCCCTGAAGCAGGACAAGAGGGATTGTTGCCAATATGCGACTTGGAACCACACCTGTAACAATAAGGATTAGGATTAGGTCTCTTTTGAAATGGCCTAGCAGACCTATTAGTGTTAACTACACTAATTGAAGTGGTATTGTCATATGAAGGAGAGTGAAAAGAAGAATGAGCTTGATCTTTTTGCAGTGCATTAGAGGTGGTGATGGATCTTTCGATGCTCTTGGCAATGTCAATAGTTTCTTGAAGAGTGGGCTTCTTGCAGCTCAAGAGGCGTTGTTGAATCTTTTTTGAAAAACACGCAAAAACAAATTGATCCCGAATGTAAATGTCGGGATTGGACTCAAATTCGCAAGTAGAAGCCAAGATCCTTAACTGAGCAATGTACTCTTCAATGGACTCATCTTCTCGTTGTCTCCTTTTAAAGAAGTTATGTCTCTCAAGCATTTCATTAGGTTCTTCACCATAATGTCTTGCGAGTCTAGATAAGGCTTCCTTGTACTCATCCCAATTATCACCAGCATCCCCAGAGGGAGGAGGGGATCTTGGGAGATTTTCAAAGGTATGTTGTGCGGCAACGCCCAAACATCCATATAAGATGGCAACTTTCCTCTCCGGAGTGAACTTGACTGCATCAATGGCTACGATATGGTTGGCAAACGCTCTAACCCATTGACGCCATGGAATAGTAGGTTTTCCAGGGAGTTGAAGAAAAGGAGGGGGTTGAGCAAATTGTTGAGAAGAGGCCATTGAAATGAATTAAAATGTTAAGGTTGTGGTTAAAAATGCAACAGTTGTAATTGTGAATAAATAGAAAATTCTAAGCGTGTAAATGGCAAATAAAATGAAAGTAGAGTGTGTCTGTCGAAGGACAAAAGAGCACACTAAGTACAAATAAGTTTGTCAAAAATAAGCAATGTTACAGTACCAGTTTAACTCCAGCGTAAGAATAAACACCACAGAGGCGAAGTACAGGTCGCGCTGCAAAGTCAGTCATTGAGAAACTGACTCGGTGTGAAGATCAGCGCGGAGCGAGTGGTAGCTAGGCAACGTCAGGAAATGGCTGCCAAACGTGGAGTGATGACGTTTCAGCGTGATTAGGTAAGACGCTGGTGTTGCTGAGTCAATTGCGCGAGGAAATGATGAAGCGCAAGACGATGACGCTTAGGTGTCGCGTGACTCACCAGCTGAGGCTCGAGCGCTGGAAACCGTCGGGAAGACAGGCAAAGCGGCGAAACTTGAAAGAAATCGCCGGAATGCAGCTCACCAGGAAGACGCGATGTCGAAGAAACTGGTGTCCATGAAGCGCAGATGGGTCTCTGTAGGAGCCGGAGGACGGGCATATGAGGAGTAGACCGAGTTTTTCCTGGTGGGTGTTTCGCAGGTTCGTGACCAGCTCTTGTCGCCAAATGTAATAAACGAGCTCCAGGCAGACTTGCAGGTTGAAAGGCTTCTTTAATTTGAGTAAAGATAACACCCACAGGATAGAGGCCGCCGCTCGACTCCAGGACTCCGGGCAACTGACTATCGTTGCCCAGAGCGCTAGAACCGAACGGAGGGCCAGAACACATAAACAGAGAGCAATCCCTCGTGCTGAGCACAGCACGAGGGAATGCATATACTACATGACGTCACAGGATATTTAACCACAGTGACTTCACTAGGACACAACACAACATTTTAGTACCATGAAATCCCAAGAAACATTTATGTAAATCATACAAGAAATATACAAACTAATAGCTTCAGACACTCGCAGAAGCAGGTCCTGTAAAATGCAGGCAGTGGATTGCAAAGGACAGCAGGATTTGAAACTTCTGGTGATCCAAAATGGAGACCCAGTTGCCGTGCCATTGAAGGAGTGAGTTATCTGCTCAGTCTAGTTGCAAGCCACGGTGGCCTTTAAACATACCACGAGTATTTGTAAAATGCACATTGACCCAGAAGGGCCTCTTGGCACTGAATAGCAAATTGTTATTGTTAACCAACTCAGTGGTACCCATTTTATCATCCTCAGAAGGATGAAAGGCTGAGTGGGCCCCCTGGTATATAACCCCGTGACCATGCGGTCAAAGGCCCTCAGGTTGCCTGCGCCTGATCTACAATGCACGTCGATTGGATAAACTGCCAGCCAATTGAATGGCACGGGAAGCAGATATACAAAGTTTCCCTGAATTAGAGTCCTTTACAGTCTTTCTCAGCCGCACAAGCAGGTAGATCCACAGCTCTTTTTATCTGTCCTTCTTCCAGTTTCTACTGCAATAAATCGGCAATATGTAAACAAACTATAACAGGGTAGTAAAAGTAGTATATGAACAACAGATAACATTTTTTCTTTTAGCTTTACTCTACCGTTCAATTTACAATTTGTTCTCAGGTATTCAACTGCTGTTACTTGGAGATGGCAACTCTTTGTATTTGCTTACCACGCCTTCCTCATGTTCACAGGCCAACTCGTCTTCCTTTTTGTCTTTAGCCCTGTTTACTCGTGGTTTAAGCCTTCTTTTATCACGTTGGAACTATAGGTCCTAACACAAGTGAGCACATCCCTGCTCACCTATATATAAGCTACCCTCTTGGTTCTCCTCTTTGTTTCTCAGTACAGATTTGATGGTTTGTACAAAATGATGAAATATTTTTACTTTAGAAAATAATATGTAAAGTATGGTTTATATATTTTTCAATTTGTTATTTTACATCCTTGATAAAGTCTGACAGGACGAAACGTGTCGGCTTCCCGGATAGTTTTATGTATCCAACTGTTCTTCTACTATATAAGTGTGACCATCTGCAATGAAGGAAAAAAACTGCAATTGGTGCAGAGAACTACATGCTTATCATAGACTTCATGATTACTTTTGTAACAGATTCCATGTGTGCTCAAGCCTTTTCTCATAGCTCCACAAAGTGCTAGATGGGGAAAAGTATTAAAGGTAACAATACACAACTCGGTGTGTTGCATGAATCCTGATTTAATTCAATTTTTTGCAGTCTAATATAGCGTAAACTTGGTCCGAAGCACCAGAACAATTTACAGATTACCCCACACAAGGGCAGATTTTTTGTATTTCTTTTGGCACAGGGGGAATTAAGTGATGTTCCCAGAGTGTTGAGCCAACGCCGGGACTTAAACCTGGTTCTCCAGTTCAAAAGGTGGCAGATCCCTACTTCGCCTTTCATCGATGATCTTGCTGATGAGCTGATAAATATGTACAACCCTGCTGGACCACTGTCTTCCCCATCCTCAACCCAATCATGTCTGAGCCTCCATCTCTTTATGGAATGGCTAAATAAATTATATGTGTACCCTCAAGTCCCTTAACCAATTCAGTAGACACAGAACACAGGTCCCTGGTGTGATGGAGCGGCCCTCAACCAGAAGACAAAGTCCATCTATCTGTCCAGAACTATGGCTGTGCTCTCTGGTGCTTCAGAACTTTCTCTGGGTCACATAGACTATATATTGGGTTTCCACCAATGGGTCCTGGTGAGGGACAGTGCCAGCCCAGGGCAGTGGCGTGCTGCTGTTTGTTTAAACCCCACCATAGGCCCCTAGCTGAATAGGCCCCCAGAATACCAGCACACAACCCGCCTGGCCCCTCAGAATTACTGCACCATCGGCAAACGCAACACTGGATAGGCATAGACATTCCCATGGATGTGTCCACTGAGATAGCTCGGAGGGTTAATGCACCCATTGTAACGTTCTGTGTGTAACCTGCTCACAGGTTTGAAACCTGCCGGAGAAATCCTCCTTTCACCTTTCTGGAGTCGATGAAATGAGTACATTGAGCGGCGTAATAGCAACATATGTTAACAGAAACCAGGCAAATGTTGGCATGAACTTTAAAGGTTTAGTAACTATTATTATTTTTATTGTTAAGTATAAACCTTTATCTGGAAGACTTTTATTCTTGGCCACACCTATTGCATGTGCAGCAGTGTCCCCATTGCTCCCCTTAGCTCTAGAATGAACGATTTTCTAACCTAATTCAAACCTAATTTTGACTTGTCTCTCTGAATGCTTTTCTAATTAGATGAATTTGGGTCTCCCGAGCAGTGTGACAGTTTCTAATGGCTGTATAAACATGCCTTCACACTTAATGAGATTTTTAATATAATTTTAAAAGATGATCCTAGACCTCCTCGTCTTCCATTATCAGTCTAGAAGCTATTACCCAAGAGGGCCTGGGGCCTGAATCCTCTGCGGTGAATGTTTACCCCGGAGACAGCTTGCTACAGCACCAAGAATCAAAACTGTGCAATCTGCAACATGCAACCACAGATGCAGTTACTGACTTCAATGCACCTGAACAGCATGATAGAACATAATGCCTAGGTGTTTGTACATTCTGTGTGCTGTGCAAGGTCCGTGGTGTGTAGACCTGGTAACCAAGCGCCTTGCTTTTTTCCGTTTTTAGTGTGAACTAGAGGTTGTGGTCTTTTCTGGGGGGCAGGCAATGCTTCTGCACTTGGAACAACCTTGTTGTTCGTGGCAAGAGGTGTTTGTCATCTTTATTCGGCAAGGTGTGATTGTAGCCAGGCCGTACTGGCAACCCAAAGCAGCCCAGGCAATTTTCTTGTGCGAGGGGTGAGTGGTGAGGGGTGGCTAGTGTGAAGCACAGCTGCTTTGGTTACTGGGGGCTGATATTGCAGCACTGCTGCAAAACCGGCCCCCAGGAACAAAGCAGGCCGCCACCATGCAAAACCAGCCTCACCCTTCCAGCCTCCCGGGGAAACGCCCGATGCCCCTAAGGCCAGTCCGGCTCTGATTGTGCCCAGACAGTGAGTTGAACAGGGTTCTGCACTCTGGGTCTTGCTACTAACAATGTTCACCTTTCCCTTGTTTCCTTCTTGGCTTGTGGGGATTCCAGGTTGGTAAGAATGTGGGCCTGAGATTGCACGGTGGCCTGTGGTGTTAGACTCGACTATCAGCTAGCAATGCTTGGCGGATAAAGGCCACATAGTAACATTTGGAGCCAGGCATTAACTCGACGTGTTTTGTAGTCAAGAGCAGCGCATATTTTGAGCCAGTGTTTGCAGGTGGGGTATACTGGATCTCCTTGTTGGGGACCAGCACGTTTTTCCTCAACAAACTTTGACCCAGGGCAAAAGATTGAAAAAAACAAACGTGGGAAAGAAGAGGGAAGAGAAAAGCGTAAAACCTGTGATAAATGGAGAGAGGAGGGCTAAAAATAACCTGCAAAAGTGGGGTAAAGCAGTGAATAGCAGTGGATGAAAGGGCTTGAGGTGGAATTAAGACTAAGCAGCCTTGGTATTCAGAACCCCTACCTTCGATGGCCTCGGCCATGGCCTTCTGAACAAGACTTCGGGCCCTGGCACTTATCCTTTTGTTATGTTATGCAGATTTATAGAGCGCATTATCAACCAGGAGGGTAACCTGGCGCTAGGACCCAGTGGGCCGACACGAAGAGCCAGGTCTTCCCTTCTTGTGGAATTCAACATGTGAGGAGGAGGCTCTTATGTGTGGCTACAGTCGTTTCACTCAATGCGAGCAAATAGGAGAGGGCTTGACCGCCGGATCTGGTGTTCACTATGAGTAGGATTTGTGAAAGTATGATTCCGGAAGAGTGGAGGGTTTGGGAAAGCGGATACGATTGTTGAGGTATGCTGAGCCAGTGTTATGTAGTGCCATGAAAGTGTGGGTCAGGAGTTCATATTGTGCTTGTTTGTTAATGGAGAGCCAGTGGAGCTCCCTCAGGTGTTGTGTGATATGAATTTCGGCGTGGGAGGCTGAGAGTGATACTGGCCACCGAGTTCTGAATGGTCTAAAGCCTCCTGGTGAGTTTGTTGTTGATGGAGGGAGTTCCTATAGACCAGCTTGCCTGTGACCAGGCCATGCATGACAGTGTCACGGTGCTGATAAGGAGCTATTTGAAAATCTTCTTCGGCATCTTTAGGGTATGGATACATGAAGCTGTGACGACATTCACTTGGACAGTCATGTTGATATGCTGTTGTTAATGATTTTCTTGAAGCCGGTGGTGGGGGTGGGCGTCGGTCAAGGCTCTGTTCACCACCAGTTGGAGTTGCACAGGGATGTGTTCTTCCTGAAGATCATTTTGGTCTTGTCGGTGTTCATCTTTAGACAGTTGGCCTTCATCCAGTGGGTGATTAAAGTCACGCAGGCATTGAACATGATCCGGGTACTTGGGGTCTTGTCTGTGAGGGAGAGAATGATTTGAATGTTGTCAGCGTAGATGATGACAGTGATATTGTGACAGAGGCTGGTGCTGGCTAGAAGGATCATGTATGCATTGAAGAGGGTCAGACTCATGGAGAACTCTGCAGATGAGGTCACGGGCATCTGATGTGTACGGTGCCGGCTAACTAATTGAGTTCTTTCATTTAGGAAGGAGCAGATCCATCGGAGTGCATGTTCTTGGATTCCAATGTCGTGTAGGCTTTGGATGAGGATGGAGTTGTAGATTGTGTCAAATGCTGCGTAGAGGTCCAGGAGGATGAGGGATGCAGTGTCTCCTCTGTCCAGAGTCTTGCAGATGTCATCCATGGCGGCAGCGATGAGGCTAGTTTCCATGCTATGGTTGGGTCTGAAACCAGACTGAGTAGTGTTGAGTAGCTGATGGTAGTTGAGTTATTCGGTGAGGTGTCGATGATTTTCCCTAAGACCCTGACTGGTAATGATAGCAGGGAGAATGGTCTGTAGTTGGTATGTGTTAAAGGGTCTGTAAAGGGGTTCTTCAGCAATGGGAGGTTAGTTGCATTTTTCCAAAAATCTGGGAAAGTTGTGCAAGAAGTGAAGGCATTCAGAGTGGGTGTCAGCATAGTGCTGATGGGTTTCAGTCCTCTGGTGTAGGCAAGGGTGGGAAGGGTATGATGGGGCCCCTGAGTGGATGAACTTTATGGTGACAGCGGTTTCTTCTGGGGTGATGACAGGTCATGTGGTTAACTTTGGATCTTTGGATGGGTCTGGCGAGGTCTGTCAGGTCAGTTTGTTGGCTGAAATTACTATAACTGGTGGTCATTTTGAAGCTGAAGAATTTAGAGAGATTGTTGCAGAGATCCTGCGAGGGAGTGATCGAATTGAAGGTGGCTGATGGCGAGGTAAAATATTTCACAATGGTGAACATTTCTTTGCTTCTGTTGGTAAATGTAAAATGTAAATGTCAAGGTATTTGTAGAGCGCACTGCCACCAAGCGGTTTCCTGGTGCTATTACTCATACCGCTGTGGAACCCTTCCTGGCTTTCCCTGGGAAGTGCCCACTCCTGGGCACCCGCAGGGTGAAGCCAGGCATCCTAGCGCTGTTGGGGCCGGAGTGGAGGTTAAGCAAGCTATTGCCCAGAGTTGCAGCGTGGGGCCCATGATTAGAATAGGCACCGAGGCAAGAATTATCAGGTCCGAGGAAATTAAGCCCAAGTCCTGCCAAGGCGGGAATTGAACCCTGGTCCCGGGCCAGAATTCTGCATCAGAGTCTGCCGCTCTAACCAGTGAGCCACACTACTCCACTGGTGCTGGCATCAATGCAGTCCACAATGGCACGTTTTGTTGTCTGGATCATTTGGTAGTAGTGGAAGAGGTTTGAAGTGCCCCTGTCTGCATTGTCCTGGCTCATTCTCCATTTGCGCTCCAGTTGTTTGCAATGGTGTTTCTTCAGTCTGCGTTTCTCCATGTACCAACTGGCCTGGGCCTGGGGTCTGGATCTTGTTGTATTGTTATGTTAGAAGGGGCCAGGAAGTTGGTGGAGGAGGTGATCCATTTGTCGAAATTTGCAATGGCTTTGGGGAGGATCTTGTTGTGTCAGTGGGTGTTTAGAGTGGTGATCTAGTTCTTGTCAGTGATGCTGTTTTAATTTTGGTAGATTCTCTGCAATGGTGTATGTGTGTGTTGGATCGGGATGTTGAACTGAAAGAAATGAGTGGTCTGTCCCTGGAACTGGTGTGGGCTCCTCAACTCAGATGTTCTAGAAGTTGGTAAAATTAGGGTCAAGGTGGTGTCCAGAGATGTGGGTACGTCCCTTTACTCATTAGGTGAGGGACAGGCTTTCAAGCACTTCAATGAGTGCTCTTGAGTTGGGGTCACCGTAGTCTTCAAGGCAGAAGTTTAGGTTTCTGAGTAGGATGTATTTGTTAGCATCAAGGGTCAGTGATGTTACAATGTCTGTGATGGTGTTAGTAAAGTTGGGTGCAGTCCCAGTGGTCTGTAGAAGAGAGTGCCGCTTAGGGTTAAGTTGGATGTGACATGGAGCTTGAATGACAGATGTTCGGTGTTAGAGGATGACGTGTCAGAGGATGTGATGCAGCTGCTGGTGTTCTTGTGGATGATGGTGATTCTGCCTATGTCCTTATGAAGTCTGTCTTGCCTGACAATCTTGTAGCTAGGGGATATGGCTGTGGAGATGTCAGGTGCAGATGCAGGCTTCTGATTGTTTTCTTGTGGGGAAAAGTAGGTCAGGGGCATTGTTGTGCAGCAGATCTCTGATCTTTATGGCATGTTTGGTGAGTGAGCAGGTGTTGAGGAGCATGCATGCTGTTAGACCTGGCATCTTTGGTGTGGTTTCCCCTAACTTTTTTGCCTCTACCTCCTGTATTTTTGACGCTGTGCTGGATTTTGCTTTTGCTGGTTTAGATGCTTTGGGCACTTTGCCACTGCTGATCAGTGTCAAAGTGCAAGTACTCCCTGAGTAAATTGTTATTGTAAATTGTATTACCAATACGTCCCTAGTAAAGTGTACTGAGTGTGACAGGGCTGGTGATTCAAATGCTACTAGTGGGCCTGCAGCACTGATTGTGCAACCCACATGAGTAGCCCTAAAATTGTGTCTCAGGCCTGCCACCGCGGTGCCTGGGTGCAGTTGCTAACTGCCATGCTGCCACACTGGCCAGGCCTAACCCTTCCCTTTCTGTACACATTGGACACCCACAGAAGAAGGCCCTGGGTACCTCCCTGGGCAGGGTGCAGTGTATATGAAAGGTAGAGCATGTACTAGTGTGTGTAACATGCTCTGGTAGTGAATTACATCCATTTTCATTTTTCACTATTGAGAGTGCTATCTTGCCCATAGGCTATAATGGGGAATGCTGTGTATAATGTTTACCTGCATTGCTTCCCATAGGAGCAAGATAGAAAATTAAAGTCTGGTATCCCTGAACTCAGAATATAATAACACATCTTTTAGGACAGATGTTTTTTAAATCCTGTGCTTGTGAACGGCACTTTTAGAAAGTGGCTGTTCTCTTGTCTGACCTTTCTGTGTGCCTTGGCCTGTTTGTGAATTGACTGTCTGGTTTGTGAGTGACAGGGGCTGGGGAGCCCCCAGGAAGTTGGATGAGTCAGCCCTAGGCTGAATGACTGCATCTGCATCTTGAGTGGTCGGAGGGGATAGCACCTGGGCGTGAATAGGGCTGTGCCTGCCTTCCACAATGCTGGCTCCACCTCCTGCTGGACGGCTGACGACCCTGCCCCTCTCTCTGAAAAGAAAGGAGAAGACAGAAAAACAAAGTGCTCAGGAACTGACCTGAACTGGTTCTGACCATGCCAAAGCCTCTCTGCCTCTAGAGAACAAAGGAAGGACTGGTATAAAAAGGGCTACGCAGACTACAAAAAATTAGATCACCCTGGAATCAAGAAGGAACCTCTGTCAAGGAGAAAGCTGAAAGACTGAAGAGGAAGGACTGTCTTGCTGTGTGTTTGTGGGCTGACCTGCAGTTGCTTTGCTGCCAAGAAGAGGGGAAGGACTTTGCTGTTGCTTTGTCCCCTTGCTTGAAGAGATCTCCAAGAGCCTGAGAAGAGCTGGCTCCCTGTTAAGAAGTCCCAGGAACAAAAGGACTTCAACCCCAGCTTCCCCCAGAACTCTGCTGTATGAGTGCTGCCCTTCCTAGAGTGCTTTATCCAATTGTGGGCCCTCTGGAAGTTGTGCCTGCTGTTTGGGGAGCTGGACAAAGAGAAAAGAAGACAATCTGCAATTTTCACACATCGCTCGCTTGCGGAGCGCATCCCCGACAGTGCGAGGAAATTCCTGCTGCCGCGAAGATCGAGATCGTAGCAGCCCCTGTTGCCGCTGCAAGAACCGACGCATTGTTTGCTTGCGGAACGCATTGCCCGGTGCAAGAAGATTCCTGCACCGTCGCAGAGCCTGTCGTCGCTGGGTGAGATTGCTGCACCGCTTGCTTGCATCACGTCGCTGCGAACATCGTCGCAGAGCCATCGCATTGAGGGACCGCGAGAGGAGAAGAACAACGCTGCGCATCGCCGACGCACCTGAGATCATCGCCGTTCCGAAGATCGTTGCATCGTACCTGTGCGAGACGCTTCCTACTGAACCTGTGCACTGGAATCCATACAAGGTATAGCATCCCTCCCCATACAGACCGGATTCGTCGCAACACGCCCGCTGCGCCCGGCGGGGCTGTCGCATCGCCTCCCCAGGGTCTCAGGAGTGACGCATGGCTTGTTTTTCAACACTGCAGCTTCCATTTGGAACTTTTGTCGCATCTACAGCTAGTTTGGGCTAAACGTGACGCAACTGTGGATTATTTTGACGCAAACACTAGAACTCTTTTAAAATAATATTCTTGAACTGTGTATGTTGGATTTTTGTTGTTTTGGTCTTGCGTAGTTTAGATAAAGATACTTTATTTTTCTGAACTGGTGTGGAGTCCTATTGTGGTGTTTTCACTGTGTTACTGTGAGTGTTGGTACAAATACTTTACACATTGCCTTTGATAAGCCTGTCTGACCGTGCCAAGCTACCAAGGGCGTGATCAGGGGTTATCTAAAGAGTGTATCCCCCTTACCCTGAATAGAAGCAAAGGTTCCTATTTGGACATTGGTACCTAGCTCTGCCAACTGGAGACCGCAGATCTAACACATGCGAGTGTGGATTGTTGTGTGGGTGATTCAGGAAAGTGTGAAAGTCGGAGAGGGGGGTGTTGGGTCCTGTTGTGTGTAGTGAGTATTGGGTGTAGGAAAGTGTGTGAAATTACACAGGAAGCACAGTGTTGTGTGGTTTGGTGAGGCAGCAACGTGTGGAGCAGTGGCTAAGGTTGAGCCTGTCGAGGGTTGCAGCACTGTAGAGGCAGGAGGTGGGAGGACTAGGGTTCCTGGCGCTGGGCATGGTTCAGGAGCGAATGGGTGCTGACAGGCATACCTTTGGCTGCGCGTCCACACTTTGGAAGCCATTAAGTAGTTACTGGCAGGGGAGCTGAGTGATGTCACTACCTGTTTTGATGGATGATGAAAATGACTACATGCTTTACAAAGTTAGAACTGGTCAGGAGATCTGTTTTTTTGGTCAGTTTAGGTAAAAAAATGCATGGAAGGGGAAGAGAAGAAATGGTCTGAACTAGTGGAGAGCATGATGATGTCTTACTTGACATACATCTGTTAGGGTCTGATAACCTCTCGGTTTTGTAAACCTCTTGCTTTCCTTCAGCGTTTGACGACTGCGCATTGAGTCAGTCAGCGTCAATCCAGACTTTGAAGCGGAGGGGTATGCGTTCAGCATATTGATGAATAATAGCTAGGCAGGGAAGGAGGCCATGCAGGGGCTGCATGCACATTCTGAGGAACATAAGAATGCTGACCCTTTTAGGATTCTGAATTGTGTGATGGTGTTGGAGAAGCCATATTCTCCCATACTGATTTGAAGATAAATCTTTCTTGGTTGGGATGAGAGCCATTGCTATGTTCCATCTCTGGCCTCTATTATTTATTCTATGTTAGTCAGTCGCAAGTGGTTATCTGTGGTGTTAATCGTGCTTGATAGAACCAGCAGTTCTTAAATGCCCCCAGCTCCCATGTTGAAGGTGAAAAGCAAAGTCCTTCATGTCTACCAAGAAGGTTTTAGTATCTTAGGTTGGCCTAAACTGTCACTGCATAGTAAGATGGTGGGTCTAGTGTGATTATTTAGTTTGGTGGTGACTACACTATCTACTGTGCTGGAAATTAAGGGAATATTTGATAGCAGCCCAAGTAGGCTGTGCTCTGTATAGAAATGGTGGGGTCGTTAGTATTAGGGTGCTTAATACTTGCAATAAAGCATAAGAATGGACCCACCATAGCTAGAAGTACTGAGTAGGACAGTTATTCCTACTGCATGAATATCTGCATACTCCCTGAACAATCCTCATGTGGTCTCTTGGGCAGTTTGTGGAATTCATGTTATTGATGGTGTGTGTTTGTGTGCATTTGTGTGATCTCCTGAGTATTACTGGTGGAACAATTTTCAGAGTAGGGCTGCTGTACATTGACATCATCTGGCTTAAGTACTCTGTACGGAATATATGATACCATCCCGCAGTCTTTCACTCTGCAGGGAATCACAACGCGGTCGTTACAACGACCGCATTGTGATTCTGCATATCATTACTCCGCAAGTCCGAACAATGACTTGCTGAGGGAGGGCGCTGGATGTTGCAATAGTATAATTTACTATTCCAACTCCAGTCTGTGCGGACAATAGGGACTGGCCTAGTAAAAGTATGCGGAATCACAACGCGGTCCTTGTAACGACCGTGTTGTGATTTCCTGCGGGGAGAAAGATTCGTTGTTAACGGCATTTACCATTTTTACGATTGCATTTTCTATGCTGCTAATATACATTATGAAATATTTGTAATTTACTTTGGAAACAAAACACATATTTTTTATGTGTTAGAGAACCCCTGGAGCACTGTGGCCTTCTCCTTTCACCTGTACCCCATTGAGAATGTCAATGGTTAAAATGACAAAATAACTGGAAAATACAGTCCGCGAAATGTGCAGTAAACAAAGCTCTCCATGATAAAAGAAAACACAGCACTTTGTCAAATGATGTTGCCTGGCTTGAGACAGTTTGTAATTTAATGCAGAGTAAATCATTCAAGACTAATAAATAAAGGCCTCTTTATTGTTAATTATCCAACTGAACGTCATCAAAGATATATATGAGGGTGGTGCTAACACCTACTATGCACACCCCATCTTCCAATGTCACTGATCTGGAAAAGCAGATGAATGGCTTAATCGAGATCTTGCATGGAATTGTGGTTTCAGTGAAAGTTTATTTGAAGGTGACTGGCTGGAAATGTTATGTTCCTTCATCCTCTGTTTTGTCTATGACATCATTGAGGATGTTTTGTTATATTAAGTTTTGTACCGCACTACTGATGTTTCTAAGCACTGTACATAACAGGTATTTTATTGTCAAATTTATGGGAATGTTTTCCGACATTGGAAGAAAGACTGCCAGGATTCAAACTTGAGACCTTTAGATTGCCACATTTGTCAGCGATGAACATTCAGGCTTCTAAGCCATGTCCCCTATATGCTTGCCACTGTGGTGGGGTATTCAAGTAATGAGTTAGATTGCCTGTCGTTTGAGGATTATAACCACTTGACTCTTTTGCTGGATACTAAGCATGGGCGAATTTTGCGAATCTGGCGTTCGCGAATTTTACGAATTTGCGAACTCGCAATCCGCAAAATCCGCAAATTCTACCGAATTTGCGGATTTTTTTGTGTTCGCAAGGATTTCTGCCCGTTCGCAAGGATTTCTGCCAGTTCGCGAGGGTTTTGTACCAGTTCGCAATTGCGAACTTACATGTCGGCTCGCAACGGTCACGATTATGTTGTTTCTACGTCTTGTTCATCATCACAGGTTCCCAGCACCCTCTGTTTCACCCCTGCCACCCTCTGTTTCACCCATGCCACCCTCTGGTACATCAATGCCACCCTCTGGTTCATCATCACTGTAGATTATTGGGGGGAAAAGCAAGCACACCTGCCTGCTTCAACTGACATGAATTAATTTGGGGTTGATTTATTAATGTGTCACTGTTTTAAAATTCCAGTCTGGCACCTGCTTCCTTATCTGTAATTTGCTTTCTGTTGCAGTGCAAATTTTTTTTCCAGGACCTTTGTGGCCTACTTGTAGCTATTCTATAAGCCTGCTGTGAGGGTCAGAGCAGGGTCATACAATTGTTGCAACTAGCAACTGAACTCTGGAGGGGCCCTTGTCAGGAAGCACTACAGGGAATGGTTACTAATGATGAGTTTGAACTTTTGAACCTGCTGAATGCTTTCACTATTGCAAAACTCGTTTTTCTGCAGAACAGCATTACAGCAACTGTAATGCCCAAAACAAGCTTATATGAGAAAGTTGATTTCTAATCCAAAAGTTATCCAAAGAAAATCAAAAGGCCTCAAAAAAAAAAGTGCAGGCAAATGTCAACCTGAGGAGTTATTCTGATAAAAATCATCATTTTCAGAAGGTCTATGCTGCTTGCTAGTAGATTTCTTGTGCAGAATTGCAATTTTTGTAATTTCGCGAGTGCGAGATTGTTGCTGCCCGCCGCACCTACATGTTCGCAATTGCGAACTTACACCGCACGCCGCAAAATTGTATCACCAAGAAAAAAAAATCCGCTGCGTGCGAATTTGCGGATTTTCGGTAAATTCGCGACCGTTCGCGGATTGCGAATTTACTGAAAATCCGCAAAATCCGCGAGCGGAACGGATTTTCCGCCCATGCTTACTGGATACACTTTGATTGTGGTGTGTAAAGCTTTGCTCTCTAGAATTCTATATTTTCTACTTGGTTCTGTGAGGTTACGTTGCTGGCAACCAATTATAATTTTTCAAGGTGCTTTTAGTTGTATTTGCTCTTTTTTAAGTGCTTTTAGGTCCATAGTGAATAGATGTTGGTTTATGCAGGGTGTGTTAGGCCGAGAAAGGGCCCTACCTTGGTGCAAGCTATAACTAAGCTTCTAAAGAGGAACCCTTAGTACTGTGGTTTCCAAACCTGTTTAGAACCATGACCCACCTTTTAGAACAACAAACTTTTAAAACCCACTTACCTTTAATGAAGATGGGGAAGGCTATTTTTTAATGTAACTGGAGCATTGTGTGGTAGCGCATTGTCATTTACAGAGAGCACATTGTTCATTAGCATGGCCACTAAATTTGCACAAATATACAGTTTAACTGATAAAACTATATATAGCACACAATTGATAATGTGGAGAAATTGGGTTTCTGTGAATGGCTTTAATTTGTGCATCACCAGGTAAGTGTCCTGATTCCTCTGTTTCCAGCACATTTCAGAATTATAAAAAAAGAGTTTAATGTCCGCTTTCGTAACTGCTGGATGCATAGAGTTCACTTACAGGCATATTGTAAGAAACATCATCCTATAGTGTCATATAATTTACTTTAAGAACTTCTCTCACTTTATAGTCAGAGAAAGAAAAATAAACACCAATCCTCATGTTAAAAGAATAAAGCTGCCTGGCATTTAATCTACGTCTTTGAATCACGGTCAAGTGTGACAAGTTAAACACAGAATATAAAGGCATCTTTACTTATTGCTCTGACTTTCGTGACCCACAAAAATCTGCTTGTGATCCACCAGTTGGTCACAACTAGGAGGGCAACTACAGTCAAATTTCGGGTGGGTAGGGGAGGGGGGGGGGGGGGGGGGGGGTCTGAAAAATATTTCGGGAGGGAGCTAATTCAAACAACCATAGACAGAGTGGCTGTAAGAAGGGGTGAAAACATAACAAAAGCCTAATTTACAAGTAAATGGTCTTAATGGTCATTTAAGGACCTCTTAAGTACTCAGGTGCTGCTGCAATTCGATCGTCGCCAGCCCGCAAAGCTGTGTCAGCCCGGGCTGACACACACGACGGGGAGGGCTGAAGCCCCGTGAGCCCATTGGGTGTTGCGCGCCTGGTCACAACCCACAATTTGGGAAACACTGCCCTAGTGGGTAAAATGTTTTTTATGGTAAGTCCCTGTGTTTACATTTAATTTAATATTTATAGAAAATGTAAATATTTAATTCAGAAGTAAGTTAATGGTGCTGTATGATTTTTTATTTTGCTTCTCATTTAAAATAAAGATGCAAAATTTATTTGCATTAATATTTAACATAAAACTATTTTTAGTACAAAAAAAAACGAATAAACTTTTTTACTTTTCCCTATACTGTACCATGGGGAAATCTCCACCAACTTGTGAAAAGTTACAAGTAATAACTTTGCACTCGTAATTTGGGCTCCACTCCCTGAATTCAGAGGGTTGAGACTTGTACGTCTCCGCTTTGCAATAAAGGCTGAATAGCAAAAAGTAGTAAATGTACTACAATGTTTAAGAGTAAATTCACAGGTGTAAATTTACTGTAATGAATAGAACCCCTTATGACAGACACCCATCATTGCACAGAGGTTCAAAAGAGCTCCATCTCTCCTTCATGTACCAACTTTGCCTCCCGCGCTCTCTTTTCCCTGGATGCTACTTATTGCAAATGTATACGCCTTATGTACTTTACTGCTGTACAGCTCCTCCCTATATGTATTTGGTCACTGCCGACCACAAATATATATATCTTTTAAATGCCTTATGGTTCTACTTATGCATACCATAAACACATGTAGCTCTCACTTGCCCCACTATTGTATGTGTCATATAACAGACTAGCAGCCCGTCCCGACCTTATCCGGGAGCCTTCAGGCTTCCCCTACCCCCGCCTGGCCAGACATTGGCAAGCAGCCCGTGCCCCCGCCCGTCCCCCACCTGCCCCGACCCCCGCCTGCCCCGACATTGCCTTTCCTCAGCCTATCTGTTTTCCCGCCTGGCCCGACCCCAGCCTGGCCTGAGTCAATGGAGGTCGGACAGTACTACCATCAAAATGTTCCACCCGTCACCTTGTTAGTCCCTGTCCCCCGCCTTCCCCGACCCCCGCCTGCCCCGACATTGCCTTTCCTCAGCCGATGTGTGTTGTTGTAACTCCCCGTCCCCCGCCTGGCCCAACACCCGCCTGCCCCGACATTGTCCCCGGAGCCCTACCTCAGCCGCCGCTCCTTAGTTCACCACTCCTTGCCGCTCTGCTCCTCACCACCTTTGTTGTTGTAACTCCCCGTCCCCCGCCTGGCCCGACACCCGCCTGCCCCGACATTGTCCCCGGAGCCTTATCTCAGCCGCCGCTCCTCATTTCACCGCTCCTCGCCGCTCTACTCCTCACCGCCTGTTTGCCGCCGCTCCCCCCCCGCGCCATGTTCTCCTCTCCGCTGCTCGCTCCGCCACTGGCCTGTCCGCTGCTCCTCAGGTCACCGCTCCTCCCCCACGCCATGTCCGCCGCTCCTCGTACGACGCTCCTCCCAGTGCTCCTGACGTGAGCACGCACGTCGTGGCCGGCGCTACTTTGGAGGGACTACTTTTTTTTTTTAAATATAAATTTTGTAAATAACGTTTATTTTTTAAATTTATATAGCCTATGCCCTTCTGCTTGCCCTGAGGTTTTCAAAGATGTCTTGGGTGTTTGGATTGGTGGTGTACTTTTCGAGTTTACCTGGCTCAAAGGACACAGTTCTCTCTTTAGAATAGTAGTATAGATATATATATATATATACTAGCAGCCCGCCCCGGCGTTGCACGGGGCAGAAGGGGCCTGGGGGCAGCATAGCAGCAGGAGAGGCGCAGCAGAGCGGCTGGGAGCAGCAGAGCGTACTTACAGTGTATCCTTGCTCTCGTTTTGTTGGTCCTGGCCGCTTCTGCCGACTCTCCTGTCCGCTCTTACTCTGCGCTCCCCTGGGCATGTCGACACTCCTCTACTCGCTCCAGACCTTAGAGGGTGTCGCTTCCTTTCTCCTGTCCGCTCCTCGCAGGGTGTTGCTTCTGGCTTCCGTGCTCCCCCGTGATGTCAGCACGCATCAGCACGCATGTTGTTAGCTGGCGCTACTTCTAACGGACTACTTTCCCTTAAAAATTACGTTTCCCTTCTAACATATAAATTTTGTTTTTATATAGCCTATGTCCTTCTGCTTGCTCTGACGTTTTCAAAGATGTATTGGGTGTTTGGATTGGTGGTGTACTTTTTGAGTTTACCTGGCTCAAAGGACACAGTTCTCTCTTTATAATAGTAGTATAGATAAATACATATATATACAAACATATATTTGATGTTTTAATAATGTACTTTTATAATGTATATGACTTTACCACACATGCATTTGCGTTATAATGGCATGCGTGATAAAGTTATATGCGTTGTAAAAGTTTTAGAAATTATGTCTTTGCGGAGTAATAGTCCCGCGTTATAAAAATTGCGGAGTGATGGTATGCGGGATGTTGGTTTGCGGAATATCATCACATATTCCCCGGGGAGGGATAGTCCCTTTCTTGCTATTTCCGTAGAGGCGGGCCTTGTGTCCGGATGTGCGTGGCGCGAGGCCTGTGCGCAACAGAAGTGGAAAATCTCCAGTGTGCGCTTCAGGTGTCACCGGAAGTTAAGGCGAGATTACATTTGCTGCACGATGGCCCCTGTTTGCGCTCCTTCCGGCCCTTGGGAATAGCGCCATGCCTGACCTCTATACAGTAAAGCAGGTGCACGTCACTGGGAGCGCGGGGCAAGAACACCTGGAGCTGGAATGTACAGAACCTGGGAAGAAAAAACAATGAAATATTGGGCACCACGCTCATTATTTTTTCTCCGTAATTCCGCACCTCTGCACACACCCACGCACCCAGCACACGCCCACAGCACACGATATGAGACATGGCATGTAGGGCGGAACGTATCACACGCCCCCAGCACACGCCCACCTCACAACGCAGACACGCCCACAAGGGACTACTTTGCTGGCACGGTTCTTTTACCTTTTAAATGTATATGGTGGGCGTCTGCATAGCCTATGTCCTTCTGCTGCAACTGCCCTTTCCAACGCTGTATTGGGTGTTGTGATTGGTGCTGTGGTTCCTGAGATTACCCGCCTCAAAGGTTTGGGCTCTCTCTTTATTATATTAGTGTAGATCATGTGTAAAGTTGTCATCTTATTACTATTTGTTGTATAGCACCCCGACGCTCTTTGGGGGCTAGAAGCGCTATATCAATAATGCCAAGATAGATAAATCTATATATATGTAAAGCTGATGTTGACTCTTTTCCACATGGACTAGTTTCATTCTCAGTGTAACCCTCACCGCCTCCCCCTCTGCCAGCTTCCTCCCAGCCCCTGTGCTCCCTTTCCATCCCTCCTGCGGTCCTGCCGGCTTCCTCCCAGCCCCTATGCTCCCTTTCCATCCCTCCTGTGGTCCTGCCGGCTTCCTGCCGGCTTCCTCCCAGCCCCTGTGCTCTCTTTCCATCCCTCCTGCGGTCCTGCCGGCTTCCTCCCAGCCCCTGTGCTCTCTTTCCATCCCTCCTGCGGTCCTGCCGGCTCCCCCCTCTGCTCTCTTTCCATCCCTCCTGCGGTCCTGCCGGCTTCCTCCCAGCCCCTGTGCTCTCTTTCCATCCCTCCTGCGGTCCTGCCGGCTCCCCCCTCTGCTCTCTTTCCATCCCGCCTGCGGTCCTGCCGGCTTCCTCCCAGCCCCAGTGCTCTCTTTCCATCCTTCCTGCGGTCCTGCCGGCTTCCTCCCAGCCCCTGTGCTCCCTTTCCATCCCTTCTGCGGTCCTGCCGGCTTCCTCCCAGCCCCTGTGCTCCCTTTCCATCCCTCCTGCGGTCCTGCCGGCTTCCTCCCAGCCCCTGTGCTCCCTTTCCATCCCTCCTGCGGTCCTGCCGGCTTCCTCCCAGCCCCTGTGCTCCCTTTCCATCCCTCCTGCGGTCCTGCCGGCTTCCTCCCAGCCCCTCTGCTCTCTTTCCATCCCTCCTGCGGTTCCTGCCGGCTTCCTCCCAGCCCCTGTGCTCCCTTTCCATCCCTCCTGCGGTCCTGCCGGCTTCCTCCCAGCCCCTCTGCTCTCTTTCCATCCCTCCTGCGGTTCCTGCCGGCTTCCTCCCAGCCCCTGTGCTCCCTTTCCATCCCTCCTGCGGTCCTGCCGGCTTCCTCCCAGCCCCTGTGCTCTCTTTCCATCCCTCCTGCGGTCCTGCCGGCTTCCTCCCAGCCCCTGTGCTCTCTTTCCATCCCTCCTGCGGTCCTGCCGGCTCCCCCCTCTGCTCTCTTTCCATCCCTCCTGCGGTCCTGCCGGCTTCCTCCCAGCCCCTGTGCTCTCTTTCCAGCCCTCCTGCGGTCCTGCCGGCTCCTCCCATCCCCTGTGCTCTCTTTCCATCCCTCCTGCGGTCCTGTCGGCTCCTCTCCCTCCTCACTCTGTCTTGCACTCAGCAGCCTCTTGCTTCTGCACAGCTGCAGCGCTCAAGGTCATCCCTGAAGGGCATGCTCGCTCACACGCTGCTTTAACCAGCCGAGTGCCTCTGTTAGGTAAATGCTTGTTTTCCTGCATTCTCAGCCTCGGCAGCTGAATAACCAGAGCAAAATAACACTACAATCCTTCAGACAAATGAAAAAAACGCGCCCTACAGCAGCCCCATGTCATTCCACCAAATGCGATTAATTATAAAGAACAGATGAAAAACTCAGAGTAAGAAGGGAGCGAAGGTAAGACACGGGCTGTGTTGTGCAGCCACTGGAGGAAGGCTTCCCGCCTTTTTTGGGGGCAGGGAGGGCTGTTGACTGGATAGGTGTAGGGGATTCCATCAGGCTTGCTTTCGTCTATAGGGAATCGTTGATTACTTTTACCCATGAGTTGGTTTCAGGGTGCACGTGTGTGCATTTTGTAGGAAGAATACAGACATAACCACATCCATACAGGTAAAAGGACATCTAGTGACTGACGTCACAATAGGTCTTACATCCCAACCAGATGTCATTGAACAAAGGCACCTTTGGGAGCCCGTATTGCTTGTGATGTAGACTTGGGTAAGAGAACAAGTTGTATGTTTTTCACTGGGCGGTCCTTGAATGTAAACGATATCAGGAGGGATTACTCGCTTCCGGAACAAATTTTAAAAGGGACGGGCTCCGACATAGGAGACACTACACCATGCCTTAATTGGCACGTGATAGCGACACGGCCAAGCTTGAAGTTATTCTTCCAACCTCTGAAATAAGGAGTTTGGCAGCATACAAGGGATCACAAAAATATACCTTTAACAAACACAAGTGGGATACAACTGCCATTTATGGGAGCTTCATTTGGACCACGCCAGTCTTGAAACCAGTGTAGCACCAAGATATGATACTAAGCCCTGAAGAAGCCCAAGTTTGGGCGAAACGCGTAGGCTGTGGATTTTGGATGTGGATTTTATGAATACAATAAAGGCACTTGAAAATCACGTCATCGTCTGGACAACCATTACTCCTGTCATCTATGTTGACTCAAATGCATGGCATCTGAAGCCACAAAGTAGTACTGATACGCTTTGCCTCTCCACTGTTGTGTTGAACAGGTCTTACATCCCAACCAGATGTCATCGAACAAAGGCACCTTTGGGAGCCCGTATTGCTTGTGATGTAGACTTGGGTAAGAGAACAAGTTGTATGTTTTTCACTGGGCGGTCCTTGAATGTAAACGATATCAGGAGGGATTACATGTGCACAGTGCACCGTCACACTGAGGCTTCAATATGAACAACAGACACTACACAGTAAACCTGTTGTGTCTCTAGGTTCGATTATGTTTCAGAAAGAGCAGGCCAAGAGCATCCAACCTCGAGTCCACATTGCTGCATGAAGAGTATAATATGATGCTTCTGAGTTAGTGTCTGGCTTGGTGTCGCACTTTGTTTTAACCAGATCGTATAAATTGTGCTGTTATCTATTGTTTTATTGAACTTGTATGCTACCTCATTGTATTTTTTTGCTATTTTTATATCTACTTATGTGACCCTTGTAAAGCGCTCTGATACCCTTGGGTCCAGCCAGCGCTATATAAAACCTTTAAAATAAAAATAAATAAATGTCAATCACAACATGAAGAAAAAGCTCAGTCTTAGAAGCACAGAGGCGGCATAGTTAGTCATCCTTATGGAGATTGTATCACAAAGTAGAATTCCCCAAGAAAGAGAAATTCACCAATCTAAAGAAAAAGTGTTTTTAAAGACAGAGGCCCAGATGCATCAAGCTAAAAACCGTTCGCAAAGGGGCAGATTATCAGAATCTGCCCCTTTGCGACCGGTATTTTTGCATTTGGGATGCATCATCCCAAATGCAAAAATCGCAATTTAAGAAATCGCAAAATTGCGATTACGTAAATTGCTATTGCATTTAAGGAATCTCAAATTGAGATTCCTTAACACTATGGCTGCTAAGGCAATTCCCCTCCTGTGCTGCAGGACCCCTCTTTCCCATTGTTTCATGACAAGCTCAGCTCGTCATGAGCACAGCTCCAGGCTACCTCATGACGAGCTGAGCTCGTCATGAGCATGGAAGGGGTTAAATGGAATGCATTAAAGTTAAAAAAATTGCGATTTCGCTAATAGGGGGAGCAAATTACCGTGAAGTTGAACTTCATGGTAATTTGCAAAAACTTTGAAAAATGCACTAAAGTGCATTTTTCAAAGTTGCATTTTACACACAAATATGCCCTTAGGGCATGTGTGTGTGCAAGATGTACCCATATGCAGATTTCAGGGGTGCAACAGGGTGTCCTTTTGACACCCTGGCACCCTTGAAATTGCAATCTCGATTTGCGATTCTCTAATTGAGAATCGCAAATTGAGATTGTCTTCCTATTCATTCCTATGGGCCTCTAGGCCCATAGGAATGAATGGGGAGGTATTCCTTAATTTTGACTCACAATTTGCGAGTCGCAATTAAGGAATTTTAAGAAATTGCTATTTTTTAGGCGAGTTCTTCATGCATTGCATTCTGCAATTCCTTATTAGCGAATCCTTATTTTTTGCTAATAAGGAATCGCAAAATGGATGTTTAATGAATCTAAGGGAGAGTTGTTTGTCCTAAATATAAATCTATATATGCAGACCTACAAGAGCGCTCTACAAATGACCCTCGCTCATGCACCGCAGAGTCTTCAGAAGGATCCCAATCAACACTAGGAAAACCGTCACAGAGGCCCTCGTCACCAACTGCCTCGACTACGGCAGCACTCTCTAAACCGGAATTTCCACCCAGCTCCTCAGAAGACTCCAGACCATACAGAACACTGCAGCCAGACTCCCCCTGGACCTCCCCAAATGATTCACATCACCCCCACCTCAGAAACCTCTACTGGCTCCTATCCAGAACAGATGCCAGTACAAGATCCTCACGCACGCCTACAAACCTCTACACAATCAAGGACCCTCTTACATCAACTATCGACTGAACTTACACCGGCCTGCAAGACACCTGCGCCACTCCTCATTCGCCCTAGCAGACACCCCTTGCATCCATCACAGCCGTAGTAGGGGCTGCTCCGTTTCCTACATTGCAGCCAAGACCTGGAAGAACCTGCCTGTCCACCTCCGAACAGCACCCATCCCAGGCAGACTTCAGAAAAAAACTCAAGACCTAGCTTTGCGACTGAGATACAGCACCCTCAACGCCCACACTCCCCTAGGGGTGTCAGTGCTGCACTATACAAATGCTGACTGAATGATTGATTGATCCTACTACAGATTTCAAATGGGTCGCTGCAAATTCCTGATTATAAAATATATATCCCTCAAATCAAGGTTTTACAGTGCGGTATTAAGCTCATGGAGATTTCCTAATAGCGCTATTGGCCTTCACCATCGTATTCTTCTCACTAAGCACCAACAAGATCACACATTACTGCTTGTGTAAAAAGGCAACCTTCTTCAATCCCTTGCTGATTTAAAAAAGCTCAGAGAATTTCTCCCAAAGAGAGTCTGGCGGACAGGATACTATGCCACAAACTTGACAGATGTCCCATCTGTGGGATTACCAGTGCATTGTATCCTACGACACCTGTAATATGGTGGACACGATATCCTGCACTTTGGGATGGATTGCAAGGTCCGCCAAACTCTAGATATGGACCAAAAGTTCTTCACCGAAGGGCTCGCTGATATACCAGCCTTTCTAATACATCTAAATAATGATTGCAACAAGGTAAAAATTAGATTGCTGCTGTCTAGGTGAAAACATAAAGACCTTCCTGTAGTCCGAGACAAAACAGAGAACTTAGTTGTGGGTGCGGGTGGAAATAGAAGGCTGGAGCTGGAGCCTGGGGTGGAAGGGCAGATTCAGACGCAACTGGATCAGTGGCATTCTGCATATTATCTGCCAGTGCACACGCTTTACTTTTATACATTTTGCATAGAAATAACTGACTGGATTGACCGGATAGAAAAATGCTGTTGTAAATCTGTTCCATTGTTTGGTATCACGGTATAATACATGGGAGCCTCCAAAACCTGTATAAAAGCCTGGTTCATTTTACCTCATTACAGTATAGTTGTGATACCTTTAGTGGCATGTCATACAGAAATGATGCCACTGTTCAACTAGAATAACTTATCACAGTTGGGTTGTCATGTTACAATGACTCCTGCCAGAACTAGCAAATAAGGCGAATTGCAGGTCACAGAGCACTATTTGCAGCTGCAGTTTCAGAACAGTCTTTTCCTTTATCTGATCCGCTTTTTCTAAATTTGCCAGTGATCATTAGAAAGCAGATGATTTATGTTTTTGGTGTGCTATGGGACATTACAGGAAAAGGATAATCTATGCATGTTACTACTATTTGAGCTACATCATTTTTAAATCTGACTTACATTAACCTGATTTTAATATCTTTTTTAAACAAATTTCAGATTTCACTTTTATCCTTGATATCTGTAACCATACCATCTCTTTCCTATGAATGAGCAAAGCAGCAGGTATTTGAGTGGTTTGTGGGAAGGGTGATGGTGAGGTCATGCCTTATTAGAAATGAAATGCCCTCTACTATATGTTATAAGAATATTGCAAGTCACCTAAAACTCCATGAGCTTATAAGGGAACCTGGTGTTCGACCTTATTCGTCTGTATATTACCTAGCAGAAAATCTGCATGGAAGGGGCAGAATAGAAAATTAATGGAAGTGAAAGGTGTACATGAGGAAGATGCTATATACTTTTTGAAAAATGGCGTCCATGTCAAATTCTACAAGCAATTTATTTCCATTGTTAAACCTGTGGCCTTTTAGTCAATTTCTTGGGCAGGTTGCCATGTAATATACACCGAACTAATACATTGAAGGCACAGCTCCCAAATACTGGCAGAAAAGCTACGCCAATCACCTCTTTACAAAACTCACGGAAGAGCTTCTCCTAGTCAGTCATGGGCCAGAAGCAAAGACGTGACTAACGGTTCTCAGTGTTAGGCCCGCACCTCCGGAACATCCTGTCCAGAGAAATATATAGCCCTATTCACTACTGGATTTCAGACCATGACTCTAGACATACGGCCTGATTTAGACCTTGGCAGACGGGTTACTCCATCACAACTCTGATGGCAGGGGCGTACCTTGGTTTAGATTTCCCAACAAATACACTATAACATATTATTAACCTTTTCCCCCTGGTGCGAATTTGGCCGCGGCACGTGCGGGCCAAGGGGCTGGGCGTGGCACTCCCTTACTCATGAAGGCTCCGCGCAGTCATGAGTCACGGGCAGCGTGTGCTCATGACGGCGTGGAGCCGTCATGACCCCGCCCACTCACTAATTCGCCCGCACAGGCAGGGAATTAGTGCCGCGTAGGCGGAGCGTGGGCGGAGCGGCAGTTGCATGACGGCTCCACATCGTCATGAGCACACGCTGCCCATGGCTCGTGACGACGTGGAGCCGTCATGAGCATGGAAAGGGTTAAAACACATTATATGAGAAGTAGAATATAAGGGGGTTTAAGGGAAGTGGAAAGAGAGAGGAGTGCTGGTTGTTAGGGGGAACTTACCTTGCAATATATTTCAAACTAATCTACATTTTTAAGGCCTTCAAAACATAGACGAGAGTCTGTGTGTTTTTGACAACTGTGTACAAATGTAAAAATCCCACGTGAAATCAGACAGACACTTCACATTACCCAACTGAAAGCATTTGTACCAAACTATTTACTACAGAATACATTTCTTAGGGGCATGTAACACCCCAAATACACCCCGCTGGAGCTACGCGCCTGGGTGACGGATATCCCATCTGCCGAAATATAAATCTCATTATATCCTATGGGATGTAAATTTCAGCAGATGGAATTCCCTGCGCCGCTGTGACGAAGTAGCCCGCCCGCCAAGATCTAAATCACGCTCTTAATCTGTTTCAACCCCTTGATTTAATATCTGACTTTTTCTTGGGTGCTGGCTACTAAGATATCTATCCCTCTTTCCTTGTGTTTACATTGTAAAAATCCCGCATGTTATGTATGGCTCCATGTTTTTAATTATTTTTGACCTTGCCACTGCCTATGTGGCCTGTTCACTCTGACCTCGATTTCCCAGCCTTGCTTCTCCAATCCATAAGCTGTTTAGCATCTGTGCACCCTGTGTAACTATGCACCCTGGTCTGTGCTTGCTACATATCTATGCATCTCATCTATATGATATGACTGAGCTACGCAGCTATGTAAGATTTAAATGTAAACATTACCAACTTGATATGGATTCCTCTCCTACAAGCAACTAACTATTGCATGAATGTGCGCGTTTTAAGCAAAATAAACGTATTTCAGTGAAGCCTCTGAACCCTGCCGTGCCAGCAGCCTGGATGATTGAATCCCTGTGGTTCAGTCTGGCCGTTCATTGATTTGTTACTGACCATCTGTTCACCCACTTGGTTTCACCTAGACTGGTACAGGCATCTGAAAGAGGACAGAATATTATCTGCTCGACTCCTTTTTTTTTTTTTTTTTTACTTCCTGCTCAGATGCAAATCTTCCACCCTGGCAGGTGCTGCGGGCTTTAGCGACATGTCAGGAGGGATTAATCGAAACAAGAACTACTATGTACACTAAGATTTGTGAGAATTAAAGACGTTCATGTATTTAACCTCTGGGTCAGGGAGAAATGTTTACTGTTGTGAATTGGATGTTCAGGCGATTACTGTTGAGGCGTCGCTGCAAATGGGATGTTAATTGCATTCCCAGTGCTCTCAGCACCAGCCTGCACCCCCCACTGTATTTACAATCTCAAATTCTGCTTGGATTTATTGTATTTCTTATTAAGCAATGGGCCGGTGGCAGAATGGCTGATAGTCGGGGGAACTTCTTTTGCATTCCAGCCCAGTGAGCAACACTGTACATTCTAGTTCCTGAGCTCTTGGAGGGGCGGGTGAGGCGGCTGGTCTCTGTCCAGTATCAGGCACAGGGTCACTCCTGTCTCCAGTTGTGAGGATGTGGCATTAAGGTCGAACCGTACAGGGAACAAGCTTCGAGTCCCAGCGTCGGCTCAGCATTCTGTGATTCCAGGCAAATCATTTAATCTCCCAGAGCCTGTAGTGTCCTACTGGACACGTAACGATGCAGCCCCTCCCCTGTGGCTGTGCTAACACCCACGCCACACCCATCCATCACAGGCATCACCAGTTAGTTGCAGTAGCAGCGAATGTGTTAATGGAGTGGAGAGGCGGGTGGCAGGGGAGAGTTGCGGGGGTGGGGGGGGGTAGGGGGGGTATGGGCAGGGTCGGATTGGGATCACAATTTGGCCCGGGCACTGACGAAAAAAGTGGCCCACATTCAAGGGGCGTGGCCCACAATTAAGGGGCGTGGCCCACATTCAAGGGGCGTGCCCTTTCATGAAACACCATTTGGTTACACACATCAATGTCCTTGAATATTAGATGAATATTAGATGTAAAGAATTTGGACAAGTATGGTAGTGCACTGTCCAGTGACCAGCTGAAAGAGGGCATCAAAGAGCAGAAATCGGATTATAAATTCAAATCTGTTCCGAAGAGGGGCCCAAAAATATGTTTGGTCCAGGGCCCCCAAAATCCTTAAGTTGTTTGGCACAGACAAGGAATGAAAAAGAGAGGATACTGTTTTTGCACAGGACACAGGGCCAAGGTGACAATGGCGCCATGCTGAGCAACTTAAAAACAGCAAGGCCCCTTTCTGTCACAAAATTATTCGAGCCCTCCAGGGAAAGAGCACCTAATAAGCAGTGAAGCCCCTGCTATTACTAAACTACACCGCCCTCACCAGACCTTCAGCTCAGGAGCACATGAATAGCAGTAAGGCCCCTGCAATTAGTAAATTAATCAGCCCTCCCCAGCCCTCCAGGCCTCAGGGCAATGTCCTGGCAGGGGAGCACAAAACACAGCTGCTGGGTCATCCATGGTAGCCAGGGGGAGGCTGAGATGAAGATGGTGCAAGTTGCAAAGATCACCTGGCCCCCACAGCGAGACCCATTCTTCCTCCCCCACTATGCCCTGAATGTGAAGGGCTGTGGGCGAGGTGTTAAAACTAACACTGTTTATGTGCTGCATGGGCCCCAGGGGGGCCGAGGTGAAAATGACTCAACGGCCTGCGCAACACCTGGCCCCCAGGGAGGCTGATTTTTTCAAACAATCACCCCCTCCCCAGCCACCCTCAGTGTGATTGCTTTGCAGGGCAGGGGGTGAAGGAGAGGCCACAGCGGGTAATCACTGCGGCCACACAGTGAAGTTGCATTCATTTCTCTGTCTCTGTCTCCGTGCCCTCTGTGGGCCGTTTTCTTTTCCTCCCCTTTCCTAGTCCACAGAGGGCACGGAGGCAGAGACATAGAAATGAATGCAGCTTCACTGTGCGGCTGGGAAAGGGGAGAAAAAAAACGTCCCACAGAGGGCACGGAGACACCGGCCCTTCGGTCAATGCCCGAATGCCCGCATTGCCAATCCGCCCCTGGGTATGGGTGTAACGGACAGATGGTGAGATAAACAAAAAAAACACTTACCTGCCGCATCACCGGATCATGCTCCTCTCCACTGCAGGCACAGGCTCCCGGACTCCACGGCGACCAATCCTGAGCAGCATCAGGATTGGCCCGAGCGCCCTCCATTTGCGCTCCCATTTAGACTGGGAGCCTGTGCCAATCCGACACCGCAGCTCGGGTTGGAGAGAGCTTCAGTGCGAATGACAGTTTGGCCGTCCTAAGACAGCCGGCCAAACCGTCATATGCACTCAGGGCAGTGCAACCACTCCCCCTAGTGCCTGTCATCCCCTGGTCCCGCCCCCAAGCCTCGACTCCGGGAGCAAAAAAAACCCCAATAATAAACAAGGGTTTATTATCGTTTTAGTTTTATTTATTTTTGGCTGCTGGCGGGGGGAAGTGGGGCGATGCTTCTCTGCCATAGCGGAGAATCCACCGCTGGTCAGTTTAAGATGACCCTGACAATTGGAGGGTCCGGGCCCTGGGCCAGTTGAGGCTCCACATAAGCAAAGTCTTTGTCAACCTTTATCTTAGCATGTGGGCCTAGAGACTATGGCACAACATTACCTACAATTTTTAAAAAAAGTATCTGACCTTGTGTGATGTAATTGGTGGTCATGTAAATTTCACCAATGCCCTTGGGCTGAATTTGCGCCATATAAAAAAATACCCTGACAGTTCATTCAGTACCTCCACTTTGATTTGCTACATAACAAATAATCTAGTACTCCAGCCAGTGAATTATCTGAGTCCGGTGCAGGAATTGTGTGTTAAACAAAATATGCAGAGTGATGCAAACAGTCAATTTCAAGGGTTTTGTCAGTGGTTATTTATTCCCTCCTGTTCTACATCATCGAAGATTATGTCTTTTGCTTTTGTCGTGTGGGATAGTCACTCAAAAGCCTGGCATGTGCACAAGAGGCATCTGATGGCTATATATCTCGCCTTACCTGCTCGCGCGCTTCTGCATGATTTATACATCATTCCCACTTGTGCACAGGGCACTGGTACATATAAGAAGCGTGGACTGCCCAAATTCAGGCTTAATGCTATGTTGCTAAAAAAAATTTTTTTTAAGTGCAGACATGTAACACAATTGACACATGACACCTGCTTGCGTCTGCAAAAAATGTGCTACCTTTCAAAGAAAATGCATTATCATAACTGCGACAGTCGCATGTTTCCAGGCAAACTTCTGGAAAAGCGCTATGACTTTGTGTGTGTGACAAACCGGGGGCATTTCTATACATGTAATTACACTGTGTACAACTAAGCACCATGAAATTTTCATCATCTTGGTGCAATTGTACAATTTATTTATTTGTGGAGAAAGTCTTGCTCTAAACCCTCACCAGTGTTGAACGTCCTCTTCCCCTTAACCCTCTGGAAAAAGAATAGTCATGCACTTGTCAACAGTAAACGTGACCATGCCAGTGTTGGGACAGGGCTAACAAGTATTTAGAGGTTACTCGATGACGTGTGGCTGTTGCCAGCCTTTAAGGTGCCCCAAATCTTGAGTGGGAAATGCTCACCAGCAATATTATTATGTCAAACTGGTCGTTTGGCATGCGAGGAAACGGATTTAGAAATGCGCTGTCACATTGTTGAATACGTTGCATTCTTAAATCGGACCACTTGCATGTGGAAGTTGACTTACGTGCATGTACAAGTGTGTCTGTAAACCAGGCCTTGGGTGTCTTCTGGCTACATTTTAAAAATGTAAACTCTGAATTGAAAGCTGAAACTCGGAACCTCTGAATGGGGCAAAACCTAATATATAAATTACAAGGAGTATTTCATTTACAGTGAAAATGATAAATGTGATAGTGTGTGTTGATATTAGTTTATAAATATTAATTTTATGGTTATAGTAAGTTATGAAATGCCAGAGTGCCATAGACAATTCTTGACTGGTCACATTTTAGCATACACAGGTGAACTCTCTTGAGAACCCAAGAGCATCACAACCCTGGGTTTGGCCCAGAAAGTGCCATTCATGCCCATCAAATTTGACTTTTTGGTGTTAACAGGGAGCTAACCAGTGGTACTCGCTCAAAACTCAGTGTCTCAGTCGCTCTAACACAAAATCCTCTCAAAGCCTTTGACACTCTGAAACCAAAAGGCAAGGAGTTATGATACAATATTTGACCTTCCAGCCATGGTGAACTCTCTTGAGAACTCAAGTGCGGTTCACAACTTTGGGTTTGGCCAAGAAAGTACAATTCACTTCTGCGGCCTAAGTGAAGTAACCGTCTCACGCATACTCTGCCCCTCTTTGTTATGGCTAAGAAAATACCTTCCTCGCAGAGAAAATGTCTGCTCGGGAGGTCGGTCCTGACGTAAGGCTGTAATTGCCAGCTTGAACCCTGAGAATACTAAAGCAGGGGCCAGATGTAGGACCCTTTTTTGAGGCCTCAAACAGGAGATCCTCCCATTTGCGACAGCAAAAAAGGGTAATGGCAGGTTCTGGGCGCTCACCCAAACAGGGAGGTCAGATGGAAGATCCTTGACGGGATGTGACCATGCAGGCAACAAAAGGCCAATTCTGCTGCCATTGAGCCTTGGATTGTATTTACACATCCGAGAAAAAACCTTGCAAACATTACACAAACATAAGTGCTCAGATAAAATAATTAAACTGGTTCCTACTATCTCTAGATACACTGGATCCATTTGGGGGCCAAGCTCTTAATACGCATGAACTGGGTTCTCGGTAAAGACCACAGTACAGTGCGAAGTCTGTGCATAATAGGCTGTGATGACAGACGGCTGTCTCCTTGAGAGCCACTGTAAAGAGTGAAGTCCATGCGTAGTAGGGTTTGGCGAAGGCCTGTCTGTGGACTCCTGTACTTCCTTTACCACACTGTCCTTTCCCCATAGACTACTGTACAAGGCAAAGTCTGTGCACAGTAATGTTTGTTGAGAGATTGACCTCTCAGCGAAGACAGCTGTACAGGCCAAAAGTGTGTGTGTAGTTGGGTTGGTTTGGTGATGGAGAGGGCTCTCTGCAAAGACTGCTGTATGGGGAGAAGACTGTGAGTAGTGAGGTTTGGTGAAAGACTGGCCTCTTTGCAATGTAGGGTTTCGCGAGGGACTGTGCACTCCGTGAGACCTCTGTACACGGTGAAGTTTGTGAAGAGTAGGGTTTGACTGAGAGTCTCTCCGCTAACACCTATGTGTAGGCCAGAATCTGTGTGCTTAGCATGGTTTGTGAGAGAATGTCCTGTGTGCAAGACGTCTGTGCAGAGCGAAAGCTGTGCATACTAGGGTTTGATGAGGGACTAGCTGGTCTGCAAAAACATCTGTACAGGATGAAGGGAGTGCGTAGTAGGATTTGATATAGGACTGACCTGTCTGCAAAGATCTCTAGACTAGGTGAAGACTGTGCTCATTTAAACCACCTATACTAGGTGCAACATCACAATATAAGAGAGTCACATTTTAAATAAGGCAGGCCTACTGGCTTTGTCAGGGGATCACCACATCAATATTGAAAAGGTAAGCCAGCTGGCTTTGTCAAAGGGTAACCACATCAATATACAAGTCAAGCCCATTGGCTTTTTCAGTGGGTACCAGATTGATATATGAAGACAACCCTGTTGGCTTTGTCAAAGGGTGATGACATCAGAATACAAAGCAAGCCTACTGGCTTTGTCAAGAGTTCACCACATCAGCCTATCTAGGCAAACCTATTGACTTTGTCAAGGGGTGACCACATCAACATAAATGACAAGTCAATTGGCTTCGTAAGCATATCACCACATCTTTATATGAAGGCACACCTATTGGCTTTCACATCATTATATTAAGGCAAATCTTTTTGCTTTGTCCAGGCGTGATCACATCTAATATACAAGGCAAGCCTATTGGCTTTGTCAACGGAACACCACATCATTATATGAAAACAAGCCTATTGGCTTTGACAAGGGATTTTCACATCAATATTTCAAAACAAGTTGTCTTTACCTACAACATTAAACACTGTCTTAGTTTTTCTTTTATACTCCTTGGAACACATAATGTTGACGTAAAACCAACCACAAAGTCTCTCTGCAATGCCTAGATGAAGAACAAAACCTCCAGCAGAAGGAATGCTTTAAAACACCATGAACCTTTTATGGAGTCACATATGTACATGGTCCAAAAACATAGGCCAATTGATTTGTGAGGGGTGCTGCACTCCCTGCAGCCCCGTACTACACCTTTCAAACAAGGTTGTGATGCCCCTGTCCAAACTGGAGCACCACAAGCCAAGACTGTTGGAAATGGCCCGGTTTGCAGGGTTATCCACAAACTTTTGGCTTCTTCCTCTCTTGTGTTTTTCTGACCTGTGGTTGTTGGCAATAGGATTCTGGGCACTTTACCACTGCTGATCAGTGCTAAAGTGCATATGTTCTCTGTATAAATTATTATTGTGATTGGTTATCCATGATTGACATATTTGATTGACCAGTAAGTCCCTAGTAGAGTGCACTAAGTTTGCCAAGTTTGGTGATTCAAATGATACTAGTGGGCCTGCAGCACTGATTGTGCCACCCACATGAGTAGCCCTAAAACGGTGCCTCAAGCCTACCACCGCAGTGCCTGTGTGCAGTTGCTAACTGCCATGCTGACCTGACCAGTGTCCCCACTGGCCACGCCTAATCCTTCTCTTTCTGTGCACATTGGACACCCCTATGGAAGGCCCAAGGTACCCCCTGGGCAGGGTGCAGTGTATGTGAAAGGTAGAGCATGAACTAATGTAGGTGACATGCTCTGATAGTGAAATACTGCCAATTTCGTTTTTCACTATTGAAAGGCAATAATGGGGAATGTTGTGTATACTGTTTACCTGCATATCTTCCCATAGGAGCAAGATAGAAAATTAAAATCTGATATCCTTAAACTCAGACTTTAATAACACATCTTTTAGGAAAGATGTTTTTTAAGTCCTGTGTTTGAAAACAGCACTTTTAGAAAGTGGCTGTTTTCTTGTCTGACCTTTCTGTGTGCCTTGGCCTGTTTTTGAATTGACTGTCTGGTTTGTGAGTGACAGGGGCTGGGTTGGCTCCAAGGAGCTGAGTGAGTCATCCCTAGGCTGAATAGCTGCATCTGTATCTTGAGTGGTGGGAGGGGATAGCACCTGGGCCTGAATAGGGCTGTGCCTGCCTTCCACAATGCTGGCTCCACCTCCTGCTGGGTGGCTGACGACCCTGCCCCTCTCTCTCAAAGGAAAGAAGAAGTCAGGAAAACAAAGTGCTCCAGGACTGACCAGAACTGGTTTTGACTTGGCCAAGGCCTCTCTGCTCTCAGAGAAACTATGGGAATTAGCCGGGAAGGGCATTAATGGGCGCTCCTTCACGGAGCATTGAATAATAACTGAGCGGCTTGAGCACAGGCAGAGTGGAGTTGTTAAAAGTACAAAATGAAAGTGCAGGTAAAAATGAATGAAAAAACATTTTTTTTAAACGTGTAGCTACCCTCAGGCATCCCAGCGCTCAACAACATCAGCGGACGGAGGAGGAGGCAGAAATGCTTATGCAGAATTTTGAAACAGCCAAGTTTTAAGGAGTTCCCGGAAAGTCAGGAGATTGGACTCCCGACATAGATGGAAGGGGAGGGTGTTCCAAAGCTTGGCAGCGTTTTGAGAAAAAGAACGCCCACCACTTCTTACTTTTTTAGTTTTTGGAACTGATGCAAGAAAGAGGTAGGTTGAGCGAAGACTTCTGTTAGGGCAGTAAGGTGAGACAATAGTTTGAATAATTGTCGGTCCTTTCTCCCAAAAGGACCTGTGGGTGATACATAAGGCTTTAAATGTAATTCTCTCCAGTAGAGGCAGCCAATGAAGCGCCCTCAGTGCTGGCTGGCAGATTGCCGGTGGGGGATCTGCAGGAGCAAACAAGCGGCACAGTTCTGAACAATCTGTAGCTTTGCGATGGTTGCTTGGGGGGCGCCTAGATACAGGGCATTCCCATAGTCAAGGCGTGAGAGAATCAGGGCCTGGACCATCAACCTTCTAGCTAAGAAGGGAAGAAGAGGGAGAATTTTGTGAAGCATCCTAAGAATGCCATAACAGGTGGCTGATAAATTTGGCGTTTGATATTCAAAATTCAAAGAGCGATCCTGCCACATACCCAAACTTTTAATCTGATTTTTTTGGTGTAGAGGCAGAGCCAAGGCACTTCGGCCACTATAGCCCTGCGTCGAAGACGGGAGAGTTTCCTAGGAACATCAGCTCCGTCTTTTCTCCATTTAGTTCCAGGCAGAAGAGTTCCATCCACCTGGCCACCTTCTCAAGACAGGGGCCCAAACCGGAGGATGAATTGTCTGTGTGATTTAGGGCCAGAACGAGTTGCATTTCATTGGCGTATGTAACTATTTTTATACCAAATGGATGGACTATCTCAGCCATAGGGCTCATGTATACATTAAACAGTGTAGGACTCAGGGAGGAACCCTGAGGAACACCGCAGCTGGGAGGCATACACTCTGAGATGGTGTTACCTTCGAAGACCTGAAAAAAAGTGTCCTCCAGGAAGGATTGCAACCAGGTGATGACACCCCCCTCACTCCAAGATTTCTGACCGTTAGAGTCAGGATGCTGGAATTGACAGTGTCAAACGTGGCACTGAGGTCCAGAAGGAGTAAGAGATATGAAGACTTTAATCAGTATCAGTCTTTGTTGGCCCCTGTACCACCAACGCTTCTCAGAGCTCGAGTGGTCGATGAAGCAGGAGTACTGAAGGACGAACAATGGGAAGAAGGAGTGAATGCAACAGTAGGTAGACTTGACATCTTAAGAACTATGCCAAGTATCGATTACTTTCTTTTATTTAAAGGTGGTTGTAGTTTGTATGTTTTATAGGCATATGTGAACATAAATATAGGCTACTGCTTTGAATGTTAGATGCGACTTTGTTCGAGATCCTGGTGTTAAATGCCTAGATTGCAATATTTAGGGTTCAGTAGCCTCCTCTGGGTCCTGGTATCACTGTACCTGCTGCACCAATAGATCTTAAACCCATGGCCATGCCTGCAGTAGTAATGAGTTGAAATGTTTACACTGCCGACAGCAGCAGCTCAAGGCATGACATTGGCACTTTCCTTGGCGTATTTTAGGGACCTTAAAAACAGTGAGAGGCTCCGAAGAGACAGGAACAAGCTCGCTGCAATAATGTAACATGGAGGGTTTAGGGATCCCACAGTGCGGGAGCCTCAATTTTAGTGTGTTGTAATTTTTTGACTAAACAGGCGTATGTGCAGTAATCATGGTTGCAGGTTGTGGAAGAAAAACGCACAAAATGTGAACATAATTTTTCCAGTTTATATTTTACAGGAAAACCTGTTGAAAAGTGAACTGGAAAAAACCTGTTCGAAAGATGTATAGTATGGCGGCGGTCCCTGCACAAAGTCCAGATTCTGCAGTCTGTGCCCCTTTCGAAGCAGAATCATTCAGATGTAGGCCTTCTATACTATCGGCCCAGTCATTGGTGCAATGTTTATCGGGCCGGGTAAAATCCGCAGAGTCTGAGTTTATCAGGGGCCATATAACACAAAGTGCCTCGGGTGCGCAATAGGCGTATGCGCCCGCTTTGCACGCCCACGGGCACTTTGGTATTACAGAAGGGGCTGCAGATGCTTGTAATACTCGTCTGTAATACTGAAAGCTCTTTCTCAAGAGGACATTCCCTCATTTGCATGGGGGCGTGCACCATGCAAATGAGGGAATACCTTTGCTTCTACGCCTACACCATATTACAGACGTGGGTGCAGAGGCAAGAGGCGCACCGCCTGTGTGTCCCCTGATTGCATCCCTCCAGAGGGGGGAAAGAGGGTCCTATGGATCCCCCAGACATCCCCTTGCAGGTGGGTGGAGCAGTCACTTACTGCACCCGCCTGCAAAGGGGATCTCTAATTCCTGTTTAAAGTGCAGGTGGGTTGCCACCTGCACTGTAAAAACACAGAGCAGCAGCTTCAAAGCCCCTCCGTATTTCACTTGAATACACTACACCTAGGGCAGCATGAGTTCGCGGCTGCCCTGGGGGTGTGCATTCTATGTAATAGGGCGCACTTTCCTTGTTTGCACCAAGCGCATCTCTTTTAAGGTGAGCCAGGGCGCAAACAGGGAAAGTGCACGCTATAAATAATATAACTATAAAAAAATATTCTGGAATGTTGGCAACAAAGAAGTAATGAACGAACAGATAGAAAGGCTTATTGAATCATGCTTTAAAGACACTACACTAGAATCAGGAATTGAGCAATGGGAATACTTTATTGGTTTACTAATCAGGACTCAAAGTGTATTGCAGCCAAATAAGAATCAAAGAAGGAATGACTTACACAGGGACAAGGAACAACAGCTAAACCTGCCATATGCAATAACGAAATTAAAGAAAGATCGTAACAAGATTATTAGGGCAATGAAGAAACCGGAAGTAAAAGCAGAAAATCTGGGAATTTTGAAGCAACTAAATCAAAACCTAAAAAAATTAATATGGGTGAGAAAAATAAAGCAAAACAAGAAAGCTGGGCAAAAGTTTTCTATGCCAGTGTAATGGCTGGATTTTCTGAGTAGGTGGGATCAGCCCCCAGGGGCCCCTCCAACCCAGCCAGAACGTATTCACCTTCCCTCCCCAGGACCCCTCTATCCAGGCACCTGGTACCTACCTGAGGATGGGGAACTCGCAATATACAAGCTCATATTATTGAAAACACCACTAAATCTATAGGGATACTAAGAATACTCACTGATTACTAGGGATATCCATACCCTACACCACACTTATTCACATCAGTTGGTCTCGCGGCCACCCCGACCCAGACCGTTCTACCCTAGGGCAGATCTGACACACAATCCGGTGTGTCTACACATGGGCCTGCAGAACCCAATGCTCCCTTTTCCAAACTGTTCACAATCCTGCGAAACTACACGCCAGTATCCTCCCTGGCGTTCTCACTTATTCAAGCCACAATCCAGTGGGTATACACACTGGTTCGACCCCCCAGTGCTCTCATTAACGCCGCATATCAACGACGACCACATTCCTATGAACACCTATACATATATATATATATATTGGGAAGTCTCTTCACTAAGGGTCTGCTACTACAATAATATTATGGGATGGTGTACTAACTTAGTCCCTTGGTTGCAAGTCTCCTCTCTCCCTCACTATTACTTACCTGATCAGGGGTAGCATCTGTTCAAACAGTAATACTTACCAGGAAAGATTATCCTTACTGTATGAGGACAAAGATATACACACTATGTGATTGAGTTGTTTCCTGATTTAAGCGCTCCTACCCCCCTTATCCATCAGTGGCTCAACAGCAACTGGCTTGAAGCCAGGATAACTTTATCATAAAAGAACTCATGCACACTAATTCACTAATTAATGGGGTCATTTATTATTAGTACAACACAGATCTGACAAAGACTATAGGTAGAACACACCGCTTGAAAGAGAAGGATTACACATAACAGGAACACTCCGCTGAAAGGGAAAAGATTAGACATAAAGTGTAAGTGTAGCTAATTCAGACTACCTCACCTATTAGAAGGAAGATTTCTCTCTCTGCCTCTGGTGGGATTAGGGCTCTCTCTCTGCCTCTGGTGGGATTAGGGCTCTCTCTGTCTCTCCCTCCTTCACCACATCACCACGCCTCTGGTTCAGTTGCTCCAGCTGACAGCCTTCTTTGATGCTCTCTGCACTGCTTTCTCTCTCCTCATCTTCAGCAATCGTCTGCCTTCTTTCTCCATTCAAGAACTGCACTCTATTCTGCAGCTTCAGCAGACATCCTCTCTCTCTCTCTGCAAGCTGTTCTGAGCTCCAAGCTGTTCTGAGCTCCCAGCAGTTCTGTGCTCCAAGCTGTTCTGAGCACCACGCTGAACTGCACACCACGCTGGACTGGACTGAACTGAGCTGACCACTCCTCCTCTCCTGTAGCTCACTAATATGGAAGCTTGTCCTTTCATGGAAAGTTACGGCCAGTAACCTGCCGCCCACCAAATTCTTGTACCTCCCCGTACCAAGGACACGTTCCCAGCTGGCCAGCCTGAAGTTGTGTCTTCGGAGTGGAGAAAAATACATTCTTTCGATAAGGGCCAGCCTGAACCGGTTCTCTCCAAGCGAACAACAGCCTTAACTATAAACATTGCCTTTGCCCTGAAAAGCCTCTCTGCTTCATCAAGATGGAGTCCCTCTAGCTCTAGGCCTGTAGGCCTGAAAGGGGTGAAATGCTCCTTAGCTCTGTCAGAATACCTACATAAACCATACCAATGTGTCTAATATGTCAAAGCCAATAGGCAATAGACAGGTGAAAGTCAAGAATAAAGGCATATTAAGCAGCTATCCTCTTCTAGATCTGGAAAAAAGGGCTTAAAAGGGCCAACACAGGCTAAGAATACCTATACTAGATGCGAGCAAGACTAATGATCTATATCACTGCTAAATAAAGCCAAAAACTCTGCCATAACAGCCAGCAAGCAGAAGAACTCAAGAGACTTTTGGAAAATTATCAATCAACTGGCTAGACCCAATAAGCAAGTAGTCTCATCACCGATAACTGAGCAGGAATGTGAAATCTACCTGAGGAACCACCTCAATCAAGGTACTACTCAAACTAACATGCTGGATAAGTGTTACGAGGGCAAAAACGATAACGACATGGAATCTTCCATTCACTACAATGAATTGGATACTCAAATACCAGTCGAGAAAGAAGAGATAATTAAATTGATAAAAAACAGAAAAATGGTGCACCCGGACCAAATGGGATACCATTTGCACTCTTTAAGGAAAACCCCAAACTATGGGCGCCTATTCTAGAGAAATTATTCTTAGAAGTTATACTTACAGGAATTGTACCCAAGTCTTGGCGAGGATCCCTAATAACCCCAATTTACAAAAAAGGTAACTGGGCACAAGCAGAAAACTATAGGCTAATCACCTTGCAAGACACGGACGCCAAGTTGTTTGCTAGAATCTTGTTGACTAAATTAACTGAATGGGTGTCGGAGAATAAGAAATTGCCTTTGAATCAAACAGGCTTCATTCAAGGTTTGGGAACAACCACAAATATTCTTATTCTTACCCTACTTATTGACAAGTCAATTAGACAGAAGCAACCTTTATATCTATGTTTTATAGATTTTAAATCTGCATTCGATTGTGTAAGTAGGAATTTACTTTGGGAAAAACTCGAAACAATGAAACTACTATCGTTACTACTTAAAATGATTCGTCTCTTGTACACAGACACATGGGTGAGTGTGAGGATGGGGACGGCAGTACATTAACTAAGGAGATTCCAGCAAAGGAAGGTCTAAAACAGGGCTGTGTTTTAGCTCCCCTCCTTTTTAATTTGTTTCTTGCCGACCTAACACCAATGCTGGACAATGAAAACGCGCACCCCCCGAAGTTAGCAGATAAGCAACTCACAAACGTATTATATGCGGATGATGTGATATTATTGACCTATACCAAAGTCGGTCTACAGCCATTAATTAGGAGGACTCACATCTATTCTAAGGCATACGGTATGGTCATAAATGACACAAAAAACAAGATTATGGTAATTACAAAAAATAACATGAAAAAACAAACTATTAAAATGTATATGGATAACACCGAGCTGGAGCAAGTGGAGTCATATAAATACCTGGGGGTTCTATTTGATGCGAAAGGCAACTTTCAACTACAAAAAAGGGACATCCAAAGGAAATAAAATGTACTGTCTGCTGCTTTTAGAATTGTGCAGAAATCACTTCCCAACCTAACTTACGGCCCTCTCCTCAGTATTATTTCTGCAAGACTAGAACCAACTATCACATGTGGTAGTGAAGCTGCAATGGGTAGGGATACTGAAATCCTGAATAAAAACATAACCAGAGTATATCGGGCCCTATTTCGGCTTCCAGTAAACGCTTCCCCTGCACAAGTAAGGTTGGAGGTTGGACTAATTAATCAACAATATAAAAGGCAAGCACACTTCATAAAAGTTTCGAATCAAATAAAAAATGATCACCAAAATCAAATATCACAACTTTTATTGAGAAGAATTAAGTAACGATACGAACTCTCTGGCAGGGCTGTACCTAAAGAAAGCATTAAAAGATTTTGAGGTGACGTCAATATGGGATACAAATATAACAAAGCCAGCGTTTAAGAGAATAATTAACAAAACTGCAAGCCACCTATCTATTTTGAACGATAAAGCTATCCTTACTAACAGAAAACATGCTTGGACAATAATAAATGGTTAGAAAAAGAAAGAAATCCAACAATACTTGGTGACTCCGTGGACGGAAAAAAAATAAACAGGTGCTCCTCAATGCAAGATTTGGAAAAATGTCAGGCCTGTGCCATCGTCCACCCTGGGCAAGAACGGTAATACAGACAGAATGTAGATTGTGCAACACCGGTGAGGAGGATATCCTCCATCTTGTCTGTATTTGTCCGGAACTTTCCCAGGAGAGAAAAACTTTGCTTAAGATCCCTTTAAACGCACAAGGCATAAGTTCATGTAGGCAGGCCCTGATAAGGTGTTTGGACTCGAATGATATTATTTTAAATGCTACGTTTGTGAAATTTCTAATGACAGCTAAAAAGAAACTAGGAGATGTAACCATTTTAAATATTTAAATTTTGAAGGATATTTTAACTGTTTTATGTATGAATATAGTTTTTTATTGACTTTTTCGAATGTGCAATATTGTAAGATTTTAAATAATCAACACAATAAATGTATTATTATTATTATTAATATAGCCCCAGATGCGCTAAATACTGCAACAAAATGTTTCAGTAATTACCGGGCAGTTTTCCCCCTAGATATTAGCAGGCCTGACTTGCCAATATTTTTAACAAAACTCATAATTGTGATAGATGTGTGGTACGTTACCGCGCATATTACAGTTAACCGGGCTTCTCAAAATGAGGGCCTAGGAGGGGACTGCTCAGGAGCTTCACTAGCATTGGTGCAGCAGGTGCTGCTACACCGGAGCCCAGAGCCCTGAGGCGAACATTGAAGCCAGATGATTGCTGTGTATAGCTATTCCAGCAGCATTCAAAAGTGTCAGTTTCCTTGCTTGCACCAGGCCCCATGACACCCTGGCTATGGTACCTGGAGCCTGTAAATACTGACCCCTAGTCACTGGTAAAAGACCAGGGCACTTGGAATGAAGCTCTCAATGTTATGTGAACTGAAACATTCAGGGATCTGACAAGTACAGCCATCTTCAGACCACTGCACAAAGGAGTTCCTATGCTTTCAACAACAAATGACACCAGGGAAAGTGCAGCTGTTGGTCAGTGCGGTGGTACCTTGGATAACAGATTTTGTTTTTGTATATGTCCAGACGCTGCCCAAACTGCAGATGTTCTTCGCCGTTCAAGGTCACCCTGGAGCCAGTCTGAACTGATGCTTTGTCTCCTATCACTTTGACTTGTATCTCTTTATCTCTTGAGATAACCTTCAGCAAAGTTCTTAGCACATGCTGATGGGAGTTCTCCGAGATTAAATATGATCACCACTGGCCAGCCATGTATATTTACAGAAGTGGTTAGAGGTAATCAGAGTGAGCAGCAGTGCTTTACATGGGCCGGTACTCAGCGGTACTGAGTACCGGCACTTCTTAATTTTATCTCTCTGAGTACCGGCACTTCTCCACTGCCGAGGAGAGTACCGGTACTCATGAAGCCCTGGTGCTGGCGGCCTGTCTCTGACAGCCAAGGCACTTCTGTAGACCTAAGCCGAGCCCCCGCTGAACTATTCAGCTTGGGCTCATCTGCATACGTCTGGGTGTTCACCATCATGCTGTGTTGCAAACACGAAATCGAGGCAGCCTGGTATCAGCGCTATTCAGAAAGCCGTGGGAGGTAACCAGGTTCAAATGGCTTTAATCCTACCTGATTCTTTTGTGTAAGTATTTTGCTATTGTTTGTCTCCTTGCCTGTGATTGTTTTTGTGTGAGAGAAATAACTGTCTCCTTGCCTGTGATTGTTTTTGTGTGAGAGAAATACGAGAGACAGGGGAAGAGAATAGACACATTCAGGCCCGGACTGGCCATAGCAGGCACCGGGCAATCCCCCGGTGCGCCGCAAGGATGGGGCGGTTTTGAGCCCCTGGGGGCCGATTTTGTTACAGGGCCGTTTTGCAAAATCGGCCCTGCAACAAAATCGGCCGAAATAGGCCTTATCAAAGCGCTCGGCGGCCCCACCCCCCACCCCCGAGTGGGGAGGGAGGGGCGGGCGGGGGCGGCCGAGCACTTCGCCAGGGCCGGTTTTGGTTCCCAGTCCGGCCCTGGACACACTCTTTGCAGGTATATTAAAGGAAATGTGTGGAATGCTTGTGTATGCCCCTCTGCTTGTTTCTTTCTGTGTGGCTCGAGAATATATGGTACTGTGCCAAGCAGCAGCAATTAACAGGAGTGATGTTGCATATATTACAAAACAAGAAATTGTGAAAATATCACCACGTTTGGCTTTCGTTGTTTAATGAGTAAACACACCTTCTTTGCTTATTGAAATACATTTCTAATGTGTTTTGGTATGTGCTGCAAGTAGTATATAAGTCAAGAAGCATGTCTTCCCCTAAGCCCCGCCCCAAGCCCCGCCCACTTTGCCACATTTAAATGAGTACCTGCACTTTTTTCCCACAGTTTAAAGCACACGGTGAGCTGGGACTCGAGAGCGACATCTTGTATCACATACATTAAATTATTTCACACAGTGTCCAAGGTTTGAATATCCTACAACATATCTGCCAACCTGAGTAACAAGCATTTGCAATGCAATAGGGCTTGCATTAGTAAAGTTTGAGGGATTACTATTATAAATGACAAAGTTTTTACTTTTTTTTATTTTAACTTGTGGAAAATTCTAACTTTGGCATTTACAATGCTAATAGTGTTAATTAGTGGAAATGTGACACCTTCTGTTTGGACTTGAGCACACATTGCTTCCTATTAAAGATGGCAGTAAATGCACTGTTTTTTATTTAGCTATCTTTGAACAGTACACCGAAGGCTGCAAAAACTTGCACTTATGGTTGAGCGCTACGTTTGCGCGTTTCCTGCTTTTTCATATTTTTGAAGTGGTTTCTGTTCACTGAAACCGTATCCGTTTTGCGAGTATACAGGACAGCTTCCTTTCCCTAGTTTTTCGAATACCTTAATTTATGTTGAAGTACAGTACTTGAACGTATTGTGATATTGTTTTGTACTTTTTATCTTTAGGCTGACCACTGTGCATGTCGTTAACCTTTGATATATAACAGGTCATTGTAATACAGCATGTACATTGTATGACTTTGATGCACACTTGTGTGCATTGTCGTCCGGTGGTGTGGGTGATTTGCGTTAACTGGCTGGGCGTTGCGTGGGTGAGTGGTGTTGCGTGGGTGTGAGTTGCACTGCGTGGGTGTGAGTTGCGAGGCATATGTTAGAGTGGCGCTGCGTGGGTGACTGTGGGGACTTGCTGGTGTGATAAGGGCACGTACGTGTGTATGTGAGTTGTGCACGAGAGTCACGTTAGAGGGAGCAGAGCGTGATGGGAGTTGGCATCTGTATTGAGAGATGAAAAAAATGAGAGACCGAGTTAAGGGGGGACAGAAATCATTTTAAAAATATCATTGAATCGAAGGAAAATAACATTTAAGTTGAATAATGGTCAAGGAAAGACGACCTTTTGAAAAATTACGTAAAAATCTAATAAGAAATGGGATTAAGGAAGGAAATTTTCACGGCGTGTGAATGTGAAGGGGGGATGTGTTTTAAGGTGTGGTAAGTGTCTTTGCGCGCAGTACATCAAATGTACCAAAATAATGAAACTTTCCTCTTAGATTTTGATGCAAGTACGTAAACAGCAAAGACCAAGTGGGAAACAACATTTACAACGTCTGATGTGACTGTGGAAGTTCCGTCGTTTCTTGTCCTTGAGTTCCTATTTGCAATTCACAGGGGATGTCAGGCAAGAGATAAGAATCTTTATAGGTCAACTTAAAGCACGCCAGTATCCTGGTGTGGTTTCGGACTGACGGCCCCATCCCTCCCTTAAAAACATGATGTCCCACCCACACATTTGCAGCTGATGTTTGCATCTCACAGGGGATGCCCGCCAACAGATAAGAATCTTAATGACTGAACTGTAAACACTCCAGTCTCCTGCTGTGGTTTTGTCAACACACTCCCCCAGGCCTCCCTTTGAAAAAAAAAAACATGATGGACCACACAATTGTAGATTTATTTTGTGTTTGTTTGTTACAAATGTTCAGTGGTTAAGAGGACACAGTGAGTAGGTCTAATTTTTTTTAAAGAATATTAAGAATATACTGTGAAGGTTTTGTGCATCAGAGTAGGGATGTGGCTGTGGCTGTGGGTAGTGTGTGAAACAAGACAAAGTGTGACGCCAGAGAATGCTGGGGGGAGAAAGTCTGCGAGTCAGACAGATGGCCGTGAAGTGTGACATGATACGACTGCTTGTAAGATTAACAGGAGTGAAACCCATAAACCAATTCAGGACTGGGTAGGTAAGATGCAAAAAAGAAACAATGTCCTGAGAGTTAAGAGTCAGTAGACAATTAAAACAAGCATGCACATAGCATTACTTTGAAAGGACGAAGGAGAAAATTTGTTGGTATGACAAAAGATAGTTATTCATCTTTATATTGTAACATTAGTTCCAAGGTCAGACGTATACAGTTGAGAACAGCACTGCATAAATTGAATTATTGACAACCTAATGAAACTTGGTGCATAAACGTGTACAAAGTGCAAGTGGAGACGCAAGTGAAGGTGAACAGCGTTGGCGGCGCACTGTGCATAAGGTGCAAATAATTTACAGTGAGTGGCTCAGCGGCGCATGTGACAGTGTGATATCACAGTAGGCAAGGGTTATTTAATTTAATTGTAGAGCCACAAGGGAGGAGTGCGCCTATTGTTTAGGCTGTTAGGTCGACGGCATTTCGCTCCGGGTTAGTTTGGATCATCATCAGGACTTGGTTGTCTGAGGTAGGGAGTGCTGGAGTGGGATCCGAGTCATGTGAATCCTCTTTTAAGTAAGTATCCTCGGGAGGGAGGCCGTGGTAACTTGTGGACACCCACTCAAGGTTCATCACCACCCCCTTTTCTGAATCGTTTTTGGCCACTATAGGTGTGGCAGGGTATACTCAGACATGAGTCCCTTTCTCACTGCACCATCAGGATTCAAGCAAGCCGGGCCGACGACGGCTGAAATGCCAGAAAACGGTCCCCGGTAGCTTGTCTCCTTTCTGGTGAAGAATTGGCTTGGTAGTTTAGTCTGCCCTGTTCCCATGATGCACTGGGCCAGGGACAGACTGATTTGCATATAGCCAGGTTCTGAACTGGGATGGTGCAGTGAGATAAATAACGGTGATGGATCAAGCCCTGATCTTTGGACTGGGTAAGAGTGGTCTGCTTAATTCAGACACTTTGTTCATAACCACCCCCTTTTCTGAATCGTTTTTGGCCGCTATAGGTGTGGCAGGGTATACTCAGACATGAGTCCCTTTCTCACTGCACCATCAGGATTCAAGCAAGCCGGGCCGACGACGGCTGAAATGCCAGAAACCGGTCCCCGGTAGCTTGTCTCCTTTTTGGTGAAGAATTGGCTTGGTAGTTTAGTCTGCCCTGTTCCCATGATGCCCTGGGCCAGGGACAGACTGGTTTGCATATAGCCAGGTTCTGAACTGGGATGGTGCAGTGAGATAAATAACGGTGATGGATCAAGCCCTGATCTTTGGACTGGGTAAGAGTGGTCTGCTTAATTCAGACACTCTGTTCATCACCACCCCCCTTTTCTGAATCATTTTTGGCCACTATAGGTGTGGCAGGGTATACTCAGACATGAGTCCCTTTCTCACTGCACCATCAGGATTCAAGCAAGCCGGGCCGACGACGGCTGAAATGCCAGAAACCGGTCCCCGGTAGCTTGTCTCCTTTCTGGTGAAGAATTGGCTTGGTAGTTTAGTCTGACCTGTTCCCATGATGCACTGGGCCAGGGACAGACTGATTTGCATATAGCCAGGTTCTGAACTGGGATGGTGCAGTGAGATAAATAACGGTGATGGATCAAGCCCTGATCTTTGGACTGGGTAAGAGTGGTCTGCTTAATTCAGACACTGTAACACCTGGGGGTCTCAGGGTCGCTACAAACACAACAAACCAGGAAACGACACGGTTCAAAGGTTGGGTGATTTATTTGTATAGCAATGCAAATATACAAAGAATTATGAATAGTTACTGTTCTCTGCCAGCTGGTCTGCGTAGCACCGTCCTCTGCAACTACGCCGGTCCCGGCGTATGCCAACAGAGGACCGAAACACAGTAGCCGGCTGTGCCCCCCGGTGTGTTTTAAGGGGAACGGGGAAACAGCCGTTTCTCACCGTTGAAGCAGGGAGACACCCAGCCGGGGTCTCTACCTGAAGGGAGCAGCCGCTCGACCTTATGCGACAGAGGAGTCAGGGAGACACCCAGCCGGGGTCTCCACCCGAAGGGAGCAGCCGCTCGACCTCTTCCTCTCTACAACGGGACGCGGCTTCACCTCCGGGTGATGCGTCACCGTTGTCCCAATAACAAAATAGAAGCTGGAGACGAGAGCAGCCGCTCGATCGTCTTCTGAAACTCCGCAGCCGGTACGCGGCAAACACCTCCTGGTGGCGTATCAGCTGGAGTCCTAGTAACTGTGAGGCAGGCTGGGAGCAGCGGCTCACACCAGCGAATGCCCCAGGGAAGGCTTCTCGACTCGTCCGAGTCAGAAGCTGCAAGGAAGCCTTCTGGCTGCTCACCCAGAAGACAAGGGGCGTAACAACAAAGAGCGGTCCGGGGAATTCCACTCGACCCACCTCCGTCTTTGTCCTGGAGCTTAGGCAGTGAAGTCTTCTCTGAGCGAGCACTCTGGAACTGCTTGGTGAAAGGCCGTGTGGATATCAGAATATCCGACACCATTCCTTCGCCGAGTTCCGCCTATATAGGCGTTTTGTAATTGCGTTATGCAACCACTGCTCTGAGTTGCATAACGCTCCTCCCGCTTTGCCTTCTGGGATTTGGAGTCCGGAGGAGTCGCGGATGTCGTTTTCACCAAGGGAGCAGGAAATTCCTGACAGACACTCTGTTCATCACCACCACCCCCTTTTCTGAATCGTTGTGGTTAAGAGTGGCACTGCGTGGCTGAGTGGTGCTGCATGGGCGAGTAGAGCTGCGTGGGTGAGATTGGCGTTGCGTGGCTGAGTGGCGTTGCGTGGCTGAGTGGCGTTGCATGGGTGAGTGGACTTGCGTGGGTGTGATTTGCGCTGCATAGGTGAGAATTGTGCTGCGTGGGTGAGAGTTGTGCTGTATGAGTTGGGTTGTGTGAGTAAGTGGCGTTTTGTGAATGAGTGGCGTTGCGTGGCTGAGTGGGGTTGCGTGGGTGAGAGTGAAGCTGCATGGGTGAGTAGCGCTTCATGGGTCAGTGTGGCGCTGTGTGGGTGAGTAGAGCTGCGTGGGTGAGATTGGCGTTGCATGGCTGAGTGGCGTTTGTTCATATTAGCCATTTGTGAGCAAGAAATACTTTATTTAGGTGCTTGAAGCAAATGGAGGACAAAGAACTAACTGTGACTCTCGAGGTGCATTTCATTAGTGCGCACTGTGGTTACAGCAGAGCCGGGAAGCGAGGTAGGGCCTGCGGCCTTGAATAAGTGACAGGAGTCCAGTAGCATGTGGTTACAGCAGAGCCTGGAAGCGAGGCAATAAAAGGGTGCACGGAATAAGCGAGGCAGGGTCTGCGGCCCTGAATAAGTGACGGACGTCCAGTAGCATGTGGTTACGGCAGAGCCGGGAAGCGAGGCAGGGCCTGCGGCCCTGATTAAGTGACGGGAGTCCAGTAGCATGTGGTTACAGCAGAGCCGGGAAGCGAGGCAATACAAGGGTGCACGGATTAAGCGAGGCAGGGCCTGCGGCCCTGAATAAGTGACGGGCGTCCAGTAGCATGTGGTTACAGCAGAGCCGGGAAGTGAGGCAGGGCCTGCGGCCCTGAATAAGTGATAGCGGGGGGCGGGGCAGCGGAAGCCTTTGATTGTAGCTTCAATTGTGGATGTGGCAGCGAAGCCTTTGATGTGCCAAATGCTGCTGTCAGGGGGAAGGATCGTGCAAGCTCGTCCACGAGGAGCTTGTCACATGATTCTATTTCTCGTGAACTGTTGGGAATCCGGCTTGAAGAGAGCCAATCAGCTGCCTGAATAGAGCCTTTGGGGAAAGAAGCAGATCAGCGGCATAAGGGCTCACCCCTGTTTCTGCGAAATAGAAAAGGGGCGAGCCCTAAAAATCTCACTGTGTGAGGAGTGGGTAGGGCCTTTGAAGGGGCAGGACCTAATGCCCAGAAGTAACTAAGAAGCACTTTTCCCCCCACCCTGCCCATAGGCCCCCTCCTCCCAAACCGGAGGATGAATTGTCTGTGTGATTTAGGGCCAGAACGAGTTGCATGTCATTGGCGTATGTAACTATTTTTATACCAAATGGATGGACAATCTCAGCCATAGGGCTCATGTATACATTAAACAGTGTAGGACTCAGGGAGGAACCCTGAGGAACACCGCAGCTGGGAGGCATACACTCTGAGATGGTGTTACCTTCGAAGACCTGAAAAAATCTGTCCTCCAGGAAGGATTGCAGCCAGGTGATGACACCCCCCTCACTCCAAGATTTCTGACCCTTAGAGTCAGGATGCTGGAATTGACAGTGTCAAACGTGGCACTGAGGTCCAGAAGGAGTAAGAGATATGAAGACTTAAATCAGTATCAGTCTTTGTTGGCTCCTGTACCACCAACGCTTCTCAGAGCTTGAGTGGTCGATGAAGCAGGAGCACTGAAGGAGGAACAATGGGAAGAAGCAGTGAATGCAACAGTAGGTAGACTTGACATCTTAAGAACTATGCCAAGTATCGATTACTCCCTTTTATTTAAAGGTGGTTGTAGTTTGTATGTTTTATAGGCATATATGAACATAAATATAGGCTACTGCTTTGAATGTTAGATGCGACTTTGTTCGAGATCCTGGTGTTAAATGCCTAGATTGCAATATTCAGGGTTCAGTAGCCTCCTCTGGGTCCTGGTATCACTGTACCTGCTGCACCAATAGATCTTAAACCCATGGCCATGCCTGCAGTAGTAATGAGTTGAAATGTTTACACTGCCGGCAGCAGCAGCTCAAGGCATGACATTGGCACTTTCCTTGGCGTATTTTAGGGACCTTAAAAACAGTGAGAGGCTCCGAAGAGACAGGAACAAGCTCGCTGCAATAATATAACATGGAGGGTTTAGGGATTCCACAGTGCGGGAGCCTCAATTTTAGTGTGTTGTAATTTTTTGACTAAACAGGCGTATGTGCAGTAATTATGGTTGCAGGTTGTGGAAGAAAAACGCACAAAATGTGAACATAATTTTTCCAGTTTATATTTTACAGGAAAACCTGTTGAAAAGTGAACTGGAAAAAACCTGTTCGAAAGATGTATAGTATGGCGGCGGTCCCTGCACAAAGTTCAGATTCTGCAGTCTGTGCCCTTTCGAAGCAGAATAATTCAGATGTAGGCCTTCTATACTATCGGCCCAGTCATTGGTGCAATGTTTATCGCGCCGGGTAAAATCTGCAGAGTCTGAGTTTATCAGGGGCCTCGTTTGCGCAATAGGCGCATGCGCCCGCTTTGCACGCCCACGGGCACTTTGGTATTACAGAAGGGGTTGCAGATGCTTGTAATACTCGTCTGTAATACTGAAAGCTCTTTCTCAAGAGGACATTCCCTCATTTGCATGGGGGCGTGCACCATGCAAATGAAGGAATACCTTTGCTTCTACGCCTACACCCTATTACAGACGTGGGCGCAGAGGCAAGAGGCGCACCGGCTGTGTGCCCCCTGATTGCAGCCCTCCAGAGGGGGGAAGGAGGGTCCTATGGATTCCCCAGACATCCCCTTTCAGGTGGGTGAAGCAGTCACTTACTGCACCCGCCTGCAAAGGGGATCTCTAATCCCTGTTAAAAGTGCAGGTGGGTTGCCGCCAGCACTGTAAAAACACAGAGCGGCAGCTTCAAAGCGGCTCTGTATTTCACTTGAATACACTGCACCTAGGGCAGCATGAGTTCGCGGCTGCCCTGGGGGTGTGCATTCTATGTAATAGGGCGCACTTTCCCTGTTTGCACCAAGAGCATCTCTTTTAAGGTGAGCCAGGGTGCAAACAGGGAAAGTGCACGCTATAAATAATATAACTATAAAAAAATATTCTGGAATGTTGGCAACAAAGAAGTAATGAACGAACAGATAGAAAGGCTTATCGAATCATGCTTTAAAGACACTACACTAGAATCAGGAATTGAGCAATGGGAATACTTTATTGGTTTACTAATCAGGACTCAAAGTGTATTGCAGCCAAATAAGAATCAAAGAAGGAATGACTTACACAGGGACAAGGAACAACAGCTAAACCTGCCATATGCAATAACGAAATTAAAGAAAGATCGTAACAAGATTATTAGGGCAATGAAGAAACCGGAAGTAAAAGCAGAAAATCTGGGAATTTTGAAGCAACTAAATCAAAACCTAAAAAAATTAATATGGGTGAGAAAAATAAAGCAAAACAAGAAAGCTGGGCAAAAGTTTTCTATGCCAGTGTAATGGCTGGATTTTCTGAGTAGGTGGGATCAGCCCCCAGGGGCCCCTCCAACCCAGCCAGAACGTATTCACCTTCCCTCCCCAGGACCCCTCTATCCAGGCACCTGGTACCTACCTGAGGATGGGGAACTCGCAATATACAAGCTCATATTATTGAAAACACCACTAAATCTATAGGGATACTAAGAATACTCACTGATTACTAGGGATATCCATACCCTACACCACACTTATTCACATCAGTTGGTCTCGCGGCCACCCCGACCCAGACCGTTCTACCCTAGGGCAGATCTGACACACAATCCGGTGTGTCTACACATGGGCCTGCAGAACCCAATGCTCCCTTTTCCAAACTGTTCACAATCCTGCGAAACTACACGCCAGTATCCTCCCTGGCGTTCTCACTTATTCAAGCCACAATCCAGTGGGTATACACACTGGTTCGACCCCCCAGTGCTCTCATTAACGCCGCATATCAACGACGACCACATTCCTATGAACACCTATACATATATATATATATATTGGGAAGTCTCTTCACTAAGGGTCTGCTACTACAATAATATTATGGGATGGTGTACTAACTTAGTCCCTTGGTTGCAAGTCTCCTCTCTCCCTCACTATTACTTACCTGATCAGGGGTAGCATCTGTTCAAACAGTAATACTTACCAGGAAAGATTATCCTTACTGTATGAGGACAAAGATATACACACTATGTGATTGAGTTGTTTCCTGATTTAAGCGCTCCTACCCCCCTTATCCATCAGTGGCTCAACAGCAACTGGCTTGAAGCCAGGATAACTTTATCATAAAAGAACTCATGCACACTAATTCACTAATTAATGGGGTCATTTATTATTAGTACAACACAGATCTGACAAAGACTATAGGTAGAACACACCGCTTGAAAGAGAAGGATTACACATAACAGGAACACTCCGCTGAAAGGGAAAAGATTAGACATAAAGTGTAAGTGTAGCTAATTCAGACTACCTCACCTATTAGAAGGAAGATTTCTCTCTCTGCCTCTGGTGGGATTAGGGCTCTCTCTCTGCCTCTGGTGGGATTAGGGCTCTCTCTGTCTCTCCCTCCTTCACCACATCACCACGCCTCTGGTTCAGTTGCTCCAGCTGACAGCCTTCTTTGATGCTCTCTGCACTGCTTTCTCTCTCCTCATCTTCAGCAATCGTCTGCCTTCTTTCTCCATTCAAGAACTGCACTCTATTCTGCAGCTTCAGCAGACATCCTCTCTCTCTCTCTGCAAGCTGTTCTGAGCTCCAAGCTGTTCTGAGCTCCCAGCAGTTCTGTGCTCCAAGCTGTTCTGAGCACCACGCTGAACTGCACACCACGCTGGACTGGACTGAACTGAGCTGACCACTCCTCCTCTCCTGTAGCTCACTAATATGGAAGCTTGTCCTTTCATGGAAAGTTACGGCCAGTAACCTGCCGCCCACCAAATTCTTGTACCTCCCCGTACCAAGGACACGTTCCCAGCTGGCCAGCCTGAAGTTGTGTCTTCGGAGTGGAGAAAAATACATTCTTTCGATAAGGGCCAGCCTGAACCGGTTCTCTCCAAGCGAACAACAGCCTTAACTATAAACATTGCCTTTGCCCTGAAAAGCCTCTCTGCTTCATCAAGATGGAGTCCCTCTAGCTCTAGGCCTGTAGGCCTGAAAGGGGTGAAATGCTCCTTAGCTCTGTCAGAATACCTACATAAACCATACCAATGTGTCTAATATGTCAAAGCCAATAGGCAATAGACAGGTGAAAGTCAAGAATAAAGGCATATTAAGCAGCTATCCTCTTCTAGATCTGGAAAAAAGGGCTTAAAAGGGCCAACACAGGCTAAGAATACCTATACTAGATGCGAGCAAGACTAATGATCTATATCACTGCTAAATAAAGCCAAAAACTCTGCCATAACAGCCAGCAAGCAGAAGAACTCAAGAGACTTTTGGAAAATTATCAATCAACTGGCTAGACCCAATAAGCAAGTAGTCTCATCACCGATAACTGAGCAGGAATGTGAAATCTACCTGAGGAACCACCTCAATCAAGGTACTACTCAAACTAACATGCTGGATAAGTGTTACGAGGGCAAAAACGATAACGACATGGAATCTTCCATTCACTACAATGAATTGGATACTCAAATACCAGTCGAGAAAGAAGAGATAATTAAATTGATAAAAAACAGAAAAATGGTGCACCCGGACCAAATGGGATACCATTTGCACTCTTTAAGGAAAACCCCAAACTATGGGCGCCTATTCTAGAGAAATTATTCTTAGAAGTTATACTTACAGGAATTGTACCCAAGTCTTGGCGAGGATCCCTAATAACCCCAATTTACAAAAAAGGTAACTGGGCACAAGCAGAAAACTATAGGCTAATCACCTTGCAAGACACGGACGCCAAGTTGTTTGCTAGAATCTTGTTGACTAAATTAACTGAATGGGTGTCGGAGAATAAGAAATTGCCTTTGAATCAAACAGGCTTCATTCAAGGTTTGGGAACAACCACAAATATTCTTATTCTTACCCTACTTATTGACAAGTCAATTAGACAGAAGCAACCTTTATATCTATGTTTTATAGATTTTAAATCTGCATTCGATTGTGTAAGTAGGAATTTACTTTGGGAAAAACTCGAAACAATGAAACTACTATCGTTACTACTTAAAATGATTCGTCTCTTGTACACAGACACATGGGTGAGTGTGAGGATGGGGACGGCAGTACATTAACTAAGGAGATTCCAGCAAAGGAAGGTCTAAAACAGGGCTGTGTTTTAGCTCCCCTCCTTTTTAATTTGTTTCTTGCCGACCTAACACCAATGCTGGACAATGAAAACGCGCACCCCCCGAAGTTAGCAGATAAGCAACTCACAAACGTATTATATGCGGATGATGTGATATTATTGACCTATACCAAAGTCGGTCTACAGCGATTAATTAGGAGGACTCACATCTATTCTAAGGCATACGGTATGGTCATAAATGACACAAAAAACAAGATTATGGTAATTACAAAAAATAACATGAAAAAACAAACTATTAAAATGTATATGGATAACACCGAGCTGGAGCAAGTGGAGTCATATAAATACCTGGGGGTTCTATTTGATGCGAAAGGCAACTTTCAACTACAAAAAAGGGACATCCAAAGGAAATAAAATGTACTGTCTGCTGCTTTTAGAATTGTGCAGAAATCACTTCCCAACCTAACTTACGGCCCTCTCCTCAGTATTATTTCTGCAAGACTAGAACCAACTATCACATGTGGTAGTGAAGCTGCAATGGGTAGGGATACTGAAATCCTGAATAAAAACATAACCAGAGTATATCGGGCCCTATTTCGGCTTCCAGTAAACACTTCCCCTGCACAAGTAAGGTTGGAGGTTGGACTAATTAATCAACAATATAAAAGGCAAGCACACTTCATAAAAGTTTGGAATCAAATAAAAAATGATCACCAAAATCAAATATCACAACTTTTATTGAGAAGAATTAAGTAACGATACGAACTCTCTGGCAGGGCTGTACCTAAAGAAAGCATTAAAAGATTTTGAGGTGACGTCAATATGGGATACAAATATAACAAAGCCAGCGTTTAAGAGAATAATTAACAAAACTGCAAGCCACCTATCTATTTTGAACGATAAAGCTATCCTTACTAACAGAAAACATGCTTGTACAATAATAAATGGTTAGAAAAAGAAAGAAATCCAACAATACTTGGTGACTCCGTGGACGGAAAAAAAATAAACAGGTGCTCCTCAATGCAAGATTTGGAAAAATGTCAGGCCTGTGCCATCGTCCACCCTGGGCAAGAACGGTAATACAGACAGAATGTAGATTGTGCAACACCGGTGAGGAGGATATCCTCCATCTTGTCTGTATTTGTCCGGAACTTTCCCAGGAGAGAAAAACTTTGCTTAAGATCCCTTTAAACGCACGAGGCATAAGGTCATGTAGGCAGGCCCTGATAAGGTGTTTGGACTCGAATGATATTATTTTAAATGCTACGTTTGTGAAATTTCTAATGACAGCTAAAAAGAAACTAGGAGATGTAACCATTTTAAATATTTAAATTTTGAAGGATATTTTAACTGTTTTATGTATGAATATAGTTTTTTATTGACTTTTTCGAATGTGCAATATTGTAAGATTTTAAATAATCAACACAATAAATGTATTATTATTATTATTATTAATATAGCCCCAGATGCGCTAAATACTGCAACAAAATGTTTCAGTAATTACCGGGCAGTTTTCCCCCTAGATATTAGCAGGCCTGACTTGCCAATATTTTTAACAAAACTCATAATTGTGATAGATGTGTGGTACGTTACCGTGCATATTACAGTTAACCGGGCTTCTCAAAATGAGGGCCTAGGAGGGGACTGCTCAGGAGCTTCGCTAGCATTGGTGCAGCAGGTGCTGCTACACCGGAGCCCAGAGCCCTGAGGCGAACATTGAAGCCAGATGATTGCTGTGTATAGCTATTCCAGCAGCATTCAAAAGTGTCAGTTTCCTTGCTTGCACCAGGCCCCATGACACCCTGTCTATGGTACCTGGAGCCTGTAAATACTGCCCCCTAGTCACTAGTAAAAGACCAGGGCACTTGGAATGAAGCTCTCAATGTTATGTGAACTGAAACATTCAGGGATCTGACAAGTGCAGCCATCTTCAGACCACTGCACAAAGGAGTTCCTATGCTTTCAACAACAAATGACACCAGGGAAAGTGCAGCTGTTGGTCAGTGCGGTGGTACCTTGGATAACAGATTTTGTTTTTGTATATGTCCAGACGCTGCCCAAACTGCAGATGTTCTTCGCCGTTCAAGGTCACCCAGGAGCCAGTCTGAACTGATGCTTTGTCTCCTATCACTTTGACTTGTATCTCTTTATCTCTTGAGATAACCTTCAGCAAAGTTCTTAGCACATGCTGATGGGAGTTCTCCGAGATTAAATATGATCACCACTGGCCAGCCATGTATATTTACAGAAGTGGTTAGAGGTAATCAGAGTGAGCAGCAGTGCTTTACATGGGCCGGTACTCAGCGGTACTGAGTACCGGCACTTCTTAATTTTATCTCTCTGAGTACCGGCACTTCTCCACTGCCGAGGAGAGTACCGGTACTCATGAAGCCCTGGTGCTGGCGGCCTGTCTCTGACAGCCAAGGCACTTCTGTAGACCTAAGCCGAGCCCCCGCTGAACTATTCAGCTTGGGCTCATCTGCATACGTCTGGGTGTTCACCATCATGCTGTGTTGCAAACACGAAATCGAGGCATCCTGGTATCAGCGCTATTCAGAAAGCCGTGGGAGGTAACCAGGTTCAAATGGCTTTAATCCTACCTGATTCTTTTGTGTAAGTATTTTGCTATTGTTTGTCTCCTTGCCTGTGATTGTTTTTGTGTGAGAGAAATAACTGTCTCCTTGCCTGTGATTGTTTTTGTGTGAGAGAAATACGAGAGACAGGGGAAGAGAATAGACACATTCAGGCCCGGACTGGCCATAGCAGGCACCGGGCAATCCCCCGGTGCGCCGCAAGGATGGGGCGGTTTTGAGCCCCTGGGGGCCGATTTTGTTACAGGGCCGTTTTGCAAAATCGGCCCTGCAACAAAATCGGCCGAAATAGGCCTTATCAAAGCGCTCGGCGGCCCCACCCCCCACCCCCGAATGGGGAGGGAGGGGCGGGCGGGGGCGGCCGAGCACTTCGCCAGGGCCGGTTTTGGTTCCCAGTCCGGCCCTGGACACACTCTTTGCAGGTATATTAAAGGAAATGTGTGGAATGCTTGTGTATGCCCCTCTGCTTGTTTCTTTCTGTGTGGCTCGAGAATATATGGTACTGTGCCAAGCAGCAGCAATTAACAGGAGTGATGTTGCATATATTACAAAACAAGAAATTGTGAAAATATCACCACGTTTGGCTTTCGTTGTTTAATGAGTAAACACACCTTCTTTGCTTATTGAAATACATTTCTAATGTGTTTTGGTATGTGCTGCAAGTAGTATATAAGTCAAGAAGCATGTCTTCCCCCAAGCCCCGCCCCAAGCCCCGCCCACTTTGCCACATTTAAATGAGTACCTGCACTTTTTTCCCACAGTTTAAAGCACACGGTGAGCTGGGACTCGAGAGCGACATCTTGTATCACATACATTAAATTATTTCACACAGTGTCCAAGGTTTGAATATCCTACAACATATCTGCCAACCTGAGTAACAAGCATTTGCAATGCAATAGGGCTTGCATTAGTAAAGTTTGAGGGATTACTATTATAAATGACAAAGTTTTTACTTTTTTTTATTTTAACTTGTGGAAAATTCTAACTTTGGCATTTACAATGCTAATAGTGTTAATTAGTGGAAATGTGACACCTTCTGTTTGGACTTGAGCACACATTGCTTCCTATTAAAGATGGCAGTAAATGCACTGTTTTTTATTTAGCTATCTTTGAACAGTACACCGAAGGCTGCAAAAACTTGCACTTATGGTTGAGCGCTACGTTTGCGCGTTTCCTGCTTTTTCATATTTTTGAAGTGGTTTCTGTTCACTGAAACCGTATCCGTTTTGCGAGTATACAGGACAGCTTCCTTTCCCTAGTTTTTCGAATACCTTAATTTATGTTGAAGTACAGTACTTGAACGTATTGTGATATTGTTTTGTACTTTTTATCTTTAGGCTGACCACTGTGCATGTCGTTAACCTTTGATATATAACAGGTCATTGTAATACAGCATGTACATTGTATGACTTTGATGCACACTTGTGTGCATTGTCGTCCGGTGGTGTGGGTGATTTGCGTTAACTGGCTGGGCGTTGCGTGGGTGAGTGGTGTTGCGTGGGTGTGAGTTGCACTGCGTGGGTGTGAGTTGCGAGGCATATGTTAGAGTGGCGCTGCGTGGGTGACTGTGGGGACTTGCTGGTGTGATAAGGGCACGTACGTGTGTATGTGAGTTGTGCACGAGAGTCACGTTAGAGGGAGCAGAGCGTGATGGGAGTTGGCATCTGTATTGAGAGATGAAAAAAATGAGAGACCGAGTTAAGGGGGGACAGAAATCATTTTAAAAATATCATTGAATCGAAGGACAATAACATTTAAGTTGAATAATGGTCAAGGAAAGACAACTTTTTGAAAAATTACGTAAAAATCTAATAAGAAATGGTATTAAGGAAGGAAATTTTCACGGCGTGTGAATGTGAAGGGGGGATGTGTTTTAAGGTGTGGTAAGTGTCTTTGCGCGCAGTACATCAAATGTACCAAAATAATGAAACTTTCTTCTTAGATTTTGATGCAAGTACGTAAACAGCAAAGACCAAGTGGGAAACAACATTTACAACGTCTGATGTGACTGTGGAAGTTCCGTCGTATCTTGTCCTTGAGTTCCTATTTGCAATTCACAGGGGATGTCCGGCAAGAGATAAGAATCTTCATAGCTCAACTTAAAGCACGCCAGTATCCTGGTGTGGTTTCGGACCGAGGGCCCCATCCCTCTCTTAAAAACATGATGTCCCACCCACACATTTGCAGCTGATGTTTGCTTCTCACAGGGGATGCCCACCAACAGATAAGAATCTTAATGGATGAACTGTAAACACTCCAGTCTCCTGCTGTGGTTTTGTCAACACACTCCCCCAGGCCTCCCTTTGAAAAAAGAAAAACATGATGGACCACACGATTGTAGATTTATTTTGTGTTTGGTAACTTGTGGACACCCACTCAAGGATCGTCTGCTGGCTGCAGGGGGGTAATTAATTAATCGGTGCCCCGGTCGGCCGTGTGATTCAGCGGTTTTCACGAACGTTGTCTAAATCGGCGTGCGCGGCGCTTCAGAGAAGGCAGGCGTCAGCCAGCAGACGATCCTTGAGTGGGTGTCCACAAGTTAACACGGCCTCCCTACCGAGGATACTTACTTAAAAGAGGATTCACATGGGCGTGGGCAGGTCAAAGCCTCGGAAAACGAGCTGTAAATCTACTATTTACAGTGGTTTCCAGCTCCTTTTTCCTGCCACCATGTGATATCAGCTCCTCACCAGGAGACCGTGTGATGGGACCTGATATCGTGTGTCACCCGATGGCACCGTGTGAGTTGGCAGGTTTGCCACAATGGTATGTGGTAACCATGTACACGGTTATATTTCCTCACCCACAAAAGATGGTTCCTCAACGGAGAAGTCAAAGAATGAATGGGCTTTGGCACACTCTGAGCGATAAAAGTTATTTGCACAAGAGAGGCCCTATGGGTGAGTGTGGCGCTGCGTGGCTGAGTAGAGCTGTGTGGGTGAGATTGATGTTGCGTGGCTGAGTGGCGTTGCGTGGGTGATTGGACTTACGTGGGCGTGATTTGCGCTGCGTAGGTGAGAATTGTGCTGCGTGGGTGAGAGTTGCGCTGTATGAGTTGCATTGTGTGAGTGAGTGGCGTTTTGTGAATGAGTGGCGTTGCGTGGCTGAGTGGCGTTGCGTGGGTGAGTGGGGTTGCAAATTTGCATGTGTGTGTGATTGTTAAAGAGTACACGGATATGCTGGGGTCCAGCTGGAGGGAGTACACAGACATGCTTGTGGTTAAGAGTGGCACTGCGTGGCTGAGTGGTGCTGCATGGGAAACATCACTTACAACGCAACTTTTACAACGAGATACCATTACAACGCAATTTTTACATCGCAAAAACTTTTACAACGCATGTATTTACAACAATTTTTTTTACAACGCAGGTACCTTTACAACGCATACCATTACAACGTAAGTATTGGTAAGTATATAATTATATTTTAAATGTTATATGTTTGGGGTAAAGGGGTATTTTTAGGGTTCAGGGTCAGTTTTGGGTTTTTGGGTAAAGGGGTATTTTTGGGGTTCAGGGTCAGTTTTTAGTTTTTGGGTAAAGGGGTATTTTTGGGGTTCAGGGTCAGTTTTTAGTTTTTGGGTAAAGGGGTATTTTTGGGGTTCAGGGTCAGTTTTTAGTTTTTGGGTAAAGGGGTATTTTTAGGGTTCAGGGTCAGTTTTTAGTTTTTGGGTAAAGGGGTATTTTTGGGGTTCAGGGTCAGTTTTTAGTTTTTGGGTGAAGGGGTATTTTTGGGGTTCAGGGTCAGTTTTTAGTTTTTGGGTAAAGGGGTATTTTTGGGGTTCAGGGTCAGTTTTTAGTTTTTGGGTAAAGGGGTATTTTTAGGGTTCAGGGTCAGTTTTTAGTTTTTGGGTAAAGGGGTATTTTAGTTTTTGGGTAAAGGGGTATTTTTGGGGTTCAGGGTCAGTTTTTAGTTTTTGGGTAAAGGGGTATTTTTAGAGTTCAGGGTCAGTTTTTAGTTTTTGGGTAAAGGGGTATTTTTGGGGTTCAGGGTCAGTTTTTAGTTTTTGGGTAAATGGGTATTTTTGGGGTTCAGGGTCAGTTTTTAGTTTTTGGGTAAAGGGGTATTTTTGGGGTTCAGGGTCAGTTTTTAGTTTTTGGGTAAAGGGGTATTTTTGGGGTTCAGGGTCAGTTTTTAGTTTTTGGGTAAAGGGGTATTTTTAGGGTTCAGGGTCAGTTTTTAGTTTTTGGGTAAAGGGGTATTTTTGGGGTTCAGGGTCAGTTTTTAGTTTTTGGGTAAAGGGGTATTTTTGGGGTTCAGGTCAGTTTTTAGTTTTTGGGTAAAGGGGTATTTTTGGGGTTCAGGGTCAGTTTTTAGTTTTTGGGTAAAGGGGTATTTTTGGGGTTCAGGGTCAGTTTTTAGTTTTTGGGTAAAGGGGTATTTTTGGGGTTCAGGGTCACTTTTTAGTTTTTGGGTAAAGGGGTATTTTTGGGGTTCAGGGTCAGTTTTGGGTTTTGGGGGTACAGGGGTACAGGGTAAAAATAAATTAAAATTAAATTTAAATTAAATTACATTAAATTATATTTTTTTAAATTAATTTACGATTATAAAATTAATATATATTTAACAATACTTACATTGTAATGGTATGCGTTGTAAAGGTACCTGCGTTGTAAAAACATTCGTTGTAAATACATGCGTTGTAAAAGTTTTTGCGTTGTAAAAATTGTGATGTAAAAGCATGCGTTGTAATAACATGCGTTGTATCGACATAGATCCGTGCTGCATGGGTGAGTAGAGCAGCGTGGGTGAGATTGGCGTTGCGTGGCTGAGTGGCGTTGCGTGGCTGAGTGGCGTTGCGTGGGTGAGTGGACTTCGTGGGTGTGATTTGCGCTGCGTAGGTGAGAATTGTGCTGCGTGGGTGAGAGTTGCGCTGTATGAGTTGGGTTGTGTGAGTAAGTGGCATTTTGTGAATGAGTGGCGTTGCGTGGCTGAGTGGGGTTGCGTGGATGAGAGTGAAGCTGCATGGGTGAGTAGCGCTTCATGGGTGAGTGTTGCGCTGCGTGGGTGAGTGGAGCTGCGCGGGTGAGATTGGCGTTGCATGGCTGAGTGGCGTTTGTTCATATTAGCCATTTTTGAACAAGAAATACTTTATTTAGGTGCTTGAAGCAAATGGAGGACAAAGAACTAACTGTGACTCTCAAGGTGCATGTCATTAGTGCGCACTGTGGTTACAGCAGAGCCGGGAAGCGAGGCAGGGCCTGCGGCCCTGAATAAGTGACAGGAGTCCAGTAGCATGTGGTTACAGCAGAGCCCGGAAGCGAGGCAATAAAAGGGTGCACGGATTAAGCGAGGCAGGGCCTGCGGCCCTGAATAAGTGACGGGCGTCCAGTAGCATGTGGTTATAGTAGAGCCGGGAAGCGAGGCAGGGCCTGCGGCCCTGAATAAGTGGCGGGGGTCCAGTAGCATGTGGTTACAGCAGAGCCGGGAAGCGAGGCAATAAAAGGGTGCACGGATTAAGCGAGGCAGGGCCTGCGGCCCTGAATAAGTGACGCACGTCCAGTAGCATGTGGTAACAGCAGAGCCGGGAAGCGAGGCAATAAAAGGGTGCACAGATTAAGTGAGGCAGGGCCTGCGGCCCTGAATAAGTGACGGGCCTCCAGTAGCATGTGGTTACAGCAGAGCCGGGAAGCGAGGCAATAAAAGGGTGCACAGATTAAGTGAGGCAGGGCCTGCGGCCCTGAATAAGTGACGGGCCTCCAGTAGCATGTGGTTACAGCAGAGCCGGGAAGCGAGGCAGGCCCTGCGGCCCTGAATAAGTGACGGCGGGGCAGCGGAAGCCTTTGATTGTAGCTTCAATTGTGGATGTGGCAGCGAAGCCATTGATGTGCCAAATGCTGCTGGCAGGGGGAAGGATCGTGCAAGCTCGTCCACGAGGAGCTTGTCACGTGATTCTATTTCTCGTGAACTGTTGGGAATCCGGCTTGAAGAGAGCCAATCAGCTGCCTGAATAGAGCCTTTGGGGAAAGAAGCAGATCAGCGACATAAGGGCTCACCCCTGTTTTATATTTCTGCGAAATAGAAAAGGGGCGAGCCCTAAAAATCTCACTGTGTGAGGAGTGGGCAGGGCCTTTGAGGGGGCAGGACCTCATGCCCCGAAGTAACTAAGAAGCACTTTTTCCCCCACCCTGCCCATAGGCCCCCTCCTCCAAAACCTAAATAAAAAGCTTGCTGAGGCTGGTGTTCATGTCCTGGGGTGTTCTTACACCCCCTTAATGGGCGTGGGCAGGTCAAAGCCTCAGAAAACGAGCTGTAAATCTACTATTTACAGTGGTTTCCAGCTCCTTTTTCCTGCCACCATGTGATGTCAGCTCCTCACCAGGAGACCGTGTGATGGGACCTGATATCGTGTGTCACCCGATGGCACCGTGTGAGTTGGCAGGTTTGCCACAATGGTATGTGGTAACCATGTACACGGTTATATTTCCTCACCCACAAAAGATGGTTCCTCAACGGAGAAGTCAAAGAATGAATGGGCTTTGGCACACTCTGAGCGATAAAAGTTATTTGCACAAGAGAGGCCATATCAAATCTCCAGTGGGCATGAAGTTTGTGCCACGCCTCTTGTGCCAAGCGTAGATTAACTGTGGCAGGGGGAGCTCAAAAAATCACTAGACCGTACTTCTTTAAGCCCTCCATATACCTTACACTCACTAGGAAATAAACATGATTCCTTCCGGGAAATCCACCTGATTTCTCTGTGCAGAAAGGTTTGTGTTCAAGAGAGCATTCGATACTGAAACAAGCATTGGAAAATCTAATATGTCCTCACCTTTGGAGATTATAGACTTTGCCAATGCCTTTTGACAACACTCTTCAGCATCAGCATTAGCAAAAGTTATTTTTTATTGGTCCTGTACAAAAACGATGTGATCCGGTAGGCTTCATTTATTTTTACTCACCTATCTGAGACACATCAGTAAATAGAAAGAAAATTAAATTGGAGTATTGCAAGGGAGATACCAACATGGAGCATTAGGGGTAGAAGCACATGAAGGATAGAGTTGGAAAACAGACACACTCTCATGGAGTGCTTAAACAAAAAAGTAGTTCCCTATAAGTGAGCAGTGGAAGGATACAAGTCAGCTAATTAAAAGGATGGCAAAGAAGCTATACACCAGGAGAGTGACAAACACAAGAAGAGGAAGGCAAGCAAGCCAACCAATAAGAAGCAAGCACATGAGTATGAAAATAAAGCCAAACAATGGAAAGTTATGAATGAATGGGTTGTAGGCCTAATAAAAATGTGGTTGGTTGAATGCAAGCAACATCAGCACCAGAAGGATGCAGGTCAACCAGTCAGAACACTATCAAACTGAAATGCTTCTGGGTGGGACAAACACAAGAATAGTGAGGAAAACCATTGAATGAAGAGAGACAGATGAGATGGACAGCAAAGTCAACCAATCAAAAGCAGGGGAGTAACCCAAAGCCCACTCTATGTATATTGGAAACATTAGGACTGGTCAACAGACAGGTTTTAATGCAGGAGTATTTTACTTCATACTTTTGAAGGTTGGGAGTAAAATGGTTTCTTAAATAATAGTCAATATTTTAGTGAACAATTGTACACTTGTCAAGCCTGGTTATTATTTTTGTTGTTGTCCATGTTTTCTTTATAGCTGGTTGCAGGTGGTTGGTATGCGCATTCATTTATAGGGACAGGATTTCTTTTTCTCATCTTACCATGCTCCAAAGCAAAAGAGAGAAATGCTGAAAAGGAAAACAAGCATTGGAAATGCAATAGGTCTCGCAGTAGTAAAGTTTGAGCTATAGGTGTTATTTATTTTTTTGTTTTTTATTTATGTGTTGTTTTTTCTAAATAGCTAAATTAATAGCTTTCTTCTTTACAAAGCCAATAGTTATAATTTTTGTAAATGTGACACCTCTAGCATTTGTAAAGCAACATGTTTTGTATTAACGGGACTTATATGTGACTTATATGTATTGATATAAAAAAAATCAATGGCTTTAAAAAACAATTAATAATTAATACGTAAATAAAATGGATTTTATTTTATATTGCCAATAGCTTAAAGTTTATTAAATATATTTAGTGAAGATGCTGTGGTTGCGCTGAGTGAGGGTGAGGGTGAGTGAGGGTGAGGGTGAGTGAGGGTGGGTGAGGGGTTGAGGGTGAGTGAGGGTGGGTGAGGGTGAGTAAGGGTGAGTGAGGGTGAGTGAGGGTGAGTGAGGGTGAGTGAGGGTGAGGGGTTGAGGGTGAGTGAGGGTGAGGGTGGGTGAGGGTGAGGGTGAGTGAGGGGTTGAGGGTGAGTGAGGGTGAGGGGGTGAGGGTGAGTGAGGGTGAGGGTGAGGGTGAGTGAGGGTGAGGGATTGAGGGTGAGGGGTTGAGGGAGGGTGAGGGTGAGTGAGGGTGAGTGAGGGTGAGGGGTTGAGGGTGAGTGAGGGTGAGGGTGAGTGAGGGTGAGTGAGGGTGAGGGTGAGTGAGGGTGAGGGTGAGTGAGGGTGAGGGTGAGTGTGAGTGTGAGTGAGGGTGAGTGAGGGTGAGGGTGAGGGGTTGAGGGTGAGTGAGGGTGAGGGGTTGAGGGTGAGTGAGGGTGAGTGAGGGTGAGGGGTTGAGGGTGAGTGAGGGTGAGGGGTTGAGGGTGGGTGAGGGTGAGTGAGGGGTTGAGGGTGAGTGAGGATGAGTGAGAGTGAGGGGTTGAGGGTGAGGGGTTGAGGGTGAGTGAGGGTGAGGGGTTGAGGGTGAGGGTGAGTGAGGGTGAGGGTGAGTGAGGGTGAGGGGTTGAGGGTGAGTGAGGGTGAGGGTGAGGGTGAGTGAGGGTGAGTGAGGGTGAGGGCGAGTGAGGGTGAGGGGTTGAGGGTGAGTGAGGGTGAGGGTGAGTGAGGGTGAGGGGTTGAGGGTGAGTGAGGATGAGTGAGAGTGAGGGGTTGAGGGTGAGGGGTTGAGGGTGAGTGAGGGTGAGGGTGAGTGTGAGTGTGAGTGAGGGTGAGTGAGGGTGAGGGTGAGTGTGAGTGTGAGTGAGGGTGAGTGAGGGTGAGGGTGAGGGGTTGAGGGTGAGTGAGGGTGAGGGGTTGAGGGTGAGTGAGGGTGAGGGTGAGTGAGGGTGAGGGGTTGAGGGTGAGTGAGGGTGAGGGTGAGGGTGAGGGGTTGAGGGTGGGTGAGGGTGAGTGAGGGGTTGAGGGTGAGTGAGGGTGAGTGAGGATGAGTGAGGGGTTGAGGGTGAGGGGTTGAGGGTGAGTGAGGGTGAGGGGTTGAGGGTGAGGGTGAGTGAGGGTGAGGGTGAGTGAGGGTGAGTGAGGGTGAGGGGTTGAGGGTGAGTGAGGGTGAGGGTGAGTGAGGGTGAGGGAGAGTGAGGGTGAGTGAGGGTGAGGGTGAGTGAGGGTGAGGGGTTGAGGGTGAGTGAGGGTGAGGGTGAGTGAGGGTGAGGGGTTGAGGGTGAGTGAGGGTGAGGGGTTGAGGGTGAGTGAAGATGAGTGAGAGTGAGGGGTTGAGGGTGAGGGGTTGAGGGTGAGTGAGGGTGAGGGTGAGGGGTTGAGGGTGAGTGAGGGTGAGGGGTTGAGGGTGAGTGAGGGTGAGGGAGGGTGAGTGAGGGTGAGTGAGGGTGAGGGGTTGAGGGTGAGTGAGGGTGAGTGAGGGTGAGGGTGAGTGAGGGTGAGTGAGGGTGAGGGTGAGTGAGGGTGAGGGGTTGAGGGTGAGTGAGGGTGAGTGAGGGAGAGGGGTTGATGGTGAGTGAGGGTGAGGGGTTGAGGGTGAGTGAGGGTGAGGGTGAGTGAGGGTGAGGGGTTGAGGGTGAGGGGTTGAGGGTGAGTGAGGGTGAGTGAGGGTGAGGGGTTGAGGGTGAGTGAGGGTGTGGGGTTGAGGGTGAGTGAGGGTGAGGGGTTGAGGGTGAGTGAGGCTGAAACAAATTTTATGGTTTAAAAAAATCCAAATCGTTCAAGATAATAATGCCATATCTCTAAACTATTTCCTAGAATACACAATTTGAATTGGAGATTACAATAAACTAGTTTCCTTGGTCTGATTTCTTTTTTGCTAGTTAATTAGTCTCTAAACTTGATAATGGTGTTAAGTAATCAAAGCATCATGACAAACAAGTTCATTGTATTTTGCTAAATCCGATGTTCTCCATAAAAGGAACACCAGGCTTGCTAAATTCCGTGTAAACAATCTTCTTCGTGAATCATGATACCCAAACCAAACTAAACGGTGCGATTTAAAATGATATCATGTGAACTCGGTGAGAGGCCCGTAGACGCCAGAAGCACGTGCCCCACATTCCAAGCACGAGACTTGGAGTAAGAAATGCTGTCGGTGATGCAGAAAACCTGCGTTATAACGAGGTGGAAAAAACAGTAAAATCTAATTTGAGTCATGCCAAAAGTGAGGAACGATACTGTAAGAATAGTTCAGAGAAACGTGCACGGTGAAAAAGATGTTTGCCACATGTGTAAAAGGGAAAACGCACTAGACAATTCATAAACATTTCGGTAAATGGGGAATAATGATTATCAAAGCCATGGCAGGAGAAGGGTGACACCGCGACTAGTTGGTGGCTATTGAGGAGCCGGCAGAGAGCCTGTGTCATAAACCGCACTGTTTAGAAAAACATTTAAAGGAGACGCAGTGTACAATACAAATTACATTTCAGATGCTGAGTCGGCCTATGGCTAAAATATGATCCCAAACGAAGTGCCCATATGGCCGGTGATAATAGTGAAAAGGGGGTCGGAGTGAGTGATATGGTAAATACCTGAATAGGTGCTTGTGTTCAGATCTGTGAGGGCAGAAAACGGGAGGGAATCAGTTGGGCTGAAAGGGTGGTTGGCGGGAAATGAACAATGGTAAAAAAATTAGCCGAAGTCTGGGAAAGTCCTAGTGGAAACTCACCGGTCAATCCGGTGAAACAGGGCAATCTTAATGAAGGAAAAACGGGCAAGGGTCATACATCTGACGGATGGCTTGCACGCACTGTCGGGTATGACTGGAGCGTAGTCTCCTAACCAGTCTTCGGTACAATGTGCAGGGGGCGGAGAGGGGAGAGGTGCGACACGGCAGGCAGAGTAGGAGGAGGAGGGGGGAGGAGAGTAGGGGAGGCACGGCCTAGCGGCCGTGCAATCAAGAAGTGAGGGGGCGGAGCTGGGGAGGGGAGCTGGGGATGAGAAATGCGACGTGCGGATGATGCCAAATGTGAGCCATATAATAAAGGAAAGAATCTCAAAATAACGAGGTGGAAAAAACAGTAAAATCTAATTTGAGTCATGCCAAAAGTGAGGAACCATACTGTAAGAATAGTTCAGAGAAACGTGCACGGTGAAATGCGACATGGCGGGGAGGGGGCGGAGCGGGGGAGAGGGTGTTAAGCAGCAGGGTACAGACGGCTGAGGGAACAGACGGCGAACAGACGGCGGGCAGGGGAGGGGGCGGAGCGGGGAGGGGGTGTGAAAGCAGCAGGGGCCTGGAGTGCGGCTGAGGGAACTGATGTGCACGTGCTTTTAAGCTCAATGCGCATGCGCATTGAGCTTAAAAGTCACGGGCACTGCAAGGAATCGCCACAATTCCTTGCAAGTTGGATAAAGAGTGGATAAGCCCCCATAGTCTCGCTTGCTCGATGCGCATGCGCATCGACAGGCGAGACCTAAAAAGCAGGTCAAGTAAGCTAGTAAAACAGTGACAAAAGGAGTAAGCAGGGGTGAAAAGAAACCTGTAAAAGTGATATTTAGAGACTGGAAGTAAAAGGTGCAAAACGAAGGAGGCATGAGGTGGAATCAAGACTAGGGCGTCTCGGTGTTAGCCTTCGACAACATTCAGCAGCACCAACGAGGGGCTCTAAAGAACATTTTTGGGTCCCTGTAGTTACCTTCTGTTTTACGAAATAAAATATATTTTGCTAACTATGTTCTATTGTAACATACAACACTCCGTTTCCCTCTTTTCATTTACTGAAGAAGAAATTGCTAAACTGCAGTGATTTGAACCCCCGAGCTTTGCACTCCAGACACAGGAACAGGTACATGAACCCTCTGAGCTGCCTCACCAGCCCATGAAATAGGAGGTGTCAAAAGACCTTGCTATGCACTGACTCAATGTCTGTGTGGGTTGTAATCAGACAGGGTGTGATGGGGCCTCCCTCTGCACTGCACCACCTCACTTCATGGCTACTCTGGTTTGGGTATGCCTTATGGTAAGAGTTGATAACATTCATCACCATTAATGCAGCCAATAGCAAAGCGAGTGAAAGATGGATCCGATCCAGGCTGGAGAGAGCAGATGCTGATATCGTTCCAAGCACACCCCAGTGGTTCTTCGATCCTCGGCCTGCTGGGCTGCTCTGTTTTGTGCTTGCAGCTGAGGGCTGCTGATACCATCTCAGCGTGAGGTAATGAACTGAGCGAGGCATTACAAGGTCAGCTGATCATGGCAGGCTCAGACCCGGCTAAGGAGGCAGGCAAAGGCTGTCTGTCTGTTCGATGGCTCGGCGAGACGGGCTGGGTACTGACTGCAGTCCTGCAGCCACTGTGCTGTAATCAGGCAGCAGCTGAGCTTCAAGGGCACAGCTGTGCTGAAAGTCCTGCAGCAGCTGTCCTGAAGTCCTGCAGCCGTTGTGCTGTAATGCTGCAGCAGCTGAGCTTCAAGGCCTGCAGCTGTGCTGGAAGTCCTGCAGCCACTCTGCATGTATCCTACAGCTGCTGGGCTTCAGGTCCTGCAGATGTGCTGAAAGTCCTGCAGCAGCTGTGCTGGAGCCCTGCAGCTGCTGAGCTTCAAATCCTGCAGCTGTGCTGTAGTTCTGCAGCTGCTGGGCTTCAGGTCCTGCAGATGTGCTAAAAGTCCTACAGCAGCTGTGCTGAAGTCCTGCAGCTGCTGAGCTTCAAATCCTGCAGCTGCTGTGCTTCAAGTCCTGAAGCTGTGCTGGAAGTCCTGCATCAGTTGGGCTTCAAGACCTGAAGCTGTGCAGGAAGTCCTGCAGCTGATGGGCTTCAAGTCCTGCAGCTTTGCTGGAAATCCTGCAGCGGCTGAGCTTCAAAACCTGCAGCTGTGCTGGAAGTCCTGCAACCACTGCACTTGTAATCCTGCAGCACCAGTGCTTTAAATCCTGCAGACGTTGTGCTTAAAGTCCTGCAGCCACTCTGCTTGTAGTGTTGCAGCTGCTGTGCTTCAAGTCCTGCAACTGTGCTGGAAGTCCTGCAGCTGCTGTGCTTGTAGCCATCCAGCTGCTGTTCTTGAAGCCCTGCAGTCGCTATGCTTCTAGTACTGCAGCTGCTGTGCATGAGGCCCTGTAGCCGCTGAGCATGAAGTCCTGCAACCGCTGTACTTGAAGTGCTGCAGCAGCTGTAATTGTAGTCATGCAGCTGCTGTACTTGAAGTGCTGCAACTGCTGTGCTTGAAGTCCTGCAGCCACTGCCCTGAAAGTCCTGCAACTGCTGTGCTTGAAGTCCTGCAGCCACTGTCCTGAAAGTCCTGCAACTGCTGTGCTTGAAGTCCTGCAGCCACTGTCCTGAAAGTCCTGCAACCGCTACGCTTAAAGTCCTGCAGCCACTGCCCTGAAAGTCCTGCAGCTGCTGCATTTGAAGTCCTGCAGCCACTGTGCTTGATATCCCGTAGTTGCTGTAGTTGAAGCCATGCAGTCGCTGGGCTTAAAGTCCTGCAGCCACTGTGCCTGAAAACCTGTAGTGGCTGTGTTTGAAGTCATGCAGACGCTGTGCTTAAAATCCTGTAGTCGCCGGTCTTTAGTCATGCAGGCATTGTCCTGAAGTCCTGCAGATGCTGTGCATTTTATCATGCAGCTTCTCTGCTTATAGTTCTGCAGCTGTGGTGCTCGAAGTCATGTGGCTGCTGTAGTGGACGTTCTGCAGCAACTGTACATGTAGAGCTGCAGCCATTGTGCTTGACGTCCTCCAACTGCTGTGCTTGTAGTCATGCAGCCGCTGGACTTGAAGTTCTGCAACCACTGTGTGGACGTCACGTACCAACTGAGCTTGAAGTCCTGTGTCCGCTGTGCTTGAAGTCCTGCAGCTGCTGTGCTTGAAACCCTGTATGTCTGTGCTTGTAGTCATGCATGCATTGTCCTTAAAGTCCTGCAGGTGATGTGCTTGTAGTCATGCATGCATTGTGCTTGAAGCCCTGAGCTTCTGTGATTGTAGTCATGCAGGCATTATGCTAGAAGTCCTGAGCTGCTTGGCTTGTAACCATGCAGCTGCCGTGCTTAAAGTTCTGCAGCTCCTGTGCTTTAAGTCCTCCAGCCCCTGTGCTTGAATTCCTATGGCCGCTGTGCTAGTAGTCATGCAGCTGCTGTGCTTAAAGTACTGCAGCTCTTGTGCTTTAAGTCCTGCAGCTGATGTGCTTGAAGTCTTGCAGCTGTGGTTGATGTAGTTGTGCAAGGCATGCAGCCGCTGTGCTTGACATCCTGCAGTGGATGTGCTTAAGCCCTGCAGCCACTGTGACTGAAGTCCTGCAGCTGCCGTACTTGAACTCATGTAGATGCAGTACTTGAACTCATGTAGATGCAGTACTTGAAGTTCTGTAGTTGCAGTGCTTGTAGTCAGGCAGGCATTGTGCTTGAGGTCCTGCAGCTGCTGTGCTTTTAGTAATGCAGCTGCTGTGTTTGAAGTCATGCAGCAGCTGTACTTGAGGACATGTAGCTGCTTTGCTAGAAGTCATGTAGCTGCTGTGCTTGTAACCACACATCCACTGTCCTTGAAGTCTCCAGCCCCAGTGCTTGAATTCCTGTGGCCGCTGTGCTTGTAGTCATGCAGCTGCTGTGCTTGAAGTCCTATGGCCGCTGTGCTTGAAATTCTGCAGCAGCTGTACTTATAGTCATGCAACATCTGTGCTTGAAGTGCTGCAGCCACTGTCCTGAAACTCTTGCAGGCATTGCTTTTGTGATGCACTTATAATCCTGCAGCTTCTTTGCTTAATGTTCTGCAGCAGCTGTGCTTGAAGTCCTGCAACTGCTGTGCTTGAAGTCCTGCAGCTGCTGTGCATGAAGTCATGTAGGCATTGTGTTGTAGTCATGCAGCTGGTGTGCCTGAAGTCCTGTAGCTTCTGTGCATGAAGTCCTGAAGCTGCTGTACAATACGTCCTGCAGCTGCTGTGTATGGAGTCATGCAGGTATTGTGTTGCAGTCATGCAGCTGCTTTGCTTGAAGTCCTGCAGCTGCTGTGCTTGAAGTCCTGCAGCTGTGTGCATGAAGTCCTGCAGCTGCTGTGCATGAAGTCGTGCAGGCATTGTGTTGTAGTCATGCAGGCACTGTGTTGTAGTCATGCAGCTTCTGGGCTTGAAGTCCTGCAGCTGATGTGCTTGAAATACTGTAGTCGCTGTGCTTGTAGTCCTGCAGCTGCTGTGCTTGTAGTCCTGCAGGTGCTTTGCTTGTAGTCCCGCATGTGCTGTGCTTGTAGTCCTGCAGCTGCTGTGCTTGTAGTCCTGTAGGTGCTGTGCTTGTAGTCCCGCAGGTGCTGTGCTTAAAGTCCTGAAGCTGCTGTGCTTGTAGTCCTGCAGCTGCTGTGCTTGTAACCCTCCAGGTTCTGTGCTTGCAGTCCTGCAGGTGCTGTGCTTGTAGTCCTGCAGCCGCCGTGCTTGTAGTCCTGCAGGTGCTGTGCTTGCAGTCCTGCAGCCGCCGTGCTTGTAGTTCTGCAGGTTCTGTGCTTGAAGTCCTGAAGCTGCTGTGCTTGTAGTCCTGCAGCTGCTGTGCTTGTAACCCTCCAGGTTCTGTGCTTGCAGTCCTGCAGGTGCTGTGCTTGTAGTCCTGCAGCCGCCGTGCTTGTAGTCCTGCAGGTGCTGTGCTTGTAGTCCTGCAGGTGCTGTGCTTGTAGTCCTGCAGGTTCTGTGCTTGTAGTCCTGCAGCTGCTGTGCTTGTAGTCCTGCAGGTGCTGTGCTTGAAGTCCTGAAGCTGCTGTGCTTGTAGTCCTGCAGCTGCTGTGCTTGTAACCCTCCAGGTTCTGTGCTTGCAGTCCTGCAGGTGCTGTGCTTGCAGTCCTGCAGGTGCTGTGCTTGTAGTCCTGCAGGTGCTGTGCTTGTAGTCCTGCAGCCGCCGTGCTTGTAGTCCTGCAGGTGCTGTGCTTGCAGTCCTGCAGCAGCTGTGCTTGTAGTTCTGCAGGTTCTGTGCTTGTAGTCCTGCAGCTGCTGTGCTTGTAGTCCTGCAGGTGCTGTGCTTGTAGTCCTGCAGGTGCTGTGCTTGTAGTCCTGCAGCGGCTGTGCTTGTAGTCCTGCAGATGCTGTGCATGAAATTATGCAGACATTCTGCTTGAAGTCCCACATCTGCTCTTCTTTTGGTCAGACAGCTGCTGTGTTTGAAATCACGCAACTGCTGTGCTTGAAACGCTGTAGTCGCTGTGATTGTAGCCCTGCAACTGCTGGGCTTGTAGTCCTGCAGGTGCTGTGCTTGTAGACATGTAGTGCTGCTGTTTTTAAGTTTTCAAGGTAGCACTAAATAGAGACACTTTGGTGATAATTGGTGTATGTGCAATAAATGCTATTCAGTCAATATTTTTGGACAGTCTTAATCCTTACCTTGCTACCACACCCAATTTACCAACACTGAATTGAGTAGGTGTTTAAGGTGGGATGCATGCACAACTGGACAGGTCACACTCGCCACTGCAGGGCACATCTTCAGGTGTGTTTTATTGCCTGGCTGATGGGATTGGGGAGCCACAAATTCCCTTGATATGGAATACCCATACTACTCTCCTACGCATGACTCACATACCAGACTTGACATGCTTTTATGTTCCCACATCTATGTGGCTTTTTCCATGCACTAAGTGGCTAGCTGAAACAATTTCGGGCCATGATCCCCTCTGGTCATTTTACACTTGGGAGAACCTCTCGCGAGCATTCCTAGCTGGTCACTGCACCCCACATCTCCTAAGGATGCGGCATCTGGACAGATGATTAAAGGCGAGATTGTCCTTTAGTTCCAGTAGAATTCAGAAAGGAATGTACTGACTGAATGGAACGCATTCAAAGTATATTTTAGAGTTTTATTTTATAAAGACATCAACAGAAGTTAGAAAAGTGTTGCTCACAAAACTGATTGCTGTTGAGGAAGAGTTGAAAAATACTGTATATGAAGCAGTCGATCGACCTCAGAGGAAAGCAACTCTTATCCAGGGAAGAATCTAACACTGGCAAGAATTGCACGGCTACCAAGACTACATCTAGGCCACACTTGGAAGCAGATAGGGCAGATGGGTCGCTGGCTACATTGGTTAATAATGATTATATGTAGCCTTCGATAACATTGCTGCAAGATGCTCATGGGGAAATGGCGAGTTCAGTGCTTAATTTGAGCCAGTGGTTTCCGGTGCTCAGCACTGGCACTTAATTGTCCGCAATTCAACAACAAAAGAGTGACTAGCGGCGCAAATCAAAAGAACCAGATGGGAGGGCAAGTGATTGCGACCAAACAAAACAAAAAATGAATAAGGTGTATAATTAGTGGAAAAAACCCTTTGTTTTTTAAGAAGAACCCTCACTCACCAACCTGGTTAGTGACATGCTTTATCATAGGGTTCCCACCGGGGAGACGGAATGTCTCCCCGGTGTACTACATCACCTGTTTTACAGTGGAGCTGGGTTTCTCTGGATTGTGAAGTGATGTTACGATTGTGAGTGGTGATTTAATGATTTATGTATCACACTATCAGAAATTAAGTTACCGATCCCACAATGGTCTCTGAACAGGACCCCCTGATACCACTGGTCTGCCCTCTCAATTTTACATTTTATAGAAACAAATTGCACATCCCCTATTAGATATGTATGAGGGTCTTTAAAATGTGGGCGTTCTACAGCCCAACACACATCAAGATAATATAGTTGTCCTGAGTAAACAGGATTATGAAACCCTAGATTCAGGGCATATCTGGGACTTCGCACAACTCAGTGCTCACCTGGTCAGCCAGTCAGTCAGATTTTAACTGACACATACTTAACAAGTGCAAACTTCACTTTAACTACTCACACAGTCTGACACAGAACATATTTAACGCCAGGCGCCTACACTGCATTTGTCTATAGCCCCCCAGTCTTGTCCTAGGTGTGGGGAGAAGGAGGCAGGCTTCCTTCAGATGGTTTTGACTTTCCCTATCCTACAGAAATGTCAAGCCACTGTGCTAGATCAGGCTAAGGCCCTCCCAAGTAGAACCATCACGTGATCTCGAGTGCCACAACTCTGCTAACCGGCTAACTTGGGACATGTTCTGACGATATTCCACCAGACTCCTCTCTGGGAGAACAGGGAAGTGAATGAATAAAATAATGACTATTTCTTCTAAAACGAAAACAAATAGAGCCCGATTCACAGAATTAACTTAAGACAGAATCCTAAACTTACTACCATTTTGGTATTCACAGAAGGCACTTACTCATTTTGGTATTCACAGAAGGCACTTCTCATTTCGGTATTCACAGAAGTTAGGACTCCTACCTTTAGGACTCCTAAATGCCTTCTGTGAATACCGAAAGTCTTAAAATTAGGATTTTTCTCAATTTAGTAGAAGTAAAGTTGAGCCTCCTAACTTTAGGACTCCTAAATGCCTTCTGTGAATAAGCAAAAGCCTTAAAATTTGGATTTTCATCAGTTTAGTAGTAGTGAAGTTAGGAATCCTAATTTTGGGACTTCTAACCTGAGAAAAATCCTAATTTTAAGACTTTCGGTATTCACAGAAGGCATTTAGGAGTCCTAAAGTTAGGAGTCCTAACTTCTGTGAATACTGAAATGAGTAAGTGCCTTCTGTGAATACCAAAATGGTAGTAAGTTTAGGATTTTGTCTTAAGTTAGTTCTGTGAATCGGGCCCATACCCTCTCCGAGGGTGTCCCCGCGCTAAATTCCAAGTAAATCCAGAGGAAAGAGGCTATGCAAAGATAAAGAACGTATACTGAGAAGGATAGAAGTGGAGTCACACGCATAATGAGGTATAAAGTACCAGAGCATGCCCGACAACTATTTAAAATGAATGAATGTTTCTGGATATAGTGTCTCACCACCTAGGCGGCCTTGTCTGGGGGAAATGGGCCTAATTGATTGGTGAGACAGAGAAGACAAAGCACTGCAGCAGCATCTCGTCCGCTGGATTTGGAGTGTGTCACTAATGGATAATTGATGGATTAGCTAACCATATGGGTGTCAGATCTTTGAGAAGATAAGGTACCATGAAATCCGGGGTACAGGCCGGATTCAGAGATTCTTTGAATCAGGCAGCCAGGTAACAGGAGGATATAAAAACTCGGAAAGTACAAGGAGAGGCTCTCGAGGTTCGGAAGCACAGGAGACAGCAGTGTGGATGGCAGGATGGTAATTCCAGGCATATCTCAGGCATAGACAATGTCAGAAGGTTCTATGGAGAGGAAACACAGAGAGAGAAGTGGGAAAACAAGAAAGGTGCAAGAAACACTAATGAAAGGCGGACTGAGTGAAGCTGTAACCCTAAAACATAGCAAGGTGTGAGGTGCTGTTGGTTTCTGTCTGTCGCTACTTAAAGTTGCTCGGAAGTACCCAACCTATTGTGTTAACAAGGAAAATGTCTCCGATTGGTTCATTAATTCAGGTTGCACCGACAAGCACTCCTTCTTAACCTCAACCTCCATAGGCCCAAGCCTTGCTCTACTTGCCTTCTTCTTCTACGCTGTTTTCGTATGCATCCAAGTAGGGGAAATCGATATGTAAAGTAAATACACTGATAAACTGAATTTAGGAATTGAGAAACAAGGGTATAGGTAAGATGTGAAAATATGTTGTACCTAAGGTAAAATACAGTAAGCAATACTGTGCAGGTGATACACAAGGTGCACAGACAAAATATCGACTCCAAAATATCGACTGGACATAATATCGAGTTTTAAATATAGACTGGACAAAATATCGACTGGACATAATATCGACTACAAAAATATCGTTTTTCAGGTAAGTGAAGTAATATCGACTGTATAAAATATAGATAGCAAAAATATCGAATTTTTAATAATATATAATATTTTATAGTGTATTTTTATGTAATAATATGTGTGAAAAGTGTGTGTTAATGTTATAAAATATTTTATTAAATGAATTTTGTTTTTATAATAATTGCGTAATGTAATTCTGTAGCGGGTTGTGGGTTTATAGGGGAATAGGGTGGGAAGTAATTTAATAATAATTAATTACTTAATATATGTTTGTAAATATTTTTAATTAATAATTAATTGATAATTAATTAATAATAATTAGTTAATTAATATAATTTTGTACATATTTTGTATTAGTAATTAATTGGTAATTAATTAATTGTAATTAGTTAATTACATTAATTAGAGTACATTTTAATATATATCATTTTGTGTTATTGTTAAGTAATTAATTGGGAAAAAATAATATTAATTATTAAAATAATTACAGCTAATGTGCTAATATATTTACTTTATTGTTATTGTTAATTAATAATTATTTGGTAATTAAATAATATTGATAAATTTTGGGTAAAGGAGTATTTTTAGGGTTCAGGGTCAGTTTTCAGTTTTTGGGTAAAGGGGCATTTTTAGGGTTTTGGGTCAGTTTTCAGTTTTAGGGTAAAGGGGTATTTTTAGGGTTCAGGGTCAGTTTTTAGTTTTTGGGTAAAGGGGCATTTTTAGGGTTCAGGGTCAGTTTTCAGTTTTGGGGTAAAGGGGCATTTTTAAGGTTCAGGGTCAGTTTTCGGTTTTTGGGTAAAGGGGCATTTTTAGGGTTCAGGGTCAGTTTTCAGTTTTCAGTTTTAGGGTAAAGGGGTATTTTTAGGGTTCAGGGTCAGTTTTGGGTTTTTAGGTAAAGGGGTATTTTTAGGGTTCAGGGTCAGTTTTTAGTTTTTGGGTAAAGGGTTATTTTTAGGGTTCAGGGTCAGTTTTGGGTTTTTGGGTAAAGGGGTATATTTTAGGGTTCAGGGTCAGTTTTCAGTTTTTAAACGATATTTTTGCTAATCGATAATGTGACCGTCGATACTCTTTGGAGTGGGAATAGTATTTTTTACACGTCTGGTATTGTACGGTAATATAATAGTATCTTATTTAATTATATTATGTTACTATATATATATGTTTTAACAAATAAGATTGTAAAAAATTATTTTTATTATTTTCATTTATTATTTAATTGTTATAATTTAATTTAAGTATTTTTAAGTATATTTTAGTAATTAAAATTTTATATTAATTTAATTTAACACTGTTTTTAATAAAGTCGATATTTTTTACATCTATATTATTGTAAACGATATTTTGTACTCGATATTTTTGTACTTACCTGTTTGTAGATACAAACTCGATATTTTGACTGTCGATATTTTGTCCACGATATTTTGGCAAGTCGATATTTTGTCCCTCGATATTATTTCAGTGATCCGATACACAAGCCACAACATTTCAGGTTTACCATCCGTGAAACGATTACAACTCTAAACGGATCAATTGGAACAGCATAACATGTTCATCTGTGTAATTCATATGCCCCAGGAGACGGTTGTTTCTTTTTCAAATCGGAAATGCAATCATAGCAGGAAACCTGATCTATCTGACATCAACCCTCCTATGCAAAGGAAACTTGAAATGTGATGCTGTTGAAAACCTCCAGGAGGGTTTAGAAACAAATGGTCATACATGGGGCAATGTCACAGTATTTATAGAATTCTTCCTTTCCGGCAGAAAGTAAACGCCAGGCAGCCAAGCAGCCTTTAGTTCCTCTGGTGGGATGGGTGCACTCTCTATATGAGGGAGGAAAGAAATGGCAGGTACACAAATTTCAGATTAAACTTTTACTCTGGATAATACATAGTAGTAAGGCCTAAAGGCATGCCTGGCTGAAGGGAAGAAGACGGACATAATTATTAGTAAACTAACAGATTAAAGCAAAGCCAGAAACACCACTTCATGGAGGTCCTTCCATAGGATAAGCAACACACATTTATTTTAACCAGCCTGTGATAATAATCCACATTTGTAAATCGCACAATCACCCGTAAGGGTCTCTAGGCACTGGGGGCCGTCGGGAAGATTGAGCAAGCTATTGCCCAGAGTCACATGGTGCTGGGCTAATCTGGTATCTCATAGTATGAGAGCAGCACAGGGATTGCACAGGGAGTGTGTGACTTAGTCCCAACGTCTGCTGGGATAAGAAAGAACTAACATCGAGGCATGATGCGGGAGGCAGCTGTAGGTAAGTTAAACTTTTACTTTCTTTTATTATTGGGAAACCTCCTTCTCCTTGTGATTCCCCTCTTGTGCCCCAGTGCTCCCCCTCCTGTGATCCCCCACCCCACCAGTTCTTGTTTGTGACGGCCGCCACTGCTCTAATAAACCACATGCCACTTAGATGTACCCAACTCCACTCTAACCTAACCGACTCCACCCCACTCCATCTACCCTACCTCACTCCACCCCAAACTACTGTACTTCAATCTACCCCATTCAATCTGCCCCACTCCAATTTACCCCACTCCAATCTACTCCACTCCAATCTACCCTAACCTAACACAATTTACCCCACTCCAATTTACGCCGGACGAGTCCATCCAACTTTACTCCAATCTACTCCACTCCAATCTACTCCACTCCACTGCAATGTACCCCGCTCCAAACTACCCCAGTCCTATCCATCTCACTCCGATCTACCCCACTAAACTCCAATCTACCATACCATAATCCACCCAATCTATCCACTCCACTCTATCCCACTTCACTCTACCCCACTCTACCCTACTCTACCTCACTCCACTCCTGTTTTCTCCTCTCCACTTGTATCTACCCCACTCCACTCTAATCAACCCTACTCTAATCTACCCTAATCAACTGCACTCCATATTTCCCAAATCTACCCCACTTCACTCTAGTTTACCCCAATTTATCCGACTCCCATCTACCCCAAACTACCCCATTCTACTCTACCCCACTCAAATCTACCCTACCCCACGCCACTAACGTTTAGCCATGCTGAACAGCAGCCACACTGGTGTACAAAATGGTTAAAACACATTGCCAAAGCCAATAGTTCTTGCATAGGCGTGATCTATTGGCTTTGCCAATGCTTGTTACTAATGGTAACACTGTGTGGCCGAAGATGTCACATCATTACAGAAGTTTCACAACCAAATAGAGCAAAAACAAACTGAAAGATAACAAGTCAATTTTTGTGATGGGCCTTCAAGTGTGCGGAAACATGTTGCATTGTTTGGAGTAACTTTTGATCCATTCGGGCTCAAAGCAAATGTTTTTTGTTAAAATCTGGAGATTACACAACAGATGATGGATAATGTGGCAAATTCAACAAATCCACAATTATTATGGAAAACGCCTCTGCTGCAGAATCTCAATGGCCCTGCCTAGCCTGCTGGCATACTAAATCCCCTTATTTGAAAGTTGCTGATGCTGCCTGCTGGCCCGGCTAGGGCGCTCGACCTCGGACCTGAGGATCGGGGTTCGAGTCCTGGTAACGACGCCAAACATCCTGTGATTCTGGGAAAATCACTTAATCTCCCTGTGCCTAACAAAAATGAATGTGTGTCCTCACGTAACGTAATTGGTGCTATGTAAAGCGCTCTGATACCTGATGCGGTTTGGGTCGAGTTCGCGCTATATACAACTCTGCAAAAAAAAAACCTCTGTGAAAGAATGCAAATGGAGCCAAAATATCAGGTGTCAAGGAAGTGACTTCATCCACTCTTCGAGTCCTCCAGTGACATCAAATAACATCTCCTACCTGCAATACTGACATCCTCGTGGCTACCTGTCATGGGCTAATCAACAATCCCCTCTGCTAACTAAGGGCCCGATGTAGGTGGCCAATACCGGTCGGAAACGGCCGAATTCGGCCGTTTCCGACCGGTATTTGGCCTTTTGAGATGATGGGGACCTTTTTTTCTCCGATTCGGTATTTTACTGATTCGGTAAAATTACCCAATTGGAAAAATACCGAATCGGTAAGTTTACCGATTAAAAAAAATCGGGATGTAGGTGGGACTACTTTCAGTCCCACAGGCCCTTCAGATTCGGTATTTTAACACCCAATCCAATTGGGTGTTAAAATACCGAATCCAGGTGTGCATGCACATGTGTGCATGCACACCTATGCCATGTGACAGACAGCCATGCCCTTAGGGCATGTCTGTGTGCCACATGGCACACAAGCCAGTATTGGGGGTGCTAGAGGGTGTCAAAGTGACACCCCCTGCACCCTTGCAGAAATCGGTAATTACCGAATCGGTAAATACCGATTCGGTAATGCACATTGATTCCTATGGGCTTCAAGGCCCATAGGAATCAATGGGGTATACCGATTCGGTATTTACAGAATCGGTAAATACCGAATCTTACAGATTCGGTATTTACCGATTCTGAAATACCCACATCTCCCCCCCTCCAATTTACCACTTCTTAAATACCGAATCGGTATTATTCGGTATTTAAGAAGTGGTAAATTGGAGTTTACCTACATCGGGCCCTAAATGTTTTATACATTGTGAAAGTCAGTAGGTTACCTAACAAATGGGAAATATGATAAATAGGCTTTTAATTCACTTGTATCAAATTAGAAACACAGGTAGCATGGAGCGGGGCTCTCACAGGGGCTGAACAGTGCACACTTAGGGGTCTATTACTATGTCGGGTGGATCGCCACCGCCCACATAGCGGTTGCGATCCGCCTGACATAATCTCCTGCCCGCCTCCCATTTACCCCCCGCCATATTATGACGGTGGGAGGTACCCCGGCGGATGGGAAGACCGTCCGCCGCTATTCTGCCCGGTCGACCAGTCGACCGGGCGGAAAAGGGTTGAATATAGTGGCGGTAAGACACCAAAATGTATATATACACCGCCATCCATATTATAATGTATGCAGGAAGCAGCCTTTCCGTGGTGTCATTGCCCTCACGGAAAGGCATGCAGTTTTCTCAGTGGGGGGCCTGTTGTGGTCCCCCAGGATGTTGGAGGGTTGGGGGGGCACAAGGATGTACCATAAATTTGAATGTACAACGTGGCCGGCACCTTGCGATGTCTGCCACGTTGTGCATGCAAATGCATAGTGTGCATCCCCAGCATTGTGGCGGGCGGTGCTGTGTGCGGGCCCACCACAATGATGTGGATGGGGGATGCCACCACCACTGTGGCATCCTCATTGCCGGTGCGGGACCGCCGCGCCACTGGCGGCCGGTCCAAGCACTGCTAGGTGGCGAGCGGACATAAGCCCGCCCGCCATCCTAATAGGCCCCATAGTCTCCATCTCGGCGGTCTCACACTTGGGATCGCCACCTCACACCGCGGAGTGCAATCTCACTCTGTGGGAGCAAGGTTTACACTGGGTAGCGCAGACGCGAGCTGCAGGGTGACATTTCACAACTCAAGCACAGTCTCATGGCTGAGAGTGGGGTCCCACACGGGGGAGTGCAGTCTCACTTGAGAGTGCGGCCTCATACTTCACAGTGCAGTTTCACTTCTGAGAGTCCAATCTCACGTCTCAGACTGCAGTCTCGAACTTGGGAATGCAACCTCACACTTCAGAGTGCAGTCTCACGTCTCAGACTGCAGTCTCGCCCTTGTGAGAACAGTCTCACACTTCAGAGTGCAGTGTCACACTTCAGAGTGCAACATCTCGGATTGCAGTCTCGCCCCTGTGAGCGCAGTTTCACACTCCAGAGTGCAGTCTCAGACTGCAGTCTCGCCCTTGAGAGCGCAGTCTCGCACTTCAAAGTGCAGTCTCAGACTACAGTCTCGCCCTTAGAAGCGCAGTCTCACACTTTAGAGTGCAGTCTCACTTCTCAGACTTCAGTCTCGCCCTTGTGAGCGTAGTCTCACACTTCAAAGTGCAATGTCACGTCTCAGACTACAGTCTCGCCCTTGGGACGGCAGTCTCGCACTTCAGAGTGCAGTTCCCACGTCTCAGACTGCAGCCTCGCCCTTTTGAGCGCAGTCTCACACGTCAGAGTGCAGTTTTACACTTCAGAGTGCAGTCTCACATCTCAGACTGCACTCTCGCCATTGGCAGGCAGTTTCACACTTCAGACTGCAGTTTCACACTTCAGAGTGCAGTCTCATGTCTCAGAATGCAGTCTCGCCCTTGTGAGAGCAGTCTCATACTTCAGATGCCAGTTCTCATATCTCAGACTGCACCCTCGCCGTTGGAGCGCAGTCTCACACTGCAGATGGTAGTTCTCACATCTCAGACTGCAGTCTCGCCCTAGGGAGCGTAGTCTCACACTTCAGAGTGCAGTCTCACGTCTCACATTGCAGGTTCGCCCTTGGGAGCACAGACTTGCACTTCAGAGTGCAGTCTCGCCCTAGGGAGCGCAGTCTCACACTTCAGAGTGCAGTCTCGCCCTAGGGAGCGCAGTCTCACACTTCTGGGAGCAGAACTCACATCTCAGACTGCACTCTAGCCGTTTGAGCGCAGTCTCACATCTCAGACTGCAGTCTCGCCCTAGGGAGCGTAGTCTCACACTTCAGAGTGCAGTCTCACGTCTCAGATTGCAGGCTCGCCCTTGGGAGCACAGACTTGCACTTCAGAGTGCAGCACTCACATCTCAGACTGCACTCTCGCCATTGGCAGGCAGTTTCACACTTCAGACTGCAGTTTCACACTTCAGAGTGCAGTCTCATGTCTCAGAATTCAGTCTCGCCCTTGTGAGAGCAGTCTCATACTTCAGATGCCAGTTCTCATATCTCAGACTGCACCCTCGCCGTTGGAGCGCAGTCTCACACTGCAGATGGTAGTTCTCACATCTCAGACTGCAGTCTCGCCCTAGGGAGCGTAGTCTCACACTTCAGAGTGCAGTCTCACGTCTCAGATTGCAGGTTCGCCCTTGGGAGCACAGACTTGCACTTCAGAGTGCAGTCTCGCCCTAGGGAGCGCAGTCTCACACTTCAGAGTGCAGTCTCGCCCTAGGGAGCGCAGTCTCACACTTCTGGGAGCAGAACTCACATCTCAGACTGCACTCTAGCCGTTTGAGCGCAGTCTCACATCTCAGACTGCAGTCTCGCCCTAGGGAGCGTAGTCTCACACTTCAGAGTGCAGTCTCACGTCTCAGATTGCAGGCTCGCCCTTGGGAGCACAGACTTGCACTTCAGAGTGCAGCACTCACATCTCAGACTGCACTCTCGCCGTTGGCACGCAGTCTCACACTTCAGACTGCAGTTTCACTCTTCCGAGTGCAGTCCCACGTCTCAGACTGTAGTCTCGCCCTTGGGAGCACAGTCTCGCCTTTGAAAGTGCAGCCTCGCTTGACCAGTCTCGATGGCCCGTTGACCCTCTGGAGTCTCGTGTCTGCGAACCCAATACGTTTCTTTCACTCCCAAGTCTCTCTCCTATTCACACGTGATTTAAAAACCTCAGGCTACAGCAAGGGCCCTTTAGGCACCGATGCACGACCACCCTCAGCCCCCACTGCAGACAGAGCTTGCTATGACTGTCTTTTAAAGAGGACACAAAGGCATCCTAAAAGTTTTCTTTACTTTCAAAATACCATGGGCTAGATGTAGGTAATTTCTATTTACTGATTCCTAAATACCGAATTTTACTGATTCAGTATTTAAGAATCGGTAAATATAATGTAGGTAAACAGTCGGTAAATGTTACCGATTCGGTAATATTTGTTTTTACCGATTCGGTATTTACCGAATCGGTAATAAGGAATACCTTCCCATTTATTTCTAAGGGCCTGGAGGCCCATAGGAATGAATGGGAAGCCATTCACTATTACCGATTCGGTAAATACCGAATCGGTAATAGGGGGAGCATATTCAAGGGTGGCAGGGTGTCACATTGACACCCTGTTGCACCCCTGAATCGTGCATGTGTGCACATGTGGCGCACATACATGCCCTATGGGCATGTATGTCTGCCACATGGCACTTTTAAAAAAGCACAAAATTGTTTTTCAAAAGGTATTCGGTATTTACCACCAACTTGTAGTTGGTGGTAAATAATGAATCCTTAAACCAAAAATGCACTTACTTGAGTGCTCCCTACATAGGATTTAAGGATTCGGTAATTTACCGATTCCTTAAATTAAGGAATCAGTATTTTACTGATTCCTACGAATCGGTAAATTACAGAATCCTTAAATCCAGCCTCCTACATCTCAAAGGGCTAAGTACCGGTCGGTAACAGGAAATTTACCGATTTTCGGCCGTTACTGACCGGTATTAGCCCACCTGCATCTAGCCCCATGTCTTCTACCCAAAATAGAGTGAGTGGAGCAACAGGAGAGGGGCACTCACAGAGTTCTCTCACCCTTGAATGCACAGAGAAGCAGGTAAGCGTATGTGTGAGTCTGCGCACCTCCTGGTTGTTGCTTCTTGCTCGCACTCCCTTTCCTGAGAGGCCCTGCTGAAAGTAGTGGGAAGTCACATAGTGGTCTGTAGAATTCCACAGTTACCCCTTCCCTATGCAGCCCCCTTGAAACGAGTTAGGATTTCAAAATATATTTTTTTCTTGCTTCACATACAATTACTTTGCTGCTCACCAAAAGACCTGTGTTTTATAGTGGTTTCCTTCATGACAACCATTGTGGGAAGGAGGCTCACAGGCAGTAGGACGGATAAGGGAGGGTAATGGGGCAGATGCCAACTTTGGTATCCTTTTCTGGCCCCTTGTCCACCAACACCTGCTGGACTTCATCCAACACCTGCTGGAACTGCCCCCCACTTGTGTTTTTTTTAGGTTTAGCTAGGCAGCGCATGTGCTGTCTTCGAGACATGTAGTATTTAGTCTATTGGCTTTAAACACGGCCAGCGCTTTCCGTTGGTTCTTTTGCCTACCATTACAAATTCCGTTGTTTTCCTTGGTCAATAGCATACATTGGCCACGCCTTTGAGGGAGTTTTGTTCCGCCCTGTAGACTGCCCCTGCTACATGAATTCTTTAACTATGGGCCATTTGTTTTCCTTCAGTGCACTACTCTGTCTTTTGCTCTGTCCTCGCTGCTGCTCCCAGTTCACTTAATCTCCTGTGCCATTCCCACAACAACACCGCCCACCCCTTGCAGCTTGTTTGTATTCTGAACAGCTGCTCTTTGCTCCCTGTGATGGGCTGCAGCTTCCTTCTCCTCCCTTCACCCTTTCCCAATGAGGAAGCTGGACATTTATTTTAATTAAAAACTGGCTTGTAGTAGGTGCTACGGTAGAGAAGTGTGGCTCAATGGTTAGAGCGGCAGACCCTGATGCAGTAGTCTGGCCGGGACCAAGGTTCAATTCCCGCCTCGGCGGGTCTCGGGCTCAATTTCCTCGGACCTGATAATTCTCGCTTCAGTGCCTATTCTGATCATGAGTCCCACTCTGCACCTCTGGGAAATAGCTTGCTTAATTTCTACAACGGCCCCAACAACGCTTAGGATGCCTGACTTCACCTTGGGGGTGCCCAGGAATGGGCTCCTCACAGCGAAAGACCAGGAAGGGTTCCTCGGCGGTATTCGTACAAGCGCCGAGATGCCTACGGGTAGTCGTGCGCTATACAAGTGCGTAATCATTTCATTTCATTTCACGACTGCTGGGTAATTGCTTATGTTTTTTGGGCTGGCTTTGGTTTCATTTAAGAGTCCCTTGTGTTTCCTGCGACACAGACAGCAGAATCCAGCTTCCAACTTCCAAGATGGACGCTCGAAGTTACTTTCCCTATAACTTGCATAAAAAGTAGATGGTTCCTGTCGAAAGGGCTTAACTTGCTCTAGAATTGTTTCCGTTGGGATTTCAGTGAGGCATGAAATACTAAAGGGCGATTGTGAAAATGTTGCATTGGACTTTTTTGTAAGCAGTATAAAGAGCTACCAAAATACTGATACAGCAGTTTTTAAATTTCCTTTGGGATAAGGTCAAATCTTCCATCTCTCTGAAAATAACTCAGTTTTAGAATGTGGCGTTACAGCCAGAGTTTCCGGCACCATGCTCAAGTCTCCGACACCAGACTGGAGTCTCGGCGTTACCTCAGAAAAGATTGTGACCTAGTGTTATGTAACTGGTGTTTATGTAAAAGTCTCCAAATCCCTTTGGGTGCCAAAAAGGACAAAAAATTCCTGTTGTGGTTGGGGGCTTTAAACACTACTTCCTCCTCTTCAGCCTCCTTGGTGTGGGATGAACCAGGATGGCAAGTGTCATTGCACGTGTGGCACTGCTCTCCTCTAAGACCGTCTGCAGTTATTCACACCTTTACTGTGGAAAGTGCCATTGTTTGTTTTTCTTCGTCACATATTCCCTTTCAAACAGTCACTTTGAGTTGCTAAGCAGAACGGAAGAGAACACACTGCCAGATCGTTCAGGCTCCAAGTGGGAAGCACACCCTTTACTTGTATTTCCTTCTCATTAGTGATGCGCTCACTGTCTTCCTTTTTTATTTTTACAGTAAGCTTGTACTATATGTATTGTGTGTAATTACCTGAACACCCGTTTTTATTCATAAAAAACACTTATTGCACATTTTCTTATTTTTAAAAACAAACACACATCTAGAGATTAGCTGCTACCTATTTGATTTTTTTCATCACCAAAAAGGCAAAGCTGTCCACACTTGAAATATTTCAACTACACACATTTATAATCAATACCACATAATTCAACACTAAACCACATAATTTCACTAAAAAATACAATAAAACAACACACCACATACATCCAATCCACACAATTGAATGTGACCTCATGTAATACAACTGGTGCTATGTAAAGCGCTCTGATACTCGATTCGGGTCAAGTTCGCGCTATATAAAACTCTGTAAAATATATATTTTTTTTTAAATGGCTACAAAATTCAACAGCACACCACACAATTACACTCCACTACATGCCACTCTAAAACACAAAATACAATTTTACCTAACTACACTCCAAAACACGCAATCCGACTCCAGATAATTCCAGTACAATCAATAACAAATAAATATTATCCACATAATTCCACAGCACACCATGCCACATAATTTCACTGCACTGATTGACTTCACACCACACAATTATACATCTAACTAATCCAATCCAACCCACATAATTCCACTGCACACAACATCCATACGCTTCATAACACATGGGTAAAACACATTGCCATTTACAATGCCTAAAGCTCTAACTCGAACAAATACGAGAGCGATTGCATTTCCAATGCCTGCTCTCTAAATGTCGTGTCCATGGGGCAGCTAGGTTTGCACCACACTGACACTTTGTGATTGATGGGGCTGGGCAGGAGAGGCCTGCAGGCCCAGTGCTGGCGGCCACACTGAGAGAGTAAAAGGTCTTCAGAGCATCGTGGTGTGCGGCATACCACGTGCTATGGGATTGGCGCAATAGTAAAAATAAAACAAGCATTTACAATACAATGGTCTCGGTATTTTTAAAGTTAGAGCTATTGGCATTGCTCATGACATTATTTTTATTTATGTTTTTGTTTTTAAAACATATAAATGAATGAATGAATCAATGACTGACTACACATTTCTATAGCGCATGGCTACCCGTGAGCATCCCAGCGCTTCAGACAAACCCAGTCAATCCTCACCAGATCATGAAAACAAAAATGTTTTTTGCAGTTTTCTGAACTTCAGATGGTTGGCTTCCAGCCGTAAGGAGTCAGGGAGCTGGTTCCAGAATTTTGCTGCTTGTAGGGAGAATCGTCTGCCACCTGAACGGGTTCTTTTTATCTTAGGGACCATAAGAAGATTCCTAGTGCTGGACCTTAAGGTCCTCGGGGTCTGATAAGGTCGGAACAGGGGTTGCAACACGATAGGTCCAGATGGTATCATCGCTTTGTGTGCAATCGTCATTGCCTTGAACCATATCCTTTGTTGCACCGGTAGCCAATGCAGTTGGCGTACTACAGGTTTAGCTGAGCTCCTCCGGGGCAAGTCCAGCAACAGCCTAGATGCACAGTTTTGAACCGTCTGCAAGATCTTGATTGTTCCCTGTGGAGTCCCCAAGTAGATTGCATTTGCATGATCTAGCCGGGATAAAATAAAAGCCTGCACCAGAAGGCGCCTGGCTTCGAATGGGAGGAGCTTTTATTATCTTCCTTATCACCCTCATTAAGGCGTAGCAGGTAGCTGCGACCTTACGCGCTTGCACCCGAAAGCTGAGGGTGGGGTCCAGACAGACTCCCAAGCTCTTAATTTGTTCCTTGGGTAGAGGGGGCTGGCCAAGATTGTTAGGCCACCAGGCGTCGACTGACAAGGGGGGGTTGTGTCCCAGCATCAGGACCTCTGTTTTTGTGCCATTCAGCTTCAAGAAGGAGGTGTTTATCAAGTTACATACCTCCAATAGGCAGGAGGAGAGATTTTCACTGGTGGATTCCTGACCCGAGAGTGACATTATTAACTGGGTGTCATCGGCATAGGTGACCAGATGTACCCCCCAGGTCAACACCACCTCAGCCAAAGGTCTCATGTAGATGTTAAACATGGTAGGGCTGAGGGAGGAGCTCTGGGGGACACCGCACTGCAGAGGGACTTGGGTTGAAATAGCCTCCTCCTCAAAGACAGCAAAAGTTCTGCCAGTGATAAAGGAGTCCAGCCATCTGAGTGCCACACTGGCCACGCCTACGTCACTCAGCCTTTGCCTCAGGATGGAATGATTGACAGTGTCGAAGGCTGCGCTCAGGTCTAGTAGAACAATAGCAGCACAGCTCCCTCCATCCACTATTTTCCTAGCTTCTTCGATCACTGCAATCAGGGTGGTCTCTGTACCCTGTTTCTGCCTGAAGCCCGTCTGGGTAGGATGTAAGATGATATTATTCTCCAGAAAGGAGGACAGTATGGTATTTACATGTTTCTCCGCTACCTTACTAATTCCTGGTAGCAGGGAGATTGACCGATAATTTGCCCAGTCCTCCGGATCCAGGTTCGGTTTTTTCAATAAGGCTTTCACTCTCGCTTGTTTCCAGGAAGGAGGAACAATACCTGATACTAGGGAAGAGTTAATTAACTCCTTGATAACTGGGGTCACTGTCTCTGATACCTTCATATGGATGGTGGGAGGGGCAGGGTCGGTGGGGGAACCGAACTTAATACCACTGAGGAGTTGCTGCACCATCTGGCAGTCAAGGGGATTAAACTCCTCGAGCCTGGTGCTCCCTACAGGCCGAGACAAGGATGGTGGTATGTAGGTCTGTTGAAAAAGGGAGTAAATATCTATGACTTTAGATGCAAAGAATTTTGCTAGTTCATCGCATCGTTTCTGTGCGAGGAGCGGGTCCCTAAGTGGACTAGAGGGGGTAGTTAAAGTTTGAAAAAAATTTTAAGATTTCCCGCGGCGAGTTTGCAGCTGCAGCTATCTCCCCTTGATAGTAGCTAGACTGCGTTGATTTTATTTTGTTTTTGTAAGTCCGGAGTGCGGCTCTGTAGTGTTCTTTACTATCCACAGAATAGTCTTTCCTCCAATGTATTTACAATGCCAATAGCTTAATTGCTTGCAAATGCGAGACCTATTGCATTTGCACCCACACACAGAGCCACACACACAAAGCCACCCACACACACAGACAGAGCCACATGCACACACAGACAGAGCCACGCACACACAGTCAGAGCCACGCACACACAGACAGAGCCACGCACACACAGACAGAGCCACGCACACACACAGAGCCACACACAGAGAGGCACAGAAAAACCGGGATGACAAGCAGGGAACAGAGGCACAGAAAAACCGGGATGACAAGCAGGGAACAGAGGCACAGAAACACCGGGGGAACAGAGGCACAGAAAAACCGGGGGAACAAAGGCACAGAAAAACCGGGATGATAAGCAGGGAAAAAAACGGGATGACAAGCAGGGAATAGAGGCACAGAAAAACCAGGGGAACAGAGGCACAGAAAATTCGGGATGACAAGCAGGGAACAGAGGCACAGAAAAACGGGGATGACAGGCAGGGAACAGAGGCACAGAAAAACCGGGATGACAAGCAAGGAACAGAGACACAGAAAAACTGGGGGGACAGAGGCACAGAAAAACCGGGGGAACAGAGGCTCAGAAAAACCGGGGAAACAGAGGCACAGAAAAACCAGGATGACAAGCAGGGAACAGAGGCACAGAAAAACCGGGATGACAAGCAGGGAACAGAGGCACAGAAAAACCGGGGGAACAGAGGCACAGAAAATCCGGGATGACAAGCAGGGGACAGAGGCACAGAAAAACAGGGATGACAAGCAGGGAACAGAGGCACAGAAAAACCGGGGGAACAGAGGCACAGAAAAACCGGGATGACAAGCAGGGAACAGAGGCACAGAAAAACTGGGATGACAAGCAGGGAACAGAGACACAGAAAAACTGGGGGAACAGAGGCACAGAAAAACCGGGGGAACAGAGGTACAGAAAAACCGGGATGACAAACAGGGAACAGAGGCACAGAAAAACCGGTATGACAAGCAGGGAACAGAGGCACAGAAAAACCGGGGGAACAGAGGCACAGAAAATCCGGGATGACAAGCAGGGGACAGAAGCACAGAAAAACAATAATGACAAGCAGGGAACAGAGGCACAGAAAAACCGGGGGAACAGAGGCACGGAAAAACCGGGACGACAAGCAGGGAACAGAGGCACAGAAAAACTGGGATGACAAGCAGGGAACAGAGGCACAGAAAAACCGGGGGAACAGAGGCACAGAAAAACTGGGGGAACAGAGGCACAGAATAACCGGGAGAACAGAGGCACAGAAAAACCGGGATGACAAGCAGCGAACAGAGGCACAGAAAAACCGGGATGACAAGCAGGGAACAGAGGCACAGAAAAACCAGGATGACAAGCAGGGAACAGAGGCACATAAAAACCGGGATGACAAGGGGGGGACAGAAAAACCTGGATGACAAGCAGGAAACAGGGGCACAGAAAAACCGGGATGACCAGCAGGCCGGGATGACAAGCAGGGAACAGAGGCACAGAAAAACCGGGATGACAAGCAGGGAACAGAGGCACAGAAAAACCGGGATGACAAGCAGGGAACAGAGGCACAGAAAAAACGGGAGAACAGAGGCACAGAAAAACCAGGATGACAAGCAGGGAACAGAGGAACAGAAAAAACGAGATGACAAGCAGGGAACAGAGGCACAGAAAAACCGGCATGACAAGCAGGGAACAGAGGCACAGAAAAACCGGGATGACAAGCAGAGAACAGAGGCACGAAAAACCGGGATGACAAGCAGCGAACAGAGGCACAAAAAACCGGGATCACAAGCAGGGAACAGAGGCACGAAAAACCGGATCACAAGCAGGGAAACAGAGGCACAAAAACAAGAAAACGGGCACAATCAGGGAAACAGAGGCATGAAAAACTGGATCACAAGCAGGGAAACAGAGGCACGAAAAAAACTTACCGGCTCAGGGGGGGGGAGTCCCTCGAAGACTTCCTCGTCTGCCGGTGTGAAATCATGTGGCTGAGAGGCAGGCAGGAAACCAAGCAGCACCACCATGTTTCTCCGAGGCAGAAATGCCTCGTAGAAAGCATCATAATTTTCTGATTCGGGGGCATGGTTTTCTTTCTCTCCTCTTCCCATTGGCTGGAAGGTAAAATTCCAGCCAATGGGAAGAGGAGAGAAAGAAAACAAGAAAGAAGCGAAAAAAGATGCCCCCCGAATCGGAAAAAGATGGGGCTTGAACGGAGTGATGCCCCTCTCCTCCAATGGCTGGCCTCCGTTTAGAAAGCCAGCCAATGGAGAAGAGGGGCGGGTTCAAGCCCCCATACTAAGAAAAATGAAATCTCAGACCGAGACTGTGCAAGTTCAGCCTACGGTCCTCGACCTAAAAAGACATGATGTGTCTTCAAAGGGCTGGGAATGACAAGCTGTAGGGGCTGAGTGTGGTATGTGTGCCACCAAAACCCTGCTGCAGACAACTCTGGAGAGGCCGGCTTGCACCTCTTGCCAGTCCCATAGGTTTACATTCATGCGGGCACCGCCGAGCAGGCCATCCTCCCTCTCAGATTGCATCTAAAATGCCATCTCCCCTATTCCATTCCACCAACACCTATGACCCGGACAAACTCCGCCCAGTAACCTCCTCCTACCATGTCCATTGCTGTGGTCAGGGTGCTATTTGTCTTTGCAAAAGGCTGGCATTCATTTAGGGTCACTGCAGCATGTTCTGCATAATTATGAATTTGCCTCATTTACCACATTAACCCTCATTTGCTGTATAATCTTCAGGTGTTAACAAGAAAAATTCTTTCTAGCTCAAACGGATAAAAAATTGCAAAAAACTATTGACACATGTTGCAGCGTAGTGAAAAGATATTTACAAAGGTTGACCGGGCACCTTTCTGATGCTTATTGCTGTTTTTGTGAGTCAATCTAGTGCCAATGTTGTGAAACCTTTGCCCAGGTAGTGTAAAAGTGTAAAAATGATGATATAATTAGGTAATACTACCAGAAAATGTGGCGCATTATGCTGCATATTTTGTCTATTCTCACCACATAATTTAGTCATCCCTGGCACATAATTTGGTCCACCCATGCTGCATAATTCCAGTGGCCTGCATGAAGTGAAGGATCACTCGTGGATGGTGGTCTGAAACTGATGCAAACTCCATATTCTTATCAAATAAATAAACAGTTTTAGAAGTGCTTTCAGGGTATGCAGGGATCAAAAGAGGGGGCAACTGAGATCTGATGCTGTTGAGTTCTGTGGATATGGGCTCCTGACATCCAAGCAAGGGGCCCAAGGCCCTGTTGTCGGTGTTGAGACCTGGAGAAAGAGAATGCAGAAAAGTATGGCCAGGGCCTGTCAGGGAGGCAGAGTGATGAGGCCTATGGAAAAGGGTTTATATCTGTATGTGCTCTTGTTTGCGTGTGTGTGACAAAACATGTCTCAGCACAGGGAGGGTGTGCATGGGTTAACAAGAGGGCACGTTCAGAGTAGCAGCGTCTCTTGCAGAGCGCAGCATGGTAGCTGCGTCACCCTTATCCCTGCCAGAGGCCGCCAGTCCTTCCACTCAGCTTTTTCCTGACACATTCTGTATCTTGTTTAAGAGTTGGCATTTTACACTGGCACTGTTCCCTCAGAGCCCTGCCTCCTTCACAGACCAGACCCAGTGGCGTAACAAAACGTGCCCCCCACCCCCCTGCAAAGTACATGGAGGCCCCTCCCTCCCCACGCTCCGGACACAGGCAGACGCTCTTAAGCCAGGGGTTCACCGCCCTTGCACAGTGCTGGAGCTGGAGGAGTTCCCCTGGGGTTTGCCCTCCCTGCACCGTGGGGGCTGCGGGGGCTATTTTTACGTCAGGTGGTATCTCACAGACCTTGTATCGCTGTAGGGAGATGCGCTTCACCAGTCCTGTTTCCTGGCAGAGATCTCGCCTTTTGCTGATCCTGTATCTTTTGAGGTCTGGCCTTTCACATCCTTTGCCCCCTCAGAAAGCTGCCCCGGCCCCCTCAGCAGGGGCGTAACACAGGCCCCTCCATCCCCCATGTTGCGGGTGCCCCCGAGCTGCAGGGGGACCCCTCAGCACAGTACATAGGCTCCGTGTTAAATCCGAAGAGGGGCCCCTCTGTGTACATTGCAGGGTGGCCCCTTAAACTTTCGTTACGCCACTGCCCCTCACAGACCCTGTGTGCTTCCAATAAGCTGGTTTCTCAGACCCCATGCCTTCCACAGACCTGCCTCTTCGCACACCTTCCACTACATCATCCAACTGGGTCATCAAACTTCTCATCCCCCATTGGATATCCGGCTCCTCACACCACGTGTGCACTGTCATGGGACTGGCCACTCATAGACCCTGCGTCCTTCCAGTGAGCTGCTTTCTCAGACCCCATGACCTCTGCAGGAACTGCACCCTCACAGACCCACCGGTCCATCATGTCATTGAACTGGGCCCTCACAGACCCACCGGTCCATCATGTCATTGAACTGCACCCTCACAGACCCACCAGTTCATCATGTCATTGAACTGCACCCTCACAGACCCACCGGTCCATCATGTCATTGAACTGCACCCTCACAGACCCACCAGTCCATCATGTCATTTCACTGGGCCCTCACAGACCCACCAGTCCATCATGTCATTTCACTGGGCCCTCACAGACCCACCAGTACATCATGTCATTGAACTGCACCCTCACAGACCCACCAGTCCATCATGTCATTTCACTGGGCCCTCACAGACCCGCCAGTGCATCATGTCATTTCACTGGGCCCTCAGAGACCCGCCAGTGCATCATGTCATTTCACTGGGCCCTCACAGTTTCTTCATCCCATTGACTATCTGGCTCCTCACACTTCTTGTGCACTGCCAGGGAACTGGCCCCTCACAGACCCTCAGCTTCCAAGTGCATGGCTGTTCAACTACCATTATACATTCATGTCACAAAAGTCACCTACATTTAATTTACAACGAGGTTTAAAATGAAATAGGCCCCTAAATGAAACAGATTAAAAATCTATTCATTCATTTTTACTTTTTTCGTCTCCTCATAGTCGCTCCCCTATAGTACTTCAGTGTGCGTGCTGTCAGTGAGTTTCTGAGGTACCAGGCCGTCAATGCGAGGCCTGCGCATCATTACAGCGCTACGCAAATAGCTGCCAAGGTTTCAGATTTCTTGTCTGTGGCATTTTCATAATTTCAGTGTAATTATGAGTGACATTCAGCAACAATGAGTGACAATCGCGAGCAAAGTCAAGCAATGATGCAAAGTAAAAAGTGATGCCATGGAAAGTAGGAAAAGTCTTTTATTGCGGTTCCAGTCAGATGGAGTCATCTGTGGAACTTTCAGTTACAACAGTAAGAACATACCAACAGGGAGGTACAGGGGGGAAGGGAAATACCAAGGAATAACTATAACACACCTCCCCCACAAGGGAAGGAAACCGGAGGAGGCGAAATAGAAAGGGAAAAATAACTAAGCCTGAGAGAAACAAGAAGCTGGAAAGAAAAGGAAGTGAACAAAGAGGAGAAGGAAAGAAGAAAAAGAAATGGTATGGATACAGACAAAACCAGGATAGGTTTGGTAGACTACCAAAAGCTACAAAGAGATGGAGAAGCCCAGAGAAGATGGAATAACAGGCAAAATACAATTCACTTTGATTGTAATCTTTGTGCCAAAAAGGAGTTTAAATTGTTCTTCGGGATCTCCTAGGAACATCAGAAACCGCATCGCAATAAGAATTACCTGGAATAAGATGTTCCTTAGGTACATCAGAAAGCCTGTGTAAAATAACTCTGTCCATACTCCAGGTTTGACCATTCTCGAGATGAAACACGTTATTTCCCACCCTGGCTACAAGGAGAGGTTCAGAGAACCTGGAAGCACCAGTCCTCCGTGGTTTAGGCAGATCTATGCGGACCCAATCACCGACCTGCAACTTTGAACGCTTCACACCCTTGGTCCGGTCGTATCTGCTCTTCCACTTCATTTGGTGTAAAGCAACCCTCCTAGAGATATCCATCCTGTCTATAGCACACACATCTGGGCAGATTTACAAGCTCCTTGCGCCACCAGGGCGTTACCGGCAGCGTATTTTACTGCCCCATATTTACAAGGACAGGAAAATCCACCCAGCATGGCTTTTTCTGCTCTTGTAAATCTTGCCCCTTTACACGCAGCTCTTGCCGTGAAAGGGGAGTTCCATGGTTGTTGCTGTGGGTGTTCCCACGCAAAACCATGGAACCTGACACATTTTAATATTTACGAGAAATCGTAAATCTAGAAATGCGTCTGAATGCTACCCGCCCCGGGGGAGTCTTAGGGACTGTATTCATTTCTCCTCGTTGTTTATGTCTTTCTATGCATGCTGCATTATGCAACACACACAGAAGAAGGAAATCACTTCTGGTGACTGTTTATTTACAGGAAGGTGTCCCTTCCTGCACATAAACAATAATTAAAAAGATGACGTTTTGCAAGCTCTATGTGTGCTAATGCAGCACACATAGAAGATGTAAAATGCCATTTCAGATTGTTTATGTGCAGGAAGGGAACCCTATCAGCGTTAGAGGAATGACAGGCTGTAGGCAAATCTTGAAAATTATCTTTGCCCATCAGCGTGAAAGTAAGTAGGCATATCAAATCGAAGACATTCAGGCATGTAGGGAAACGGAGGGGAATGGCAGGCTGGAAGGCAATCCTTAGCAAGAGCTGTGCCCGTCAGCGTGAAGGTCAGAAAGTTCCTTATCTCGAATGAAACAGGCACAAAGAAGAAACTCCGTGGAGACTCTTGGTGAAGGGGAAAGGGAATGCACCGACAGCACAATGGCATGGCGTGCCTCAGGAAGTCAATCACCAGACCGGTGAAACTCCAACCATTCCCGTTCTTCGTGAGGGCCGTGCCTCGAAGAGTCCACCACCAGACAGTGAAACCCCGCCCAGGAGCCTGTGACCTGAGGTGGAAAGAAACAGGCTGCCTTCGAGACGGAAACTCCCCGGCAGGAGACACAGCTTGCTAAGACACTGCTTGCCAAGGACAGGGGGCCAACAAAGGAGCGGAATAGACGATAGAGTCGGCTGTTGACCGGCAAAAGTGCGGCTTGCCTCTGGATCGCCTGTAAGATAACCCACCATGTTGGCATATGTGTATGCTAATAAACCTGCAGCAATTTTCTCCAACAAAAAGTTGTCTTGTCTGCTTATTTATGCTACATGTATGTTGCTGCGGAAGGGCTGGTGAGTGTGGCCGATATTGGCACTAAGTCAAATACCGCGTAGCAGATGAAACGGAGAGAAACATTGGGAAGGCTTCTGGTAGACAACGTCCACAGAACGGTACGCCTCAGCAAAACAAATGGAAAGTTGCACGCAGAAATTACCATAGAATAGTTATTGCACCGAAATTAGGAAAAAGGTGCTCAGTAACGGTCATCCACCATACTTGCAGTAAAGTAGTACTGGAGCTGCGACTGGAGGAGGAGTTGGGGTGCTGGTGGACTGCCCCCACGTCCCATCCTCGTCGCCAGTGTTGCAAAGTAAAAAGCGATGACACTGGAAAGTCAGAGAAGACTTTTATTGCGTCTCTTTACCACCACAGGTGCCAGTCAGCTGGAGTCGGCTGTGGAACTTTCAGTTATAACAGTAAGAACATACCAACAGGGAGGTACGGGGGAAGGAAAATACCAAGGAATAAATATAACACAAACATATAAATATCAGATATGACACCCATTTGAGCAACAAGAAACTCCAAGAAGATATTAAAACTGCTGCAAAGCACCAGAAATGGAAGGATGCTCTTGTAACCTGATCATACAGCCTGAGTCGGACACCTGTTGTCAGTCGGGCCGCAGAGAAACAATTAATCTGATCCTGCCTTAGCCAGCCCGCATAGATTGGGCCTCCTGGCTCCTCCTCAATCAAATGAATGCAGCTTCATGGTCATGGACACACTCAGGGAGTCTGTCCAAGCTCTCTGTCCACGTGGCCCCGACTCTACCAAATAGGCTGTGAGAGGCCTCAGCGTGGATGATCTCAGCTCCCTGCTAATAAATAATCATAAATTACTCAGAGTCATTGACAGTCAGCTGACTTGCGGACTGGGAGCGTTGCCCAGTCACCGCGGCATGGTGCAAATGGCGAGCCTTGAGAGAGTGAGCGGTTGAGGCACACAGGCTGTCATTTTTTTTCAAAATGCTCACTTTAGCTCAGCTGCTTGCTGCTCTCTAAAATCAGCTGAGCTGTCTGCCTTGGAGCGCGCCACTGCTCCAGGAGCTACATGCTCTGAGGCGAGCTGTAACCATGTCATGACGTTTATCACCATGATGTCGCCTGCTGGAGGACTGCTGTGCACTGCAGTGCAGGCTGCCTGCTGAGGCACCACCACAGCGGCCACGCTGCACAACAATGCCCGTAGCCAGCAGTGGCGGGTAACAGCCTGCCAAACTTAAACTGTTTCCGCCGCGCCGCCTGCTCGTACCGCGGGCGGGTGGGCCCACTTGTGTGTGACACAGTCAGTCAGTGTCTGTCCTGGCTGTCTTAGAAACAGTGCTTCATTTGTAAAATATTAAGTGCCAGGCTCTGACCAGGAGGCCACTGCAGCTTCCACCACCCATCGCCCTTGTCATTGCTGCCAAAACAACTACTAACCATCTCTCTCACATATAAATGCGGCAGATCAGATTATTCCAGGTCCCCAAAGCTAAAGGAATGGCTGGGAAGGCAGGTATTAGCAATTTTAATGTGTATTGTATTCCTAAACTACCGCTGTTCTGCTCATCTCTAAATTAGATAAGCAGCGCCACCATGTGGTAGACTGTTTTTAGTATGGTGTTGGCAATTAGGTGCCGTACCGAGCACCAGAAACAAATTAAGTGGCAGTGTTGAGCACCGGAAAGCACTAGTTGAAATTAAGCACTGCTTAGCAGTAACCATTGGGCAACTCACGCAGACTGACCCACTCAAATCATGACATCAGAATCTGAATGCCGCGCAGGTGAATGTTGTGTGTTATATTGTTATCTAAGCAAGTCCAAAGCAAGCTGGGCTAGCCTCAAGCCTGCTGCAAGCAGCACGGACTGTGTGCTGCCAGCTTTCTGTCAGTGGTGCTAATTTAGCAGCACTCAACCTTGACAGCTGAGGAGGCGCTATAAATGTGTGAATTTGCATTTCAGTGCAGTGATGCGGACCACCACACTTAAATGCATTAGTTTGACACCTGATGCATGGTACTTGGTAGGGCTGCAGCAGCCACACGAGTATGGTCTTCAAAGAATAAGTTGAATCATTCGAGCATCTCAGCCTTTCATTCCTCTGAGATCGATTAAGTAAGAACAATTAGTAGTAACAACTGCCATGTACAGCCACTAAATTTACCAAATTGGTTATGCTACAATATAAATAAAATAAAATTAAGTTTTTTAGTAATCAAATGTTGCTTGCATATAGTAAGGAATATGCAGTTTTCAAAGTTAGTAGATCTTTAAGTTCAAGTGGCTTAGCCCAATGAACGTTTTCTCAGCCTCCTTGAATTGCCATCTTGGACAATTATCCGGCCAATAAATATTGCAACAAAAGGTTTCTAAGCAATTAATAAATGCAGTTTCTGCTCCCAACTTTACCATGTCTTGTTTTGCTCAATAAAGCATTCAGACATCTCTAGGCCCTCTCAAAGTGCATTAAGAGAAAGCAGCTTTATGACCCCCGAAGGCTGTGTCCAGAGCTACCGACTTTGGCAGGAACTGAAGAACCAGGTTCGAGTCAAGGCATCAGCTCACCATCCTGTGATTCTGGGCAAATCACTTAATCTCCCCATGCCTACTAAAAAAATGACTTTTTCCTTCTGTAATGTAGCTGGTGCTGATGTAAGGCGCTCCAGTACCTTCGGGTCAAGTTCCCGGTGTGTAAAAGTGCAAAAAACAAAGTGCAGTATGTGAAAGTAAAACAGTGAGGATGGAATGAAAGGAGGGAGTTGAGGAGGCATGGGGCTGAGGGATAAATTGAGGAAGCGAGGGAAAAAGAAAAGAAGTGATGTAGAGGGAGAGATAGTAAAACAGAACAAGCATTGGCATAGCAAATAGGTCTCGCCTTTGGGACCTTATAAGTGTTTAGCTATGCAGGTTATTATCCTGTGTGGTGTGCCACCAGGAAGTTTTGAGCTATACAACAAATATACACAATGATGGACACATGCATACAAGTGCGCTCAATTTCACTACTCACAATGACATATTTTATCTCCATATTAATAATCCTCACCCTTGATTAATGTTTCCATCCACTGCCAGGGTGTTTATAACACAATCACAGTTGACAAATTCAAATATCGAAAACTTTCACCACCAACAAATGGACATACAACCAGCAGAAATCTTTTGGCGAGACCAGGTAAAAGCACAGTCTTAAAAATGAAGGCCTGAGTACAGTGTGTCTTTGTGTGCAGTGCATTCTGGAATCCTCAGAGGCTGAGGTCCGTCTGAGTCGGCTTATGGATGGGCCCTCATGCCTGATTATCTGCTGTCTCGCTGCCCCCACCCACCCACCCACTTGATAATACCTTTATATGACCCGTCGGAGAAGCAAGCTAGCGCCAACAGTTCCGCGCTGCAGAATCACGCCAGGACTGTGTGCGTGCGGCCACAACTGCAGCCAGACATGCTGAAATGGTTTTCCCAAGGAAGCCTCTGGAGTGAAGAAGTGGTTGGGGGTCGGGGACGAGGAGCGGTGTTCAAAAGACGCCTGTAGGCTTTGAAGTCTCCTTTCAGCTTCTGGCAGGTAATCAGCTTTCGCGGTTTGGATGCTAACCGGGCCATAGGAGCCAGGTCAGTGCATTCCTCTGTCCTGCTTTGTATAAGGGAATGATTTGGAGGGCGATTGGCGGGATAAGTATTAGCAACTACAATAGAAGCACACTGCGGCCCTCCTCACCTTCTCCTGCCACAGAACCACCCACGTGGTATCATACGTCATGAATAGGGTTGCCACTTCTCAAGACACAAATGGAATCCGGAGAACGGGAGGGGGGGTGCATTCTGAACATGGACGACGGGTGGGGGGCGGGAGCAGAGAAACCCAAAAAAATTAAACAACCGCAGCAGCGAAAGTGAAAGCGACCGTGCTGTGTTTAATTAGTAAAGTGAGCCACGATACGGGAGGAATGCAGCTGGCACATTGCGTGCGCTGCTCGCTCCCGAGGCCCAAATGCCGATGGAGGGAACTTTTAGAGAAAAGGTGGTACATGCACCCGCGCATGGCCATTTGCATGCTTTCATTATTGAGAGCAACAAGCAAAGGCCAATAGAATGTGTGGGAGTTACCAAACTCACAAGGAGAAGTTTTGGGGAAGTTAGGAGTGCTCACAAGAAGCCTCCCATAGAGCAGCGCATGCGCGCTGCGCTAGGCTCTACCTAAAAAGTGTGCTGAGTGAGAGCTAACTTGCTGTGTATTGATTACGCATATGACATCTATTGTGTGCCAATAACTGCATTGTCTCTTGTCACTTGAATAATAAGATAAGGTTATTTGCCAGTCTGAAAGTGCATAAATGAGGACATTGACAGAGGCACATGTACGATTGGTTCCCTTGATTTGCCTACACTTTTGACCCCATGCATGTACCTGCACCAAAACTGGAAGTGACTTGGCGTTGTCAGCTAAGATCCAGCATACCACTTTTAGTGAAGATCTGTAGAGGAGAAAAAAAAGCTAAGGGGGTGAAAAATGTTGTGTTTCCCATTTTAGCTCCTGTAAGAAATGTTCATCAGCAAAAATCACAGAACAGATTTATGCCAAACCTGACATGAAAGTAGAGCTTTACTTGGAAAATGCGCTTTCATTGTTTTGGTGTAAATCCATACAGTAGTTTTCCAGATATAACCACATTAGAAACTTACTGGGTCAGCTAGAAAGAGTTCACACTTTTGCATATCTCAGCTGTTTAAACCATAGGTCCAAAAATCATGAATCCTGCCAATCATATTCAAGTTTGTAACAAATATTACTCCAATCTTTTTTTCGGGCATCATAAAACTCTTATATATATATTTTTTAAATGTGACTTTTGCACAGTGAAAAAAAATTCCCACAGCCATGGAAGTGCCCGTCCCAACGGGAGTACTGGGGGAGCATCTAGAGGGGCAGAATAATGTGTCAAAAAAATCTAAAAAAGAGCTTTAGTTGCCAAAATTGCTATTTTAATGAAAATTGAGATTCAGAGACCACCATTTTGTGAACAGTAAACAAGCAACATTTTTTTGCTTAATATGGCAATTTTTATTACTATTGTGAATTTTCACTAAAACTTGCAAAATGGGAAATATAGGAAAGTAATATTCACATTGGTTTAAAAACCAGAAACTACTATGCACAGTCGACAAAGAAAGTGCACAGCACGGGTTGATTCCGCCTGAGGGGAGCAGAGCACATGCTCATGGGGTATGTACCACAACATGACAGTAATTTTAGACACTAATACACCCAACTCACACTGCAAAGCTTTTCTGTTGTCCATTGTTTTATGAACATTATGTAAAAGGTCAAGAAAAACTAAATATTCCATTACAATCAGTGGCTATTGTTAGCTGCACCTTGCAGAGAACAGTTTGAACAATATCTCCCATCACAAGCCAGACACCAAAGCATCTTTTTTTCTAAAATTATACGCTCATATCTATTTTTTCATCTTTTTACTACAGACAACCAAAGATGAAAGGTACTGTTTTTAATTAAAGCAATTATGTTAATGGGTAATGTGTCTTATAATGCTACATTCTTAGGGTTCTAGTGGCCTTTAGAAACCCTTTGGTTTGCACTTCATGACATCACCAGAGCTCAAAGACTCATACTATCATTATAGTATGGTGGGCATGCTTTCTGCAGATTATGGCTCTTTTGTAGTGTAGTTCCTATATCCCTGATAGGCTCTGTGCATTGGAATAATATACACTATAGTTTTGACATAGGACTGAGGTCAGTATGTCTCTACCGAGTACATCAAACTTAATTACTTGTGTGTGCCAGCTAGCTCAGAGGTCACTAGAAACTTCTCGAATGAACAAGAAGGGATTAGTCTCTGACAACTGCATAAACATGACAACTTTGTTTCCCTTAAAATCGTAACAGTCTCAGAATCGTGGAAACAATAGATAACAGTTTCACTCAGTCAATCGTGCATGCTTCGTTTCTACAGAGTTACACAGAAATAGGTAGACTGGCATTTCAATAAAAAAGGTTTATTGAACAGTCTTAGTTCTCGTGCAAGAGATATGAGCTGCTACAATCGTAAGACAGAATGCGAAGTATAATACGTACAGCGTTAGAAGTAAGATACAATAATACTGCAATAGCATGGTTTGTAGCTATGACATATATTCATAAAAATACATACATAAATAACACAGGCTAAAATGTGAATACTCATCTGGTGCTTCTAAATAGTTCTACCCCAGTGTACCTAACCTAAGTGTAGTACGAGGTAAGAAGTAGGTGCTGTTATAGAAGTATAGCTAGCTATAGTTTAGTTTTGTCAAGATTCCCTCTAGGTTCTAGTCTGCTCACAGATTTATTTAAATTTTCAAAGAATCCTGTCATGGTGTTTAGAAAGAACGCTTCAAATTTTCAAGTAAACCACTCACACCCATTATTGTTGGTGCGCCACTACCCTGATCTGCAAAACAAACAAGATGATGAACGGAATGTTGCACAATGGCAAAACATTCACCCCCAGTCACAAATCTTGGTTTAATCCATCGTTATTTTTCCCACCTAGCCATCCCAGTTCAGACATGGCCATATGCTAATCAGTCTTGATCCTGTGCCTCATGGGAACAGTCCAGCCCGAACTGCCAAGCCATGTCTTCCCTGGACCGGAATCAAGCATCCTAGGACCGGTTTCTGGCTATCAGCCGTCTTCAGCCAGGATAGCTTGAGTCCAGTGGCGCAGTGAGCACGGGACCCACGTCTGGGCCTACCCTTCCCACATAGGGTGAACAGCACCCCTCACCCTGCCCCTCCCCCGCCCGCCTTTCTGCCCCACGGAACTCCCTCCATGGGCCGCGCCTGTCTACGCCCCCTCCCCAGTCTCTTTCACATCTCCAAGCTCATGACTCCCCCACCACATCCAAGACCCACTCTTCACCCTTCCAGCCCTAGCACTGTCACTTTTCATTTTAACAAAATAGGTTGTCTGGGAGCTACCCTTTTTATCAGGAAAAGGATTGGGTCAACAATAGCAAAAATTCAGAGTTCCTTCTCCTGGATTCACTATTTATCAAATCTTTAATTAGTCATGGGGTCTTCCCTAGAGAAGCAAGGGGGTTTGTAGTGTTACAGTAGTTACCAAATTTACACTGCAATGAAAATGGTGCCCACAGGTATCAGCAAAAACATGAAACAATAGTGTTGTTGTATAAAAATATTGATCAATTATTTATTTAAAAAACATAATGCAAACAATTTATAATAAGTCACAACATGTACAAAATTACAAATTTATTCTAGGTTTTTTCAAACGCAAAAAACATTCATCATTTTAAAAAAGATTGTTATTAAAACATCATACTGTCAATTATACAATGGTTTTTGTTAAAAATTACTGGGACATAGGAACGAAAAAGTGTCACTATGTGCATTATGTTTTTTAAATAAATAATTGATCAATATTTTTATACAACAACACTATTGTTTCATGTTTTTGCTGATACCTGTGGGCACCATTTTCATTGCAGTGTAAATTTGGTAACTACTGTAACACTACAAACCCCCTTGCTTCTCTAGGGAAGACCCCATGACTAATTAAAGATTTGATAAATAGTGAATCCAGGAGAAGGAACTCTGAATTTTTGCTACTTTTCATTTTAATACTTGAATATTAGTGCTACATTCCTGACTTTTGACCAGAAGGGTTGCTTCCCTTCGCCTCCTGGCATCAGTGGACCCAACCCACACACAGAAACCAAGCAGAAGTCCTGCCCCCATGAACATAGCACCTGCCACTATTTCTTGTTCAATATGGCGCCCCTTCCCTGCTCAGACCTTGACCTTGCCTGGGCTCAGTGCATGCCAGCACTGAGCTGCCGACACAGCAAAATAACAGCTTCGGGGAGAGAAAACAGTCAAAGTGAGCGAACTGCAATGTATTTATATTTTGAAATGCAAGCATTTTCATTTATAAAGTCGATGGGACTTGGTCTGCGTTGGCAAATAAACTGTTTTTATGTCAGTCTTAACTTAAATGCCTGCAGTTTTGTATATAAACATCATCTCCCGCCCACCAACCCAGGCACCAGGGGTACCGGAGATTCAGGAACAAAGAACAAGCCAGAGGGGGTCATGGCACCCTGTCCCCCTATTACTTCCATCTCACGTGTGCGTGCGTGCGTGTTGGTGTGTGTGTAAGCGTGCAAGTCTATCTTTCCCTTTCCAGCTTGCTATATCCCCTATTCCATGCATTTATACCATGATGGGCTGTGGCACTGCGGTGGGAATGATAGGAGCAACTCATGTTTGCGTCTGGGACATAGGGCCATCTCACGTGATGCAAACCGGGATATGATAATGCAGTGTCCTGCAGGACCCATCATGCAGCACCCCCTCCCTAGGGGCGGTGCTGCCACTCACTCATCACCCATCCAACACCGACGTCACCAGTCAGGTGACCCTGCTAATAAAAGGGTCTGTGCGCACGTCCCCAAGAGCCAGCCCTAGCAACCACATGTCGGGCCGGTGACATCCTTCTTTAAGCATGTTGGCTTTGGACCTACAGATAAGAACTCCATTCACTAGCAGGAGCACCAGAAATAGGAGTAGATCACTCTAGGATGGACTCTGGCCCCTGTGTCTTGGCATGAGAAGCTTCAGAGTTTGAGATGGTTTTCGTGAGGGGAGGCTAGTCCACCCTATGGTGGCATTCCAGGCCATCCAGATGTCAGTATTATAGTGGGGACATTATGCTTTAAAATGCACTATTTGGTCCCTTTTGCATCGCTAGATTGCTATGTGCAATTCATATCAGGTTTTTACACACCGCCTTTGTTAGTATTAAATGGCTGCCCTTTGTCACCACATGTTTAGAAAGTTCAAAAGCTGCAATTGACCATTGGAGGAATATTTTGGCATTCATTTATATAGAAATTATACTAACAAGCCTTGACCTATTCAACAGTTCTCATCTTGTTGACATATTGGCTGTGCCATTGGTTTTTATCGATGCTGTGCAACACTGGAAAATAAAAAGATAGAAATAAATGTGAAATGAATGCAGCTGCGTGTGGTGGCCAGACATTCCATGGGCATGCGCGGAATGACGTGGTTGCCATTTTATCTTAATTATTCTTTACTAATACAGGATTGCAGACTCCACTTGGAATAATAAATAAGAAAATTAAAGTTTACTTGAGTGACCCTCAACATATTAAATTTAATTAACTTAAAATTCATTTTTAAAGGTTTTTGAGGAGCATCGGTGAAAGAGGTGTAGAATGGAGGTGTGAGTGGGCAACGAAGAGTGAGTGGAATTGAGGGAGCAACAAAGGCACTTGAGCACGTTCCCTGAGGAGAAAATAATTGCATTAAAAAGAAAAGCAAGGTAGCGGTGGGGAAAGCAGTGGTAAGCATGGGTGGTGATGAGAGAACAACAGAAAAGGGGGAATCTGTTTGTAGGAGGGAAAGAGAATACAAGGGAAAGAGCTAGAAGCACTTTTATTAAGTGATAAAAGAAAAAGAAAAAGTAGTTCTCTAAATGTGAGCAGTGGAAGGATACGTCAGCCAATTAAAAGGGTGGTAAAAAGGCTTTCCCGAGGGGAGGGACAAACACAAGTAGAAGGCAAAGGAAAGCCATTGAATAAGAAGCAAACAAATGAGTGTCAATAAAGCCAACCAATGGTAAACTATGGGCAGCCTCTAAGCCCAGTATATGTTTTTGGTATGGTTCACAAGATGTCTTCCGCAACCAGACAGCTAAAATCGGTCAGGTGGGCAAGACATAAAAATGCCCCCGGTGGCCTGTTACAAAGTTTTGCTTAATGTGTTCTAATCCTCTTACTGCATCTACGATGTAGTGACAGTGTGAATGTGGCTCAATTGAGAGGGTGCAGATTGTGACTCTAAAAAGGAGGGTATTGGTTTCATTTTAGGAAAATAATAGCTCATTTGAAATTTTGTGAATCGCAGGATTTGCCACCACAACATAGCTTTGTACATCTGCATACATAATACAGTCAATGGGCAAGAACTAGCTTTGTGTAGCGAAAGTTAAAGTTTAAAATGACGGGGTATGCACAGAGTTGCCTTCAGAAACCCCAAATAACAAGGCATGAAGACAAATAAGTGAAACCAAGGCTTGGAACTACAACTCCCATCCAACAGGATTATGTAGTCCGCTGTCCTCGGTCACACCCAGCTAGACGCCACAACAACGTCACATGGCGCACCAGGGATGAGGCTCTGCCCATGACCAAGCCACACATGCACTTACTGGCACACACATATAGATGCGTGCCTGGCCTTCAGAGACCCAGAGAGCCGGGATACGCGAGACCAAGTAGGTGATCGAGTTGGGCAGGATCCTTGACAAAGTAAGTGTAGAGGTCTTGTCTTTGAGCGTGTACGGCATGTTTTGGGATACTTTGTTGCATACCCCCCCGGATGCGTGACTTGGGCAAAACGTTACTCTTCTTTTCTCTCCCCCCAACTCTGTTACGCGCCACAAGTGTGTGACTATAGGGATACCCTTGACTCCGCGTTTCCTTGTGAGGTGAGCAGTCCATCACAGAAGGCTAAGTGCCCATGGAACTTAAGAAATGATAAAATATATCACCAATGAAAGGCCATATATTTATAACTGACAAACACCTGGGTGAATAATTTGTATGATGCATGACAGTATAGAGGTGGTGTGAAGAATCTACACCAAAACTTCTAATTTTCATGAGATGAGTGGTTGTGTGAAGGTTACACTACCACTAACCTGAGGTTATTTTGGGTAACCAGACACCCAACGAATGCTTGACAATGAGTATACTATGCATGATGCATGAATGCGCGCAGTCTCCCACAAAGGCTTTTAATATTGATAATAATTTCGCAGCATGATTTGGACACATGAAGCAGAAGTTAAAAACTGTTTTTATCTACAGGTTGGACACCATAACTGACTAGCCGGATTGAGGATAAGTATATACCAGGCCTTTTTTTATGTGCAGTACTCTGCACACTTTTCAAATAAATAGGTAGCACTTTATAATATCCCAGGGAGGGAATCTGAATTGCCCTGAAGAAAGCCCAGGACCCACTGGGGCCTATTTCAAAGGGCTGAAACATGTTGGATTTAGGGTCATAGGACCATTGTATCCTCACCACCCTACTGCTTATTATTTTTAACATCCCCATTAACTCTGCTAATAAAGGGATACCTGGAGTTAACGGAGGATTTTTAATCTTTAAACCCCCTGGCCTACTTCTTCTAAGCACTCCCTGAAATATGGTTGAGCCCACCCTGACATTTAGGAGTCAGGGTGAACCCGATGGTGAAGCATGACACTACTAGAGTGTGTGAGGGTTATATAACAAAAGGACATTTTTTTCCTGCCCAACCTCTGAGTGGACGGGGTACCACCTGACGAGAGCAGTGCCCTACGTAACAAGTAACAGGGTGGAATACTTTTTGCTTGTTTGTACATCTGGCCCTGCTGTCTCTTGCAGACCTTCATCCTTACATGTGATGGTAAGAATATATAGCGTTAAAAAAAATCTGTGCACACATCGATTAAAATCTAAGGAATAATAACAAAAAGAAAAATCAATATCTGTGATTCACATACTCAGTCGAACAGAAGGTCACTCTAAACTGTAAAACAGAATGTATGTGCTAAATAAAGACAACACGAATATAAAGAGTTTTGAATATAGGTTTTCAGTGAGGCTCACTTGACCTTCATAAAATAAAGCATCTTGGAGTCAGAGATCGTGATAAAGGGAGAGCTGGACTAAATTCTCTTAAAGTTCCTGGGAAGAGATTTCCCAAGGGAGCGTGGCTCGATCCGCAGCGCCGGCTGCAGCTCAGCTTAGCACCATGTGACTCTGGGCAATAGCTCACTTAATCTCTCCGACGACCCCCAGTGCCTTGAAACCCTTGAGGGGTGATATGTTTGTGCTTTACAAATTATTATATAAAAGTGTAATTTTTCATTATTTTTGCAAAAATTTCAACGAGGTTGTATCCCCAAATGGCCCTGCATATATTATGCGGCACTACATAAAAATAACATCTTCTGTACACTGCACTGAATAACAAAAGCTTAAAATGTATGCAGCATGTGGATAAAGTGTTTTACTTCACCTACTTTATTGGTAATCAATTTATTGATTCAAGAATACGAAAATATTAATTGTCCTGCCAGGATTCAGTTTTAAAAGCTATAATTCATTCCTCATTCGTTACCCACTTCCAATGTTTAATGTAACAAATATAAAGGAGGGTGCAGTGCACGCCTTACAGGTACAAAGAATTCCCAATCTTAAATCCTAGATAATTATTGTTCCATTTACATTCAGGTTTCCCCCATATTCCTGTGAGGAGAACACCCAAGATGCCCTGGTATGTTATCTTGAAATCCTAACAGGTTTGTCTAGTGATATTGCCTTTGAGTGCTTAGAAAAGCACAGTTTTCCAGTAAATTTCCCCACAATTATTGTGGGAGAACCCCTAAACGCCTCTGCCTAGTAAGCAGCACTATATAAAATACCATCTTTTTCTTCCTAAAGCACTAATAATGCAGTTTAACCAATTCTGGGTCTTGATAATAATGCATTATATTTTACCCAATACTTACTTTATCGAGCTCAGAAAGAAGAAAGGCTGAGTTGGCCTTCCATGGTTAAAAAATCATGACTTGTATGACACACGCAAATATATCAGCTGCATGAACTTAATTGACTCAGCTGCTTTGACGGCCATAAGAATGCATTCATGAACTCGTTTTGGCTTTCTGATTTGAAGTGTAACAAAAATAGAGGGGAGAGTAGTGTACACTTTGCATTCACAAAGAAATTAGGCGGTCACAAAAACTGCACCTCGTCTATAGCCCAAAAATACATTCACGAAACCATCTGCGGCCGAGGGGAAAAGGAGTGACATAATGCATAATTAATGTTTTTTTATTTTATTTTGGGTATGTATCCCTGCCCGCCATTCGAGACTTGTATTAACAAACTTATCTTGTCGAATTTTTTGAGCTCATGAGTCATGACCTACAGTCGCTGACTTTGGAGCAGCTTGGGAGAAGACAAAATCACGACCACTAACTCTCGTAGGAACCACTTGATGGAGGTTGGTGTATCAGGGTGATCTTAAGGACATGGGTGAGTAATTGTTTTGCCAGAAAGGTATGAGCATATAGGGCCATATGCATCAGTCCCGCATTCTGCGATTTCAAAATAGCGAATTTTACCGATTCGCTATTTAGAAATCGCAAAATGCCACGCATGAAGGATTCGCAAAAAAATGTGATTCCTTAAAATTCCTTAATTGTGACTCGCAAATAGCGAGTCGCAATTAAGGAATGGCTTCCCATTGATTCCTGTGGACAACTTTAAGTTGATGGCAATATACATTTCTTAATAGCGAAATTGCAATTTTGTTGTTATTGTTGCATTACAGTTATGGAATCACAATTTGTGATTCCCTAAATGCAATTGCAATTTATTTAATTGCAAATTTTGCGATTACTTAAATAGCAATTTTTGCATTTGGAATGTTGCATCCCAAATGCAAAAATTGCGGTCGTAAAGGAGCAGGTTCTTTGAATAGGCCCCTTTGCAACCGCAAAAAGCAATGATGCAGGTGCCCCATAATGTCTTAGGCACGAGACATGTCTTATGTACAAGACTGAAAACGTGTGCTTTATTCTCTCGATGGGAGGCTAAAGTAACATGGAGAAACGTGGGACGTCATTTACTATATTTTGAAGCATGACAGCGCAGCAAGCCTTCCTGCTGCAGTGCTGTGCATCAATCAATCAATCAATCAGGGTTTTCTAAACCTTGCTACTCACCCGTGAGGGTCTCAAGGCGCTGGGGGGTGGAGGTGGGGGTGCAGCTCTGTTCCAGTCGAAGAGACAGATCTTGAGGTCCTTTCTGAAGGAGTGCAGAGTAAGGGAGCTTCGTATGTTGAGTGGGAGCTCATTCCAGGCCTTGGCTGCGACGTTGGAGAAGGCTCTTCTGCCAGCTCTGGTTCTGCGGATGCGAGGGGTCTGACAGTGTGAGGTCGGCAGAGCGGAGGTTTCTTTTGGGTACGTGGAAGGAAACTCTTTTGTTGAGGTATTTGGGTCCAATGTTGTGGAGGGATTTGTAGTCGTGGGTGAGTAGCTTGAAGGTTACTCTCTTCTCAACGGGGAGCCAGTGGAGGTCTCTTAGGTGCTGGGTCATATGTTCGTGTTGTGGGGTTCCGAACATGAGTCTGGCTATGGTGTTCTGGATGGTTTGTGGCTTGTGTAGCAGAGTTCTGTTTATTCCGGCGTAGAGGGCGTTGCCGTAATCCAGTCTGTTGGTTATGAGTGCGTGGGTGACAGTCTTTCGGGGGGATCCATTTGAAGGTCTTGCGGAGTATGCGTAGGGAGTTAAAGCAGGTGGCGGCAGCTGAGTTGATCTGGTGGATCATGGTGAGAGCGGAGTCTAGGGTGATATCGAGGTTGCGGGCATGGTCTGATGGAATGGGTGGATTCCCAAGAGCGGAAGGCTACCAGATGTTGTCCCAAGCGGTGGTGGAGGGTACAAGGACGAGGACCTCTGTCTTCTCTGTGTTGAGCTTCAGGCAGCTGTTGTAAATCCAGGCTGCAACGTCCTTTGTTCCTTCCTGGAACCGAGTCTGGTATCTTCAGGGCTCTTCGTGAGGGAGAGGGTGAGCTGGTTGACATCGGCGTAGGATGGGGAACAACCTTTATAACGCAACTTTTAGCACGCAGTGCTATTACAACGCAGACTTTAAAACGAAAACCATTACAACGCATTACACTGGGGGGCGCTCTAGGATAGGGAATAGTTTTAATTTACTATCCAATACCTTCCCTTGTGTCCACGGGGACTGGAGTTGGAATAGTAAATTAAACTATTCACTATCCAGCACCCCCCACTAATGTGTTGTAATGGAATGCGTTTTAAAACTTGCGTTGTTACAGCATGCGTCGTAAAAGCATGCATTGTAAAAACGTACATCCGCGTAGGATACTATGCTGAGCCCATGCTGTCTGACGATAGTGGCGAGTGGGGCCATGTAGAAGTTGAAGATCGTGGGGCTTAGTGTGGATCCTTCAGGCACTCCGCAGTTGATCTCTGTGGATTCGGAGAGGAAGGGTGGAAGTCTGATCCTTTGGGTGAGAAAGGAGCAGATCCAGTCGAGGGCGGTTCCTCGTATTCCGGCGTTATGGAGTCTGGTTGCGAGAGTGCGATGTGAGACGGTGTCGAAGGCTGCGGAGAGGTCGAGTAGGCTGAGGGCCGCAGTGTGGGCCCGGTCGAGTAGCATGCAGATGTCGGTAGTGGCGGCGAGGAGGGCGGTCATGGTACTGTGGTTACTGCGGAATCCGGACTGGGAGGGGTCTAGGATGGCATTCTCTTCGATGAAGGCGGTCAGCTGGGCGTTTATGAATCTCTCTGTGACTTTGGCTGTGAAGGAGAGGAGAGAGATGGGCCGGTTGTTTTTCAGGTCTGTTGGGTCGGCCGAGGGCTTTGACCTCTGCCCGTTTCCAGTCGTCAGGGAAGATACCAGATTCGAAGGAGGTGGTGCATCAAAATAAAAGAGTAGGAATGCTACGTATCTACAAGATACAATAGATTCCTGTCCTTCTCCCCTGCTTTGGTGGACAAACAGCAGTCATGCGCCAACACAGACACCCTTGCTTCATGTTGCAAGGGTGCCGGCGTTGCGGGCAGGATTTGTTTTTGTAGGTATGGACACCTTCCTGCACAAAAACAATCATTGATGGCATTTTCCTTTTTCTATGTGTGCTGCAGAATGCAGCACGCATAGAAAAAGGGAAAAAAGAGGGGAAATAAAGGTATTTCTCCTTGTTGCCCCACTCACCCTCCTCTCCTCTGGGGAGGCATAGGATTCTGACGCATTCCCAGCTTTGCTAAACATTGTAAATCTGGGAATGTGTCAGATCCCATGGATGTTGCGTGGGAACACCCATAGCAGCACCCGTGGGATGCCCCTTTCGCGCAGAGTAATGCATGAAAGGGGTCCATGTTTACAAGGCCATGAAAAGTCACGCAGGGCCACCGCTGCGTCAGAAAATGTGATGCACCGGCGGCGCACTGGGCTTGTAAATGAGGCCCATGTGTTCCAAGACACAATGGTAGAGACGTAATCATGTGAGTACACAACAAAAATGTTAAGCTTACAAAAGTGTACACTTCACACATTTGTCGGTGCTTATATATATATTCTTGTGACTCCTTGTGCACTGTATGCATGCATACATGTCCACACATACATACAGTGTATAATTTGAACCGTGGTTGCAGGTGGTGGGCACCCTCACCGATTTTGGGGGAGCAGCACTTATTTTTATCATCAGACTTTGGCCCAGGACAAGAGAGTGAAATGCAGAAAAAGTCAAAAAAGGAGCAAGGTTAAAAAGGGAGAACTGGGACAAATAGAGAAAGCAGGGATGAAAAAGAACCTGCAAGAGTGCCATATAGAGACAGAAATCTAAGGGTGGTGGATGAAAGACTGGGCAGCCTTGGTATTCAGAAACAATCAAGCGCTTACTCCAGTTTTCTAACCTTATGCTTGCGGAATGGTTGTTATGTTGGGAATATTGAGGACTTCTGTAGTTTTTATGTAACAAAAGTATTTAATAAACAAGGCACATTTTTCTACAAACGTATTTAAATCTTGATTTAAGATGGCAAATCCCCACAGTTTCTGCACTACTCATGCCAAATCCCTTCTGGTGTAACAAAGATGCTCAGGTAAGTAGATGCTGGGCACACCTCGATGGTTACCCCTGTCCGCGTGGTCTCCAAAGGGCAGCGCTTTCCTTGGCTATTCCTCTCTGACTCCCCGTGTACGCACTCTTCTTACAATCCTCATCTGAATTTACTTTGGCGTAATTTGCCTTGGGTCCGTTATTCACATATTTTACTGCACTTACGCAGATATATTGCAGGCGTATTCACTTTTAGGCAATATACACATTTATTTATTTAAAGTTTTATATAGCACGAACATGACCCGAAAGGGTATCAGAGCATTTTACAAATGATCGGGAGAGAGAAACAGGCAATGCGGGCAATAAAAAACAGTAGTTACAATCACAGTAACAGTGCAGGAAGTAGCCATATCCAGGCGGGGTGCAGAACTCACATTAGTCCAACATAGCGCTACATAAATGATCAGGGCGATAGAAACAGGTAAGGCAGGCAATAATAAGCAATAATAACCATCGCAGTACCAATATCATGGGAGCTTCAGCTGCTGCAATGCTACTCAGTGCCCTGGCAATGCTTTATGACCCCGGGTCTGCAACAAGCAGCCTCACAGAGAACCTGTAGTCGCATTCTACATTCTCTGCACATGTTGCACTAGATGTGCAAACACATCATAAATATTCACAAATCTAATCATGTTTTCCAATGATAATACAGCAAGCTGGGGTCAAAAACATTAGCATATGTCTGCTGGAAAACTTGGTCCTACATAAAGAAACTGTATTGTATTGTTCTTGATTTATGTATTGGGAAGATTTGTTTTTACAGGTGTGGGAGTTATGATTGTAACATACTGTGATGGTTAGTGGAAGGACAAGTAAAAATAAAAACATTAAAAAAAAAATGTCTGCTGGAAACCTGATCATAGCAGGTCTGTTTTCCATTACACAGTGGCCTAGTGTTGTTTTACTATTCATATTATCAAAATGCCAAGAGGGTTGAAATTCTGCAAAGCAGACACCTTGAAAGTCTTATTTGTGGTCACAAAGCATTTTTACTGGCTTTATTTCATGCAAGTTATGGCAGTGATTGCTCCAAGCACCTTTTGCCGCCGTGTTATGAAAGTAGGCTTCTGGGGTTGGTAATGTGTGGCATGAATGTTTGTGCATATCTGTTGTGAGGTATTTTATTGTGGTGGCAACCCGCTTTTTTGTTTTGCCGTGTTTTTGTGCATCATTTTTGCAATATTTTCTTGTGTTGTTCTGGGGTTGTTGCATTGTATTCTGCTCTTACTGTTATGTGTGTTTTGCCCTGTTGTGCATAGTGTTATGTTGCTTTTTGTGTGTTGTGTAAAGTTACATTTATTTCTTTAGATATGCTATCAATTCTGTTACATTTCCAGAGAAAAGCAGCACATTCCTTTAACTTTCCTGTGACAAGCATCCTTTCACCACTGTCCACAGTGTTAACATACTGCAATATGAGTGTTAGAACAATTTAAGACACCGGTCTGCCCAAAATTGTGGCAGAGACCGTGTGTTAAATTACCACTTCCAGTGCTCACTTTATGTAATATGGCCCTATATATCATGCCTTGGCGTCCTGGGCGGTCCATCAAAATGGACTACCAGCCCAGCCTGGTGACTCAATTTGCTTGCCGGCGCGAGAGCTCTTGTGAGTGCCACAATCCATTAAACGGAGACGAGAGGATGATATGTGCAGATTTCAGGCATGATGGTGGCAAGGGGAAGCCGGGGTCTCCATGATGAATCTGAAGTGACTGGTGACAGATCAATAGCTCTGCTGAGGCAACCTCTTCTGCTAATGAGGAATCTCTTCCTGCCATTGGGTGGCAGGAGAATTGCTTTGCTCGCTCATGCTCGCGACCAAGATAGCGCGTAAAACAGCATTTTATCAGCCGCAGCACTCAGCTTGGTACAAGGAATCCCAAAGCGAAGCATTATCCCTTCCTGGGTTCTGAGCAACAACCGCGCTCCATCGCCACGCGCACCCGCATAGCGAAGATTTTATCTGACAGCGGCAATTTATCAAAACAATGTCATGGTCTTCTCTGTTCTCACCTGGTGTCACTCCAGCATGACCTTTCTGTGTGAACAGTTAGGGCTGTCAAGGGCCTGCAGGAAGGCACTACCTCTCCTTGCAAGCTGATAAATGCTGTGTCTGGCTCAGATCTACTCAAAAGAGATGGTTGGCCTGCGTTTGTCAGGAGCCTGCCATTCGTCTCTAGACATCATCTATCACCTTCCTCATCAAGTAGCATCTAAGGCCAAGCCAGGTGAGGGAGTCTACCTGATGAGGCCACAACCTTGATGCAGTCTGCAATCTGCAAACCCTCAACGTGTGTGAATGTGTTCCACATCTGCCTGTTAATGTCTGCCAACTCACAGAATTGTGTCTACAGTTGATGCATATATCAACTAAGCACTGTCTTCTCTTCACAACAATAAATCACATAGGCTTTCTATGTCAATAAGAACCTCAGCCATTACAGCTTTTCCAGCTCCAGTATTATGGTCATTGTTCTGTCAAGTGGAGGGCCATGCCTTTAGCAGTTGTCCAGACTCTCTCCAAGCCAATCTATGCTCTGTGTATGCTTAACAAAGGAGGAAACATTGGGACATATTACCAACAACTAGCGACAATTATCGCTATGTTGGCTTAGCGGCAATATTATTATCGCCGAGCTCCTCCGATTTTTATCGCAGATAAACCTTGCTATTATCAAGGTTTATCTCAAAGCGGCGATAAGGCCCTTGGTAATATGCCCCATTGTTTGGTAAAATTCAGGGATTAGTATTTCTTTCTCCTCCGCTGAGGTCCTTGGTCATTTTGCCTTAAATCTGTTGCAGACGCCATGATATCTGCAGTCCTTGAGGCAGTGTTTCAAGCACTTGCTGCACATGGTGGTACCAAGTGTGCTCGGCTGAAGTCGCGTTGCAAGTCATTAAAGTCAAGTATCGACAACTGTTGGTTTTTAAGGAGCATCCTCGTGTTTGTTCCAGACAGCAGGTCATTAAGGGTGGGCTATCCTTGGTTTGGCCGAATGATACAACCGAGTGTCACTGTCAAGAAGTGCTCCAGGTCAAGATATCAGTAGTAAGTGGTAGTACATGGCATCACACCAGAGGCCCAAGCATCACCACCATTATCCTAGTCATATTTTAGTGCTTTTTGAACATTGTTTCTTACTCCTCCTGGTTGAGGAGTGTCTTCTGTGGGCTATTAGTGTCTGATGAGCACCACAGCTCATTTGCACCTGGTGCACAGCACATTGGGACCATTTTGAATCCCCATAATGGACATCCACCTTAAGGTCCCAAGTGTCTGCCACTGGATAGGTGGGAGCCATTTGTCTCTAATCCGTATCCTCAGATTCTATGATGTGCATGCTGCTACTCCTGGGGACCTGCTACTCTTGGGGACCGGCAGTCGAAAGGACACACACCCGTCACCAGTAGCCTGCACCAACCGGTTGACTACTTTACATGTTACAAGACCTGCTTGGTTGTTCTCCAGGTTTTGGGGTACAGTTCTCTCAGGCAGCATTTAAATCAGTGTTACCAGCCTGGCTTAGCTTCAGCATGCACTTTGCACTTTGTTGGACCTGCTTCCGTGTACCGGAGATTGCTTGGCGCTGATTGGCTGTCACGGGCTAATCAGACGCTAGTCGGGAGGAGCCTGTTGTTGCCCACCGGCTTTTTAAAAGCCCTCCATTTGCTGACGCGCAGTGGACGCGCCCAGCGGGCGCGACGCTGGCATGCCAAAGGCAAGCCCATCTGCACCCGTCCGCGCTGGGACGGCGCCAGACCCTCTTTACAATGTATAACAGATAGATTCGGTTATTCCCGCTCTGAGGTTATGTCTTTTAATTCAAATTGTGTAAATTCCACACATCATGCGTGCTCCCCATTGAAAGTTTTTTTTAAATGTAAGCACTGCCCATTTCAAATTAAATCAAAGGAGAGAGGGATCCTTCCCCCTGATTTGGTGGAGTTTAAGTTCCTAAGCCTGAATTGCAGGTCATTGGCTAAACACCATGTCGAAGTGTTTGACCAACTTATAGAGGAGGCTCCTGACATACTATTTTTAACGGAGACTTGGCTTACGCAAGACTCAGTAGAAGAGTCTTGGTTAGCTCTCCCTCATGGGTACCACATGAATCCATTCAACAGAGTAGGTACTAGAGGAGGTGGTATTGCCATGATCTATAAGGAGCTCTACCAGTGTAGTTTTCTAAAGGAAGACATCCTGGAGTGCGAAAGTGGCCTTTTTAAAATGTCTTTTAACCAAAATTTCCTGATATCTGGTTTGCTGATTTACCATCCGCCAGGGCCATCTAAAGTTTTTAGGGAAGAAGTTCTGAATAAGGTGATGTTCCATGCTAGTAAGGCAGCGACCTTCACCATTTTAGGCGACCTCAACTTACATTTAGAAGACAATAGCAAGCTGGAGATCGCCCAGTTCTTAATGGATTTAGAGGCCTGTCAACTGGTGCAATGTGTTACGAACAGTACGCATATAGCGGGTCATCTATTGGATCCTGTGTTCTCCAACTTAGACTGGCTAAGTATGTTGCCCCCGATCCCTATGGTCTGGACTGACCACTTTCTTGTCTCCGGCTGCGTGCGTTGTCGAGGGAAGCAAGAACGAATATACCCTTTGCCAGTATTAAAGCGTCCCTGGCACAAATTAGATTCCAAGAAGTTTCAAGACTTCCTGTCTAGCCACCAACCTCAGCTACCTTCTAATATAGACGCTGCTTACATGCTCTTCTATGAGTGGCTGTCAAAAGCCCTTGACAGCTGTATCCCAGCCAAATTGACTGAAAATAAACAAGGGAAATCCAATCCGTGGTTTGACGAATCTTTGCGAAAGGAAAAAAAGAACTGCAAACAGATTGAATGAGCTTGAAGACGCACCTATGATGCTGAAGCAAAAAATAAATATCGCTCCGTAACCAAGGTGTATCACAAGCTGGTTTGGAGAACCAGAGCACAGTTCCTTGAGAGTACAATTTCAGAGTCACAATCCCCCCAAAAACAATTTTTACCCTGCTTAAAACCATGAAGAGTCAGAGTGCGAAGTCGGACTCTACTGTGACCTCAAATGATCAGTGTGATAAACTGGCCAGTTATTTTATGGAACAAGTGGACAAGATTTACAATACTCTCCCTCTGGTAACTGCAGAAGTCAACTGTGACCTGGAAGCAGGACAGAAGGACAGTGTATTCATTGGGGAAAAAATATTGTCCTCGTTCCCTCCACTATCTGGCACTGAATATGAGTTGCTCTGTCGGAAAATTAAATCAGGCTCTCCAGCTGATCCGCTGAACCCTGATCAATTTCGCCAGTTTCATACTCTTACGGCACCATTGGGCAGGGAATTAATCAACCTATCCCTGTCCTCAGCATCCTTACCCTCTGCCTGGAAACATGCAAAAGTAACACCTCTTTTGAAAAAGCCATCCGAGCCGGGCAACTACCACCCCATCTCGTGGCTATCTTTTCTTGCTAAGGTAGTGGAATCATATGTTAACTCTGTCTTCTCAGAGTTTATTGAACGTAACAAAATTTGGGATCCCTCTGAAAATGGCCTCAGAGCCCGTCACAGCACTGAGTCTGCTTTTTTGGCAGTAACAGGGGAACTCCGCAGTAGTCTTGATGATGGAAACTCTGCAGCCTTAATTCTCCTTGATTTAAGTGCTGCTTTCGACACTGTTTTGCATGAGATACTGTTGAACAGGTTGCAGCAGATTGGGATTAGGGGGCTGGCTTTGGAATAGTTTAGATCCTTCCTGTCAGATAGATCATTCCAGGTCCTGGTACCACCCTACCATTCCAGAGAATATGCTTTGCAGCACGGGGTGCCACAGGGCTCAATTTTGAGCCCTATGCTATTTAATGTTAATGTACAACCTTTAGCGATCGTAGCTAAAAGCAGAGGGCTGTCATTGGTGTCTTACGCTGACGACACTCAATTAGTGAGTGCCTTCTCCAAGAATTGTAAAAGTAATCTTATTAAATTCAAGGAGGACTTTTGGTGATTGTGGATTGGATGGCCTGGAATTGTTTGCAGCTAAACGCTAGTAAGTCAGAGATTCTAGTGTTAGGAAAGGACAGTGATCTGAGGTCGGAGCAGTAGTGGCCAGATAAGCTCAAACCGGCCCGGTACCTAAGAAGGCAGTAAAGAACCTGGGAGTGTGGATTGATAGTCAATTATCGTTTGACACCCAATCTAAGTCAGTCGCAGGGACTTGATTTGGACTCCTGCGAGGATTAAAACCTCTACTAGGCTTCTTTGATCCTAAAATCCGCCAGACCATTATTCAGGCCACAATCCTGTCCAGGCTGGATTATGGAAACAGCCTATTCCTGTTATCCAACAAATCCAGTGTTCAACGGCTTCAAAGAGTACAAAATGCAGCCACCTGCACTCTGCTGACGCTGCCAAAATTCTGTCTAGTGTCTAAGTTTCTACTTAAGTTACACTGGTTGCCAGTAGAGGAAAGGATTTAGTTCAAAACGCTGTGTGTGGCCCACAAAATATTTACCCAACAAGCACCTCCGGTTCTTGCTGGCCTGCTAACGGCGTATACACTAAGCAGGGGTGGCTCTAGGCTCATGGTGGCCCTGGGCAGAGAACGTAGGTAGGGGGCCCCGGAAGAGGGTTGTCCGGGCGGGGCGGAGCACGGAGGCCAGTGAAGAGGGAGTGTTCAGGGTGTTTGGAAGTGGAACAGAGCCAGAGGCTGCCAAATCCCTGCCAGGGGTCGCCACGCAAATATGTATCCATCCTCAGAGGATTATTATATTAAGGATATATATTGGTGTGGCGGTCCCTGGGGTTTGGTGGCCGGCTTGCACATGCCTAAGGCCGCCCCTGCACCAAGGCGCGTTCTGCGCTCAATGGATCAGAAGCTTGGTTGTGCCCCCCACTTTCTAAGATCTAGAGCGGGTGGGTGCTCGTTTAAAGTCTTGGCAGCTAGATTATGGAATTCACTCCCAGTCTCCATCAGAGGAATTCAGAATCATCTAATGTTTCGCAAAGCGATTAAGACCTGGCTTTTCCCGGCATAATGTTCTCCTTTAATTACGGCATCTAGTTATCAGTACTTGTACGCGCTGGTACGCCCCTTTGCTGGGGCAGCCATGCATAATATAAATTCTGAAATAATAATAATGATGCTGAAAAAATTTCCTAAATGTGGAGAAATGAAGGCCAACCACATACACATGTTTTTTACATGCACTCACCTTGACGTTTATTGGCATGCAGTCGGTAAGATTGTTGATAAAGCTCTAGATTTCAACGTCAAGGTAAGCTCTTTCACTATCAATTTTGGCATTTTAGATACTGCGAAATTTAATATTAATTTAAGTAAAAAACAGAACCACTTGTTATTTATGTGTCTGTTATTAGATAGAAGAGAGGTGTGTAAAAACTGGATTCTTCCATCACCTCCTCAAGTAGACAATTGGGTTAGGGCAATGAACAAATTTAGAAAGCTAAATGAAATGAGAGGGAATGGTAAACGTACGAACTATTAGGAATTATGGGACAAGGTCAGGTGGTAGGGCAGGGAGGGAAGTCCAATGATTTAAACAAACACGATCAAGCAAGTTCTTTCTATGGTGGCATCTTGCTCGTACAAATTAGTTGGAACTTGGCTAATTTTCGCTTCTCTGGGTATTTCCCCATGCACGATACAGAGGTGACCCTGTTGCCAATTGCATAAAGATCGTATAAATGAGGACTAAAAAAAAAATACAAAAAATAAAAATAATGGTGACAATAACCAGAGCCTCATTTCTCAAAGCCACGGAGTAAAACAATGCCAATGGGGATACCTGTGAGCAGTGATGGGCCCACCTTGGCCAGGTGGTCGCTGGCAGCTGTCTCTTTTTTTAGGGTGCAAATTTCTACCACTGTGAAAGTGTCCTAAGCAGCGTATTCTAACATTTTGCTCTTTTCTCGTTTCTCATGTATATTCATATCCTCAGTATATCTCTGCCCAATCTGAGAATGAAGGCAGAGATCCCAAAAAGAAAGCTACTATTGACAGCCTTGTCCCAACACCAGTTATTAAGAGAGGGTTAAAAACAAGTAAAAAGTACACCCTTGCTTGGGTCTCTGTTATGCTATGTGTTAGGAAATTTGTAAAGCGCAACAGTTACCCTAGGGGTGTCCTGGCGCTAGCTACCGTCCTCCTAATACTACATTCTCTCTCTGGAAGTTGTCTGTGCTTTATACAAGAATGCCTGAACTGCTGATTTGGAAATCAGTGTGCCTAGGTGGAAATCCTTGATAAACAGCATCCAGTGCCTTGAGAACCTCAGGGGTGAGCTGCTTCGCTCAACAAGTACTGATTGATTCACCAAACAATGCCTGCAGGGTATTTTCACAGGCTGTTAGCTGCCAAAAGTACTTTAACTATAAAAACGAAAACATGCCCGTAACAAAAAATCTTGAAAACAAGGCAAAAATGTATTTTAAATACACACAAATCCATTTATTTAAATAAAATGTTAATAGATCAGTAGAAAGCAATGCGACTAGATGAAATGCCTTAGAAAGTGAACACATAATACATTTATAACTGTGGTTCCCACAGGATTCCCAGAAATTTAAGGTATACAAACATGCAACAACTGGAACATACATAAACAGAAACCTCGAGCTTTCCCAAATCATGTGTCAGTGGATAATACATTTACATTTTTATGGCATTTACAGCTAAAAAATGCACGTTTTAATCAGATGAATTAAGGAGAGCTCTACATATGTGCAATAAAAATAAAGTACAAAAATAACAGAAATTAAAAAAAACAAGAAATTAAAAAATCCGCTGCACGTAAAACACACTTCCAAAATTAAATTAAATAAACCACATAGAAACATATAGAACAGCACATAGAAGCCTTATTCAAATCGAACAGGCCTGTGAACTCAAAAGACAGTTTGGAGGTCAGCTAAAAAAGTGAGTTTTACATATTTTTTGCAAACAAAAAAAGCAAACGAGAAGGAGCTGATTTGTCAATTTTGGAGAGTTCTAAAGTACCACTTGCTGCAGAGCAGGAGGGTTGAATCAGTTATTTTACCTTTTGGAATCGGGAAATTTCTAAAGCGCAGATGTCCACTTTGACCTCTTGACACAGGAAATGTTTACTTTCTCAGCCTTGTACTTAGGGGCCGATTATGATAGCGGATGATCCGCATCCTCCGGGCCGGTGGAAGCCACCGCCGGCCCGGAGGATGCGGATTAACCGCTGCGGACTGGGAAAAGACCCCCGTCAGATTAGGATGGCTGGGGCATCTTTTTTCCGCCCGCCGCTTTTCCGCCGCGGTCGCCTTCCGACCGCGGCGGAAAAGCTCTAACATGGCTGGCGGTGTCTATCAGACACAGCCAGCCATATTAGGATGGCAGCGGTGCCATGCCTTTCCACGGCATACAGTCTTTTCTTTGGGGGCCCGTTGCGGGCCCCCAGGGGTGAAGGGGGGGTGGGGGCTGCACATGGGCCTGCCTTTACGTGCACGAAGCGGCAGGCACCAAGCGGTGCCTGCCGCTTCGTGCATGCAAAGGTAAGCATGCATGTTTTAATCTTGTGGCGGGCGCTGTTTGAAGTAGCATCCGCCGCAGTGTTAAATGTAGGGGATGTGACCGCCAGGGCGGCGGTCACATCCTAATTTGCATGGAGGGACAGCCGCTGCCCATGCGGACGGTCCCTCTTCCTCGGGGGTGGCGGACGGACGCAGGTCCGTCCGCCATCCTAATGACCCCCTTAATGCGGCCCAGTATAAGGACTTTTAATGTAAGGCAGGACTTATTGAGTGAGGTGCTCAGGTTAAAGGTGGACAGTGTAGATGAAAAGGAATGTGAATGGTGGGATCACATTTAAAAGACACAAAACTGGACAAGCTTCGGAGTGATGGCGAACTTTGAGAGGAAGAAGGAATATAATCAAACCTGAAGATCCTCTATGCTTGAACCCCAGTTCTAAAGCCTGCGGTAAGAACCAAAGGATAGCTTCTTAAAACAAAGTGCAAATGTCAATCCCAGGCACCACCTTCATCCAACACGCAACGGGCCTCTTCGCGACCTGAACCCTGGCTGTACTAGTCAACCAGCAGGAGTAGAAACCAGACTGATATGAACCAAGAGGATGAGTAGTCAGATATCCTGGGAGTTGAGGAGCTACACATGTTTCAAGGCGCCTGCTTGTTAGGTGCAAATTAGTAATGGAAAAATCTGCTGGATCGTCTGAGTCATAGTCGATGTTTTTATCACTGGTGAGCCGACTCCAATCTGAGGGGTCTCTGGGAACGCACCCTGGGACAGGGAGGACTCTGGAAGCAGCTGCTAAAAGGAAAAGATGGATGCTGACGTGGACTGGAGCAGAACTGCCTGAAGTGGACAGTCTCAATACAAATTTGACTTCATGTAAGGAAAATTACTTTAGAATTCAGCTCCTGACAGAGATGTAAATGTTTGGCAGTCAATTATGGTTGCACCAGGCTGGATTGTGGTATTCTAAGGTAAAAAATATATATATATATATATTTGGAACTTTTTTGACTCTTATGAGTTTTTTTTTTCCAAACACTTAACCAACATACGTATTTATTGTAAAGGTTGCGTGCTGCAGTGAAACGAACAACCAGAACCATGAACAAGCCTTCCAGATGTAATAGTGCTTTCAATCCGTCACAATTACAACCTTAAACATATAAAAATGTTGGTTACCTTCGTACTGTCTCTGAAAAACGCTCTTCAGTCTCATTCTTCGTTGAAACCGTGACAGGAGTACATTTATAAACATCTGCTACACTCTAATGTGCGGTCTGCAACTGAGCACGACTTGACTGGTTGTAAACTTACTTTTCTTTATTTCAAAATTATTTTATTGAAAATTTTTTCGCAAGTATAACACAATACAGTACAGTAGTGATGCGGGGGCAGGACAAACGATCTCAATGCAAAGTTATGTATGTCGACATTGGCATTAATGACAATTGGCATTGCTTAATGATTGCTTGGCATGTGGTTGTTGCCCCTCAATACTGTTGGCCGAGAGAGAGAGAGAGAGAGAGAGAGAGAGAAAGAAGAAGAAGAAAAGAAATGAGGGGGAGGGGGGGTGTATACCAGTGGAGTGATGTTGGTCTAATTAGAAAATTAAGATTATGTCATTTGTCAAAATAGTTAACAGTTGTGGGTGTTGGTAAAGACGTGAGCCCATCTGAACTTGGGAAAATAGTTCTCAGGAACAGCCCAGGGACCAAATCATTTGGAATGAACGGAAGTAGATTTACCAGATAAAAGATGTTTCTTTTATGGCTGGAGCGGATATTTGCAGTTTCTGGACATTGAGCAGGGTTTCGGGCTAAGAGCAGCAGATGTGAAAACAATAGAATTCCCTCTTTTCAAGCTTAACCACATCGCTGCGGCTGCTATTCCGCCGCAGCGCTAAGTGGGCGGGGCGGCCGCTCGGCGGCCGCATGCTGGTGACAGAACCTCTCCGTCACCAGCCGCGGTTGGGCTGTGCTTGTGACAGAGCGGTTCCGTCATGGCCCTGCCCGCTCAATAGAACGCGCCGCGCAGGCGCGAAATCAGCGCCTAGCAGGCGCGGCGGCAGGGCCATGACGGAACTGCTCCGTCATCAGCACAGCCCAACTGCAGCTGATGACGGAGCGGTTCCGTCATCAGCATCGAACGGGTTAATGACTGCTGAGGTTCCGTGACGATTGTAAGTGGTGTTTTCGACTCGCACGAATATGGTCGAGTCTGGTATCTATGAACCGCAAATGACGAGTTTAGTAAGTGTGCGCAGTTTCGCTGTGCTAACTTAAACCGTTCGTTTGTTATGTGGGTTTTTCATCTGTACCCACGGGTTCCATCTTAGATACGGCATCCATTTTGTCTCTTGCCCTCAAGTAGCCAGCGAACGGACGCTGTCCGCTTCGCGACCCTGGGACTCCCAAGATATTTGCGGAAGACACATGTTCTTTGTAAGTGTCTCTATGACGAGGGGGTTGCTGCTGTAAGGCAGATGGCGCCGCTTGAAGCTCATCTTGCCGCACGGACTTATTGTCTCAGCCGTGCATCTCATTAGGCACGTCCCTTTGATGCCTGTATCTCGTGTTTACCGATACCTCCCCTTTTACACCCTTTCCGATCTCCCCACTGTCTCCGTCTTCCTCTACACCTGTCCTTGTTCCTATTTCGATCTGTTTTATTGCTGATTGGAATTTGCTAATGTTGGGAAGATGGTTTTTACAGTTGGGAACCGCCAAATGTTTCCGCACTTATGTTCCGGACCTCATGTGTTTCAAAAAGACCAAAACGACCCCTCTGGGGGATAATGGTGGGAACCGGGTTGTAAACTTTTGTGTTCAATGTAATCCTATGGGTAAAAACTGTATAAAAGGAGCGATCCACAGAACCAATTTGAAGCAGTCTCCCCAAGTTGCACGTTGTGTACTTGTCGTGACCTCTGTGTTCCCTGCAGCAAATAAACCTTGAATCTTTGACGTCGAAGGAAGTGTCCCGTGTCTCTGTGATTCGTACGCCGGAGCAGGTTACCCACGAAGGTTTCAGGTGTTGTGCCCTGGCGCCGCTGGGTCTTAAAGAACCCAGTCCTTCAGTTGGCGCCCAACGTGGGGCTGCATCAGTGGTACCGGTCCAAGCCCGACGATCGTGAGGAACTTCGTGTGAAATCTCCGAGGGAAGGTGCACTCCGCTTCATCGATCCTGTTGTCGAAATAAGTGGCCCGAAGACTTTTCCCGCGAAGATTCCCGCCTCCGGACGGCTGCGACGGACTGCTGCCCTGACTGTAGACCTGTTTTGGCGCCTGGCGTAGACCTTGGTATAGCGAGACGATTGACGGGCCTTCCTGGTGACGCCATCGATTTTTGAGTTAAGTATTCGTGGGTCGCTCCCAGAGTTCTTGGTTGTTGACACTTTAGCGAGTGTTTTTGTTGTTAACGCTGTGTGAGTGTTTTTGTCGGTGACACTTTGCTAGCGTACTTTTGTTGTGTTGTTTGACGACTGCAGCCGCCAAAGACCAAGGGTTTTGTTCTTTGCTGGGACTTGGTAAATCCCGTAACCCTTGAAGTTTGTGAAACTTGGCTAGTGTGCAAGATGCCTGGTCGTAGTACTTTGTTTAGTTGTTTCAGACCCTGTGGTATGGATTCCCGACTGGAGGACTCGTGTTCGATACCTCCGGTTGGAACTCCCACGTATGACCTGTACAGTAAGCATGGGCTAGGCCCAATTACCTTTAACGATTATTGGATTAAATATACAAAGAAGGACGGCGATCTTCGTTGGCCACCTCATGGTAGCTTCGAAGCGCCGATCTTAGATAATCTAGAGATTAAATTGTTCGAAAGAAAGTCAAGGCCGGCCATGTTTGATGCCTTTCGGTTGTGGCGCAAAGAAGCCCGACAGAAAGAAATCAGACAGACTAAACGTAATCAGCGAGATAATGTCGCTACCATAGTGAAGAAAGCAGAGCAATTTCAGCGAGATAAGGAGGTTAAGGATAAGGAAGTGTTTGACCGATTACAGCGTATGACTGTAGATAAATGTTACCCCGCTTTGCCTACGGAGTCGGAAAAGAAGGAAGAGCCAGTTGAGGATCCCTTAATGTCTTATCTTATGAAGTCGCCACCTCCGTACGTACAGGGTACCGCAGCTCCTGTGGTCCCTGCCGTACCTATTCTTCCGCCTGTTCCTCAACCTGCACCCGTTCTTCCGACTGTTCCTGCTCCTTTGTCTGTTTCTATTCCTACTGCTCCTCCGCTTCCACATACTCCTGTTCCCGCTACTGCTCCTGCTACTGCTCCTGTTTTGTTAACCCCTGCTGTTGCTACTGTTTCTACCCCTTCTCTCGTCAGTCCTGTGTCCTATACTTCTCCCTCTGTTCGTAGTCGCAATTCTCCTCTTGCGGCTAGTTTCTTTCATTCACTCGGACCTGTTCATGGGTCCGCTGGTTCTGATGGTCCTCAGAGACGTAGTCAGCTTCCTGGAAACAGAGAACGCGTTGCGCTGTATAACATGGCGATGGGTTGGATGGTAAATCCTCAGAGAAGTCCACCCCGTGTTGTCCTCGAAACATTTTGCCAATTCAATATACCAACCCAGAGATATGTGTTTAATGAAATGTGCAAGTTCCTTTATGATCAAATAGCGACCGATGCGCCTGACGAGGTGCTCGCCGCTCTGTCTGATCTCCAGCTTCAGTACGCAAATGGACTGATAGTGGATACCAACGTTCGACGTGCTGTTGAGCGGTTGCTATCTCTTCGTCCCGCTCCCATCCCTCATGCATTGTTCGTTGAGGATATTGAAAAACAACCAGACGAGTCTGGCCAATATCCTATGCGTGAAGTTCCGCCGGTTTGGGTACCAGCTGATCCTAATGCTAACCCTGCGACGGTGGCGCATTTCCAGAGAGTGTGGATACACCTCCCATGGAAACGATCGGAAGTGCTACAGGTGAAGCAATCTTTGCCTGATCCACGCAAAAATCCTACAGGGTATTATAAGGAATTATCGCAGCTCGTAGATGCTACGGTAATGAATCTTGCCGATATCGACATGTTGTTTGGCAATGTCGTGCCGCAACCGGTATGGGCTAAGATTCGGCAGGAAAATCATCCGGCTGAATTAGGCGGTGATTGGGCTGCCATTGTAGCGGCAGATGCCGGACAAGTGGCTGCTACTAAACCTGACCAATTGATTACTGCTCTTCCCCAACGAATAATAACATTAATGAAAACACTTATGCCAGCTATGAGAGTAAACTGGGATAAATTGTCAGCCTGTAAACAGAAGAAAGATGAGAGTGTTTCCGACTTCTTTACGAGGTTCGAGGAAGCATTCATCGACCATAGTGGTCAGGATATGGGCACCGAGGGTGGTCAGAGATTGTTTGTGGATAAATTTGTTTCGAATTTGTTGCCCGATTTGAGCAATAAACTAAAGAATTCGGAAAGTGCATGGGCCGTTTCTACTTCAGCTCAGATATTGGCTACGGCGCAATATTATGAGAATAGAGAGAAAGAAGAGAACGACCGTGCTGATAAAAAGACGAAAGAGCTCAAAACTAAAGTGTTGTTGCAACAAGCGTATCCTCCACGTTCGAATCAGAATAATCCCCAACAGAATAGGTCACAGCCACAACCGAACAGATCCCAAACTCGTAATGATTCCTCTTCCCAAAGATCCTCGTTAGGGTACAATCAATGTGCTTATTGTAGACAGGAGGGACACATTAAGTTTAATTGTCCTGTTTTAAATGAGCGTAGCAATGGTAACTCGTCTAGAGGAGGTCGTGGTGCTTCACAGCAGGCACCACGTGGTAGAGGCCGTGGTGCTCAGAACGATCGCTCAGATAACTCATCCAATTCCGATAATTGTTTCGATCGACGTGGATCTTCACAAGGACGATCTGCGCAGTACAATGTAGACGATTATTACGTCGATCAGGGAACTGACGACAGTAATTACTAGGACAGCCAAAGACAAGGAGAGGGAGTGGTATCAGTTCCGGTTGATCAGAGAGGGCCTTACGTCGCAGTTGCTACATCGGGCGTCGTTGAGCCTTTTCTGTTGGACACTGGTGCAGCGAAAAGTTCTATCATGCATTCGAAACTCCCTGGCGCACCTTTGTCTGGCTTAACAAATGTATCCGTTGGATTCTCTGGCGCCCCCGTTAGCAATCCAGTTTCACGCCCTTTGCCTCTTCAAATCGGGCCACGTGAGCTAGAAGCTCCGTTGATTTTAACTACAGGTTGTGGTGAAAATCTCTTGGGCCTGGATTTGCTTAAACGTTTGTACGCAACTTTGTATTGTTCTCCTGCGGGTGTAAAGCTTACGTTAGGAGAGAGGGTTGTCTCTCCTATGTATTTGTCTCTCGATAAGCTTCCACCGGAATTGAGTTCTCTTCCTGCATCTTTGTGGGCCACAGGTCCAAATGACGTGGGCCTACTTGATATCTCCCCTTATGTTGTACAGCTGAAATCTAATGTGCGATTGCCACGTATTCCCCAATATCGTATCTCCCTCGATGGTGAACGAGCACTGTTGGCGATCATCTATGATTTGATCGAGAAAGATGTTATTGAAGAGACTCGGGGAAACGTGTGCAACAGCCCTGTGCTGCCTATTCTTAAACGTACTGATCCTTCCAAACCGCCTGTTTATCGCTTTGTTATCGATTTACGGGAGGTGAACAAAATTGTGGTTCCTCAATTTCCTGTTGTGCCTGACATCACGGCGCTACTGACTCTGATTCCAGCTTCTGCATCATGGTTTTCGGTGATTGACTTGAAAAATGCGTTTTTCAGCATCCCGATTGCCGAAGAGAGCAGGGACCTTTTCGGTTTCTCTCTCGGTGGACGTAGCTTCCGGTTCAAACGCGCTCCTCAGGGCTACTGTGAAAGTCCATCTATTTACAGTCAAGCCTTGAAGGGTCAATTGGATGCGTTTAGGTTGCCGGTCGGTGCGGCCTTAATCCAATACGTCGACGACTTATTGGTGGCTGCTGATACTCAGGACAGTTGCAAAATTGCTACAGTGTCGTTGCTGCAACATCTCTGTGAGTTGAATCACAAGGTGTCACCTTCTAAACTCCAATATTGTTGTCAAGAAGTAACCTATCTAGGTCACTTATTGTCAAAGGAGGGGAGGAGATTGACCCCAGAGAGAATTGCAGCGATTGCGCGAATGGCTGTGCCAAAAACCCAAAGAGATGTGCGTGCCTTTCTAGGTATCACGTCGTACTGCAGGCAATGGATTCCTAATTTTTCATTGCTAGCGAAACCATTAGTGGCTCTTACATGCAAGGATGTTTCAACTCCTTTACCATGGACGGAAGAATGTCAGAGAAGTTTTTCTGAACTGCGTGATTCATTGTGTTCGGCTCCTGTGTTAGGTACCCCTGACTACAGTAAGCCGTTTACGTTATATGTTCACGAGAGGGAAGGTTGTGCTTTGAGTGTCTTAACGCAACCTTTTGGTGGTAAGCAACGTCCATGTGCATATTTTTCCTCGACCTTGGACCCAGTAGCTAGAGCATTGCCGAGTTGTTTACGAGCAACAGCGGCAGCTGCGGTCTCCATCCGACAATCAGCAGGATTGGTCATGGATAATATGCTTACGGTGATGGTTCCGCATGCAGTCGATACTCTTTTGAATCGAACGAAAACTCAGCACTTGACGAGTGCGAGGTTGTCTGGGTACGAGTTGACGCTCTTGGCAAGCCACATTCAGATAAAACGTTGTAATGTTCTGAATCCGGCAACTTTGTTACCAATTAGCACAGAGTCGGATGAAGTAGCAGAACATGACTGCTACTTGAGGACTGAAGAGGAAACAAAAGGTCGAGTGGACCTTAAAAACACCCCATTGGAAGATCCGGATGGTACTTTGTATGTGGATGGGTCATGTTTTAAATTGCCGAATGGCGATGTGACTACTGCTTATGCTGTTGTAACATTGAATACTGTTGTTGAGACTGCAAGGTTGAATCAGAATTCTGCCCAAGCTGCAGAATTGATTGCTCTTACTAGAGCGTGTGTGTTAGCGAAAGGGAAACGGGTGAATGTGTTTACTGATAGTCAATATGCGTTTGGTGTTGCACATAGCTTCGGACGATTGTGGAGAGAGAGAGGTTTCTTGACGTCGCACGGTACGAAGATACAGCATGGCCAGCTTGTGAATGATCTTTTGGATGCATTGACTTTGCCTACGCAAGTTGCGATTGTTAAGTGTAGTCCGCATCGTAAGGTGACGGATGATGTTGGTCGTGGTAACGCGTTTGCGGATGAGATTGCTAAGGAGACTGCCCGGAACCTTAGCACTCGAATGTATGTGACGAGTTCGGTTAGGTGGCCTACAGAATCGAGTATGTGTGAGGACACTATCGAGAGTGTGAAAGCAATTCAGAATGAGGCCACCGAGACTGAAAAGACGAAGTGGAAAGAAAGTACGGGAAAGTTGGATGCGAATGGTTGTTGGATTGATTTGTTGGATCAGAAAAGATGGATGTTGCCGGATGCGTATGTGCTGGCCGTTGTGACAATGGCGCATGGGTTAGCACATATTAGCGCGAAAGGTATTTGCAAGTTGCTGGCTCCTGTGTGGAAGAATGATGGCATTACGAAATGTGCTGAACGTCTGGTGAAGAATTGTATGGTGTGTATAATGTACAATCCTGGCAAAGGAACCCCAACTCCTCCTGGCAGTTTTGCTCCCCCTTCATATCCCTTTGAGGTGATTCAATTGGACTTCATCCATATGGAGCGATGCAATAACCTGAAATACGTTTTAGTTGTGGTTTGCGCATTCTCCCGATGGATTGAGGCCTATCCCCTCAAAGACAATACTGCTTTGTCTACTGCAAAAATCCTACTGAAGGAATACTTTCCTCGGTACGGAATGCCTAGAGTCGTGTGGTCAGATAACGGAAGTGAGTTTGTTGGAAGTGTGATGAAGAGTGTGTGTAAGGGCCTTGGAATTAATCAGAAATTCCACAGCGCCAATCATCCCCAGTCAGCTGGATTGGTTAAAGGGTACAACGGCACCCTTAAACTAAAGTTAGCGAAGATTCAGGCTACGACTGGTCTTTCATGGCCTGACGCTTTACCTTTAGCATTACTGTCAACTAGGGCGACTGTACACTCCCGAATAGGGCTTAGTCCCTATGAAATAGTGTTCGGCCGTCCTGCGAATGTGTGGGGGGTTCCTAGGCCAGGAATATTTTCTGATCTTGAGTACCCAATGTTGATTGATTATCTACATGACTTGACTGCTAAACTGAGGTTAATTCACCAACAGGTTCACGAAGCATTGCCGACGCAGGCGGAGGGTCCAGGCCACCAGCTCCAGCCTGGAGACTGGGTGGTGACACGGAACTTTTCACGCAAAAATAATCTGGACCCGAGGTTCACCGGACCCTACCAAGTGCTCCTTGCCACGAGGACTGCAGTTCGTCTCGAGGGGCGGAAGAATTGGGTGCATGCCACGCACACCAAGAAAGTCCCCATTCCGTTGCCAGCAGACTCGTGGGTAAGGAGAGGCATTGCATCAACAGAAACAGAAACATTGCCGGCGTTTGTGCCTTTTGGCGACGCACAGCTTGTTGGAGAATCCCCAGCGCAGCAGAAAGACATTGTCGAACAATTAGCATCACAAGACTCAAGACCAGAACACTCAACTGATCAGCAGGACGCTGTCTCTTCAACGGATCCTTTATTCGACGAGCAGACACGTCCTGGGAAAACCCGATACTTTATGCGATCACGCACTAAGGACAAATAAATTTTTTTTTTGCTTTGCTGAATTGACAACTGCACTATCCCGTTTTCCGTGATCAGTTTTGAACTTTCATATTACTGGGATTATTTTGTGCCTATATTGAGCTTCATTCCTTGTGCTTTTTGCTTTTACAGCTGAGAGACTTTGTTTTTGCATATATATATATATTGTGCATTAAAGGCCGTAGGGCCGCGCGCGTACTTCCTTCTGGATAGTAGGTCTTGACGCTAGGTTAAAGGCCGTCGGTTCCTGGGAACTCCTAGGGATTGACTATTGCTACACAGAACGAAGTGCGTCAAGAAACGTTGCGGACGGTCGTAGGGAATGGCATTCTCGAAGCTGAATGATTTGGAGGGAGCTCAAGTCCACAGATTCAAGCTGCAGCAACTCAGTCGTACCAAATGTTTTATATTCCAATTGTTTGTATTGTTTTTGACTGCTTCTGCATTATTGGCGGGTGGGGTGTATTACACGATGTCTTACTTCTTACCTGCTACACCTACTCCTACTCCTTACCCTAATCTTACCTCTACTGTTTCCCCTCATTCCTTTCATATGTTACCGGAACACGAACAGGCTAGACGTGTAGAATTCCGCAACAATTCCTTTATTCAGCTCCTCCATCAGCATCAGTTAGTGGTTAACACTACTAATTGTTGGGTGTGTGGGTTGATGCCACATACTACGGATAAGGGAATTCCATATCTGGTGTTACCGTATAGTTCCCAAGGGTCAGCTCGAGCATTTCAAACAATGTTTCGAAGCGCACTGGGTTTCCACCCCATTCGAGAACCACGTTCCCCCTACTCTGGTCCTACCTCGTATCAAAAGCCTTTGTCAATAGCAATAGAGGATTTAGATAGTGATATCTATGATCCCTCGCTTATTCCCGAAGAAGAGGTACAAGCCTATAGAGTCCTAAGTAGAGGTGAATATAGTGTGTTCACTAGCGAAAAGCAGCTTAAAAGCTCGCCTCCGATATGGGTCGTACCCCATACTGGTAATTTTTGTCTTATGGGTCGTGGCCGAAGATCACAAGCCCGACTTGGAGCAAGCGCTTGCACTGAAAATTACATTCTGCCGATGTCCTCGTCCCCTGTGTTTCTGGCTGCCAAGGGTACATACTTTATCTGCTATGATCGTGCATATGCATGGTTGCCCGCTGACTTCATGGGCTCATGCTTCATTGCAAATCTGTTGCCTCCGACGTTCACTGTAGATGCCGATTATCATAAGACTAGAGTTGTACGAGGCGTAATTAGCGAAGAGGATACTGCCGGTCAAGAGGCAGGAGACTTTTTCAAGGGTTTCCTCCCGTTTTGGGGACCTATGGTTAATAGTAGGAACCTGAGACAGTTGACTCGAGTGGTAGAATCGACAGCTAATATTACTGCCAGTGCCCTTGGTAATATCACCACAGAACTTCAGGCGGAGAGACTTATGACGTTACAAAACCGTATGGTTTTAGAGGTCATCTTAGCAGATCGTGGTGGGGTATGTAAGGTGATCCATTCGAGCTGCTGCATTTTCATTCCAGATAATGCTCCTACTGTCTATCAAGCCATTTCGAGGTTGCATAAAATCTCCGAATCCATACACGCGGATGTAGGGGATTGGACGCTACTTGGATGGTTTTGGGGCCTGATGTCGACTTGGGGTTGGAAGATTCTGATGATCATCGGAGTCGTTGTAGTGTTCCTGTTCACGTGTTGCCTTTGTGTGCAGTGTGGTCCTGCCTTATGTGGCCTCTGTGCTACAACGTGTATGAGACAACCACCTGTTACCAAGGGGACTCGTTTGGACAGAGCTATGCTACAGCAACATCTCGATGGTCTGATGAATATCGAATATGATTCCGACTAGTGCTTGCCTACATGAGGGCAAAAGGAGCGTCTGAGGTTCCGTGACGATTGTAAGTGGTGTTTTCGACTCGCACGAATATGGTCGAGTCTAGTATCTATGAACCGCGGCCGCATGCTGGTGACAGAACCTCTCCGTCACCAGCCGCGGTTGGGCTGTGCTTGTGACAGAGCGGTTCCGTCATGGCCCTGCCCGCTCAATAGAACGCGCCGCGCAGGCGCGAAATCAGCGCCTAGCAGGCGCGGCGGCAGGGCCATGACGGAACTGCTCCGTCATCAGCACAGCCCAACTGCAGCTGATGACGGAGCGGTTCCGTCATCAGCATCGAACGGGTTAATGACTGCTGAGGTTCCGTGACGATTGTAAGTGGTGTTTTCGACTCGCACGAATATGGTCGAGTCTGGTATCTATGAACCGCAAATGACGAGTTTAGTAAGTGTGCGCAGTTTCGCTGTGCTAACTTAAACCGTTCGTTTGTTATGTGGGTTTTTCATCTGTACCCACGGGTTCCATCTTAGATACGGCATCCATTTTGTCTCTTGCCCTCAAGTAGCCAGCGAACGGACGCTGTCCGCTTCGCGACCCTGGGACTCCCAAGATATTTGCGGAAGACACATGTTCTTTGTAAGTGTCTCTATGACGAGGGGGTTGCTGCTGTAAGGCAGATGGCGCCGCTTGAAGCTCATCTTGCCGCACGGACTTATTGTCTCAGCCGTGCATCTCATTAGGCACGTCCCTTTGATGCCTGTATCTCGTGTTTCCCGATACCTCCCCTTTTACACCCTTTCCGATCTCCCCACTGTCTCCGTCTTCCTCTACACCTGTCCTTGTTCCTATTTCGATCTGTTTTATTGCTGATTGGAATTTGCTAATGTTGGGAAGATGGTTTTTACAGTTGGGAACCGCCAAATGTTTCCGCACTTATGTTCCGGACCTCATGTGTTTCAAAAAGACCAAAACGACCCCTCTGGGGGATAATGGTGGGAACCGGGTTGTAAACTTTTGTGTTCAATGTAATCCTATGGGTAAAAACTGTATAAAAGGAGCGATCCACAGAACCAATTTGAAGCAGTCTCCCCAAGTTGCACGTTGTGTACTTGTCGTGACCTCTGTGTTCCCTGCATCAAATAAACCTTGAATCTTTGACGTCGAAGGAAGTGTCCCGTGTCTCTGTGATTCGTACGCCGGAGCAGGTTACCCACGAAGGTTTCAGGTGTTGTGCCCTGGCACCGCTGGGTCTTAAAGAACCCAGTCCTTCACTGCCTGGCGGGGATGCCTGGTGTTTTGTTTTGAACTAAGTAAAATAATTTCAGGGAACCAATGTGTCAGCCATTATCTGAGTCTTTTAACAGTACCAGGTCTTTTTTCACTGTACATTCTGGCAGTGGCATCTTAAGTTTATTTGGGGACCAGGCAAAATTAATTTTGCGCACCCCTGTCTGGAACAACTTTGAGTTTATTACCAATTTTGAAAAAAACTGTTAAACGCTCACTCTCCCCTGCATCGACGAGTCAAACAAGGACGTTTGATAAATCAATTTCTTTTGCTCTTGTATGTAAAAAAAATTGTTTTTAAATACTAATATTTTACTTGGATTTTGGTTTGTAACCAGGCTGTTCATCTAATTGCAGCAAAGACAGAGTAAGTGTGACTTGTTGGATGCTAAACTGACGAGTGCATACAATTAATATATAAAAGATATATGCCATAGCACATGACATTATAGCTTCAATTGACAGATATTCGGAATCATAAATAAATCATCCTTCACAACTGGCATTTTCACTGCAACAGTGAAAATCATAGTACTGTGCGTGGATTTTCATAATTTCGTGGAGTGAGATGTGATCATTGTCTGTTTAATGCTCTTCCCCTGCCTCGCCCCTCATTTCTTTCCATGTACACACCGCTGTGGCTAAACCAGGGGTCTTCAAACTGGAGGGAGGGCGGGCCCCCCTGGGGGACCTCAAGTGATCCAGAGGTGATGGGGGGGTGTGACAGGCCCTGGCTAAAAGAAGCATTATGTTGATAACTATCCTTTGTTTTCAGCAGAAAAAAACAAGCATTAGAAATGCAATAGGTATCGCAATTGTTTGAGTTGGGGCTATTGGCGCTGTAAATGATAATGTCTTGTACCCATGTGTTATGGAGTGTATGTATGTAGCGTAAAGTGGAGTTATGTGGGTTGGATTGCAATTGATTGTTGTGGAATTACGTGGCGTGGAATTGTGTGGTGTGGAGTGGATTTGTGTAGTGGAATTATGCGGCATGGTGTGCAGTGGAATTATGTGCATACTAATTATGTCGTATTGAGGGTACTGGAATTATGTGGAGTGGTATTGCGTGTTATGGAGTGTAATTATGTGGAATTGTATTTTGTGTTGTGGAGTGGTATGTAGTGTAGCTTATGTGGCGTGCTGTCGAATTTTGTGGCATCATGTGGAATTCTGTAGTGTGGATTGGATTTGATGTATGTGGTGTGTTGTGTAATCATGGTATTGAGTTGAATTATGAAGTTTGGTGTTGAACTATGTGGTGTGGATTGGAAATGTGTGGGGTTGAATTGTGTGGTGTAGACCTGTGTGGATAATCAACACTAACTTGTCAAAAGCAGCAAACCACTGAACCAAGCAGGCTCAGCAATCACGCAAGATGACCTACATTAAACAGCAAGTATTGAAGAACACACGAAAGCATACATACAATGGATACAACTCCATTACCATAACCCTAGAACACTGATCCTCACTTCATTGGTGTGTGCATACCAGAACCATGCAATAAACCTCAGTGCAGGCAGCTCAGAGTACTGCTGCAAAACAAATTGCAGAGAGTTCAGAGCCATGCAACACACACAGCTTAAAAAACAAAAGCACAAAAGGTTCAGTAACATAACATAATTCAATGCATTTCTTTCTAAAGATGAACCCTCTTGCTGTTCCCAGTGCTTGGACTGGAAATACAAAAGTGCTGGTACTCACTATTTAGAGTACTTGTTTGCTTCTGAGAAGTATCAGTAGGCTCCCATTAAATGTATTGCAGCAGTACTAAGAAGTGGCAGTACTCTTCCTTTCAAATGAAAGAAGTGCAGGTACTCAGCACTAGACAGTACCTGCACATTTAACACTCTGCCTGTTTCTGACCCACATAGTTCTGCTTTGCAGTTTCATGTTAGTATGTGTTGAGCAGCACCCAATGGATCAACCTGGAGCTGGTTTCAGATGATAACATGAGGCAACTCAGATTGCAACAACATATTGGATAAGGCTTTCCCGTGGGATTGCTAAAAATATACATTTTTAAACTGTAAGCCTAGGTTCTGCTTTCTGTTTCGCCAAAGTAGACCATACTTTAGATAACACATGAATGAGGTTTTGGTTTCTCTTTGGCTCCTCCCTTGGGAGAGCAGCACAGCCACATTCAAATCTTTCTTCCATTAGTGCTTGGGAACCGTTTCAGAGGACTAAGAATGTGATGGTGCAGCAAATAGTGAGGCAATAGAAGAGAAAGGGAGATGGAAAACAGACAGCTGTAGATGGAGAAACACCGAGCGGAAGCGCGAGAGATACATTGACAGAATGACAGAGAGGGGGGAAGGCAAGCAAAGCAAAAGCGAAAGAGAGGTACAAAGAGACATAAAAACGAGGTTCAGAGAGAGGCGTGCAAAGAGAGCAAGAAAGTGATGGTCAGAGAGAGAGATAATGATGAGCTAGCGGAAGACAAAGTCAGTGGAGAGATAGAAACCATTGAAAAAGAGATGAAGGGGGAGAAAAGTTAAGCGTGGAGCAAGATCGAGGAGGTTGCATCGAGGTAGAGAAAGCTAGGATCAATAGGAATACCTACACACTCAAATACCAGTGGACACTAGAGCCCTGCCAACACACAAGATGCCACCATGTGTCACACAATATCGGCACTGTTCACTCAGTGATGAGCTGAACTCACTTGATTGGAGATAATGTGCGCTAGAAACCCTGGGGCAGACTGGGTCTCCAGCTCATGTGTTGAGCTATGTGGGTACAACTGTTCTAAATCCAAAATCTAAAACAGATGACCATGGAGGATTTTGCATCTTATCCAGTACACTAGCAACAGACTTCGAAACATTTTTTTGTGGGGGGATGGGTGCTTGCAACAAAGCCCTGTCCCCTTATGGCTAATGAGAATAATGGTCTCAGGGTCCACTCACTCTATGACCTCTGTCTTAAAGGTGGCAGGTCTGACAATATCAGATACTCAAAGCCAGGTGGCTACTATCCAAACCTAAGAGTGTAGAATACCCTATTAAACACCTAGAGTCCAAAAACATTATCTAGAGCAAGCAAGACAGATGATGGAAAGGAAAAGTAACATCACCTTTAAGAGAAAAAATGAAATAGGCCAGGAATTGGCGGTGGAATGAAGATGAGAAGTTGGAAGATTAAGGAAAGTAGAAGAGATAAAGTGGGGGTAGAGGCGCTGGATGGAAATTAGGAAAAGGAAGAAGGGGAAGAGGAATGTGAGATGAAGGGGAGAAAAAAAGTAAAGATAGGAAGAGAAAAAAATGGAGAAAGCTGGTAAAAGGTGAGGAAGATAACCCTGGGCGGTAAAATCCGCTTGCGGAGTTTGCAGATTTATGGCAACTCTGCTTTCCGCGTAGAGCACAGAGTTACTGAAAACTTAGCGATCCGTGGTGTAATGGAGTTTTTCCCTTGTTCGCGCTTTTAAAATGCATTTCACATGCGCAGTAATGACTTACAGGGATCCCTGCATTCGCCGATGAGTTTTCCTATCCGTTCGCGTGCGCCACGAGATTTTGGTAGCCGGCTGCGCGATCCCGCAAGAGTGTGCGATCGCGAACACTTCATTCGGACGCGCCATCGGACATCCGCTGAAGTTTGGTGAAGCTTACGATGCCGCGCCCATTGGCGACCGAAGGGGCAAGTTCGCAAGATATTTCCCCCCCGAGCACGTAAACAGCGCCTCAAACTCGCAATACACGTTCCCGAACAGGAAAAACGCATCACGAACGGGCGGAACAAGCAACTCTGAGTGCTTGCGGAATTCCACGTAGCTTGTGGAGTTTTTTTACCACTTCGCGTAAATCATCGCAGCGCGACTACGCAAACTCTGCCCAGGCCTAGGAGTGAATGAAAAGAAAAGGGGAAATTAATAAAATGGGACATGTAATGAAATGAGGAAGGAAGGAGGGAAGATGAAAGAATATGAAGGGGGATTAAAGAGGTGGAAAGGAGGAGGTGAGAGGGGAAAGAATGAAGAGAAAGGGGGAAGTGAGATAAAGGGGAAAAGACTGAAAGAGAGGGGGCAGAAGGGAGGAGAGTGAGAGAAAAGACAGGAGAAAAGGCATCAGGAAATAGAAGAATTAAGGAGCATTGGATGAGCCTTCCCTTTTCCCTTCACAAAGGCACAGACAGCTGTGGGGTATGTACTGACATTTTTTAATATCTCCATCTGTTTATTTGTGACAATATCCATTTTGCAAAATGCCAAACAGTGGCAGACAGACAAAACCAGAGAGAGGGGTACACACAGAGGCATCAGTAAAGCCACTTGCACAGAGACTCAGAGAGTCACAAAGCAAGAGACAGCCATAAGGAAAACAAGCTGAGGTGGAGGAATAGAGCAACCTGCCAAGAAGCATTTACATCCTACCATTTCATCAGGATGATGGGCAAAGACCAGTAAATAGCTATCATGTTGGAGGGGCAGGCAAGTGTCACCTTATTCAGAGTCAATGTGATTTACGACAGTCTGCCACACAGTGATATGTAGACCGAAAAAGAAGTGCTCACACTGAATAGTGCCAACGCTATTAGAAAAGCATCTTTGTGAGAAAATGTATTTACCAGCCAAGCATTGTGAATTATATAAAGTTAACGTTTTATTGTGAAAAGCAGAGCTGCTGACAGCCTCCTCTCACACTCACTTGGAAGAGGAGTGTTGATTCCTTATCTTGTTTTCAGGAAAAGGAAGAATGCTTACTGGCAAACTGAAACCGGATTTTGGCAGACGTACATAGCGCTTATAACGGGATGGAATGAACACATTATAACAAACATGGAAAAGCACATGTAATAAGGTATTTATGAGGGGTGAGAAGGAGAGAAAGAAAGCGCAGGTGGTAACTTCGAAAGGAAAGGCAAAAGTTAATAGACATGAAAAGATGATTAACTAACCCACAGATTGCAGCCTCAGAAATATAACTCAGACAGGTACTACAAAGAACTACTTGTTTCATTCATCTGGTCATAAAGAATACTGAAACAGAACTAGAATATGCACGGGTCTATTTGATCAAAGTAAAAGTGCTAGAGCAACGCTAGGCCTCGTGTTGCTCTAGTATTTTTACTTTGATCAAATAGACCCGTGGATATTCTAGTTCTGTTTCAGTATTTGGTTGTGGAATATATCCACGCTAGGGGGTCATTATGATGACGGGCAGACTTAGTCCGCCCGCCATCATACCGGGACCCCGGACCGCCCGCCATAAGGGCGGGAGTTCCGATCAGGGCATTAGGATGCGCCCGCCACACAGGCGGACGCATCCTGTATATGTACCATTGCGGCGGGCGGAGCACAAATCTCCGCCCGCCGCAATGGTAAAAGTGCAAGTTATGCTTTTCTAAGCGCGACATGACAGGCACCGCGCGGTGCCTGCCATGTTGCACTTAGAAATGCGGGGGGGTACCATAGGTACCCCCCATGTGCACCCCCTAAGCCACGGACTCCCAGGGGGCCCGCAAGGGGCCGCCGCAGGGAGTCGTCCATGGAACAGCATCAGCAAAAGCCCATTGTAATATGGCGGGCGGTGTCTAACAGACACCGCCTCCATATTAATTATTTTCCGCCCCGGCCGCAAGGCGACCGGGGCGGAAAACAGGCGGGCGGTGTTTCACACCACCACGGTTCCCTCCGCCATCCTAATATGGCAGTGGAAATCCGCCCGACATCTTAATGGACCCCTAGGTCTTTAAATTCCAGTAGACCCCCTTTCTCTCTCCTAGTGTTTGTTGCCATAAAGAATGCTCCATGCTTCTCGGTAATAGTTCTGTCGTAAACCGAGAAGCAATGATTCTCCAATTGCAGCCCAGGAGAGCATAATAATACTTCCAAGCCAGACGGGCGCTGTCACTGACGCGCAGCCCTCACGATATTGATGTAAAAAGACAGCAGCGGCTCTAAAGAACATCCCGTGGGGCTTTGGTGTGGCAGGCACCATTACAGAGGGAGGATGGACATGGATAGTAAAAAGACTGCTTTGCCAGAAATGCATAAACCATTACCAACTTACCTGCAACAGTGGACTGAAGAGGACGAGGCTAGCCCGAAGTTGTTCTAAAAGTGACCAGAAGAAAATTAGTTGTAAAAACATGAAGTGCTAGTGAATGACAAGCGCTGCACCACCCAAAGTCACTGGGGACAGCACAGTTTGTAAAGGCTTCATATAAATTGTACATTTTTTAACCCACGTTGATGCCACGCCTTCATCAAATAAATGTGATTTCTGGGGATAGTGTAGAAAGGAAAAAGGGCTGCGTGTACTTCACTATTCCAAATAAAAATACGAGCATGGCATTTTTTATAGAGAAATACCTTGGGGGAGAAAATTTTAAATGCTAATGTATTGTAGTAACACATAATCTTATCATACTTGTTATTGAAAAGTCCCACTGCAACATGGCACCCGTTTAGGATGGTCTTAGTCACGCCTAAAAACAAGACTTCTACAAGCTCAATCTTCCTTAACCCGTTGAGTGCTCATGACGAGCTCAGCTTGTCATGAGGCAAGGTTGAGCTGCACTCATGACGAGCTGAGCTCCTCACGGCTGTTGGAACGTTTGCACACGGTGATAAATTCTGCGCTGTGCTGAACGTTCCAAAACGGGTGTGGTCGTGACGAGCTCAGCTCGTCATGAGTGCAGCTCCGCTGTGCCTCATGATGAGCTCAGCTCGTCACCAGCACAGCTGCGTGCGGGGGGCGGGAAACACCCCGCAGTAAAGGGGTTAAACTGAAGCCCAAAACAAAATTCTGCCAAAAAAAGCCCAACTGCTGGTTGACATTGTAAATTGAAAAAAAGGCTAAAAAAAAACAAGTGAAGGAGTGGTAGGCACGGCCGCGGGTTTGGGGGAAACACAACTATGGCATTAAGAGGAGGTGGGAAGGAGGAATGTTATAGTAAAATGGAAGCAGCTATGGCGCCAAAGCTAAACAGGGCCAAACAGTAACAGAGCAGGAAACAAAGAAAAAAGTAGTCCCCCAGGAACTGATAAAGAACCATAGTGGAATGACACAGTACTAAGTCCCAGCTCTGTGGGAGGAACCGAAGAGAGAAAGGAGGGGCAAAGAGGCAGGACTGGCCACTAGCAAGCAAGGATTTTTAAAGGACTCTGACATAGACAAATGAAAAGCAATGCCAAGAAAGGGGGTGGGCTTGAAGTCCAGCAGACCAATTACAGCAGGTCTCGAATAACCAGCTGTGTAGCTCGACCTAATGAGTGGCAGGAAGCTGATCTGTAATGAGCCATCACTAACAACGTTTGTCATTTATATCCTGGCTGGGAGAAGGAGTCAAAATCTCCACCCCCATTTCTGATAATCACACTGTGGATACTCTTACACATTGGAAAGGCCTGCCTCAACAGAATAGTATGTTTGGCAATTATGTATTTGATTTCATTTGTTAAACAGTAACATAACTGCAATGTTTAAATAAGTCTGGAAATATTTAAACATTGCCAGTTTAATAGAATAATTATAACAAATTATGGGGGGGTCGGTGATTTTTTTTCCCAGCTGGCACGGCATTAAAACGTTTGAAGACCACTGGGCTAAACAGTGGCCAGGCTATGCTGAGTGAAAGCAATGGGAGTGCGGAGAGGTAGAAGGATAGAGAGGTCGAAATATTGTGAGCTAAAAAGAAAGCTATGCAAGAGAGGTGTATTCTTATGAGTGCTATTGCTGATAATCTCACTGCAAGTCTTCGCCCACATCAACCATGCATGCTTTAGGCCCCACACCAGAAACCATATGAGCACCAAATAATGGCTCCTGCACCTTGTGGATGCCTTACTTTTGGGCTGCATGCGTGCTCCTACGCAAGTTCATTGCGGCGTTTGTCACTTATATACCAGATGTATTTTGTACCACTTTTCTAACTAGCATATGTTCTTTTTTTAATGCAATACGGCTGTACTTTTGGCAAATATTAATACTCAAATGTCAATCCTTTATCATGTATATATATTGTTTTGGAAAACAATATACAGATTCAAACTAAGAAATGCAAGAGAGGTGTATTAGAGGTAGAAAGGAGCTACAGATGAGGTAGACAATAAGGAGGGAGGTGGAGGTAAGGTAAAGGAAGAGAGGCCGGGTAGCCTGAAGGCAAGATACAAGGAGCAAGAGGCAGGAGAAGAAAGAGAGGCAGAGTGGTGTGTCAGGTTTCAGAGTGCGGTCCAAGGTAAGGGGAGAGAGAGGGAGAAGGAAGAATAGAGAGAGGGAGAGGCGTGGGTCCGTCGAGGGATGAGATTGAGACTGAGCTGTAGTAGAAGGAGAGGTGAGGTAGAGAGAAATAGAGGTAGAGATAGACATGGATAAGGCAAGATAGTGGTAGAAGTGTAAATATATGTAAAGTGGACAGTTAGTGGTGATATAGAGCGATTGGCAACATTAGAAAAATGACAGAAAGGCAGGACATTTAAACAAGGCTGAATAAAAAGTAGAGAGAGAGTTAAGGGTAGAAGAAATTTAGAAAGAAAATAGGCAACGAAGAGAGAGAGAGATGATAAAGAGAGGTGAGGATGAATGAGAAGTTGGGCACAGTTCAGATAGACAGAGAAAGAGACACAGGTGAGATGTAGAGAGGGAGGTGGTAGAGAGAGGTGAAGTAGAGGAAGAGGTAAACACATAGAGGAGAGGTAGCGAGGCTGCGCCAAACAAGTGAAAGTGCAGAGAGAGGAAGTGGGGATACCTAGAAGAAAAGAAGTAGATTTAGAGACACAGAAAAACAAGAAAGGAGAAACGTAGTGAGAGAGATGGGGTAGAGGGAACAGAGGGAACGAGAAACTAGTACGGTAAATTGAGACGTTGGGTAGAGAGATGAGATGTAAAAGATGCGAGGTAAGAAAATGAGGCACCGAGAGAAGTGAGGTGGAAAGAGGTGAGATGTAGAGAAATGGAGACAGAGATAGAGAGTTGAGGTAAAGAAAGCTGAGGTTGAGAAAGAGGTGAAATAGATGAAGTAGAGACACAGGTGCGGACTTACAGTCTGTAAATCAAATCCTCTTCTCTGTGTTACCAAACAATTACACTCCCTTTGGTGGCATTGCTCTATTTATAGCATTTCGTTTTTTATTTTCTTTTACTTTAAGTGCCTTTCTTAATTATCATACGGCAATATCGCTCAAGATGTTCTTTCTATGCTGCATGGCATTTTTATTTGGAGGGTTTGCACTTCCATTGGTGCAAGATTATTTCTCTCTTTTTCACTACTCTTTCTCTACCCCATTTCATTTCTCTCTCGGTCTTTCTCGCACTCTTGGTCATGCTCTATTTTTCTCGGTTTCTCTTCTATCTTTCTCTACATAAACTTTTTTTCTTCCATTTTCTCTTTTGCTTCATTCCCTTTTTTCTTCCTCACTCTTTCACCCTCTCTCACTCACTCTTTTACTTTCAATATGGCCTTCTTACTTTTTCTATCTTTCCTCTCGCTTGTCCTTTCTTTCTCCCCATCTATTTCTTTCCTCATTTTTGCACTCTTTCTCTCTCCTTCTCGCTCCCTTTCGTCTTTTCTCTCCTTCCTTTTCCTGTCTTCATCATTTGCTTGCTTTGTATTCCTAAATGGCTCTCTTCCTCAGTCTTTTGCTCTCAATCATGCTCTGTTTTGTTTTCTTTTCCTTTATTCTTCAACTCTCTCATTTGTTCTCTCTCTTCTTATCAGTATTCCTCTTTCCTTCCTCTTTCATTGTCTGTCTTCCTTTTCTCTACATTTCTTTCTGTCTCTCTTTTTATTTCTCTTGTGGACTTACACCTGTTTCTTTTTCTCTCCTCCCTAGCAACGTCCCTGCCAGCAATCTCTGAGTGCCTCCTTGTGCCGCGAGTCCCATTGGAAATGCCTGCTGCTCTCCCTCCTCATGTACTGCTGCCTGGCGGCGGTGACCTGGTGCCAGCTGGCGAGAGTCACCAAGCTCAGCTTTGACAGCTCCTTCAAGGGACAGTCGATGATCTACCACGACAGCCCGTGTTCTGATGGCTACATCTACATCCCCTTAGCCTTCCTGGCCATGCTCTATGTGGTCTACCTGGTGGAGTGCTGGCATTGCCACGCCAAGTGCGAGCTCCAATACAAGGTGGATGTTGACAGCGTCTACGAACATATCCTACGATTGCGCCAAGCCACCCCATGCATCTGGTGGAAGGCCATTAGCTACCACTTTGTACGACGCACCCGACAGGTGACTCGATACCGAAATGGGGACGCATACACAACCACACAAGTCTACCATGAACGAGTCAACACGCATGTGGCAGAGGCAGAGTTTGAGTACTCTCACTGTGGAGTCAAAGACATCTCCAAGGACCTCCTTGACCTGGAACGCCATGCTGCCACCAAAGTGAAATTCACAAAGTGCTTTAGCTTTGCCAACACGGAGTCAGAGAACTCGTACCTGACTCAACGTGCTCACTTCTTCACAGAGATCGAGGGCTTAGATGACTACATGGAAGCCCGAGAAGGCATGCAGCTGAAGAACATGGACTTCAAGGACCTCATGTTGGCCTATGTGGATCCAGAACATCTCCCATGGTACGGGTCGCATTACACATTCTGGGTGGCATCACTACTCCTGCTCTCCTGGCCCTTGAGAGTTCTAATAGAGTATCAGACCGCATACGTTCACTATCACGTGGAGAAGTTATTGGGACTGGAATTCACGGTGCCTGCCACATCAGAGGAGCCTGTGTACAGGTACCGAATGCCAAGGGTCAGTACCCTGGACAGCACAGATCTTGAGTGGCACATATGCACCAATAGACAGCTCATCCCTAGCTACTCAGAAGCCGTTTTAATGGATTTAACAGAGTCACCAGTGTGCAACGGTTACTCCGCATGTGGATACGGTAGGATCTTGCGAGGGTGTGAAACCTGCAATGGAGCATCCAGCAACTCTTCCATCTTCTCGCGCCATGCGTTCAACAGCTGCAGCGGTGGGCACTCCCGCTTCTCCCTCAACACGAGCCGCTTCTCTTTGTGCCGCGTCCATGGCTCTTGTAGGACGGGTCTTTGGCGCAGCCGAAGCAGTAGCATTGCAGAGCGTGGCTGCCAGGATGAACAGTGCTGCTCGTATTCAAGTCAGTTGGCCATCAATGAGAACCCGCCCACATATCACGATGCCCGCTTCTTCCCAGTGCTCATCATCCACCGTTCGGAGGGGGGCGAGGGACGGCCTTTCTGCATTCGTCGCTCTTCCTGCCTGGAAACTGCATTGTGACAGAACTGGATTTTGTTCAGAGCTTGTGGTACCTTCTTCAGGCAACTGGGGAATTGCGCTGCAATGGGTTCAAAGTGCCAAGAGTCCACCTCACCCTACTCCTGCAGTGTATAGCTTTCATAACAGCTGGAGTAGCTTCTGGCTCACTGTACTCACACTAGTCTTCCCAGAGGGGTTACATGTCTTCCTCCCCGGTTCACTATTTGTTATCTGCCACTGACCCCATATGTTGATGTCTGGTAAGTCACATATTTGCAAATGTTTTATGTTCACTGAGGCAATAAGAGCACAAATATGGATTCTCCACAACGTGCCCCAAACCCAGACACACAGGCACACCCTTTTACCAGTACTAAATCCTTTGATGCGCCCTCTAGAAGGGCGCAGATGCCGTTTCTGCAAAACCCTTGACAAATCCCTTTAGGCTTGACTCCACAGAAGATGTTCTTTAATGGACTTTGTCTTCCAGTGCTGTAGAGGTATACATGAAATACACTTTAGATACATAATGCAATGCAACCAGATTCTGAAATGTCAGCCTTTCCTAGGCCACGCTTTGCCTTCATTGGGAAATTCATCATAGCGTATAGTGAGTGACCAATCAGAAGGGCTGGTTTCCCTGTTCTGTGTGAGCTGCTTCCTGCCTCCAACTCTCCCGCAGCATCAAAGCGATGGCCTTAACCTTTGTGTTGTTTTGTTTCACAGCTGAAGCAGCGAATTTCAGAGTGGATTACTTATTTTTGTGCCTCATCTCATTTGAATGAACCACCAATTTTCGGATATCCTCTCCTTTTCTGCTGTCTCTTTCACTTTCATTGAGCTTCCTTGCTGCAGTCTCTTCTGACCTTCCTGCCTCTCTCTCCAGCCTTCCCTGCATCCCTCATTCCTTCTCTCTCTCTCTCTGTGACACTCTCAGGTTTACAGTTGGCACTTTTCATTCCAGCCTTTCATCACACACATTTCTCCTTCCCTTCCCTGCCCATGCGTATAGGTCCTTCGAAAGCCAACTAAGGGATGTTTGTTTTCTTTATATGAGTTTTTGTAGACCACAAACATCCTGGGTGGCAGGCCGCTTTGCAATCATGTGACAGTTGTTAAAGTAGTGATTTTACAGACAAAGCAGATAAGAGACAAAATATAATTGAACAGAGTAGACAATTATTTGATAGTATATCATGTAAATACCAGCCATTTACATACCCGAGAGAGATGCAATAGGCCATTGATGCCCAAGGCAGCGATGTAGGCAATTTGAGGTGGGCATGTTTGTGAAGAAGGGATTTTAAGTACTTTCTTGATAATAGAGAGGAAAGACAACCTTGGATCAGGGTGGTAGTGCCAGATCCAATTCAATTCAATATTTTATTCAAGATTTGGAACTCCAAGGAGGTCCACATAAGATCACATGCATAATATTATAGATAACAAAACATAACAAGACTCACTCCACATGCCATCATAAAATTAACCACAGCAACACGTAAACAATTTGCCTATAAATGGAGTTTAAAGTTTGTGGCATAAGGGATGAGATTACAAACAATATCCTAATAAGTGCTTAAACATCAGATAGCTACCCGTTCTTATGTTATAAAAAAAACGAAATTCTATTTCAAATAAAAAATTATTATAATTAATTACCAAGCGAGAAAGGAAACAAAGCATCTCCTAAATTGCAAATGTACAAAAGAGAGTAGATATCAACCCATTCAAGTACAATTTGGGGAATAGCAGCATGGTAACAGAGTAACTAAGCGTCGCCCGATCAATGCAAAAAGCCATGCACTAGCAGATAAGTTATGTGCAAAATGTATGCAAAATTCCACTTAAATTAATTTTAAGGAATAACCAAAAGGTCAGAGTGGGACATATACTCGACATATCCCTAAAGTGCAAAATAGCAATAAAGAGCAGCTAGTAATGAGCAAAATACAATTTGAAGAGCAAGATACTAGTACTCAAAAAAAATCTTAGGTGAGAAAGTTAATTACCCAATTAGAAATAAATATGTATATATATGAAAAAAATAAAATATAAACATAAATTCTTTAAAGTAATTAAAAAGTTTTACACATACAGCTTCATTTTTTGGACAAAAAAGATAGTCTTGGCCTGATGCTACATTTACATTGTTTTTTTTTTTATTAAATTTATACTTTATTGCACTTCCAAGTTACATACACAGCCGACATCGCCTACAACCCGGGGGCCGGCGGCAACAAAGAAAAAAACCATTCTCCAATCCCCGGGTGCGGGTAAGTTACACAGCCATAAAGACCAACAGCCTAAGGGCCTGGCGGCGAAACTGCAGGTGTTGAACAGGTGTACAGAAGCAATCGATCGTAGCATCTACTATTGGATGACCGCAACTCATAAGCAGGATGCACACCCCACCGCACCAACAATATCAGACCCCAGGGGAGCAGGACGCGCCAGATTGGCAGGATCAAAATAGCCACCTGTAAAGAACTGCGTAGAAACCCAGAATCTAGGGGAACAGCAACAAGTATTCAGGGAATGGTGAATAAAGGGAAGAGGACCCCCCAAACAATAGCAAACCCACCCACCCCAAGAAAGAACAAGCCAGACTACCGAAACCCGTGCCCACTACCCACCACCCGCCCCGTACCTCAACCATGTGTCCCTCAGACAGACCAAGGGAGATCAGCAAGCGCCCGCTAGGGCGGGATTACGCCCTGGGAAGGGGACAGAGGTCGCCATAAACCAGAACAGCTGTCACAAGCAACTCTTAACGCAGAAACATCTCAAACAGTCAGGCACGAATCACCACACTGTCACAACTGTAAGATCTTCAGCCGGCACACTCCTCAACCACCGCTGACTCAGCCCCCTCCTCCTGCAACAAATCTGCCTCCACACTCTCAGGATCCGACTCACCATCCTCTTTCGCACTTTGAAACGCTCGAAACAAACCCCAAAAGTTTTTGGGCCTACTCTTTGGAGGTAGGAGTTCGCTATACACCTCTGATTGCGTGCAGCAGTAAAGCAAGTCTGTTTCCCACCGTTTTCTAGTCGGGACTGGTCCCCGCATCCAGCATAACGCCACCAGTCGCTTTGCCGTCAATAACGCCATGTCCGCTAGTCGCCGCATAGCCACAGGAAGTGGTTTTGAAAAACTAAGTAAGGCGAGCGCCGGGTTAGGCAAGATCGTGTCACCGAGGATAGCACTGAGGCCCGCAAAGACCTCAACCCAGTACTTATGTATGGCAGGACAGGTCCAGGCCATATGGAGAAAGTCTGCTGTGTGAAAGTGGCAACGCTCACACTCCGCTGACTCTCTAAGGCCATACCTATGCAGCCTCTCGGGCGTATAGTAGACACGCTGTAGGAATTTAAAATGCACCAGACGGTGCCTACCATTGAGCGAGATTTTCTTGGTATTAGTCGCACAATAACGCCACATGTCGTCTGAGATGGGAGATTGGAGGTCAGCCTGCCAGGCCAAACGGGCCTTGGAGGGGGGATATTTCCGTTGCCTGTCACCCAATGAGCGAAGGGCCGTGATCAGTTTGCGAGCGGAGGGGGTCTTGATGACATAGGTGAGTTCCGGGACCTCCGGCGGCTCAGCCAGGTCCGGGCCTAAAACGGCAAGGGCCGCTCTACGAACCCTGTGATATTGAAAACTATGAAGCAGCGTTGACCCGGGGCAGGAGTGAAGGACCTGCTGCAGCGTTTTCAGAGTGCCGTTTAAGAAGAGATCACCCATGGTAAGAATGCCTAGGTCACGGAGTGCCTTCAGGACGCCCTTCTCAGTCAGCGGAGCCATCCAGGCCGCCCATTCTACCCGGAGCAAAGGTGAATACAGCAGCTTGCAATCCCGGGAGCCAATCAGTGCATGCCAAGCATGATTCGTGGTGGCTATAGAGTCCAGATTGCCGACCCTTCTATCAGGTGGATAACACACTGTCGCCGGAAGCGGGACAGGGTCTGCAAAGAGTCTCTCCAGTTTCACATGAGGGATACCCGGGTCCCCATGAATCCAAGTATGCAGGTGTGCGCCCTGAGCAAGTCTGTAGTATCGCTCCAGATCCGGTGCCCCAAGGCCTCCCTGGTCGTACGGAAGGGTGAGTGTTTGCCACTGCACCCGCGGCTGTTTGCCCCCCCACGCCAGGCGGACGAGTGTTTGGGTGAGTTGCCGGAAGAAAGCCTTGGAGAGGACTACTGGAATATTCACAAAGAGGAAGAGGAACCTGGGGAGTACCACCATTTTCATGAGCGCAATCCTGCCCATGAGCGAAAGCGGGAGCCTAGACCACACTTCGACGTCGTCTACCAGTTTGGAGTAAGCCACACCATAGTTCTCGCGTATCAGGACTTCCGGGTCCGTATGTATGCGTATCCCCAAATAGCGGATAGCATCCGTGGTCCATTGCAAGGGGTACTCCGAGTCGAAAGGGAGCGTCACCGGCGTCAGGGGCAACGCTACTGACTTATTCCAGTTGACGCGAAGACCAGAAAGAGCCCCGAACCTAACCACCTCCCGTAGCACCGCAGAGAGATTAGTCTCCGGGTCCCGAACATATAGCAGAGTGTCGTCCGCATAAGTGGAGATACCGATCTGGTACGTCGGGAAGTTGATCCCTTCAAACCGGTGGTACTCTCGTATAGCGCAGGCGAGCGGCTCCGCTACCAAGGCATACAGCAGGGGAGAGAGGGGGCAGCCTTGACGTGTGCCCCTCCCAATATCGATGGGAGCAGTGACCAGGCTACCTATCTTTAGCCTCGCAGTAGGTTTGTAGTATAGGGCGCTCAACATTTGCAAAAACGGCTCTCCTAGGCCAAATTTACGGAGGACTCTCAGCATAAACGGCCACTCAACGGAGTCAAAGGCCTTCTCCATATCCAAGAAGATGGCCACCGCTTTGTGTTCGTGTTTGACATGCTGGATTGTGCCCAGGACCGTGCGAATATTATAAGTGAGATTGCGTGAGGGGACAAATCCCGCCTGCTCCGGGGCAACCAGATCCGGAACCAGCAACGCCAAACGAGTCGCAATAACTTTAGCATACAGCTTCGCGTCCACATTTATCAGCGATAGCGGCCGGTAGGAGCCACACTGATTCAGGGGCTTGCCAGGTTTCGGGATGGTAATAAGCAACGCCTCTCTCATGGATTTCGACATGCTGCCCTGCTGGCAGATGTCATCGAACAAGAGCATCAAGTACGGGACCAGTTGCTCCTGGAAGGCCTTATAGAAGGACACCGTGAGACCGTCCGCACCAGGAGCGCTACCAGATTTCATGCCCTCCAGCGCTTCCGTTATCTCCTCTTTCTGAATGGGGGCCATTAGAAACTCCCTCTGCCAGTCAGCTAGGAAGGGCATTCGGATGTAGCTCAAGTAGTCGTCTATTTCGTCCTCAAGGCGTGCGTCCCTCGAGGAGTAGAGGGCAGTGTAGTAGGCATGAAATTCCGCCAAGATGTCCTGCTCCTCCGTAACCACCGCCCCAGTAGCCGTCTCCAACTCCTCGATAACCAATGGGGGCCTACTGTTGCGCATAAGTTTGGCTAGGAGTGCACCAGGCCGCTCCCGTTCCCCATACACACGCGCCGTCGCGTATTTGCCCATATGCTTAATTTCCCTGTCCGCCTCCTCCTGAAATTCATCTAGCAGGGACTTAAGCGTGACCATATTGGCTGCGTCCCCCGTGTCTACCGCCTGATTATCCAGGCTAGAGAGCTGAGTCTCGAGCACTTGCAGGCGTCGCCTGATAGCCTTGAGCACCCCAGAGTGTTTCGCCATAGTCATCCCTCTGATGAAAACTTTAAAAGCGTCCCAGAGAACTTGGACGCTGTCCACTGAGCCCACATTGGTCGCGAAATAGGTCTCTATGTCTTCGGCGAGTTCCCCTCTGAAAACCTCATCTAAGAGGGAGTACGGGGGGAACCTCCACGTGAAGGGGGGGATCCTCCTGGGAGGAGCCACCAGTTGCAAGAGCAAGGGCGAGTGATCAGACAGCGTGCGCGGGAAAACCGTGCAGGCTTTCACCATATCTAGCAAAGAGCGGGAAACAAACCAATAATCTATACGTGTGTGAATGTTGTGATAGGCCGAGTAGTGAGTGAACCCACCCCGCCCCGAGTGTCTATGTCGCCACACATCAAGCAAATCAAGTTTCACACATTCCGACAAAAGGAGGGACGCAGAAGCAGCAGGGGACCTAGGGGGGCCCGCAGATCTGTCAAGGTCCGGGTTCAGCACTAAGTTAAAGTCCCCCCCCCACAGCATTCTAGCGCCCACAAACTGCCTGCAACTGTCAGCAAGCGAAGCATAGAACTCCGGGGAGTCGTAATTTGGGCCATACACATTCACCAGCAGAAGATCATGATCCTTTCCAACACAGCGCGCAACCACAAACCTCCCTTCAGGGTCTACCGCCAGTCGGGTCAGTGACAAACGGGATTTGGGATTAGCCCATATGAGCACCCCCCTAGCGTGTGTCGTGAACCCCGCAGCGACACAAGCGGGGCCAAGGCCCCTCACCTGTAACATAGGGCTGGATAGTGGCAAATGTGTTTCCTGCAGTAACGCAAGGTCAATGTGATGTCGATGCAAATAGGCTAAGACCTTCCTGAGCTTGCGGAAATCGTTGAGCCCCCTTACATTCCAGGACAGTAATCGCAGGGAGCTCGGGGAGCACTCCGCATTCAATGATTCAACAGTCGACATGGTAGATTAGAAGGAAAATGTTGCAGAGCAGACAGCGTGGCAGACACAGTGCAGTAGTCGGCAAAAACATACCCCCCACCCGGCAAACCCTGAACCCCAAACAGCATGGCAGCAAGAATACACAAGCACAACCAACAGCCACCCACCCACAGCCGACCAACCCCAACCCGGTCAGACAGAGCTTAGCACTACCCACCCTGAACCCACCCGAAACACCCCACAACAAACCCAGGACCCCCTAGAGGGTCGAAAAGCCGAAAGCGCAGGGGCAGAGGTACTGGCCAGACAACAATATACTCCAACAAAGGCCAGAAACAGTCGGTGCTCCCAGCCCTACCCCCATAGCGTTCGGCACCCCACCCACGCCCCAGCAATAGAACAAGCAGAGTGGCGAATAATCAGTCCCTACATACCATCGGGGGCACCCCTCCGACAACCAAGGAAGAACAGCAAAAGTTCGAGCCCCATTATGTGGCACCACCCCGAACCAGGCAGATTAAGGGGCACAAACCAACATGTCGTGAAGGCAAAGGAGAGTCATATCAAAAACTGGAATCCAATACATACAGTGACAGTAAAATAGCCAAGCCAAGCCACGCAGCGTGAGACAGTTCAGCCTTGGCCCTCCGAAGATCTAGCCTCCTCATCCTCCGGACGTTGACCCCTCGGGTTGTTGCGCTGTTCTTTGGCCCATTCCTTAAGCGACTTTTTCAGATCAGCCGGGTCGGTGAAAAAATGCGAATGTCCTTGTTTATTTATCCGAAGTCTCGCCGGGTATAGCATGGCGTAGTCGAGCCCCATGTCTCGCATCTGTTTCTTGTAGGGAGCGAACCGCTTTCGCTCCTCCTGCACCCTAGCAGTGAAGTCAGGATAGAGGGAGATGTTCATTCCTTCAAACTGCAATTCCCCCTTCTCTCGCGCCAGACGGAGGGCCAGGTCGCGGTCCCTGTAATTCAAAAGTTTTGCGATGATTGGTCTCGGCGGGAGGCCAGGCTGCGGCTGGGGTCCGAGAGTGCGATGTGCCCGTTCAACAATAAACATGGGGGAGAAGACGTCCTCCCCCAGGAGCTTGTGAAGCAGCTTCTCGACAAACAGTTCCATCTTACCGGTGTTGGTGGATTCCGCAACCCCCGTGATGCGGATGTTGGAGCGCCGCGAGCGCGCTTCCAAATCCTCCGTTTTGTCTTGTATGACCTGGAGAAGACGGCCGAAGTGCTTACGGTCCCTATCCCACTCCGTTTGGGCCTCCTCTGCCTCCGTCAGCCTACGCTCCGCCATATCCAAACGTTCCGCATGTTTGTCCACCCTTTCGGACATCCGGTCCATACGGAATGATAAGGCGTCGATTTTCGAGCCGATCGCCGACATACTGTCCTGCAGGCCTTTCTCCACGGCGCCTAGCATCTCACGAATGTCCGCACAGAGCGAGCCCTCCGCCGCCTGCGCTGATGTTTCCGGAGGAGCACTCTCCGCGCCCTTCGGCCTCCGCTGGTCGAACGTGAGCTTCGGTTGATTTCTGTCTCCTTTCACCATGGCAGAGGTCCCAGAAGATATGGCAAGCAAAGAGCAAGAGGTGGCTCGACGTAGGAGAAGAGCCAGGGGAGCAAACTCCGCGAAGCAGTCCGGAGCAAAGCAGGGGACGACGGCCAAAGATGGCGGCCGCGAGCCTCGTGGCACAGACTAGTCCAAGGGGAGAAGCCCAAACTCCAGTGTCACACTACGGTGCAGGGCACACCGCGGGGTGTCGAGAAGCGCCAGTACACACAGAAGCACACGGCCCAATACCAGTGTCTTTCCAGTCCTCGGGGCAATCCGAGTTGCGGTGGAGCCCGTCAACCGGCAGCAGTAGGGCGCTACTTCCCGCGGTCCAGCCAGTAGGTCACTTCAGGGAGCCCCAGGTCTCCACCAAGGGGTCGCAGCAAACACACACGAGGCAGAGGGGCCACAGTGAACTGGCACTGGTGATGACCGGTCCAGAAACCGCACAGGGTAGTGGGTCGTCCGGCAGGACGGGGCCACGCAGGAACCTCACGCCGCACGTCGCGTTACGCAGGGCAGGCAGCCCCCAAGGATAGTCCGCGGATTGCGGCCTGGTCCGCAACTCCAAACACCTCCGGTCCGGTGATCGATGCCACCACCGATTTCGATCAGGAAAGGTGCCCCCAGCAGCTCCAGGGGTCGTAGAAGCAAATTCCGCTCTCGCTGGAGACCGCGAGGTGCCAAAAAGGATCAGTTTGATGGATATTAAAGGGGCTCAGGCGAGGAGCTCAGCACTCACACGTCTTGCATGGACTCCAGCAAGCTCCGCCCCCCCTACATTTACATTGTTTAGCAAGAACATTGGCCGAAGCCAACGATAACGACTCGAGATCAATACCGGACAAGCAAACAAAACATGATCTAAAGTCTGGTGCAAGTTCCAGTGTGCCCATCGAAGGAAATATTGTTTCACTGTGACCGTCTTCTCAAAAGCTGGTACTTCAGACGTGCAAGAGTTTTACCCCTGAGACCTCTGGTGGTACTTGATGTCTAAACCATGCTTCAGACTAGGACCTGCATCCTGCTCACGTGCTCATGCAGTGGGACACAACCTTTATCAGCGATAGGAGAAACATGGCCCAATACCCTAGAAGGCGCATGAGCTTACAGGTATGATGGGCAGTGAAGAAGAGAGCATCTGCTGGTACTTGTTTCCAGAGTGCAGAGCCTGAAATTGGTCTTGCATCATCTCATTATTCTGGCAACCGGCATCTTTTGCTGGTAGTCACCCACTGCCAGAGCAAGTGATGCACCAAACCCTTCCCTAACTCAAACACACTCTTGAATACCAGTGGTCTAGCTTTCTAGTCATTCAACCACAAAGCCAATGATCCACATGCACACCCATACGCACAATCGCAACAAGATACAAAGGGCGAGTCAAAAAGAACCTATTAAACTACAGAAAATTGGCACAAAAGGAATCGCTACAAGAAATGTGAGGAAAGAGGTAGTGTTCAAGGATACCCCATTAATGGGTTGAATGGGGAAGGCAAGGAACACAGGACCAGGGCAATTGGTCATAAGGCAAGCCTTAAATATGGACATGGAGAGGAAGAACATGACATCAAAT